>NC_071392.1:136761103-137445178 GCF_022682495.2 Desmodus rotundus
TCTGCACCTTATTTTATACATTACAATCAAAAGAGAAGATACAAGTAGATTACATGAAATCTATTGGTGATTAAAGAGGAAGGAAAAAGCAAACTGGAGTAAACCTCTGTTATTGGATAAAAGGTAACATGGTAGGCACACTTCTCTTATGCAGGTGAATGCAGGATAGTTAATAATCAATAGCAACAATGAGGGGATTTGTGATCTCCCCAGATCTGTGCCTTTGCTTTAATGGGTCCGAAAAAAGGAAAATACTCTTAACATTCCAAAGGTATGTTATCTTAAATGAAGAAAGAAAGTAGACACTCTCAGGGTAAAGATTGACTTTTGTTGGGGAAGATTCTAGCCTACGATATGACTCCCTGCCCTGACCTGCTTTTAGTTTTAATTTCAGACCATCCTATGTGGTTACTTTAGGACTCCGAGTTTATAAAGCCATCACCCAGGCTTCACCTGAGTTTGTCAGGTTTATGTGTGGCCCATTTCCGTCTACATGCTGGAAACTCAATCTGGATCACCCCCTGGAAATGTCCATATAGAGGTTTATAAAAACAAAAAGGGCCCTGGCTGGTGTGGCTCAGTAGATGGAGTGCCAGCCTGTGAACCAAAAGGTCACTGCTTGGATTCCCAGTCAGGGCACATGCCTGGGTTTGTGGGCCAGGTCCCCAGTTGGGGGCGTGTGAGAGGTAACCAATGCATATATCTCTCACATATCGATGTCTCTCCCTCTCTCTCACTTCCTTACCTTTCTCTAAATAAAGAAATAAAATCTTTTAAAAAATAAAAACAAAAAGAAAAAGGTAACAAATCACAATTCTTTTCTAATGATTTATAACCATTCTCCCACCAGGACTAATTCAACCCATCCTAAAAGGAGAAGAGAAAATAAGAGCATTTTCACAAATTTAGTTTCATAACTGACTTTTAAAAAAATGTGGCATTATTATTATTATTATTATTTTACAAATGATGTACAATCAAGAGATTTGCTTACTTATCCAAAGTAATTTTTGGAATTTCAACATTTGTATCAGTGAAAACTACTGTAACTGATAATTTAAGATCAACTAGAAATATCTTAAGAAATTCAAGAGCTCCTTATATTAGCTTTGTAGTGATACTTAGAAATTGTGAAACAGTTTCATTAACCATATTACTAAATACCACAACCAACATTCATATTTGTTCAAACACACTTTTGGAATTTAAATGGTGAATTCTTTAAAGTGATGCAGCAACACATACTGGGGTTGGGGAATCCAGCAACTAAACTGTAAATAATTTTTATATTCTAATACTCATTGAATCCTATTCAATAGAAAAATGAAAAAGCTAGGAAGAGGGACTAGAGCGAAGAGATTGTGTCCTTCTTGCTGATACTAGGCCTTGCCTATATACTCCTCAACTCTTGACCCACAGTAACTTTCTGAGTAGTCTTAACCAGGCTTTAAATACCAACCCAAAATGGTGACACCTACATTTGTATCTCTCGTTCATATTCTACAGGCACCTAAAATTATGTTCAAAGCTGAGCTCCCAACTCTTCTTCCACCCTCAGTTCCATCCATAACTTTCCCCACCTCAGGTAGGGGTGATGAGGCCATCATTGCAGTTCCTCAGGTTAAATCCTGGGGTCATCCTTGATTCCTCTCTTCTTTTGCCACAGCAGGTATATCCCCAAGCCTTGTTGGATCTCATTTCAAAATCTGTACAGGATCCACTCACTTCTTACCACCTTTGCCAAGCTGCCATCATTTCTCACTTGGTCTATTTTAGTAGCTTAAGTGGTCTCCTGGGTCTCCTGGCCCCACTTTTGCCTTACTTTTGTCTACTTAACTCAGCTGTCTCAGAGGTCTTTTTAAAAACCTAGATCCAGACCTGTCACTTCTTTGCTCAAAACACTTCAATGGCTCTCTTATCTCACTGGAAATAAAAACAAGAGCTTCTTGAAAGAGCCTCTAGCCTCTTCCTCACTCACCCTGCACCAGCATCACTGCCTCCTTGCTGATACAGAGGCCCCCAGGAATGGTGTGGGTAGCATGTGTGCCAGCCATCACACAACCTTCCTTGGGGCCTTTGCACTGCGTTCTTGCTGCCTGGAATTTTCGGCCCTCCTAATGGCACCGTATCCATGGCTTATTCCCTTCCTACTGCAGGTCTGTGCCTTCTCTAAACACTAACTCAAAACCCTCAGGCCCTCTCACCATTACTCTGTTCGCCTTCTTTGGCATAATTTTTAATGCTTTTCACTAATATGTTTATCAATGTATTTCTAATTGTGTGTTGCTGCTTTCCCACACCAGAATGTAGACTAGAGCAAGGACTCTGTTCACTGCTTTATCTTCAGTGTCTAGAACAATATCAACTACATAGTAGACACTTCATAAATATTTGCTGAAAGAAGAAAGAATCATCATAGCCCCTCAGAAGTGGATACTATTGTCCTCACTTTATAGGTGAGGAAGTGAATCTCAGGCCTGGGGTTCAAAATTAAAAAGGCTTATGGCAAAGTAAAGCTGTGGATGCTGTTGATCTTTGGATCCATATCCTGTAGTATGGGTCAATATAGAACTGTGTATTTAATGAAAATACTTAGCTAAATGTTACTTCCCATACTCATTGCTCTGATCACACATCCACTGTATATTTGCAAAAAAGGACACAGTTTCTCAGGTTAGCTAGAATGAATCCAAGTAATACTGCTTTTTTAAAAACGTGGCATTTTTAAAAATAGCCATATAAAATGAATTTCCAATAATAGTAATCGCTACCTTTTACTCTATGTTTATGAAAATTTCCATAATCGTGTTTGTGAATTGTTATTAATCTAGGGCAATTTTCCCTCTCTGTAGACCTTGTGACTAGAACTATTTTACTAATATTTTAAAATGACTACTTTAATATCAAAGGTGATACTGTGGAGTTGAAAGCTTAAATACAGGGTCTGACCTTAGACAAATTATCTAACTTATCTCAGTTACCAAGAGTCTTAAAAACAACCTTAGGGTTGGTTAATCCTGATTATTAAATGAAATATATGTCATAGTCCCTACCACACGGGAGATGCCCAATAAAAGTTGTTTTCCCTTGAGTGTAAAAACATCCACGCTGCAGAACTAAACAAACGAAACGCTGGGTCCTGACGTTAATGCACACAGAGTTTCTGGGCTTTTCTTTGTAAACTTGAAGTGAACACCTCTTTGAACCTAAATGAAAATGAATGAATCATATGGAAAAAGGAAGTTGACAAACATGCATTTATGTTGAGCTATGCGACGCGCAAAGTTGATAGCTTAGCGCCTGGTAATTCCAAAAACGAATCAGCTCAGTTTACAGGCTCCGATAGAGACCCGTCTCTTCCCTCCTAGTTGCCGGGGCCTACTCTAGGGAAGAACACCTTCACTTCTAACAAGAAGTGCGCAGCGGAGGTTGATGTCCTTTTACTGACGCCGTAGGCCGTGGGACCCAGCGGCGTGTTCCTATTGGCTGGGAGTGTTTGGCGCCAAAGCGCAGTGCTGGGGCAGAGGATAATCCAGAGCCGTAGGAGCCGGTACTTTAGGACCAGAGAGTTGCGGCGAGAGTGGGTGGTCGAGAAGGCTTCGGGGCTGGGTTACCTCCGCTATGTTCTGCTACAGAGCCATGGAGGTGGTCCGAGAGTTGCACCGCGCACCCCAAGGGCAGCTGCTGGCTTTCAACGTGAGGAGGATGGGGGAAACCGGGTAGACTGGATGGGCGTGTTGAGGTCTGGCCTGAGAGCAGGGAGGGACGGCGCCCTATAGGTTTTCTCTTCCCCTTCCCCTCGAGGGTTTACTTTCTCACGCAGTCAACTCCAAAGTCAGGCACAAAAATTTTGGAACCAGGCCAAAGTATAGGAGGAAAAAGAAAGACTTCGTGCTTACTTCACTCCGAAATTTGGTGCATTTCTTTATATATTTACGTTAGTGTCTTCTCTTCTATAACTTTATTGCTGTTCCTTTGCTTAACCAAACATTGTTCTGTTGCTTGATAACCTAGCATATGTTGTGTACTCTGACAAATGCTAGACCTCTGGAGCCAGGCTGGGGATTCTGGCCCTGTTGTGTTACTTCGGGTCAGTTACTCAAACTCTCTGTTTGCTCAGTTTCTGCAAAAATGGGATGATGATAATAACAGTACCCTATTCTTATTGTAATGAGGGCTCGGTGAGAAGGTGTACCTCAGGTTCTCTGAACAATACTTAACAGAATACTAAGTCTTTTTACCACTGCTGCTGCTACTAATCACTATTACGATTTTTCTTTCTTTGTTATTGCTATTACCTCAATCAGAGTGCTAAACACTTGACCTGCATTATCTCTTGTCCTCATAAATAATCCTATGAGGTTTAAACTGTTGTTTTCCATTTTTTTCCAGCCATATATATGGACACTTGGGGAGATTATGGTGACAGCCAGTAACAAGTGTAGCTGAGGATTTAAACACTGGTAGTCTGGCTTCAGACCTGCACTGTAAATTCCATACGAGACTACATTTCTTATAGGCAGCCATTATGTGGTTGCCAGAGCACGTTCTGCTGGCAGAGAGGCATGAAATAAGCAATACTGGGTTGGCCAAAGAGTTCATTTCATTTTTTCGGTAAGATGGCTCTAGTAGCACTTAGTTGTCTTTAACTTAATTTGAAACAATTTTATTAGATTGGATATTGGCAGCTGTTATATCAGTGTTCATTTAAAAAAGACTGTCAAAATTGGTGAATTTTTATGTAACCATTTTAATATTGAACATGGAAGAAACTACACAACATTTTCAGCATATTATGCTTTATCATTTCAAGAAAGGTAAAAATACAACTGAAACAAAAACATTTGTAGAGTGTATGGAGAAGGTGCTGTGACTGATTGAACTTGTCAAAGTAATTTGCCAAGTACTGTGTTGTAGATTTCTTGCTGAACAATGCTCCACAGTTGGGTAGACCAGTTGAAGTTGATAGCCATCAAATCAAGACATTAATAGAGAACAAGTGACGTTATACCATGTGGGAGATAGGTAGCTGACATACTCAAAATATACAAATTAATAAATTTGGTGAAAATGAAACATATGCCTTTTATTTTATGGAAAAAAAACTTTATGGACTTGTTGGCCAACCCTATAGATTGCAACGTGTAAAGTTATACCAAGGAGGTATGAAAGAGGAACACAAAGGAAAAATCCATCGTGAGCTGAGGTAGAGGAGGGGGCTTTTGAGCCATTCCTAGATGGATAAAGTCACCACTCGGAGAAGGGAGTGTGGGAAGGAAGTGAGGCATCCCAGCCAAAGGATATAGCAGACCGAAGAGACCCGTGATCACATAGGAAGGGTTACTAATGTTGTGTGTGCAGACTCTGAAGGTGGATTCTCGGTCTAAGAGAGTTTTGGTATTCACTCATAGGGCATTTGGAAGCTGGTAAAGGATTTTAGACAAGGGAGTTATTGGGTAATTTTTTTTTTGAGGCTACCTATGGCAGCACTGTGGGGATTGGAAAGAAGAAAGAATGGAGGCAGAGAGATGGCTATGGGTGGTTATAAAGAACCAGGTAAGAGATTTGTGTGCTCCAAACTGTCCAGTTGGCAGTCCCTGAAATCAGTATTTGAGTTTTAGTAACTCGAGACAAATAAGACTTGTAATTATTAGAACAGGAGTGGAGATGGAATGGGTAACAAATGAGGGGAAGGAATTAGGGCATCTTGAGAAACTTCTCTCTCAGGTAGCTGAGTAAATAACTTTCGAGTTCAGAAGGAAGAGTATTTGGGGGAAGGTGAGTTTTGTTTTAAAGATTAAAGAGCACCTAGTCTGAATATTAGTTCATTTTACAGATGAGGAAACAGCCAAGAGAAATTATGGATCAAGTGAAGGGAATTGTCTGAACTTGCAGTATACTGAAGGAAGCGCCTCACTTTCAACATGGGTATAGATTCCAGTCTGCTGTTTTAACTTCAGGACAAAAGTCAGCAAACAGCAGTGGGAAGTTCAGTAGAGATGATGGAATGCAGAGATGTGTAGGTTAAGTGTTACTTTACTACTTCTGGCCAGCAGGACTTAGAAGTTGTAAAATCCCTCCCTCTTCTGTGTCTTAGTTTGGTGGAGAACCTTTTACACCTTCTGTTGGATTCATGTCTTCCACTGACAAACCCACCTTTTTTAGGTGATTCAGCAGCCTGGGAAGACTCAACCTGCGGAAGCTTGTCACTCTGACACAGCTGAGCAGGGTCAGACCAAGGATTGATCTTGTGATCTGAGGGCCAGTAGGCCCATGACTTTCAAGAACCATCCTTTTGAGTGAGATGATAGTCAGTGGATATAGTGCAGGGACTCTGTCTTGTTCATTCCAGAATCTCTCATGGTTAGGTGCTGTGTTTAGCAAATTGAAATGGTTACCCACTTCCTATATTTAGAACTAGTAAGTGAATTTTCAGGAAAATTATCTTAGGCTCCCAGGGAATTACAGCCTGAGGTGGGGGCACAAAATGAATTCAGTTCCCACTATAGATCTAAATCTGAAAGATGGTGTATCTTTACAAAATTATTTTACACTTGTCTTTTGTATACCTGAAGATCTATTGTGTAAGAGTTTCAACTATTTCTTAAAAATAATATTTGCTGATAAAAAGTATACTAACTGGATCCTAATGAGTTTTTCATTATCTTTTTTGAACCAGCTGGTGAAAGGGAAGGTAGAAGTCTTGCTTACATTTTTCATCAGGAGTTTCATCTTTTCCTGTATTTGAGCAGGGTTAAGTAGGTGATTTGTAATTGTACCAGTAGTGCCAAAGCATTTTTGCTAACGCATATATTTTGGTCCTAAAGGTAGAATGGGAAAATAGATGGGTCACTTATTTTTGGATTGTTGACAGACCTATTGTGTAACATTTATGAATTTCAGAATACTAATCTTTTTATCCTTCCAAGTACATTTTCAAATTTTGAAAAAATTTGCCCTAAGATGGATAATAGAAAAACTCCTTTGGCCTTTCTATTCTGGCAGTATAAACTAAAACACTTCCTTTTTTTATAGTAACCATTAAGATCATTTTTCAGTAAATAATAAATTATTTACTTTTGTCATGCTTTATTTCTTCTATAGGACTATTGATTTTTTTTGCCATCAGTTTTATTGAAGTATAATTTATATACAACAAAATATACATTTTAACAGATTTTTGAGTTTTGACAAATATATACATCCTTATAACCAGCACCCTAATCAAGATTTCTGTTACCTGCCCTGTGCTGGTGTGGCTCAGTGGATTGAAGGCTGGTCTGTGAACGGAAAGGTCACCGGTTAGATTCCTGGTCAGGGCATATGCCTGGGTTGTGGGCCAGGCCCCTGGTTGGGGGCCTGCAAGAAGCAACCAACTGATGTTTCTCTCCCTCTTTCTCTTTCCCTTCCCCTCTGGAAAGAAAAAAAAAAAACTTCAAAAAAAGTCTAAAAAAAAGATTTCTGTCACCCCAAGGGTTCATTTTTTCCCTTTTGTAGCTACTTCCCACCTGTAACCTTAGGCAACCATAGATTCACTTTTTTATAACTATTCATTACATTGGTCTTCACATATTGCTGCATTCAGTGTGCCATGAGTTGCAAACTTCTATAAAAGGCCAGTTGGAATCATACAGTATGTATTCCTTTGTGTCTCACTTACTCTGTTCAGTACATTGTATTCGAAATTGTCCTAGTCAGTGTGTTGGTTGTATAATCGGTAATACTTTTTATTGTTTTTTTCCTGATTTCTTTTTTAAAATTTTATTTATTTTAGAGAGGGGAAGGAGGGGAGACAGAGAGGGAGAGAAACAGCAATGTGTGGTTGCCTTTTGTGCGCCCCCAACCAGAGACCTGGCCCGCACCCTTGGCATGTGCCTTAGACTGGGAATCAAACTGGTGACCCCTTGTTCACAGGCGGGATTCAGTCCACTGAGCAACACCAGCCAGGTCTCCTGATTTCATTTTTATTGTGGTGAAATATACATAACAAAAGTTAGCATTTTAACCATTTTAAGTGTATACTTCAATAACATTGATTATTTTCATGTTGTTATACAACTGTCAACCATATATTCAAAACATTTTCATCACCCTGAACAGAAACTCTGCAACCATTAAGCAATAACTTCCCATTTGTATCTCCCCCCAGGCCCTGGTAACCTCTAATTTACTTTCTGTCTCTATGAATTTGCATATTCTGGATATTTCAGATAAGTGGACTCATATAGTATTTGTCCTTTGTGTCAGGTTTGTTTCCCTTAGCATAATGTTTTCACAGTTCATCCATGCTGATGCATTGCTTTTTATGGCCAAATAGTCCATCAAATGGACATACCATATTTGGTGTATTAGTTTATCAGGGGATAGACATTTGGGTTGTTTCCCCCCTTTTTTTATTTTTAAAATATATTTATTTATTTTTAGACAAAGGGGAAGGGAGGGAGAAAGAGAGGGAGAGAAACATCAATGTGTGGTTGCACTCGTGCAGCACCTACTGGGGTCCTGGCTGGCAACCCAGGCATGTGCCCTGACTGGGAATCGAACTGGCAACCCTTTGGTTCACAGGCCCACACTCAATCCACTGAGCCATGCCAGCCAGGGCTGTTTCTACTTTTTAGCTATTGTAAATAATGCTGCTTTGAAGATTTGTGTACATGTTTTTCAAGAACACATATTTAATTATTTTGAGTGTATGTTTAGGGGTGGAATTGCTAGATAGCATGGCAATATGTTAATCTTTTTGAGGAACCATTAGACTTTTTTCCACAGTGCTATACCATTTTACATTCTTACCTGCAATGTATGAGGGTTCCAGTTTCTCTCCATTCTCACCAATACTTACAGTAGCTGTGAAAGGATTATTGCTTTTTAATAAGATATGTAAATCAAAGATAAACACAGTATAGACAGAATATTGCTACAGACTTGGTGGGGGAAATTAATGAATGTGGATCAATACCATTTTGTATGTTCTAGGAGGATGGACTCAGGCAGATTCTGGAGGAGATGAAAACTTTATATGAACAAAACCAGTCTGATGTGTAAGTTTTAATAAGATTCATACTTTAAAAAAGTTTAAGGACTGATACTGAAATCAGAAGATTATACTGAAATCAGATAATCTTACATCAGTTTTTGGATGTTTTTTTTTTCTGTTTTTTAAATTCTCTGTGAGCCTGATTATACTGTAGGTGTACAGAACCAAAGGGATTGTGTTGATCTCTTGGCATATGGAAGATGCTAAATAAATATTTGTCATTTGACTGATATGACGTGAAAGATTAGGGTAGACCTGAAAGAGATGAGATATAAGCCAAGAAAAATCCTAATAAAGTGAAATACATAATTTCCACTGCATGTTTTCATTTATGTATACCTTAGTGCATTGATGACAGAATGGGCAATATGTAAATTTAGCAGGAGCAGTCGTGATTTCCAATAGCTTGAATGGAGTTCACTGAGTACTAGTGCTACGAAAGGATACAGGTTAGAGGTGAGAGAGCTCTAGATTTATAGAATATTTAGAGCTTAGCATAGTAGTTGACACAATGGAGAATTTGAGCTGTATAACAAACTTCATAGATCCCTGTGATTTGGTGAAGAGTAAGACACAAAGGAGTCTTAGAGACACCAACTTCTAGATCATAGTTGAGGTATTCAGATCTCAACCTAGAGAGAAGTCAACCTAACTTCTCTAGAAGTCAACCAAGAGAGAAGATCTGCAACATGAGGTTTCGTCTTTGGCCTTATAAGGTACAATGTTTTTATCAGTTACTTGGATATAGAAGTCAGTATGCTAATAAAATTGGTGGAGCTTACAGAACAACAGGAACATTTTCAACTATAGTGTTTAAGGATGGATATAGAGCCTATAGATGGAATGAGGACATGAACCACAACAGGTTTGTGGTAAATGTAAGGCAAATGTAAAGTCCTAAATCCATTCATTCATTCATGTAACAAATGTGGACTAAACAATTATGTTCTGATAAATGGCTCTGGTATTTTAATTGTAAACACAGTAGTCAAGATTTCTGTCACTGTATGGCCCTCATAGTTTAATGCAGAGTACAGATATACCAAATTGGGATACATGCTATGAAGAAACACAACAGCATGCTAGGACAGAGAATAATGAAGATATAATTAGATTGAGGAATCAGGAAGTTCTCTCCAAGGAAGGAAAATGTCAGCTGAGGCCTGAAGGAGAAGCAGGTTTTTAACAAGGCAGTATTTGTGGACAGAGAGCATTCGAGGTAGAAGGAACAGTATACCCAAATTCCCTGAGTCATGAAAGAGGGTGTGATGCTCAAGGAAACTAACACTTAAAAGAAGGTCAGTGTGGCTGAAGCTTAGTAAGCAGCCAAAGTGTGACATCAGCTGAGATTTTTAAATGCGTCGGGCAGGTGGTGGCACATTTGTGTTTTAAATGATCACACTGTCTACTGTGTAGACAGTGGATGGAGGAGTTGAGGAGAGGGAGGCATGCTGGTCATACAGGTGACAGCAGAGGTGATTTGGACTAGGTAAAAAGTGAACAGAGAGGTGGCCTAACTGTCCTTAGCCAGTAAGGGAAGGATTTTTGTGTATTCCCTGTATTTGTACCCTTTGCAAATTCATAATCCAAAATTTTGTTTCCTATCCCCCTAGTTTCTTTCTAGGGGGAAAATCACTATTACCAATTTATGATTAAAATTATTTGTCAAAATCTGTTTCTTTAATATCTATTAAATGAAAAAATATTTCTTTTGAATTAGTCATGGGGAATCAGTCACTAGGAATCAAATCAGCGACCCTTTGGTTTGCAGGTTGGCACTCAATCCACTGAGCCACACCAGCCAGGTATTAATTACCTGGTTTCTTTTAAAACTCCCAAGTAGATTTTTATTTTTTCTGTATATTTGGTTTTGTTTTTTTCCCCAATTTTTAAAATTGTAGTAAAATATATATAACATAAAATTTGCCATCTTAACCATTTGTAAATGTGCAGTTCAGTAGTATTAAATACATTCATATGTTGTGCAACTATCACCACCATCCATCTTTATAACACCTCATCTTGTTATACTGTCACTCTACACCCATTAAATAATTGTACATCTGGTTTTAAAATGTTTAATATCTAAGGACATGTGCATGTTATAGGTTAGAATCAAAATTGTCTTTCTGTGTGAAGAACACTGAAGTACAGTATATGTGTATTTGTTGAAGATCAACAAATATTTGTTGGATGAGTTAAGGACCATTTCAACTTATATTTTCTACTTTATTATAATGAGGAGTACTGCATAGAATAAAAACATGATATAGGACCATAATCTAAGGAACCATGATGTTAGGTTTGTCTCTTATCCTAGCATGATAAAGGAATTCCAAAAAGTGGGTAAACACAGTTTTTGTCTTTTGGAAATAATGGAGATTAGTCAGTGTACAAAAATGCAAAGTACTGAATGACTAAATGAAATGATCATAGTATGATAATCTTAGGCAAATTATTTGGCTTTTTTCTTTTTTAACATATTAATAAAAGGTCTGAAGTAGAGGCTAATACTATTTGCTTAGGTTAACTGCTAATAATAAAAAACAAGAATGTGAGTCAGTTGTTAGTTGACTTTGAAAATTTTATTTATACTGAAATATACATATTTGTTCTTTTCCTATTCAAATGTTACTAGGAATGAAGCAAAGTCAGGTGGACGAAGTGATTTGATACCAACCATCAAATTTCGACACTGTTCTTTGCTAAGAAACCGACGCTGCACTATAGCATACCTGTAAGCCTCTCAGTTTTTGCTTGGGGGTGTCAGGGAAAATGGAGCATTTTTCATGTGGTTTCCTAATTAAACATTTCAAATGAAAACAAATTCTTAGATTTGTCTCTTTATAAACAGTCTAAATTCTTTTTTCCATTTTAAATCTTTTTATCATGAAAAATTACAATATTCATAAAATTAGAGAGAATAGTGTTACGAAACCCAATGGAACCATCATACATGTATAACAATTTTATTTTAATCCTCACCCAAAGATAATGTTTATTGATTTTAGAGAGAGAGGAAGGAGAGAGAGAGAGAGAGAGAAACAAACATTGGTCTGTTGCCTCCCATATGCACCCTGACTGGGGATGGAAGAACCTGCAACCCTTTGATGTCCGGGCCAAGGCCATTTGTAACAATTTTTAATGTTTCGCCATATTTGTTTCATGTTATTTATTTATGCTACACTATTGTAGAGCATCAAGACATTTTACCACTGAATACTTTGGTATGCATCTCTATTAAATACGACGTCTTTCCAATCCATATTCATGTTTTCTGCCCTGTCCTAAAGGTGACCTTACAACTGGTTTGTTTGCCCCAGGAGCCAAATCGAGTCCACATAGTACATTTCGATTATAGTGAGGCTTGAGTCTTTCCTGATCAACACAACTTCTGATATCCCTTTTGTTAAGCCATCTAATACCTGCTTAATATCCTAGGTATGACCGATTGCTTCGGATTAGAGCACTGAGGTGGGAATATGGCAGTGTTTTGCCAAATGTTTTACGATTTCACATGTCTGCTGAAGAAGTAAGTTAGCATTGTTACTCTATAAATTTAGAAAATGCCGAGGTTCTTGCATTGTTCTAAAATAGTATTTATTTGTATTTTACTTTAAAAAAAATATTATAACATTTTTATTATGTAATATTTGGAGTCTAGATCTGGAAAAATCTTTATCAAAAATAATTACCAAAGAAACATTTTATAGCATTAGAATATAGACCTAAGTCACAGATGTTTTAAGACAAAAATTAATTGAAATCTTAGTTATACAAATAATCAAAAATAACATTTAAATTAATCATAACAATAACAATTAATAGAAATTTTAACCCTTTCAGAAATAAGAAATTTTAATCAACAAGTGAATCAAAAAATCATCACTAAACCACAAAGATTTAGGAGCCTCTCTATGAGATACGAAAGTTCTGTTCTTTGTAAAAGCCACCAAATAAGATAAATTTTTTCTTTCCTTTTTTAAAGAGTAGACTGAATATTCAAAGACCATGTTCCCTTGAATTGTTAGTTTTTTCTCCTTATTCATAAGGTTCTCAGTTTCACAATTCTAATATAACTTTATATGTAAGTTTAAATATACACAAATGCATATAAACAAGATGAAAATTTTAAAGCTTAAATTTTAGCTTTCAGATATGTTAACTGTGTCATTAATTTATATACGTCTGTGAATGTACTACATCAATTTTATCGTCATAATTGGAGCTTTAATGTGACCAAATATGTATTACTTATTTTACATTGCTTTTGTAATTTCTAGCTTTAAACTTGTAATCTTGTAGTGTCCAGAGAACCAAAGATTTCAGATAATTAAAGCTTGTTCATAAATTTAATATTAGTCCAAGCAGTAAATGATCTTGGAAATTATATTTATTTACTTATTTTAAATAATTATTTTTCGATTACAGTTGAAATACAATATTACATTAGTTTCAGGGATATACCCCAGTAGTTAGACATTATATAACTTACTAAGTGATCATCCTGATAAATCTCATACCCTTCTGACACCATATGTAGTTGTTAGGATATAATTGATTATATCCCCTTTACTGTACTTTACATCCTCATTACTATTCTGTAACTAACAATTTGTATTTCCTAATCCCTTCACCTATAAAGTGAATCCCCAGTAAAAGTTCTGGACTCCAGAGCTTGTGTGAGCTTCCCTGGTTGACAGTACTGTGTGTATTGTTATACATCAGGGTGCCAGGAGGGTGATGTGTCTTGATTGCACAGGAGGAAGACACCAGATGTTTTGTGTTGGGACCCTACCAGGTTTCATGCTATGTATCTCTTTTGTCGGGTTCTGATTTATATCCTTTTCACTATGATAAAGCTGTAATTGTAAGAATAATGCTTTCCAAAGTTTGGAGTCATTTTTGCTAATTGAACCTGAGTGGTATGTGTACGTATGTGAAAGTTATGAAGATATTTTTATGTAATCTTTTAAAAACTATATTGTTTTATCTTTCACAAAGAGATCTATAGTACTGGGATTGATTTTTGTGCTGAGTCAATTTGCATTTGAATGTGGATATTGAGATAACTGGCACCATTTCTCCTTGAGATTCTCCTTTCCTCACTGCTCTGTGGGGGGTGCCACTTTTGTCATAAATTGAGTGTCAGTCTATCTGTGGATTTTGGATGGGGGACTTTCTCTTCTGTTCTTGTACCAATTCCACAGTTATAATTATCATAAATTTATAATATGTCTTGAGCAAGCATTCCTACCTTGTTCTTTTTCAAGAGTTTCTCAACTATTTTTGATGCTTTGCGTTTTCATGTAAATTTTATAATTAGTCTGTCAAGTTCCATTTTTAAAGATAATTAAGATTTTGATTGATATTGAATTTATAGATCGGGTGACATTATTACCATATTAAATCATCCAATCCATGAATGTGGTATATCCTACCACATATTTGTCTCCTTTAATTTTTTTCAATAAGTTAAAGAACTACATGTGCTGAGATACAATTCACTTAGCGTAGTTTGCCCTTTTAAAGTATATAATTTGGTGTTTTCTTTACTGTATTTACAGAGTTGTGCATCTTACTCTAGAACATTTTCATCACCCCCACAAGAAACCCTGCAGCTATTATCAGTGTAACTCCCACATTCTCTTTCCTCTTCCCAGCCCCTAGAAATCACTAACCTACTTTCTTTCTTTGTAGATTTGCTTATTATGAATTTTTAAATAAGATTTTGTTTATTTATTTTTAGACAGGGGGAGAGAGGGAGAAAGAGGAGAGAAATATCAATGTGTGGTTGCCTCTCATGCACCCCCCATTGGGGACCTGACATGCAACCCAAGCATGTGCCCTGACTGGGAATCAAACTGGTGACACTTTGGTTCGCAGGCTGGCACTCAATCTACTGAGCCATACCAGCCAGGGCACCTATTATGAATTTTTCATAAAAGTGAAATCATGCATATGTGGCCTATTGGGTTTGTCATTTAGCATGTTTTCAAGGTTCAGTAATGTAACATGTGTCAGAACATTATTTAGATTTATGGCTGAATAATATTCCATTGTATGGATGTATGTATCTAACCCATTCATCAGTTGATGGACATTTGGATGTTTTTGTCAACAGTGTTTTATAGGTTTCAGAAAAATCAATGCAGAGTTTGAAGAGATCATACCATAATTCTGAAATGGTGTATTTTTCATGATTCTGTTTCTGGTGGAATGTTCCTTAGATATGTGATTAGGTATGCTGGGGTGTAAGTTCTGTGAGAACAGAGACTTTTTGTCCATTTTGTTGAATTATTCATTCTAAGTACCTATTGCCTGCTGTGAACCAGTACCTGATTCATAGCAGGCAATCAGTGTTTGTGAACCAGTACCTGGTTCATAGCAGGCAATCAGTGTTTGTACAGGTATACCTCAGAGATATTTTGGTTTAGTTCTAGACCACCACAGAAAGCAAATATCTCAAAAAAGCAAGTCACTCTAATTTTTTAGTTTTCCAGTGCATATAAAAGCTATGATTACACTATACTGTAGTCTGTTAAGTGTGCAAATGGCATTATGTCTAAAAAGACAATGTACATACCTTAATTAAAAAATGCTTAATTGCTATAAAATGCTAATTGTCATCTGAGCATTCAGTGAGTTATAATCTTTTTTGCCTGTGGAGGGTTTTGCTTCAATGTTGCTGGCTGCTGACTGATCAGAGTAGTAATTGCTGATGGATGGGGGACTGGCAGTTTCTTAAAATAGTATAATAGAGTTTGATGCATAGATTGACTCTTTCATTCCATGAACAATTTCTATGTGGCATGCAATACTGTTTGAGAGCATTTGACCCACACTAGAACTTCATTCAAAATTGGAGTCATTCCTCTAAAAATTGCCAATGCTTTATCAGCTAAGTTTATGTAATATTCTAAATCCTTTGTTGTCATTTCAACAGTCTTCAAAGCATCTTCACTAAGGGTGGATTCCATCTCATAAAAACCACTGTTTTCCTTATCTATAAGAATCGACTCATCATTCCTTAAGTTTTATCATGAGATTGCAGGAATTCAGTCATATTTTCAGGCACTACTTCTAATTCTGCTTCTCTTGCTGTTTCTACCATATCTGCAGTTACTTCCTCCACTGAAGTCATCCATGAGAGTTGAATTCAATTTTTTCCAAACTCCTGTTACTGTTGATATTTTGACCTCTTCTTATGAATCACAAATGTTTTTAATGTCATCTAGAACGGTGAATCCTTTCCAGAGGGTTTCAGTTTTCTTTCTTTTTTAAAAAAATATTTTTTATGTTATTACAGTTGTCCTGCTTTTTCCCTCTTCACTACTCCTCTAACCACCCTGCCCCCACCCACTTCCATGATCAGTCCCTGTGTCCTTCACAATGTTCTTTGACTAATAGTTTCACCTTCTTTCAGTCAGTCCCAACCTCCTCCCTCCACTCTTATAGCTGTTGGTCTGTTCTATCCCTCTGGTTTTATTTTGCTCATTAGTTTATTTTGTTCATTAGATTCCTCTTATAAGTGAGATCATGTGGTATTTCACCACCTGGCTTATTTCAATGAACATAATAGTCTCCAGTTCCATCTACACTTGTCACAAAAGGTAGGAATTTCTTCTTTCTTTCTGCTGCATAGTAATCCATTATATAAATATAGCAAAGTTTTTTTATCCACTCATCTACTGATGGGCACTTAGAATGTTTCCAAATCTTGGCTATTGTAAATAGTGCTGCTATGAACATGGGGATGCATAAAATTCATTTGAATTGGTGTTTTGGGATTCTTCAGGTATATTCCCAGCAGTGGAATCACTGGGTCAGGAGGCAGTTTCTCTTGTAATATTTTGAGGAAATTTCATGCTGTTTTCCAAAGTGGCTGCACCTGTCTGCATTCCCACCAACAATACAGTTGGGTTCCCTTTTTTCTACATGCTTGGCAGCACTTGCTGTTTGTTGATTTATTAATGATAGCCATTCTGAGAAGTGTGAGGTGATATCTCATTGTGCTTTTAATTTGCATTTCTCTGATGGCTAGTGCTGTTGAACTTTTTTTCATATGTCTATGGGTCATCCATATGTCGTCCTTAGAGAAGTGTCTAGTCAGGTCCTTTGCCTATTTTTTAATTGGATTATTTATCTTCTTGGTTCTTTATATATTTTGGAGACTAAAACCTTGTCCGAAGTATCATTGGCATATATGATCTCCCATACAGTCGGTTACCCTTTCATTTAATGATGGTTTCTTTAGCTATACAGAAGCTTTTTAATTTGATGTAGTCCTATTTGTTTACTTTTTGTTTTATTTCCCTTGCCGTAGGAGATATATTGGCAAAAATATTGCTATGTGAGATATCTGAAATTTTACTGCCTGGGTTTTCCTCTAGAATTGCTATGGTATCACTACTTATATTTCAGTTTTATCCATTTTGAGTTTATTCTGGTGTGTGGTATAAGTTAATGGTCTAGTGTGGGGAACCGTTCCAAGTGTGGGAAATGTGGCTCAGCCCCCACTCGGAAAAGCCAGTGGGGAGTGAGGTTGGTGAGCAGGACCTACGTCCGTGGATAGGTTCTCCTTTGGGAAATCAGGCCCTCATTGTACCTTGACTGCTATGAGACTTGCTCTTGCTAAAGCTCCCTCACCCTGAATTGAGGCAGCAAATGTTTACTGAGTATTTTCATCTTCCTAAAATCTGTGCTACATTACCCAAGTATGGAGTGTGAGCAGTTTCCCCCTTGAGCTGTAACATCCTCTTTGAAGTAATTAGCAGTATTCTGTCCTTTGTTGTCCTTAAAAGGTAATCACCTGTAGTGAACCTGTGCGTAGTAAATGAGCACCATCCTCCATGTAATGTGCCCAGAAAAGCAATAAAAGCCTATCCAGGCGGGGGTCAGCTCTCTCTCTTGTGCTCTCTCTAGCCCTCTCGCCCTCTCTCACTTAGAGAGTGGCCATGCCGTCCCTTTTCCTCCACAGTAGTCCGTGTGTATTTGTATATTGCAGCCACAATACCGGATCCTGCGGGCCGGGATCTGCATCAGTCTAGTTTCATTGTTTTTCAGTCCAGTTCTCCCAACACCATTTTCTGAAGAGACTGTCTTTACTCCATTGTATACTCTTGCCTCCTTTACAAATATTAGTTGACCATAAAGATATGGATTTATTTCTGAACTTTCTATTCTGTCCTATAGACCTATGTGTCTGTTCTTATATATATATGTATAGTTTGATACCAGATATTGTGATCCCTTCAACTTTTTTCTTCTTTCTGTAGATTGCTGAGGATATTTGGGGTCATTTTTGGTTCCATATAAATTTTTGGAATATTTATTCTAGATCTATGAAATATGCCATTGGTATGTTAATAGGAATTATGTTGAATCTGTAGATTGCTTTGATGATGTTAATTCTTCCAATCCACAAACATGTGTGCTTCTACTTATTTGTATCTTCTTGAGTTTGTTTCTTCAGTGTCACATAGTTTTCCAAGCACAGGTCTTTTACCTCCTTAAATTTATTCCTAGGTACTTTATTTGGTTGCAGTATTAAATGGGATTGTTTTCTTAGTTTCTCTTTCTGATAGTTCATAATTGGTGTATAAAAATGGCATCAATTTGTATTCTAGTACTTTGCTGAATTCATTTATCAGGTTGAGTAGTTTTTTGGTGGATCCTATAGGGTTTTCTAAGTAAAGCATCACCTGTGAATGACAGCAGATTTACTTCCCCTTTTCTAATTTGGGTGCTTATTATTTCTTCTTTTTCTTTTAAGATTTTATTTATTTATTTATTTTTAGAGAGAGGGTAAGGGAGGGAGAAAGAGGGAGAGAAACATTAATGTGTGGTTGCCAAAAAGGTTGGGGACTACTGATGTATCATGATTATTGATTTGCAGTTATTGTACCATCCTTACATCCAAGGAGTAAAACCCATTTGATCATGGAGTATGATCTTTTTGATGTATTGCTGGATCCAGTTTGCTATTATTTTGAGGATTTTAGCATCTATGTGCATCAGAGATATTGGCCTATAGTTTTTTTTTCTTTGTTTTGTCTTTACCTGGTTTTGGAATTAGAATAATACTGGTGTCCTAAAAAACAGTTTTGTCTTCCCTATTCTTGAATTATTTGGGATGGTTTCAGAAGGATAGGTTTTAGTTCTTTGAATAGTTGGTAAAATTCTCCTCCTGAGGCCTTCTGGTCCAGGGCTTTTGTATGCTGGGAGATTTTTGATTACTTCTTCAATTTCACTAGTTGTTGTTGCTCTGTTCAGAATTTCTGCTTCTTTCTGATTCAGTTTTGGAAGATTGTATATTTCTAGAAATTTACATGTTTCACCCAGGTTGTCCAATTTCTTGGCATATAGCTATTCGTAGTAATTTCTTACAATCCATTGTATTTTTGTGGTATCACTTGTTACTTCTCCACTTTCATATCTGATTTTTTTTTAAATTTGGGTCCTCTCTCTTTTTCTTGATGAGTCTGGTTAAAGGTTTGCCAATTTTGCTTGTTTTTTCAAAGAACAAGCTTGTAGATTTCTTGATCTTTTGAATTGTTTTTTTAGTTTCTGTCATTTATTTCTGATCTTGATTTGTTTCCTTCCTTCTACTCTCTGACTTTTTTGCTTTGTTGTTGTTTTTGTAATTCTTTTAAATGTAGGTGTATATTGTTTATTTTACATTTTTCTATCTTTAGGTAATGCTATGAACTTCCCTCTCAGGAATGCTCTCACGGTGTACCATAGATTTTGGGTTGTTGTGTGTTCATTTTCTTTTGTTTACAGGTACTTTTGATTTCTTCCATGATGTCACTGTTAACCCAACTTTATTTAATACCATATTATTTATCCTCCATGTATTTGAATGTTTTGGGTTTTTTTTTCTTGAGGTTGATTTCTAGTTTTAGGCCATTGTGATCTGAGAAAATGATTGATATGATTTCAGTTTTCTTGAATTTGTTAAGGCTTGCTTTGTGTCTTACCACGTGGTTTACCTTTGAGAGTAATCAGTGTGCATATGAGAAGAATGTATTATTTTGCTTCTTTAGCATGAAATGTTATATATATATATATATATATATTGATTAAATCCTTTTGATCTAGAGTGTTGTTTAATGCTGCTATATCGTTGTTGATTTTTTGTCTGGAAGGTGTGTTCACTGTTGAGAATGGTGTGTTAAAATCCCATACTATGACTGCATTGCTGTTGATCTCCTTCTTAAAGACCTCCAAGATTTTCTTTTTATATCCAGATCCTCCTATATTGGGTGCATATATGTTTACAAGGGTTATGTTCTCTTGTTGGATTCCCTTAAGTATTATGTATGTCCTTTGTTGTCTCTTATTATGGCCTTTGTCTTGAAGTCTATTTGTTAGAGAGAAGTATTGCTACCTCAGCTTTGTTTTCCACATCCATTAGCATGTAATAATTTTTTCCATTCCTTCATTTTCAGCCTGTGTACATCTTTTGTTCTGAGGTGGGCCTCTTGTAGACAGTATATATGCAGGTCTTGTTTTCTCATCCATCCAGCCACCCTTTGTCGTTTGATTGGGGCATTTAATCCATTTACATTTAACATTATTATTGATAGATACTTACTGCCATTTTCCCTCTTTGATCTGTGTTCCTCTCTCTATTTCTTCCTTAAAGCAATCCCTTTAGCATCTCTTGTACTGCTGGTTTGATGGAAATGTACTCCTTCAGACCTTTTTTTCTTGTCTGGGAAGCTCTTTATTTTGACTTCCATTTTAAATGAGAGACTTGCTGGATAGAGTAGTCTTGGTTGCATGTCCTTGCTTTTCATTATTTTGGAATATTTCATGCCAATTCCTTCTGGCCTGTATTGTCTGCTGAGAAATAACCTCACAGCCCTATCAGAGCTCCCTTGTAGGTAACTAATTGTTTTTCTATGCTGCCTTTACGATTCTCTTTGTTTTTATACTTTGCCATTTTAATTGTGATGTGTCTTAGTGTAGACCTCTTTGGAGTCACTTGTTTGGGACTCAGTGCTTCCTGAACTTGAATACTTTTTCCTTCACCAAGTTAGGGAAGTTTTCTATCCCTTGCTCCCTTTGTTCTCCTGGTATCCTCACAATGTGAATATCGTTACATTTCATGTTGTTTCAAAGCTCCCTTAAAATCTTCTTTTTAATTATTTTTCATTTTGTTGCTCTTACTGCGTGTTTTTTATCTACCTTGTTCTCTAAATCGCTGATGTTTCTATGTCCTTTTCCATGCTGATGTAGTTTTCACTAAGTTCCTTGAGCATTCTTAACGACACATTACTTGGAACTCAATGTCTGATAATTTGCTTGCCTCACTTTCATTAGGCTCTTCTATTGGGGATTCCTCCTTTTCTTCCACCTGGAAGGTCATTTCTTTGTCTCCTCATTTTAGCTGTCTCTTTTTATTTGTTTGTATGTTATGAATAGATCTGCTTTGAATCCCCATCTTGTGGTGTAGCCTTATGTGGTAGGAGTCCTGTGTTACCCAGTGGTGCTGACACCTTGATCTCCTGATCTAGAGGGTCAGGGAATGCCCTTTGTGTGGCTTATGTAGGTTATCCTATTGTATTTGGGTCCTGATTGTTATTGGCTTGTTTGTTGGTGGGTTCTCCCTTCTGGCTATCTGACGTAGAGGCTCGACCCACGCCATATCTTGTACGCTGTGGTACAACTGCTGGCAGTACAAATCAAAATGACACAAAAAATGAAACCAAAACGAACAACCCCCCCCCAAAACAGCAGCAATTTCAATGACAAATTATCAGAGAATAGTAAAAGTGGAAATATAAATGGAATACTAGGTAAAGGGGGAAATAAAAGGAAAAGACTAAGACAACACCAATGGACACAGAAATAATTATGGGAGGAGGAAAGGGTAGAGAACTAACATGAACGATGAGTTGAAGAGGAAAGTAAAAAAGGGACAATGAAAGAGAAAGATTAACAAGAATAAGAAAAGGAAAGAAGGGAACATTGGGGTAATCACTGGTAAGAGTAAAGTAAGAGATATGACAGAAAAATAGAGCAATAGGAAAGAAAAAAATAGAAAAAACTAATGAAAAGTCTATGAAAAGGGAAAAATAATGAAAATGACAAAGTAAAATTTGTCTCAGCAGAGTTTGGTGCTTGCCTGCTGGATTCTCTGTTTTGATACAGCTCTGCTGTAGCCTGGGTCATATGCTGTCCATGCCTAGCCCTAGTCAGCCTTTTCAGAGCTACCAGGAATCCACAGTTTATGATTGATTCCTCCAGGGTTGGCTGTGCCCAGGATGGGTCCAGTCTGCACTGCACACCTGGGTTTTAACAGCACTGGCTACATGGGGATATCAGCAAACCACCAAACTCACCAGCGGATCTGTATCTGTCTGCTTATGCCTGCCCATCTCCTGTCAGTTTTAGACTAGTCATAGATCTGACTGTTTCTGAGAGAGCCTCTGGTGGGATCAGTGAATGGGACTCCTGGATCTCCTATTGTAGATGCCTTTCAGATTTCAAGGAAGATGTGTTTCCCCCACCCCATGAGCCAGTGGTTTGAGTCTGTTCAGAATTATTTCCCTGCGTGCAGCAGGGTGGGATCTCCAGAGTCCATGTTTTGGCTCTGCCAGAAATCAGAAGGGTGTTTCTAATGCTCTCCCATGAAGGGGAAGTGCCAGTCTGTTTCCTGGGAGAGTATATGAAATGGCTGCACCCTACACCCTGCCTCTGACATCCCCAGAGTCTATGTGTGCTGCTCTCTCCTCAACATGGGTTAAGATGCAGGATGGGAGGAAATAAATAGTAAAAGAAAAGAAAACCCACATAAAGCAAAGCAAAAAACCAAACTACATAATAGGGAAAAAAAAGTTTCAGGGTGGAGAGAGCAGGATTGAAGAGGGAGGGTGGGGAGAACAATATCCCACAGGGCTATCACCCTGCGAGGGCCTTGCTCTTCTCAAGCAAGATGGCTGCTGCAGAATCCAGGTATATCCTGGCACAGAAAGCCCTATAGTCGCTCCCCCACTTTGCTCCCCTGTGCATCCCACATTCTACTTGTGAGACTGCAGTCCATGCTGCCTCTCTTCACTGTGTCCAAGGTGAGTGGTTGCAAACAACAAGACCTGTGCTTTGGCCCCTTTAAGAATTAAGAAAGAAAAAAAAAAGATAGTGGCTTTGCCTTCAGCAGTTCTGGTCCCTCACCACCTGCTCAAAAGAGGCAAACCTTGTGGCCCTTCACTGTGGGGTGCTACATGATCTGCTTACTCCAGCACTGGTGCTCTGTTTGGGACCCTGGTCCATGTTCCCCAACCCTCTCCTTTCAAAGGGAAGCTCTCACAGCTACGCCACCACCTCAGCCCACTGCCCTAAGGGGCAGGCCCTTTGAATGACCTCATCCTTGTTACTGATCGTGGTATTTTCCCCCCCCATCCTTGGTTAAAAGCCTCCCTTTCAGATAGTCTTTGATTTATTTCAGGCGTCTAGACCTCTTTAGTTTTATTTCCAATTTTGTTCTGTGAGGAGGTGTGCAATATATTCTCCTACTCCACTGCCATCTTAACCGGTTTTCAATTTTCTTTGCCCAAATCCATCAGAGTAATCAACTATCTATGGCAGCTATAGTCTTACAAAATTACCGTATTTTACTGTGTATAATGCACACTTTTTGCCCACATTTTTGAGGGAAAAATAAGGATGTGCATTATACATGGGTAGTACTAATTCCATATCTATATAAATTTTTTAATTTATTTATTTTTAGAGAGGGGTGATGGAAAAACAGAGAGAGAGAAACATCAATGTGTGATTGCCTCTCACACGGACTGGGCCCGCAAGCCAGGCATGTGCCCTGATTTGGAAACAAACAAGCAACCCTTTGGTTTGTAGGCCAGCGCTCAATCCACTGAGCCACACCATCCAGGGCTATGTATATGTTTTTAATTCTTTTACTTATGCTTAGTCATTAAGAGTGTAACTCTAGAAAGCAATACTGATATCCGTATGCAAAATAATACCCTGGAATACGATAATTGGTTTTCTTTCTAAATACAAATAAATAATTGAATTAAAACATTAACATGAAAGTTTTTTTCCTGAAAGTTTGGGCCAAATATGTGGATGTGCATTATATACGAGAGCTTTTGATCCATGGGCTACAGAATTGATGTTGTGTTAATAGGCATGAAAAGAACATTGAACTTGTATATCTGTATCAGAACCCTTGCATGAATGTATACATTGTCATTGTCAATAAGCAGCAATATTTTGAAAGCAATCCTTTTTTTTTCTGAGCAATAGGTCTTAACAGTGGGCTTAAAATATTCAGTAAGCCATGTTTTTTAACATGTGTTGTCATCCAGGCTTTGTTGCTCCATTTATAGAGCACAGGCAGAGTGGATTTAGCATAATTCTTAAGGGCCCTAGGACTTTTGGAATGATAAATGAGTATTGTCTTCAACTCAGTTACCAGCAGCTTTAGTCCCTAAAAGAGTCAAGCCGTCCTTTGAAGCTTAAAAGCCAGGCATTGACTTCCCTCTACCTATGAATGTCCTATATAGCATCATTTTCCCATACAAGACTGTTTCACCCACATTGAAAATCTGTTTAGCATAGCCACCTTCGTTAATTCTCTTAGCTAGACCTGGATAACTTGCTGCAGCTGCTACATGAGCACTTGCTGCTTCACCTTGCACTTTAATATTATGGAGACAACTTCTTCCTTCAAACCTTATGAACTAACTTCTCTTAGCTTCAAACTTTTCTTCTGTAGCTTCCTTACCTCTGTCAGCCTTCACAGAATTGAAGAGAGTTATGGACTTGTTCTGGATATGCTTTGGCTTAAGGGAATGTTGTGGTTGGTTGATCTTCTATCCAGACCACTAAAACTTTCTCCATGTCAATAATTAGGCTATTTCGCTTTCTTAGGATTTGTGTGTTCATTGGAATAGCACTTTTAATTGCCTTTAAGAACTTTTTCTTTGCATTCACAATTTAGCTAACTGGTACAAGGGGCCTGGATTTCATCCTATTTCAGCTTTTTTTTAAAAAAAAAAAAAGATTTTAAATTTATTTTAGGACAGAGGGGAAGGGAGGGGGAAAGAGAGGGAGAGAAATATCAATGTGTGGTTGCCTCTCGTGCGCCCCCTGCTGGTGACCTCACTGGAATTTGAACTGGCGACCCTCTGGTTCACAGGCCGGCACTCAATCCACTGAGCCACACTAGCCAGGGCCTAGTTCAGCTTTTGATATGCCTTCCTTAGTGAGCTTAATAATTTTTCTACTTTCTGATTTAAAGTGAAAGATGAACACTCACTTGAACACTTAGAGGCCATTGTAAGGTTATTAATTGGCCTAATTTCAATATTGTTGTGTCTTGGGAAATAAGGAGGCCTAAAGAGAGGGAGGGAGACAGAGGAACAGCAGATTGGTGGAGCACTCAGAACACACACAACACTGATTGATTACGTTTGTCATCCTTTTATGGGCATGGCTCATGGTACCCCAAAACAATTACAATAATAACAACAAAGATCACTCATCACAGACCACCATAATGAACATAATAATAATGAAAAAGTTTAAAATACTGTGAGAATTACCGAACTGTGACACCGAAAATGCTTTTGGGAAAATGGTGCCGATAGGCTTTCTCCACGCAGGGTTGCCACAAACCTTTAATTATAAAAAACACAATGTTTGCGAAGTGCAATAAAATGAACTAGCCTATAGTTTAAATGAATGAATCATCATAACAGTGGTCCATGTGGAAATAAGTGCTATTTTACAAAGGATGAGTATACAATTTCCGTAAGTTTGTTTTCTTAAAACTTTGTCAAATGACCATCTTTATGTTTGCAGATGGAATGGTTCAATCATTATAAAAAGTCCCTTGCTACTTATATGAGATCATTGGGAGGAGATGAAGGTTTGGATATTACACAGGATATGAAACCTCCCAAAAGCCTATATATTGAAGTAAGTATACCTCTTAAAATGTATTTTTCCTTAATGCATAGATTGTTCTGCCTTTTGTCTATGGTGTATATGAATATATATTAGCTTATATTAAAAAGGACAGGGAAAGTAAACTAAAACCAAAAAACATTACCTACAAGGGGATGATGGAAATAGGATAGAAAAGCTTAAATTGTCTGAATAGACCTCTTTTAATAGTTTTGATTTTGGAACCATGTAAACATTTTATATATTATTAAATCAAAGTAGAACACCCACACATTTTGAAAACAAAATGAAACAAATGAACCTATGTTTTAAATTGGTGGATTAGTCAAATTGGAATTATTTTAAATTACTTTAAAACACATAAACTGATTATATATGACTAGTGGGTGTGTTCTAAGGATGAAAAGAATTACAAACAGACCTTAACCTATTTTTTGTAGTCATGTTTTTAGTAAAAATATTGTTATTGTTGTTGGGAACAGTTTATATGTTGAAGAATAGAGCAAAAGAGTATGATACTAAGAACGAAGATTTTTAAAATAACAGAAAAGAGATTCAAATACTAATTCTCCAACTTGAATTTGAAATATCAGCATGGAGTCAGGTTGAATTGTCTCTCTCTCTTTTTGAAAATATTTCTTAGCTCTGTCCACTAAATAAAAAAGCCTACAAACAGCAACCAACTCAGTAGCTATGAGCCTCCAAATTCTGGAGTCTAAATTCCATTTCTCACTAAAGAAAACCAGGATTCCCTCTTTGGGAAAAAAGAAAAGGGCTGATCCTTAGTCTTAAGTAAAAAGTGTACAAGATGAGCATGGGATACCTTATCTTTCTAGAAAGCAAGGAAAGTATCAAGGACTACATGAGTGCTCAAAAGTTTTGTGAACTAATCTGAAGGAGCTCATGCTGGCCAAAGAAGAGGTCCTTTGAGCATCAAAATGAATGCTAATTGCAGTGAATTGAATTGCATCAATTATGTTAGAAGTATGAATGCATAATGACACCAAACAACTACAGTTATAACAATTAAAAACAATCCTTTTGGGTCCCCTTGGAATATGAAGGATGCAAGTCATTTTGAAAAGCAGTAAAGAATGGAATCAAGTATCCATCTGCCTTTACTGTACAAATGCTATCTCAAGGTCGCCAGAACATTTGCAAGGAAAATTTCTTTATAGAAGAATTCCCACTAATAAATGCAGCAAGAATAAAAGAACTAGGTTAATGACATTCTGTAACCCAAATGCATGGAGGGAAATAGCTACTAAAACCTTAAGTGAAAAGTTAATGGAGACCTTAATAATGGATGGATATGGGTGGGTATGGATAATATCTGGAACTACTGATTAATCTTAACATCTGTAAACAAATTCAAAAGGCACAGGAGTGAAAAAGGAGAGACTTTACTGAGGTAATAGTTTGCAAAGCAGGGAGAGGCAGCCTCTGGCAGAAACAAAGTATCGTTCCACTAACACAAAGGATCTTTCTTGCTTTGTAGGGAACTTTCTTGTACCCATTTTGGTCTGTTTCGTGTAAATGAGGTTTCCAAATTGTACACTTCAGATTGGTCAGTATAGATATAAATGAAGATATAATTTGCATAGTTCTAATTGGACAGGGCAGGTCTACCAAAGCATCCCCACAGTGGTTAACTCAGATGGTGTAAACAAGTGTGGCATAGACCGTGAAGAGAGAGTTCAGTCTGAGGTTCTTCCTGGTATACAGAGTATGTGAGAAGAAGTCCCTGTCACCAAATGGCCACTGAACTCTTATTACTGGGGTGGGCAAAAGTAGCTTTACAGTTGTGTGTACGTGAAATTGTAATTCTTGTATTATTATTTATTATTATATTATTTTTCAAATGAACAACTGTAAACCTACTTCTGCCTACCCCATATTTATAAAATTTGGGCCTTCCCTTGATCATGGGGAGTCCATCTCAGCCAATAATCTCCTTTTTGGGGGCATCAAGTAAATCTTTCTTCTTGGGGTCTACACATCCAAAAGACAGTCAGACAGTCTGTGATTTGTGAGGTTTTACACAGGAACACACATAACATGTTTGCCATAAAACCAGACCTTATCTGATCCACTCTTTAGACCTAACTTCTAGTTTATAGGAAATTCAGGGGTAGAGAGGGAAACATGTTAAATGACCCCACAGGAATGTAGTTTATGGGAAACTACCAAACAAACTGCTCAGTGTCTTTAATAAATTGTCAACAAGAAAGGGAAAAAAGAAGGAAGGAACCCTGTAGATTAAACGAGAGACATATCAGAAACGTCTAATGTTGGACTCTGAATTGAACAGGGAATTTAAAAAAAAACTTACGAGATAAATGGGGAAATTTGGATACTAACTGGATATTCCTTTTTTTCTCTTTTCTTTATTATTTACCCTGGTTGATGCCTCTTTATTTTTTTTAAATTATATGTTACTGTTCAGGCTACTACAGTTGTGCCAGATTTTCCCCCATTGTCCACCTCCAGGCAGCCATGCCCCTCACCCCCACTCCCTCAGGCAGTCCCCACACTGTTCCATGGGTCCTGCATATATTTCTTTGGCTACTTAATTCCCTGTGCTGTTCTTCACATCCCCATTACTGTTCTGTAATTAACAATTCGTAATTCTTAATTCTTCACCTTTTTGAAGATCCCCTGACCCCCTTCCATCTGGCAACCACCAAAATGTTCTCTATCTGTGATCCTGTTTCTGTTCTTCTGGCTTGTTTAGTTTGTTCTTAGGTTCAGTTGTTGATAGATGTGTATTTATTGCCATTTTATTATTCATAGTTTTGATTTTCTTCTTAAAGAAGACCTTTTACAATTGCATGTAATACTGGTGTGGTGATGATGATGAACTCCTTTAGCTTTTTCTTCCCTAGGAAACTCTTTATCATTTTATAGTTTTGCAGGGTAGAGGAATCTTGTGGGGTTTTTGTTTTTTGTTTTTTGTTTTTACTTTTGTTATTGTTGTTCAAGTACGGTTGTCTCTATTTCCCCCCACCACTCCCCTCCACCCCAGCCATCCCCACCTCCCACCCCTGATCCCACCCACCTTGGTTTTGTCCATTATGGATGTCCTTTATGGATGTTCCTGAAAACCTTTTTGCCCTTTCCCCCCATTATCCCTTCCCACCTCCCCTCTGGTTACTATCAGTTTGTTCTTAAGTTCAGTTTCTCTAGTTATATCTTGCTTGCTAGTTTGTTCTGTTGATGAGGTTCCACTTATAGATGAGTTCATAATGGTATTTGTCTTTCACCGCCTGGCTTATTTCACTTAGCATAATGCTGTCCAGTTCCATCCATGCTGTCGTAAAGTGTAGGAGCTTCTTCTTTCTTTCTCTTGCATACTATTCCATTGTGTAAATGTACCACAGTTTCTTAATCCATTCATTTACTGATGGGCACTTAGGTTGCTTCCAAAATTTATCTGTTGTAAATTGTGCTGCTATGAACATTGGGATGCATAGGTTCTTTTGGATTGGTGTTTCAGGGTTCTTAGGGTATGGTCAACTAATATTTGACAAAGGAGGCAGAAGCATAAAATGGAGTAAAAATAGCCTCTTCAACCAATGGTGTTGGGAAATCTGGACAGCTTACATGCAAAAAAATGAAACTTGATCACCAACTTACACCATACACAAAAATAAATTCAAGGTGGGTAAAAGACTTAAATATAAGTCACGATGCCTTAAAAGTCCTAGAGGAGAACATTGGTAGGAAAATCTCAGATATTCCACGCAGCAATATTTTCACCAATATGTCCCCTAGAGCAAGGGACATAAAGGAAAGAAGAAACAAATGGGATCTCAAAAAATAAAAAGCTTCTGCATGGCTAAAGAAAACTATTAAAATGGAAAGAGAATCAAATCTACAGGAGAACATATTTGCCAATGATATCTTGGACAAGGGTTTGATCTCCAAAATATATAAAGAACTCATAGAACTCTACTCCAGGAAGACAAACAATGCAATTAAGAAATGGGCAAAGGACTTGAACAGACATTCCTCCAAGGAGGACATACAGAGGGCCCAGAGACATATGAAAAGAAGCTCAGCATCACTAGCCATCAGAGAGATGCAAATTAAAACCACAATGAGATACCACTTTACACTGGTTACAATGGCCATCATAAACAAAGCAACAAACAACAAATATTGGAGAGGATGTGGAGAGAAGGGAACCCTAGTGCACTGTTGGTGGGAATGCAGACTGGTACGGCCACTGTGGAAAACAGTATAGAATTTTCTCAGAAAACTAAAAATGGAACTGCCTTTTGACCTGGCAATTCCACTACTGGGTAGAGTAATCTTGGTTGTAGGTCCTTGCTTTTTATCACTTTGATGATTTCTTGCCAATCCCTTCCAGCCTGCAAAGTTTCTTTTGAGAAATCATCTGACAGTATTATGGGGACTTCCTTGTACATATCTAACTGTTTTTCTCTTGCTGCTTTTAAGATTCTCTTTTCCTATTTGTCATTTTAATTATGATGTGTCTTGCAGTGGGCCTGTTTGTGTTCCATCCTGTTTGGTACTCTCTGTGCTTCTTGGACTTGCATGTCTTATTTCTTTGTCCCTAATTAGGGAGATTTTCTTTCATTATTTTTTCAAAAAGATTTACAATTTGCTGCTCTTTCTCTTCTTCTGGCACCCCTAAGATGTTAGTATGCTTGAAGTTGGCCCCAGGCTCTTAGACTATCCTCATTTTGGGGTGGGTTCTGTTTTCTTCTTCTTGTTCTGATTGGTTGTTTTTGCTTCCTTATGTTTTTAATTGCTGATTTGATTCTTGGCTTCATCCACTCTACTGTTGATTGTTTATTTCAGTTAGTGTATCCTTTGTTTCTGACTGGAAATAAAGGCAGAAAAAATCTTTTTTTACACTTTTGAGGTCCTCCCAGAGTTCCTTGGGCATCCTTATAACCAGTATTTTTAACTCCACATCTGATAGATTTCTTTTCTCCATTTTGTTTAGTTCTTTTTCTGGAGTTTTGCTCTTTTCTTTCATTTGGACCATGTTTCTTTGTCTCCTCATTTTGGCAGCTTCCTTGTGTTTGTTTATATTCATTAGGTAGAGCTACTATGTTTCCCAGGCTTGATAGAGTGGCTTAGTGTAGCAGACCCTGTAGGGTCTAGTGGCACAGCCTCCCCTGTTACCCAAGCTGGGTACTCAAGATGCATCCAACCGTGTGGGCTGTGTATACTCTCTGTTTGTAGTTGAGCCTTGATTGCTGTTGGCACATCCAAGGTCAGGCACTGCCTGTGTTCTGTCCACACAAAACACAGCTACAAAGCTACAAAGTGATCTCTAGATGGTTGCTACTTATGCTGGGCTTAGAGGTGCAAGGTGGGCTGCTGCTAGTGCTGGGCCTGGGGCAACTTAGTGAGATGTACTGGCTTGCTGAAGCCAGATGTTGCTTGTTTGAGAGAATTTAGAAAAATCTGAAACATGGGCCAAGAAAAGCCATTCATATGAAAAAGCCACTGGAAACATCTTGGGTGAGCCTGAAAGTTGGATGCGGCAGGGCTTCAGGGAATTACCAGGGTGGGGCAAAGAGTGTGAGCCAAGTTGATGGTGTCTCAGATGGGTTGCATCCCCTGCCAGCCTTGTGGTTGGGAGGGGGACTCAGAAAAGGAATAATGGCCTCTGACATCGCTTTTCTGTGGGAGAAAGCTTCCCCCCAGCGCTTGCCCTTGATGCCAGATAGTTTAGTTCCTCCGTGCATATCTCTGATGCCTTTCAATCTGCTGCCCCTACACTGGTGCTCAGAGGGAGTAAGTCCGAGTAAATCTGTGTAATGGCTCTTCCAAGGGGAACTGCCAGGGAGTCCATCAGTTTCTGTCTTCCACAACCTCAATCTGTGCTGGTTTTTACAGCTAGAAGTTATAGAGTCTTATCTTCCTGGTGCTGGAACCCTGGGTTGGGGGACCTGGTATGGGCCAGGGACCCTTTGCTCCAAAGATATCCCTCCTGATTTCTATCTGCCACATGTGGCTGTTGGACCAGTCCATTCTGTGTCTTCGCCTCTCCTACCAGACTCAACGTGGTTTCTTCTGTAAATCCGTAGTTGTAGGACTTTAATTCAGCTCAATTTCTGACAGTTCTGAATGATGGTTTTTATTTAGTTTAGTTGTAATTTTGATGTGGTTGTGCAAGGTGGTGTGCAAGGAGATGGCTATGCCACCCTCATATAACTGGATATTTCATGATTTAAAAATTCCTAATTAATAAGATGTAGTAATGGTATTGAGATTATATTTTTTAAAAAAGAGTCTCATTTGTATAAGTAGATAATATTTATAGATGAAATGAAATTATGTCTAGGATTTACTTAAAAATCTAGAAGTTGGTGAGGGAACAAGAAGGGCCTGATGCTGATAATTGATGCTTGATAGGGCTTTGAGTTCCATAATATTTCTTTTTACTTTTGAGTATATTCATGATTTTCGGTAATATATTTAAAGAAGTAAAAAGGTGTTAGTGATGGATGGTAGGGAATTTTCTAAAATAGCATTTTTCAAACTAAGTTAAAATACCTGGTTGAGTCATGGTAGGATTACACAGGAATTATAGGACATGCTGAAATTACCTAGGAAAAGCAGATGCCTGAAACTTACTGCTTGAGTTGGCTTTACTAATACCAATCCTAGTGCTAAGGAGAATAAACTCCAGTCCTGACTTCTCATAGAAGATGAAAAAATGTTCTGGTTTCCTCTGGTAGCAGTTGGAACTATGGCCAGGTCTGTAACCTCTTCAGGGACATTCCTCCTCTGCAGTTGTAGAAGTGGTTTCGAAAAGGCAGTCTTATGCCTCCCACCTTCCACCTAAAAACCTCTCCTGATTCTTATAACATGAATCTGCATCTGCTCCTTCTTGATTTAGTTGTAAGGATTTGGGGGAAAGAGTCTGAATATCAAAGAAGATTGGAAAAATCTTTTTAAAACAGAAGTTTTGCAAACTTACCTATGTTCTATTCTCAAAAATTGATGTTCATGGGAGGGACCTATAAGAGCCAGGTTGGAATTGATCTAAGATATTCTCTTTTCTTTGTAAATATATTGTTCCACTGCTTAATACTTCAGTATTTGCAGAGGGGAGAGAATGCCATGATATCTCCCTTCAGCATCTCCCTGGGTTTCCTTGCCATTAGCACACACATACATTTGGATATTTTGCCATTCTTCTTCCTCCCCATCAAAACAGGACAATTGGAACCAGTAGAATACAATAGTAGGAGTACTAGGACTAAGTACACAGAGAAGGAACAAACCAACAGAAAGCTTAATACTTTTATTGTGTGGGAATTTATATTATATAATCTTTATTTACTTTGTGGTCACTACGTATTAAGAAATAATTTAGATAAAACATCATTTTTTCCTTTCAGGTACGATGTCTAAAAGACTTTGGAGAATTCGAAGTTGATGATGGTACATCAGTGCTATTAAAAAAGAATAGCCAGGTATTTATTGTCTTAAGATTTTTGAAATCTTCTAAGAGTGTTGCATGGTGGAAACGTTGAAATTAGTAGCAAAGTAAACATCATCTTTTGATGCTCATTTATATCTAGGCATTATGTTTAGTGTAAGGCTACTTTTTCTAAATATAAAGAAATGCGGAAGCAAATGTTACATATACTTGTAATTAAGAAAAGATTAATTAATTTAATAGAATGTTGCTTAGAAACCTAAGCATTTTCCAGGGAAATTATCACAGTGGGCCTTATTCTAGTTAAGGCACTGTGAAATTGTTAGATTTAGCCCTTTTCTTTGAATTATAATTAAAAAGGTGATAAGCACTCATGTTTAGCTTGTATTTCACCTCATAAATCCCACTTCTTTTTTTCTCCTGGAGAGAGAGAAATGTTCGCTGTATTTTTTTGTTTTTGTCTTTTAAAAAATTTTTATTTATTTATTTTTAGAGAGAGGAAGGGAGGGAGAAGAGAGGGAGAAGAATATGTCTCTCTCACACACCCTGACTGGGAATTGAACCATCAACCCTTTGGTTCACACCCTTGTGCTCAGTCTGCTGAGCCACACCAGCCAGGGCTAAATCCTAATTCTTTAGCAAATTATAATGATATAGATAAAAAACTTCTGAGTAATATATTAACAGAATTTACTAGGGAAAGACTAAAACTATGAAGTTGTTACTTAAACCAAATTTTTTCTTACTAAGAATCTCAATATATTTATTCTTTCCTTTGACACCTTCAAGCTCACATTAATTTCACTTTAGCTAAATTAATGTTTATCCTATTTCAATTGTATGTAGTCACATAAATATAGGAGGAAAAATGACCTAATGAGAACTACTCTTTCTTTGTCTCCCATCTTGCTGGTTAGTGTCTAATGATCCTATGTCTTTGGCTTTTGTTTTTTTTTTTTTAAGGTTTATTTATTTATTTATTTTTAGAGAGGGGGGAAGGGAAGGAGAAAGAGAGGGAGAGAAACTCCATGTGTGGTTGCCTCTTGCACACACCCTACTGGGGACATGCATGGCCCACAACCCAGGCACGTGCCCTGACTGGGAATCTAACCATCAGCCCTTTGGTTCGCAGGCCCATGCTCAATCCACTGAGCTACACCAGCCAGGGCCTATGTCTTTGTTTATGGAATGGAACAAGACTGCTCCAGGTTATATGGTTCTTCGACTTATTTTTTTAAGAGAGGGTGCCTTGATCTCTTAGTTTACAAGTACCCTTAGAGCCTTGATAGTTTCATAAAACAACGGTTCAATGTTTTAAAGATAGATTTTCAGGGCATCCTAAAATCTTTTTTTGTTAAGGCAGAATTTCCCTCCCATTGTCCTTTTAGAGAAATAGGATACCAATGAATTGGATAATACTAATGAATTAATATTAATACTGAAATTAATTGTCTCCTTAAAATCTGTGTTTCTGGAGGACCCAGTATGAAGTTTTCATTCACAAGAATAAAGCTATCCTCATAAAGCAAGATATGAGAAAATGTCACTTTTTCCGAAACACCATCCTGTGGTTGAAATTTTTTCACAAACTTTATGGCTGATCTTCGCACCCAGTGTGCCCAGATGGTGGTTATTCCTCAGTGGCAGGGAATACCTGGGTAGGCTTGGGTAAGTGGGAACCCAGCTGAGCCCTTCTTCCATCTGCTCTTGTGTTAGGCAGTTGTTTTCTGTGTGGACCATGCAGAAGCCTTTCCCCTGGTAATGCTGTTTTTGGCAAAATAATTATTTTACTGTATTTTTTATTAAATTTATTGGGGTGACATTGGTTCCTGTGGTGATGCTTTTTGTTACTATTACCCTACCCTTCATTATAAAAATGGGAGAATTTTGGCCTCCCAGTGCTTACCACAGGCTGTGTTCTTACACTACCTGTACAGAAAGAGAAGGCAGAGTAAACCCACCCCATGTACACCTCAGCCCAGGCCCTTTGCCTGGTCTGTATTGTCAATGGGGAGACATGGAGGGGAAAAAAATGGGAAAATTTTAAAAACACATAATCTACTATAGTTGATATTAGAGTGCTTCTAAAAGTGTCTCACCACATCTAAAATCAATTTTCTATGGAATCTGTCCATATACTATAAAACATTAGGGAGACTTTTTTTTTTAACCATACATTCACTTATGCCTATCAATATGGCAAACATGTTTCTGTTTTTCTAGAAATCAGGAAACCCCTCTTTTTAGAAAAAATTGGGATAATTGTTAGATAAATAACATGTCCCTGCCTTTTTTCCTTTGGGGGTGGTGGTGGTATGTTGTGGGCTCCTTTTTTTATATTATACCTTCTAAAGTCTTTTTTAACATGTTAAATAATAGTCCTTGGCCCATGTGTTTTCATGACTAATTTGGAGGCATGTATTTGGTCACAGGAATTACATAAGGCCTTTGAGTTTATTAGGAGGGACGTGTAGGTGCACAGTGCTACTAAAGTTACGTTTTGCTTTGAATATTTTTGGTAATCTCTTCGATTGCAATTATTTTCTAAGGCTATTTGCTCTGTACTGTATAATGTTTTTTGTTTTTACCCAAGTATATCTTTCTTTCCTTTGAGATTACTTTGGTCATCCGTGAGCTTGGAAAGTCTTCCTCCCTTGCTTCCTGTACTTCCTCACTCCAAAGTTTAGGAAATGTCAGTTCTGTTTTAAGCCCCTGTGTGTAGAGAGGCAATCAGACAAGGAGACTCCTTTCTGCTTCACAATGAAAGAGTATCCTCTCAGGACATGGAGGACGAGTGATACCATTAGCTAGGTGTTGGTGTCTTAACAACATAGTGGGTAAACAGTACCTACTTCATAGGTTACAAATACTTCTGATCCTTGAAAAGTTCAAGAGAAAAGTTGCTACTGTAATTAAAATAAATGGTTTAATGGAGGGTTCCTTTGTTGGTCTTCCTAATGACTTGTACAACTTGTCATCTCTCTGGTGCCTAAAAATCTCACCTACCTGGGTTTTCTGTGCATAAATTCAAATGCAAATACTAAGGAAAATACCTACTAGAATTCAGAAGTCTTTAAATTTAACTTAAGCAAACTATGAATTTGTTTATTTAAATAATTCAATACACTTCTACCTACTATCAGTTTCAGTTGATGAAAACAGCAAATATACTGAAGTTTAGCTTTTAACTGTATGACTGTTGAAATGTGAAAAATATATAACCAGTTGCTGCTTTTTAATGATGTAAAATGTAATTTAAAATTCTTTCCCAATCTTTCTCTTTCTTTCTACCATCTGTTCCACTCAGCACTTTCTACCTCGGTGGAAGTGTGAGCAGCTGATTAGACAAGGAGTTCTGGAGCACATTCTGTGGTAATCTCATACTGAGGCCCTGCCAAGCTTCCCTGTGGTACGAGGTCAACACCCCCCCCCCCCCCCCGCAAACTTCTACACTTCCTTCTCCACCCTTCTTTGGTTTTAAAGGTTATAGACATTCTTTAATATAACCAGGAATACTTGACTGAGAATGGTTTGTTTTTCTATTGTATAGGATTCCTCTTCTTTTTTGTAATCTGCATCTATAATTATAACACTCCTATAGTTACTACAATGTGTGTGTGTGTTTTGAATGAAAGTAAATATTTATTACCATACATTCGAATCTTTTAAACAATAAGAGAGTTACACTTGGCTATTGCAGGGAGAAAGTAGGTTCCTGTGCATTTTGTGTTGTTTCTGGCAGTGTGCATTGTGTAAGTCAGGGAGCTGAATTCTTGGAATATGTGTTTCCAAATGACATGGGCAGGTGGAGATGGTGGTCTATAAAAGTTTTCAATATATGTAATGTTTAATGACAATTGCTGGGCTATTTGGGAAGAAAAAGGAAGGACACAATGAATTAGCCCATTTCCAACAGTGGTGGCTCATCTGGCTCTTGCCTATCTGTGAGAGTACCAGTATCACCACTTTGGAAAGGGAAATAGACATGGGGGCTAGAAAAGAAACTTTGTAGTTTTCCCCCAGATTCCCATCGACAGAAAAGTCACACGAACAGTTGGTCAGCTAAGTGGAATGCAGTTTTTATCGTTTGATGAACTATGAATGGTGGGAGTTGGAGAGGCACAGAATGAATCTTTTTACTGCCTGGCGGTCAGTGGCCTTTCCCTATTCTTAGTCCCCTCCATTACCAGCCCAGGAATCTGAAAGAGGCATTCAAATGTAAAAGATTAAATAAGCCTGGTACCTGGTATATACTATATACACAGTTTTGTTTTTATATAGGGGAATGTTTCTGGCCAAAATCAAGTTATAGAGAGGCTTTAACTAGATGTGGATCTATATGTTTTCATAATAGACCTACTTGTAGGCTGCCCTGTGCAAATTATTTTCATCATTTAAAATGATTTTTCCCCTTAATTTTGGTAGCCAGCTCATATTTTCATCTATATTTCTGCTGTTAAACAGTGAATGGGATTGGTGATGTTTATGTTAATTGTGGGTCTGCATTCACTTTCCTCCTTCATATTTACACTCAGAGCAAATGGAACCATGCACTCTGGTGAGCCCTAAAGTCCATGTGCGTCAGCTGTGAGGATGAGGAGCTATGAAGACCATTACCATGTTGCCAGCCCTCCATCACTCCTGAACTTAAATGATACAATGTTCTTTTGTGTTTAAGTTCCCAAATAAAGTGATAGAATATATCCTGTATTTGAAATGAATGTGTAATATTTGAAAATTTGAAATTTTATTAACTACTTCGAATTGTGGCTAGAACTTTGAAGGTAATACTTGTATATGTATAGGTTAAAAAAAGGGTAAAAAATAAAAAATGTAGACAATGAAAGTTCCTCTTTTATCCTCTAAATATCATAATTGCATGTGCTCACTGTTAGCTAGTTACATATGTAAAGTATACTATTTCTTTTTAGTGGTTTCCCAGTTATTTTCTATTTTTTGTTCCTAGTGTGAATGAATTATTTTTTCTATTATCTGACTGACTTTGGCTAATATATGTACAAAAGTTGCAAATTATGATGACTTGGCCACATTTTGATATTTATATAAACTCATTTCTTTTTCATATTGATTTTGTTGTCTACAACTTTTTTTTATTGGTCTGGAACTGTTGGAAAAATGTTGACTGCTGCTGATAATAGGTGGCAGCTTATCTTTTTGATGACTTTATTGGAAGCGACAGTCTCCTTTCTCAATCTTCCTATCTCATACTTCTCCAGGAAAAATACCAAAACTTGTGGCCTCCCTCAGTGTAACTTGAAGCCTCAAAATAAATTCAATACCATAATATAAAATAAAATAGTGGTAATTAATAAATACGGTTTTTTGAAATATGCCTTTGGAACTTGAGTTATCATACTATTTCTTAACTCCCAAGTGTTATGAATTATATGAATAGAATTCTATCGTTAAACTATAGTGGTACCTCAGTGCTCATCGTTAATGTGTTCCAGAATTCATGACACGTGTTGAGACTGACGAGTACTGAACGATGGAGCATTTTCTCTTGTGGGGTGGTGTTGTGACTCACACAAGTTCTAGGAAGTGTGACAAGTCCTGAGCAAGCACCGAGTGTTCAAACACTTTTTTTCTTGTCAAAATGTGACGAGTACAGGGTTTCGACAAGTTCTGAAGCCAATGAGTACCTAAGTATGACTACTTGCGTTTCTGCCCTAACTTGGTGGCTCGGTTGGAGCTTAGGCCCATATACCAAAAGGTTGCAGGTTGATTCCTGGTCTAGGTACATACCTAGGTTGCAGGTTCAAGCCTTGGTCAGGGCGCATACAGGAGGCAACCTATCATTGTTTCTCTCACATTGATGTTTCTCTCTCAAATCAATAAACATATCCTTGGGTGTGTATTAAATTAAAAAAAAAAAAAAACTATTTGCATTCCCTGAGCTACACTCTTCCTGGCCATGATGTTTACCATTTAGTGAACTGTAATGTATGATTTTCTGTTATTTTGTAGATGAATTTTTCAACTGTGAGTGATGTTGGTTTCTAATGTTTTGAGAGAGGGGAATGTACACACATGCTTTGTCAGTATTGTCAATTATCTGTTCTATGAAACAAAACAATGGCTTTAAACCATACCAGTTTATCAGCTCTCACCATTCTCTCACAATTTGGTTGACTGGGCTCAGGTGGGTGGTTCTGTAGATCTTCCTTGGGGTCTCTGGTATGGTCGTATTCAGATGGCTGGTTTGGCCTTCCGTCTTTTTGTGGTCTCTCCATGTGGTTTGCTCCAGAAAGCTGGCTGGGCTTCTGACCTGGCAGCTCAGGACTCCCACAGTGCCAAGAGGATGAAAGTTGGCATTGTTAGTTTTCTGAAAGGTGAGGCCTAATACTGGCCTAGCACCACTTCTGCTGCATCCCATCAGTGGTTATAGTAATAGGCTGCCCAGATCAGTGAAGGGACTACCTGAATCACATAAATGTGGGAACACTGAGTAGCCACCACTGCCAGCTTTGGTGTCAGTGCCTGGTGTGTAAAACTGAGTTGGTGTTAATTCCTTTGCCTGTTTTAAATAGAGATGTAATGGCTTTAATACTGATAGTACCATCTGGGTGTGAATCTTTTGGGGGGAGAGATGTTCATCTTTGATGTATTTTTTCCCCGTTTTTTTATAGTTCATTTTTTATTGTATTTATTCCATTACCATTTATCTACCCACCTCCACCAATCCCCCTTTCCTCCATAATCACCACATTGTTATCCATGTCCATGAGTTCTTTTTCTTTTTTGCTCGATCCCTGCCCCAACCCCTTCCTAGGTTAAATTAACCCTGCATTCCTGATATAACTCCACTTTGGATTTGATTTGCTAAAATACTATATCATTTTTCTATCTGTGTTCATGAGGTATAGTGTAGTGTTTTCTATCTGTAGTGTTCTTTCCTTGTCATGTCTATGAATGTCATAGACATGAGTGTCGTGTCATAGAATAACTTGGGAAATACTTTCTTCAATTTTTTTAGAAGAGTTTTGTAGACTTGATATTATGTCTTCCTAAAATGTTTAGTAGAATTCACATTTAAAACACCTGGGCCTGGAATTTCTTTGTAGGAAGATTAACCACAATTTCAATTACCCTCAAAGATACAGGGCTATTCAGTTTATTCTTCTAGAATGATCTTTGATAATTTTCATCTCCTCCATTATGTCTAAGTTATTGAATATACTGTCATAGTATTGTTTATAATATTGCCTTAGGCTTTTTGTAAATTCTGTAGTGATGTCACCTCTTTTATTCCTGATGTTGGTAAATTTATTTTCTCTTTATCATGATCATCTTGACTACAGGTTTACCAATTTTATTAATCTTCTCAAAGAACCAACCTTTGGCTCCATTGGCTTTTTCTGTTTGTTTTTTTCTGGTTTTCTATTGCAGGGATCAACAAACTTTTTCTATATCTTGGACTTGTAGGCCAGTGTCTTTCATAGCTGCCGCCATAGCACAAAAGCAGGCTACAGAATTGGGCTAAACCTATTAAGAATGTAGTTTGTGGAGTTCCAGCTAAGATGGAAGTGTAGGTAGATACCCTTTGCGTCCTTGCACAACCAAAAGGAGGATAACAACCAATCTAAAAACTAAACCAGAAGTTCCAGAAAATCAAACTACATGTAACTCTGACAACCAAGGAATAAAGAAACAGTCAACCAGACCAACCAGACCGGTAGGAGTGAGAAAGAGCAAAAGGGTGGAGGGAGAGAACCTGAGGCAAGGTGGTGGCCCCGTGGGCAGGGCTGGCTGAAAGGACCCCGTGGCGAGGCGGCAGACCAGACCGCGAGGCGGGGGCTAGCTGAGAGAACCCAGGGCAAGGCGGCAGACTATGTGGACAGGGATGGCTGAAAACATCTGGTGTGGCAGCAGACCATGTGTGTGGGGCTGGCTGAACAGGAAACTAAGACTCAGAGCTGACTGGACTATGGTGGGGGTTGCCACGATGGGAGAAACTCCCAGTCTTGCATGAGAGTTTGTTGGAAAGTTGAGCTAGAGCCCAGCAACTGAGCTACATTTTTCCCTCTTTGACCCCTCCCCCACAGACAGCAAAGAGGGTTGCCGTGCCCTGGTGAATACCTAAGGCCCCGCCCCCTTACAACTTAACAGGTGTGTGCTGAGACAAAGAAATAGGGCCCAAATGAAACAACAGAGCAAAACTCCAGGAAAAGAGCTAAGCAATGAGGAGGAGGTAGCCAATCTATCTGATGGAGAGTTCAAAACCCTAGTAATCAAGATGCTCACAGACCTGATTGAGCTTGGTCGAAAATGAAGGAACAAATGAAAGCTACCCAAAGTGAAATAAAGCAAAATATTCAGGGAACCAACAGTGACAGGAAGGAAAGTGGGACTCACATCAATGAAGTGGAACAAAAGGAAGAAATAAACATCCAACTGAAACAGAATGAAGAAACTAGAATTCAAAAAAATGAAGAGAGGCTTAGAAACCTCAGGGACAACTTTAAACATTCCAAATCTGAATTATAGGGGTGCCAGAAGGAGAAGAACAAGAGCAAGAAATGGAAATCTTATTTGAACAAATAATGAAGGAAAACTTCCCCAATCTGGTGAAGGAAATAAGACTTCCAGGAAGCTCAGTGAGTCCCAAAGAAATTGAACCCAAAGAAGAACACTCCAAGGCACATCATCATTAAGTTACCCAAGATTAAAGATAAAGAGAGAATCTTAAAAGCAGCAATAGGAAAGGAGACAGTTACCTACAAAGGAATTCCCATTAGACTATCAGCTTATTTCTCAAAAGAAACCTTACAGGCAAGAAGGGGCTGGAAAGAAGTGATATCTGGACTAATAGACCTGAACAACACTATCCAACCAACTGATGTTTATAAAACCAAACAGCCAGCAACAGCAGAAGTGCACTTGGAACATTGACCAAACTAGACCATATTCTGGACCTTGAAACAATTCTCAATGAAAGGCAAGGACCTACATCCAAGATTACTCTATCCAGCAAAACTATCATTTAGAATGGATGGGCAGATGAAGTGCTTCCCAGATAAGGTCAAGTTAAAGGAGTTCATCATCACCAAGCCTTTATTATATGCAATGTTAGAGGGACTTACCGAAGAAATTGAGAATCAAAAACTCTGACTAGTAAAACGACAAAAACCCACAACTATTAACAACTGAACCTAGAAAAAAACAAAACATGAAAACATACTAAGCAAACAACTAGAACAGGAACAGAATCAGAGAAATGGACATGACATGGAGGGTTTTCAATGGGGAAGGGGAGGGGAAGAATAGAGGGGAGAAAGGTACAGGCAGTAAGAAGCATAATTGGTAAGCATAAAATAGGGAAAAGTTAAGAATGGTACAGGAAACAAGTCAAAGAACTCATGTACAACCCATGAACATGAACTAAGGGAGGGGAATGCTGGGCTGTTGGGGAGTGCAGGGTGGAGGGGGATAGAGGGAGAAAATTGGGAAAACAGTAATAGCATAATCAATAAAATATACCTAAAAGTACATACATACATACAAAAAATGTAGTTTGCCAACCCCTGTTTGTTTCTTGACTTCTGCTGTGATCATAATTATTTAATTTCTTCTGATTAGTTTTAACTTGCTCTTTTTTTTTCCAGTTATTTAAGGTGGAAGCTGGGTTCATTGATTTTGAGAACTTGCTTCTTTTCTATTACTGATATTTAGTGCTATGAATTTTTCCTTAAGTAATGCATTAGTTCCACTCACAAATTTTTGTGTAATGTATTTCCATTTTCATTCAGTTTAAAATATTTTCTAATTTTCCCCTCTGATTTCTTCTTTGTTTTGTGGGTTATTTAGCAGTGTGTTATTCCTTTCCTAAATATTTGGGGATTTTCCAGATATCATTCTAGTCTTGATTTCTAATTTAATTCCACTGTGGTCAGAGAACATACTTTATATGACTCAAATCCTTTTACTTTTTTGAGAATTGTTTCAAGGTCCAAGAATATGGTCTAGTTTGGTGAATGTTCCGAGTGCACTTCTGCTGTTGCTGGCTGTTTGGTTTTATAAACATCAGTTGGTTGATAGTGTTGTTCAGGTCTATTAGATTCAATCTCCTTGTTACTCGAGTCCCAACCAGAAGCCCAAAGTGAATGAAGATGTGTATCCTTTGATGAGTTTTGACAAATGTATATATCCATGTAACCCAAACTATAGTGAGACTTGCATTACTAATCCCCATTCATTGCTCTTTTTTTCAGATTATTTAATTTGCTTATCTAGTTGTACATATAAACTTTAGAAGTGCCCATTTCTGGGACAAGTGGTTGATTGGGATAGTTTATATTTTTATTGGGAATATAATCAGTTAATGCTGTTGAGTCTTCCTATCCAAGAACTGAGCTTTATACTTGTTTCTTATAAAACTATTTTTCTATATATTTGAAATATTTTATAATTAAAAAGTTAAAAACAAGTTAAATCAATTTTAATTAAAGAGTTTATTGCAAATAGTGACTCTTCATATTACAGTAAACCACAATCATCAAAACTTATGTGTTTTTGATATAAAACAATACTTTTAAAAAAATCCTCACCCAAGGATGTGTGTTTGTTTTTTTTGAATCAATTATAGAGAGGAACGGAGAGAGAGACAGAAATGTTGATGTGAGAGAGAAACTGCTCAGTTGTCTTCCGTATGTGCCCCACCTAGGCATTGAACCACAACCGAAGTTTGTACCCTGACTGGGGGATTGAATCCACAGCCCTTTGGTATATAGGATGATGCTCCAACCAACCAAGCCACCCAGCCAGAGCATAGAACTACACTTTTTTTAAACATACAATAAAATTTCCAGTGTGATGACATTTCAGTGAGGAAAAGATTGCATTTGCGATAAATACCACCCATTATTTCTGAGTCCACAGACCTAACATAAGCACTGTCCAGCCATTATCCCATGCTGCAGCAGTCCCTGAAAAGGGGCTTCCCTTCCTTTGTCTTTTACCACTGGGTGACAGTCACAGGGAGTGAAGCCTTTCTGGAAAGTTTGTATAGAACTACCATTGATTATACTAATGATTTAAACCCAAAGCAGTAACAGTGGAATGGTAAAACTGTACAGAGCCCTAATTTTGCATTTTAATCTTTGAAGCCAAAGTCAAAGCACAATATGAAATTGTTTTTTGTTTGTTTTTTTTTTAGTTCTTTGCTGAAAGTTCCCATAGCCTGATTTCACCAGTGACCAGGAAATTACCCAGGACTGCTAATAAAAATGTAGTCTTTTCCAATGTGTCTATCTCCCCAGTTCTGGCTCATATGTCCAGGAGTGCATGACCAATGAGCCATAGGAAATTATGGCATCATAGTGGCTTAATTTTAAAAGATGCTCTTTCCAAATGAATTGGAAACAATCAATCTATACAGAGAAGGATGCTGAAGTCATCTTACTGATTAGTTTGTTGAGAGCACTAACTTTTTCTTCCAAGATTCGAGTTTTTTTCTCAGCTACTCGTTGTTTTTCTTCAGTGATCTGAAGTGCTTTCACCAGATGAGCATTTTCCAAATAGAGCTCCTTGAGCAGCAAATCAGATTTTGTGTTCTTTTCAAACTAGAGAGGGGAGAAAGCCATACTTTACTGTGAATCTAATACAGAAATGCTAGGCAACCAGCTTGCCTCCTTTTATTCTTCCATCTTTATACATACCCATAATTTTGGAGTTTTTACAGGTCTGATAAAAACATGGGATCTCATAATAATTTTTGTTTTCCTGGCATGAGAGAGGAAATTGAGATTTTGATGAACTGTGTGGTACAGAAAATTTAAGTCAACTCTATGAGAGATTTTACCATGAAATGAAGACATGAAAGACCAAAATCCGTAGGCCTCAAAAAGGACTATTCAGGACAATGTAAAACAAGGAAACTGTCAAGAGTGCCAAAAAATATGTTCATCCAAGTTTGCTCTGTAGGCCCATCGTGTCACCCAGGGCACTGAGACACTGTATTTACCCTTAAAATTGGTGCAGTCAACACATACAACAGCCATAGGGACTTCAGAGATGGGGACACAAGGCTACTCTAGTCATGAGTCCTTGTTCAACATACAAAGGCAAGGATGTCCTGCCTTGGGCTTAAGTCAACACTGAAGTCATTCATTCAGTGAGCACCTCTCATGTGCTATGCACTGCCCTAGCCACAACCCTGCTCTTATAGAGCACATATTGTAGTAGACAGAGACATCAGAAACAAATATGCAGTGTGTCAGGTGATAGTGCTGAGAGAAAACCCAGCAGTGGAGAGACAGCTGAGGGAGGGGTTCCTATTTTGGCTGAGATGAACAGAGAAGGCTTCTATGCATGACATTTGAACAGGGGTCTGAATAAAGCACAGGAGTAAGTCATGGAGCTGTCAAGGCATGAATGTCACAGACAGGAATAAGTGCAAAGACCCAGAGGCTGGGGCATGATGTGGGTAACAGAATGGCCAGGAGGCCTGTAACTGGAAGGCATGGTTGTGGGGAGGCTGACTGAGAAGTCAGACCTACCATGCTCTCTGGGCAGGGCACTACTAGATCCTGCAGAATCTTGAAGGCCACTGTAAAAACTCTTGCCTTTTACTCAAGGGACCTGGGAAAACTAAAGGGTTCTGAGCAGAGGAAGGCCAGCACCTCAACCACATTTGGAGAGGACTGTTGCCAGTCCTGTGTTAATAGGTTAGAAGAAATTAGACACCAATTCGGATACCAAAGATGATTGTGGGAGAAGTGGGGTTGGGGCAAGCAGTAGCTGGGTTCTGTCTCCACTCTGAAGGCAGAACTGGTGGTGTGGGTGGGGGTCAGTTGAGGGAAGGAGCCCACTGTACTCCAAAGTTTTGGAACTAAGTCAATGGCAGTGGTGAATCATGAGGGCAGGCAGGTGAGTGCAAAGACAACTCTGAAGTTATTTCTGTGAGGAGGAGCAGAGAACTGGTAGGACCAGGGCTCCTTAACCCAGGAACCCAGAGGAAGGAAGGGGTGGGGGTGGGTCCAGGATCCACAGGTCAGGTCTAGTTGCACATGGCCCTAGTATACTGCATATTTGCTTTGGGCATTTTGGGTCTTCCAAGGACAGTTGAGGGGGAAGAGGTGCTGGAGTTCAAAGGGGAGAGAAGATTCAGAATGCTGTTGAGCCAGGGGGTTTGGGCAGAGCTGATGGGTGACAGCCACAAAATTGAACTAGAACTGGTCTCACCAGGTAGGAGTAGGCAAAGGAGTGACTGTAAGGGGGCGTCAGAATCTGATAGTTGGGAGGAAAAGTGATGAGGGAGACACTGAGAGGATCAGTGGCTGGTGGACAAGAAACGGGACAGGCTCCGAAGAGTGGTTTAGCCTGGGAAACTTTCACCATGATTCAGGAGCAAGAGGCTACACAAATGTTTCATCCATTTGGGCTCAGTTCAGGATTGCTGAGATAAACCATACTTGATTATTATGTAATAAAAATATTTCTACAGATTCTCACATTTCTTTAATTTCTTCTAGCACTGCAATAGAACTTTTTTTTGAGCAGCTGGTATTTGCCTTTATGTGTCTCTTCTTCTGACCTTGTCACCCCTCCCAGCATTCCCTGTGCTGGCTGCTCCACTGCCTGTTAGTTCTTGCTGATTTAATTGCTGGCTGAATGAGATTGTGAACTTTTACTGATCATGGCAGCTTTGACTTTTGTTGTTTTCTTCCTATAGCAGCTCAGGTTATTTCTTTTTTTCCCATGGTGATGACTTCAAAAATACAGATCATATCATGTTCTTACTTAAACTCTTCCAATGGCTTCTAATTGCAATTAAAATAAAATCTAAACTGCTGACCTTGATGGGACCCTGCCAACCTGTACCCGCCCAAGATCACACCAGCCACAGTAACTCCTCAGTGCCTTCTGCATGCCATGCTTGGTCCCATCTAAGGACATGTACCTGTTCTGTTCCCTCTGTGTGAAGTGCATCTCTTTGGGGATCTCACGTGTTCCCTAGGCCATGTGGAGAAGTGAGTGCCCTTTTACAGCTGCCCCAGAGATTGGGGCTGCTACTGGAACTTAGCACTATAATGCACAGAACAGTTCTACCACGACCATTCTCCCTTCTAAAATGTCAACCTGGCCTCTGATCAATAGGTGTCTGTTGCCATGCCGTATCCTGACTATCTTCACCAGATCCCACCCATCACCATTTTCTTCAGATCAATTCTTATAACCTGAGGTCACTTATCTTGTTACAATCTGTCTCTGCCTCCAGGATGTGAGGTCTTTGGGGGCTTATGTCAGGGTTTACCCAGAACAATGCCTTGATACATAACAGGTACATGGGATGACTGAATTAACATCTTTTCTGAGGTTATGTGAACACCTCAAAAAATATATCTTAAAACATTCCCCATCAGTTCTCAGCATTTTGGCTAAGACCAAATGTAGAATCTGTTCTTATCAGTTTAAAACAATTCCTAAAAGAAAATAAACACAATATCCAAAATAATGTAGGGTATATATTTACTAAAATCAGTTTTCTACTGATTGCTTTTAATTGTTAATCTTCCGGAAAAATATGTGTACATTCAGATTCTCAAAATAAAGGTTAGACAAAGCCCCCAGATTCAGTGTTTCCAAATGAAAATGGGGTTCTCTTGAGTTCTGTTACAAGACAGTTGCTCCCTGAATCAGCTACTTGAACACCCATAAAAGTAGAAAAAACAGTTCTGAAAGATGATATTAGCATACAATGCCAGAACCCCCTCACTCACCTGCTGTCCCAGCTCAGCCACTTTTTCTTGTAGGAGCATTTCCATGTTCTTTGAAATCATTTCCAATTTTTGTACCCATTCTTCTGTATCTTTAAGCTGTTTTTTATGATCTTTCTGCTACAAAAGAAGGTTATAAACCAATATTTCACATTTTATTTTTTAAAAGATTTTATTTATTTTTAGAGAGAAGGGAAGGAAAGGAGAAAGAGAGGGAGAGAAACATGTGGGAAAGAATCATTGACAAGTTGCCTCACACACCCCAAACTGGGGACCTGGCCTACAACCCAGGCATGTGCCCTAACGGGGAATCAAACCTGTGGACCTTTGGTTTGCAGGCTGGCACTCAATCCATTGAGCTGCACCAGCCAGGGCCCAATATTTTACACTTTAGAGTGAGTCTTTTCAGGCTTGCTTACTGTAAAGTGGAAATTAGCTGAAGTGTGCAAATTTGAAAATAACTGTAGATAACCTTTGATCTGTATAGAGTTAAGTTAAAAAATGTTATGTCACACACAAAACAAGTCTCAATAAATTTAAGAAGACCGAAATTCTATCAAGCATCTCCTCTGACCATAATACTATGAAACTAGACATCAATCACAGGAAGGAAAGTGAAAAACACACAAAGACATGGAATGGAAGCTAAATAACATGTTACTAAACTAAACAGTGGAAGAAATAAAAAGATACCTTGAGACATGCAAATGAGAATGCAAAACCCAAAATCTGTGGGACACAGGCAAAACAGTCCTAAGAAGGAAATTCATAGCATTCATAGCATTACAGGCTTATCTCAAGAAACAAGAAAAAGCTCAATCTAATTTTACACGTAAAGGAACTTGCAAAAGAATAACAAAGCCCAAAGTGAGTGGAAGGAAAGAAATAATAAAGATCAGAGAAGAAATAAAAAGAGTGTAAAAAAGAAATACAAAAGATCAATGAATCCAAGAGCTGCTTCCCTGAAAAAATAACAAGACTGATAAACTTTAACCAGGCTCATAAAAAAAATAAAAGTAAAAAGTGAAAGGTGAAGTAACAACTGATACCACAGAAATACAAGGGATTGTAGGAAAATATTATGAACAACTATATGCCAACAAGTTGGACAATTTGGACGAAATGGATAAATTCCTAGAAACATACAATCTTCCAAAACTAAATCAGGAAGAATAAAAGAGCCCGATTAGACAGAATACAATTAGTGAAATTGAAACAGTCATCAAAATACAAAGTCTTGGACTGGATAGCTTCACAGATGAATTTTATCAACCTTCAGAGAAGAATTAACCCATCTCCTCAAACTATTCCAAAAAATTCAAGAGGGAAGACTCCCAAGCTCATTTTACAAGGCCATTGTTCTCCTAAATCCAAAACCTAAATAAAGACATTACAAAAAAGGAAAATTATAGGCCAATGTCCCTAATGAACATAGATAATAAATTCCTCAACAAAATATTAGCAAACCAGATCCAGCAATACATTAAAAAGATCATATACATTGATATGGTGGGATTTATTCCGGGGATGCAAGGTTGAAACAATATCTGCTAATTAATAAACATGATACACCACATAAACAAAATGAAGGATATAAACCACATGCTCATATCATTAGATGCAAAAAAGCAATTGATAAAATCCAGCACCCATTTATGATAAAAACCTCAGCAAAGCAAAAATAGAGGGAATATACCCTAATGCAATAAAGGCCATATATGACAAACACACAAGCAACATAATCCTCAATAGACAAAAACTACAAGCATTCCTCATTAGATGGGGAACAAGACATGGATATACACTTTGACCACTCATTCAAGTCCTAACAAAGCACTCAAACAAGAATAAATACAAGGCATCCAAGTTGGAAAGGAAGAAGTAAAATTGTCATTGTTTCTAGATCAGATGGCAAGATACTATTTTTAGAGAACCCTGAAGATTCCTCCAAAAAAACCCCCCAACCTATTAACTATTACAACTGATAAATGAATTCAGTAAAGTAGCAGTGTACAAAATTAATATACAGAAAGAAATTGCATTTTGTATGCCAATAATAAACTATTGAAAAGGGAAGCTAAGGAAACAATCCCATTCGCAATTGCTTCAAAAAGAATAAAATATCTAGGAATAAATCAAAACAGGGATGTAAAAGACCTGTATTCAGAAAATTATAAGACACTGAAGAAAGAAATTGAAGAGGATACAAATAAGTGGAAGCACATATGTGTGTTCATGGATAGGAGGAATTAACATTATTAATATGTCCATACTACCCAAGGCCATCTATAGATTCAACACAATTCCTATCAAGACACAAATGGCTTATTTCACAGAATTAGAACAAATACTCCAAAAATGTATATGGAATCACAAAAAACCATGAAAAGCAACAGCGATTTTGAGAGAACAAAGTTGGAAGAATCGTGCTACCTGATATCAAACTATACCACAAGTCCATAGTAATCAAAATAGCATGGTAATAGCATAAAAACAGAGATATAGATCAATGGAACATAATAGAGAACCCAGAAATAAACCCACACTTTTATAGTCAATTAATATTTGACAAAGGAGGCAAATTATAATGGGCTAAAGACAGTTCATTCAATAAATGGTGTTGGGAAAATTGGACAGATATATGCAAAAAAGACAAAAAAACCCAACTAGACCACCTACTACCACACACAAACTCAAAATGGATTAAAGACTTAAAGGTTAGACTGGAAACCATAAAAATCCTAGAAGAAAACAGGCAGTAAGATCTCAGACATTTCTCTTTCTAATATTTTTTTCTGATTATCTCTTCAGGTAAAAGACACAAAAGAAAAAATAAACAAATGGGACTATGTCAAACTAAAAAGTTTTTGCACAGTAAAGAAAACCATCAAAAAACACCCCCAAAACAAAACAAAGACACCCCACGGAATGGGAAAACGTATTTACCAATACAGCTGATAAAATCCAAAATTTATAAAAAACAACACCAAAAAAAAAAATCCAATTTGAAAAATAGGCAAAGGACCTGAATAGACACTTCTTCAAAAGTGTCTATTTTTCGAGAACCAAGATGGCGGTGTAGGTAGACACACTGTGCCTCTTCGCACAACCAAAACTGACAGAAAATCAAATGGCGAGGAAGTCCGACACCAAGGAAATAAAAAATAAACATTCGTCCAGACCGGTAGGAGGGGCGGAGATGGGCAGCCGGGGAGGAGAGGACTCGCGTTGCTGTGGCGGGACCAGGACTGGTGGAGTGTGGGACGAACGTGGCAGGCAGTCTGACAACTAGCAGACCCTGCGGTCCCACATTCGCGCACAGATAAACGGAGAGGGCCGGACTCAGAGTGGTGGAGAACGGGGCAGACAGAGCGGCGGGTAGCACCCTGCGGCCCCACATTCGCGCACAGATAAACCGGACAAATAAGGCGGGGAGCAAAGCAGATCACGCAACCCAGGGCTCGAGTGCAGGGAAATAAAGCCTCAAACCTCTGATTGAAAACCCCCTGTGGGGGTTGGGGCGGCAGCAGGAGAGACTCACAGCCTCACAGAAGAGGTCGTTGGAGAGACCCACAGGGGCCTAGGGTGTGCACAAGCCCACCCACTTGGGAACCAGCACCAGAGGGGCCCAGTTTGATTGTGGGTAGTGGAGTGAAAGATTGAAATCTGGTGGAGAGTGGAGTGGGCGCCATTGCTCCCTCTCGGCCCCTCCCCCACGTATGGCGTCACAGCGCAGCGACCAACGTTACCCCCGCCCTGGGAACACCTAAGGCTCTGCCCCTTTAAGTAACAGAAGCACCAAGACAAAAAAAAAAAAAAAGGCCCAAATGACAGAACACTTCAAAGCTCCAGAAAAAAATACAACTAAGCGAGGAAGAGATAGCCAACCTATCAGATGCACAGTTCAAAACACTGGTTATCAAGACGCTCACAGAATTGGTTGAATCTGTTCGAAAAGTAGATGAAAAAATGAAGCCTATGCTAAGAGAAACAAAGGAAAATGTACAGGGAACCAATAGTGATGCAAAGGAAACTGGGACTCAAATCAACGGTGTGGACCAGAAGGAAGAAAGAAACATCCAACCAGAAAAGAATGAAGAAACAAGAATTCCAAAAAATGAGGAGAGGCTTAGGAACCTCCAGGACATCTTGAAACGTTCCAACATCCGAATTATAGGGGTGCCAGAAGGAGAAGAGGAAGAACAAAAAATTGAAAACTTATTTGAACAAATAATGAAGAAGAACTTCCCCAATCTGGCAAAGGAAATAGACTTCCAGGAAGTCCAGGAAGCTCAGAGTCCCAAAGAAGCTGGACCCAAGGAGGAACACACCAAGGCACATCATCATTACACTACCCAAGATGAAACAGAAGGAGAGAATCTTAGAAGCAGCAAGAGAAAAGGAGACAGTTACCTACAAAGGACTTCCCATAAGACTGTCAGCTGATTTCTCCAAAGAGACCTTGCAGGCAAGAAGGGGCTGGCAAGAAGTATTCTAAGTCATGAAAGGCAAGGGCCTACATCCAAGATTACTGTATCCAGCAAAGCTATCCTTTAGAATGGAAGGGCAGATAAAGTGCTTCCCAGATAAGGTCAAGTTAAAGGAGTTCATCATCACCAAGCCCTTATTATATGAAATGTTAAAGGGAGTTACCTAAGAAAAAGAAGATAAAAAATATGAACAGTAAAAATGACAGCAAACTCACAGTTATTAAGGACCACACCTAAAACAAAAACAAGAGCAAACTAGGCAAACAACTAGAACAGGAACAGAACCATAGAGATGGAGATCACATGGAGGGTTGTCAATAGGGGAGTGGGAGGGGGAGGGGGGGAAAGGTACAGAGAATAAGTAGCATAGATGATAGGTGGAAAATAGACAGGGGGAGCGTAAGAATAGTGTAGGAAATGTAGAAGCCAAAGAACTTATAAGTATGACCCATGGACATGAACTATAGGGGGGGAATGTGGGAGGGAGGGGGTGGGCAGGATGGAGTGGAGTGGGGGGGGAATGGGACAACTGTAATAGCATAATCAATAAATACATTAAAAAAAGAATGAAAAAAAAACTTGTAATTAATGTTCTTTTTTTCCTAAGTTACCTTTCCTCATTGGTGATCTGTGAATAATGCAGTGTGTTATAACTTGATAAAATAGTATACACTTAGGGAGTCCCATGAAATGTATTCATATTCTTAGTTATATGAATACTGTGCCAGGCTCTTAATTGCTGTGATTTATGACACTTATGTTGAGGTGGTACAAGAAGGTCATGCAGTCTGATTCAATAAGTTCATAATCAATAAATATATACTTTTAAAAAGTGTCTATTTTTGAATAGATGTCCAACAAGTATGAAAGGATTTGAATAGATGTCCAACAAGTATGAAAGGATACTCAACATCACCAATCATCAGAGTAACACAAATCAAAACCACAATGAGTTGTCACCTCACACTGGTCAGGATGGCTATCATGAATAAGTTAAAAAACAAGTGTTGGCAATGATGTGGTGAAAGAGGAGACCTTTTTCACTGTTGGTGGGAATGCAGATTGGTGCATCCACTGTGGAAAGCAGTATGGAATTACTTCAGAAAATTAAAAATGGGAACTGTCTTAAGAAGCCAAAACACTAATTGGAAAGAATATAAGTACTCCCACAGTCACTGCAGCATTATTTACAATAGCTAAAATTTGGAAGCATCCCAAGTTTCCATCAACAGATGAGTCGTACAGTTACACAGTGGATTACTAGCCATAAAAAAGAGTATGTTACCCTTTGCAACAGCATACACAGAACTGGAGAACATTATGCTATGCTAAGTGAAATAAGCCAGTCAGTGAAAGACAAGTATCATATGATTACACTTATATGTGGAACCTAATCAACAAACAGAACGAAGAAGCAAAATAGAGAGCAGTCTACAGCTGTGCTGTTGGGGTGTTGTGGGGATGGAGGGATTGAGGAAAAAAAACAGAACTCATGGACAGAGACAACAGTGTGGTGATTGTGGAAGGGTATGTTGATGGATGGAGGTGGAAGAAGGTATGTGGGATAAATGGCAATGGAACAATAAAATAAAAATAAAATTTAAAAATGTCTGTTGCTAGCCACTAAACTGTTATTTCTTTTTGTAGTTCAAGAGTTAGCTAATTGCTTTGTCCTAAAAATTTAATCATAAAATGACTCCAAAATGAGTTTACCCTATGCATGTTACTAATAATTTCTAAAGAATTTCTGATTAAATTCTTTTGTCAATAATCTATCACAGTTTATTTCTAGCTTAACATTTTTGCATAATCCTGATAGGTCATTCTTTGTTAGAATTTATGTTTTAGAAATACTGAATTTTACCCACCTTACAAGTGTTGCTCTAATTTTTCCCCATGAAGGCACTCACTGCCCTCTGGCTCCTGATCTCCACATTCCTTCTGCCCTGAACTTCTCATGAACTGTGTTTCGATATTTCATGATCAAGTTGTTTTCCTGGCCTTTTAAATTAAACCCTTGCACAGGGTGCACATGTTCCACAGACAATTCAAGCACTTTAAAAGTGCTAACTCATTGATGCCTTACAATAATGCTTTGAGGTGGGTACCACTGGTATTTGAATTATACAGATGAGGAAACAGGAGTACAGAGAGGTTAAGTAACTGGCCCAGAGTAACTCAACTGGGAGATGGGAGAGCCAGGATCCCAATCTCTGCAGCCCATGCTCTGAGGCACTGTCCTGCTTCCCTTAAAGGCAGGTACTCTCTTTCTATATCTCCTGATGCTTAGTGTAGAGCCTTGCACACAGCAGGCTCCCCAAGTCTATGCTGTTACCTCGGTGACCTCTTACCCTCTGCCCTCCTCCTGCCTCCCTCACATACTTGCTATTCTTTTTTTTTTTTCTTTTTCTTTTTATCAGTGTGTGGTTGTCTCTCGAGTGCCCCCTACTGGGGACCTGGCCTGCAACCCAGTCCTGTGCCCTGAGTGGGAATCCAACCAGTGACCCTTTTGTTAGCAGTCCGGCACTCAATCCACTGAGCCACACCAGCCAGGGCTCATACTCGCTATTCTTAAACATATCAAGTACATACCCACCTCAGGGCCATTGCACATGCTGCTCCTGCAGCCTATAGCCCTCTTCCTCCAGGTGACTGGATGGCTTGCTGCCTCAGCAACTTCAGATGTTAGCTTAAGAGCCACTTTCTCTGGCTATCCTATTTAAAATTGGAAAGCCTCCCACTCCACAGCACTCAACACCATCTGACATACTATTCACATTATGCATTTTTTGGTCTCCCATCACTAGAATATAGGATCCAGAAGAGCACAGATTTTTTGCTTTTGTGTCATTTCTGTGTGTCTAATACCTAGATCAGTGTGTATCCAGTAAGTAACTTTTTTTTAACTTTTTCTTATTGTTGTTCAGGTATAGCTGTCTCCATTTTCCTCTCCACACTGGTCCCCCCTCCACCCCCCGGCCATCCCCACTTCCCACCCTTTATCTCCCTTTGGTTTTGTCCATGTGTCCTTTATAGATGTTCTTCCAGTAAGTAACTTATGCAGTCCTTATGTGCCTTTGGGTGGATTTTTTTTTTCAGTGTGCATAATGGTTTTTAAATTAGGTGCATCATTTGGAAACTGGGACTATTCATGTAAAAATCTGATTTCTGGCTTTTCTTTGAAATCAGGAGAAATTGAATTCTGAGGCCTCTACTCCCACAGGGCTACACAAGGGGGACCAGTACCCATCACCTCACTCACAACCTTTCTCTATCACCACCTTTCGGGTCCTGTGAACATTCAGTGTGTGGTCCCAGATGTATAGCCATGGGGCCTACCGCACACCCCATGCCACCCCAAAGGACATACTGCATCTGGGAGCAACTGTGGCCCCCAGGCTGAAGAGAACTTCAGGATAAGCTTGCACAAGTGCTCTCTGAGAGAGTGGGGGGCACCTTCCCTGAGAGGCTCGCTGCCCCTCCATGATTCTTCCTTGGCATCTGTTGAGTCCCTCATTATTAACATGAAAACTGGACTCTCACAGATTCTGTACAACCACTCCTCATGGAGTTAGAATGGCTATTGGGCTGTTTTCCACTTGTCATTAGAATAGTTTTTGGCTGAATGCCAGTGACCCAACTGCATCCTCCCTGTCACCATCAGCTGGAACCTCAGGGCCTTTGTCCCCATTCACCCATTGTGCTTCCAGTTGTTTCCCTGCCTCCTCCTAGAGGCTGCACTCCCAGTGGAACTGCTGAGCTACCCCCTGCTCCCATTTTAGCAGCTCCTGTAGCTTGGCTATGCAGCCTGGAGGCACAATCCTCCATCTGCTTCTGCAGCTGGTGGACCTCATGCAAGTGCTGGCCAGGAGCATAAACTCTCAGCCTCAGGTTTGCTCCATGCAGCCGTACTAGGGAAAAGGCCACAACAGCTCTGGTGTGGTTGCTGAGAACTACAGGATCACTACCAGATATAGAGGATTCTGTATTTAAGGACACCCTACAACTAGAAAGGCAAGTAAGGCATTTTTCTCATCTGTGATACTGCATCTGCAGTAGAATACAAGATTTATAAAGAGCCTATTCATTAGAACTCCCAGAGCTGCTCAGTGAGAGAGTCAGGAAAAGTTGTGCATGTGATCCTCAGAATGATGATGCTGAGACTTAACATTGGATCCATGGGAGGATCATGGTATATTCTGTCCATTTTTACCTTCCAGCACACCTCACTAGAGTCTGCTTATTTAAAAACTGTAACCCATGCAAGCTGGATATGGTAATTTTCCTTTAAGTTGAATTTACAATCCTAAGACCTCTCAGAGGCTATGGTCATGGAGGGTAATTAACACACAGTGAATGCAGAAAGGAACTTGGAAGTAGGTGTGGAATGAAGTCCCTCAGCCACAGAGGATGGCACAGAACTCATGGAGTTATGCTGAGTCAATATGACAGAACTGCACAGTGTATGGCCAGTATGTTCCCTAAGCAAATGAGAGATCAGATCCAAACACCATTTAATTCACTCTGACTCTGGGGGCTTCCAGAATGCACAGTATTTCCTTGGCCCCTAAAAGAACTGGTCATATCAGCCCTTACCCACCTCTGAGTCTCCATCAAATGTCACTTAGGAGGGCATCTTGCTCCCTGGTATGTGTCATCAGTTTGGCTCAAATAAACTTACGAAAGTTCAAAAAAAAATGTCACAGTCAGGGCAGGTCTCAAAGTGGCCACATAGAGAGGGAGGGTGCCTGCTCTAGCCACACAAGTGTGATAGTCAGGCTGCAAACCAGCCCAAATTCCTTTCAATAGTCACTATGTCACCTCATATCTCTGAGGGGCCATCTCAGGGGCCACATCATCACTGTAACACACAGCTGTTCTCTCAGGCAAGGGTCATCCCAGAAAGATGCACCTGTACATGAATAGCTTCCAGGACAGCTGCTGTGCTATTGTGAGAGGGAAAGAGAAGGAAGACCCTGTGCTAAGACATATCTCCACCAAAAATAGCTTCCTCTAGAGTTTCCCTCTTTAGATGGTTCCGCAAACCCCCTAGCCAGACCCAAGCCCCATCTGAGGCCCTGTGACTGCATGTTAGAGCGCCCTTGCATCCCAATGGCACTCCCACTCTAATCTTGCCCCCTACCTCCTCTGATGTACTCTTCCTTTGAACATACTGCTTCACACTCCTCACTGCCACCTTTTACAGCCACCCTTCTGAACGCCTGAGCCTGACAGCAACCTTTTCTGCAGGGAGGCTGCTGCGGGCCCAGCATGGTAGTCCCTGCTGCCCTTCTTTGTAACTTTCTACATGGGCAATTAGCATGTAAGCATCCACACACTAAATTCTTTCCAGTACTTTCATGTCACTCTTCATAGAAGTGAGGTGCAGATGGAGCTGGTTTAGCTCCAGAGTTGACAGGTGGAGGCTATGCCATTCACCCACTGAGAGATGGGCTATGAGCCCTCCTCTTGAATCTAGGCTGGATCCACAGAATGTTGGATTTGGGCACCATGTTTTTAAAAAGAAGACGGCACTGAGACTTCCCCCAAGCCACTCCCCTGCTAGGTCCTGTCAAACCTTCTTGGCTTAGTCACCGCCTAGATCTTCCTCATCAGAACCACCCACTGATGCCCCAGTGATACCAATAGCTCCCTCCCAGGTATCTTCATATCTTCATGCCCATCCTCACCACAGCACACCCATATGTGCCCTAATTATTCTGTAGACGCCTCTACTTCCCTCCTCTGGACTTTCATCACTGTAGCTTTGGAGGGAATCTTCTAAGTCACAAAGAAGTGGAAACCAGCTTGTGTTGCAATAGGATTGTTTAAGTAACATATCTTCTGCCTGTGACGCTGGCTGACTTTTTAGCCTCAAAAGGCTCAAATTGGCTGAGGCAATTTCTCAAGGATACTTTCACTTAAAAACAGAGAAGGGAACCCCCAAATACAGAAGCACCTCTGGGAAAGTGCTTGCTTGCAGTAGGAAAGCTGACAGCCTACAGGAGCACCCAACAGCCCTGGAGAGTCCCACACCCAGGCTGACCCCTCTGCAGCCTTGAGCATCTTGCCCTTTCACACCAGGTGTGACCAAGGGCAAGTCCAGCTGTGGGACCAAATCCCAGTAGTGGAACCTGCAAAGAGGCTCAGCAGGAGGAAAGTACTCAGGTGCCACACTCAAGTGAGGCTGGTGCTGGAACTGAGGCCTCGTTGGTTAGAGACCCCTACTATATTGTGCTCTGGGTGGCTTCTCCCAAGGGCCCTCTTTCCTCCCTATAGCCCTGGCCTTCCAAGGGCACCCATATCTGAGTCTGCTCTTGGTACTCAGGACACCTCCTACGGTTACACACCTGCCATTCTCTTCTCTCCCTTGAGCATCTGGATCTCCCAAGGAGAACTGGCTACCCATTTGTGTGCCTGCACCTCACACTGGCAGGGCACCCCAAGGTTCATGTTTGTCCACATCTGCGAGCTCCCTGACTCTCTGTCTTTGCACCTTGCAATCCTGACAAGCACTGGATAAATCCTGAAGCAGGAGAGTGTAGGAGCCAGCAGATGTTACATACACCAATATGCAATTTCAGGGCTCCACTGTACATGTGTAAACAAATATGTGTGAGGGGGGCATGAAGCTCCTTATCCATGGGGTCTACTTGGCCCTGAAGCCTTGGATCTGATACCATGTCCCTTCCTCAGATGCCACCCTGAAGGTTTCTTCTGGCTCCTCAGTTCTGTAAAGGGCACACCCAAGGACATGCTTATAGGCCTCCTTCTCTAAACTGAGGCATAGCTCTTCATATGGTCTGCCCAAGGTCAACACAACTCTGGACTAGACTTCACTTCAGTCCTGGCCCTTGTAAGTGCCCCACTAGCTGTGCAACCTCAGGCCAGCCTGAAAACTTCTCTGGGATGGACTAGTCCTGACAAGCCTCTGTCAGCACTGAACTTCATTTACTCTCTCTCCCAGATGGGACCCGGTGCTTCAGACCATCATATACACCCACCTGGTTTTGACTTTCTTCAAGGGTCTCTTTCAGCTGTGACCATGACAGTCTCAGGCTCTGACATTCTTGATTCATGTGTTCAAGTTCAAGTTCAAGTTTTTGAATTTGGTCACCCTGTTTTTAAAAAAAATCAATCTCACATGTATAAGAAATAGCTTAGCAGTTTGACACATGTTTAATGCAGAAGCTTCAGAAATTACAGAAAAGCAAAAACTGCAAAATTTAAATCACCCATGACCCCAGCAGTCCAAGGACCACACCTGCCACTGTATTATCATCCTTTATCCCTTCCTCTACACATAGTATTTTTATTGGTAAGACTGGTACAGTGTTATATGCTGTGCTTTCTTCCTCATTATATCTTCATCATTTATGCATGATAATAAATATTATTTGAAAAACATGGTTTTTAACACCTGTACCATAATTTACTGACTCATTTCAGTAAATTGTAGATGAATGATTCAAATAGATTCCAATTCTGTTTTGCTATTATAAATACCACAGCAATGAAAATACTTCCAGCTAAGTTTTCCCACAATGCTCAGGTAAAACTCAATAAGCAGAATCATGAAGTCAGAGGATACTGACATTCTAGAGGCTCTTGATACATAATTTGCCAAAATGTCCTTCAGAGAGGTTGTATCCATGTACTCTTTTACCATCACAATTTCATTCCTTTCTGCTATCTTTTCTAGATACCGGGTATTTGCAAAAGCTGCTGAAATCCATACATTTTCCAAGGCTTGCCAGTTAAATCCCTCACTTCATGTGCAGGGCAGTGCGTACCTTTCGGCATTTTAGGTAGGCAAATAGGCACTGCCTACCTAAAAACGCATACTCCTGATGTGCTTAAGCTGTTTCTTTACTGTGCCCACTCCTCTCTACCCCACTGTCTCCTGGCCACTCCTACCTGCAGCTCATCCTGGTGTCCAGCCTCCTCTAGGCTTTGTGTTAACAGCTGAATTGTGATGCAGTTTTTCTCGATTTGGGCCTGCTGGGTAGAGGCCTTCTCTCCCAGCTGAAGGACCCTGTGGTTGAGCTGAAACAATTCATCCTTACACTTCTGACTCTAAAGCAAATGGGTTGAAACAGATGAAAAAGTTATTTTTAAATCAGCAACTCAATTCAGATCATTTCAGTGGTTTTCAACAAGGGATGCTTTTGTTTCCCAGGGGATAGTTACACTGTCTTGAGACATTTTGGGGTACCACAACAGGTACTGGCAGTTAGTGAGTGAGGTGCTCAGTGAGGTGCTCAGCACCCTCCAAAGCAGAGAGTGATCTGGCCCAAACGGAAATTGTACAATTGTAGGAAACCCTGCTTTATTCCTAGAAAAAATGAGACATATCTGGACCAACAAAGGTAGCTATGTGCCATAAAGATCCAAATAACCAACACCCAGTAGACAGTGGATTCTTAAGAAACGCTCCCTGGGTGGTTGAGCAAATGTACTGTGAATTAAAACAGCAATTAGGAAGATGGCTCTACTGTCTTTCACCGTAGAAATTCCAGGTACTGTCAACTATTTTTCATGCCTATCTTCATACAAGCTACATTTTTGCTTATTTGCTTTTTCCCACAACAGTCAGTTCTTGAGGCCTTGTGTCGATATTTTCAGAATATCATCCTCTGAGCTAGCTTCAGCACTCTTGGCCATACACACACGTCACGTTTTCCCTAGGACAGGACTGTACTAACAACCACACTACTTTTATGTTTTTGAGGGTTTGATAAGCACATAATGGAACCCAGGAGTTGTTGAAACTCAGATTATTCAGGCTTAGTGAACCTACACTTTTCTCCTGTGATGACTTCTTTTCTTCCCTGAGAACTAATTGTCATCTTGAGGTGTTTCCATATCATAAGTTCATGGCAGTTACATCTGATAGAAGGATCTCTTATGTTTATAATATTTTACTGGGGAAATTAAAATTTTTTCAATTATAGTTTACCTTCAATTTTAATTTGCATTAGTTTCAATTGTACAGCGTAGTGGTTAATGATAATATATTTTACAAAGTATTACCCCAATATTTCCAGTACTCTCCTGAAACCATAGTTATTGCAATATTATTGACTATATTTCCTATACTGTAGTTCATAGCCCCATGACTACTTTCCAACTACCAATTTGTACTTCTTAATCCCTTCAGTTTTTTTTACCGTCTGGTAACTACAGTATGTTCTTGGTATGTCTTTTATGTGTTTATTTATATTATATTCCACATGTAAGTGAAATCATATGGTATTCATCTTTACCTGACTTAATTAATTTCACTTAGCATAATACTCTCTAGATCCATCCATTTTGATGCAAATGGTAAGGTTTCATTCTTTTTTATGGCCAAGTAATATTCCATTGCATATATGCAAAACAATGTTTTTCTATCCACCCATCTATTGATGGGTACATGGGTTGCTGCCATTTCTTGGCTACTATAAATAATGCTGCAGTGAACATAGGGGTGCATATATTCTTTTTAATTAGTGTTTTGGGTTTCTTTATGTATATACCCAGAAGTGGAATCACTGCATCATAAGGCAGTTCCACTTTTCTTTTTTTTGAGGGCCCTCCATACTGTTTTGTATAGTGGCTGATTAATCTACATTATCACAAAAAGTGCATGAGGTTCCCACTTCTCCACATCCCCGCCAATGCTTCTTTGTTGATTTATTTATGATAGCTATTCTGACATGCATGAGGTTATAGCTCATTATGGTTTGAATTTGCATTTCTCTGATAATTATTGACCTTTACTATCTTTTCATGTCTATTGGCTATCTTTATTTCTTTGTGGGAGAAGTGTCTATTCAGATTCTCTGTTCATTTTAAAGTTGTTTTGTGTGTTTGTGTGTGTGTGTGTGTGTTGATTGTACGAGTACTTTAAAAATTTTGGATATAAACCCCTTATGGGATGTATCATTGGCAAATATCTTCTCCCATTCAATATATGATCTTTTCACTTTGTTGATGGATTCCTTTGCTTTGCAAAAACGTTTTAGTTTGATATAGTCCCATTTTACTTTTTCTTTTGTTTCTCTTCCCCGAAGAGATATATCAGAAAAAAATATTAAGAAAAATGTCAGAGATTTCAGTGTTCTTTTTTCTAGGGTTTTTTTTTTTTTTAATTTTGAGTCTTACATTTAAACCTCTAATACACTTTGAATTCATTCTTGTATATGGTGTTAGAAGGAAGATGTTCTAGTTTCATTTTGTTGTATCTTCCCAATTTTCAGAACACCATTAATTGAATAGACTGTATTTACCCCATTGTATGTTCTTACCTCCTTTATCAAATATTAATTGAACATATAGGGGTTTATTTCTGGGCTCTCTTTATTGATCTATATGACTGTTTTATTTTAATGCCAGTACCATCCTGTTTTGATTATATATAGCCTTGTGGTATAGTTTGATATCAGGTAGTGTTATATCTCCAACTTTGTTTTTCTTTCTCAAGATTGCTATGGCTATTAAGGATCTTTTGTGGCTCTATATACATTTCTGGAATATGCCATTGGTATTTTGATAGAAATTGCACTGAATCTACAGATCACTTGGGGTAGTGTGGACATTTTAATGATGTTAATTCTTCCTACCCATGAGCATGGTATATGCTTCCATTTATCTGAGTCTTTTTCTATTTCTTTAGTGTTGTAATTTTCCAAGTACAGGTCTTTTACCCCCATTGCTTAAATTTATTCCTAGATATTTTATTTTTTCTTGATGGAATTGTAAATGGCATTGTTTTCTTCATTTTCCTTTTTGATATTTCATCATCAGTGTATAAAAATAAAAGATTTATGGATATTAATTTTGTATCCTACTATACTGAATTCGCTTATTGGTTCTAGTAGTTTTTGGGGGGGTAATCTTTAGAGTACTCTACATACAGTCTCATGTCATCTACAAATAATGAGTTTTACTTCTCCTTCCAATACGGATGCCTTCCATTCCTCTTTCTTGGCTGATTGCTGTAGTTAGGACTTCCAGTACTATGTTGAATAAGAGAGGTGAAAGTGGACGTGCCAGTTTCGTTTCTGATCTAAAGAGAAGCACTTTTAGTTTTTCCCTGTTGACTACAATGTTAACTTAATCTTGTGTTTGTCATGTATGGCCTTTATTATATTGAGGTATATTCTCTCTATCCCTACTTTGCTGAGAGTTTTTATCTTAAATAAGTGCTGGTTTTTGTCAAATGCATTTCTGCATCTATTGATATGATTATATGATTTTTATCATTCATTTGGTTTATATGGTATTTGATATTCATTATTTTGTGGATATTGTATCAACACTGCATCCCAGAAATAATTCCCACTTTATTATGGTATATAATTTTATAAATGTATTGGTGAATTTTGTTTGCTAATATTTTGTTGAGGATTTTTGCATCTATGTTCATCAGGAATGTCAGTGTATAATTTTCTTTCTTTTAGTGTCTTTTCTGGTTTTGGAATTAAAATAATGCTGGCCTCATATAATAAGCTTGGCAATTCCCTCCTCTTGAATTTTCTACAATAGTTTGAGAAGGATAGGTTTTAGTTCTTCCTTAGAAGTTTGTTCTTCTTGGAAAATTCACTTGTGAAGCTGTCTGGCCCAGGAATTTTGCTTGTCGGGAGTTTTTTGATTAGTGCTTCAATTCCATTGGTTGTAATTGGTGTGTTCAGACTTTGTTTTTGATTCAGTTTTGTAAAACTGTATGTTTCTAGGCATGTATTCATTTCTTCCAGATTGTCCAATTTGTTGATATAGTTGTCTGTAATATTTTCTTTCAAGAACAAGCTCTTAGGGGCATGCTCTCCCTCCTGGTATCACGCCCCCATTTTTCTTCCCTCTCAGGTGTGCCTCTCCTAAACTCTTAGGGTACCCAAAAGACTTGCAACCAGGGGAGAAGTGGGCAGCAGTAGCTCATCCTGGGTTAACCCTCTGAACCTCTCTCCAAGCCACCCCACCCCGCCTTTTTTTTGACTTTCCAGTGAGCTAATAGCAGCCCTGTCTAGGCTCATGTCTTTCCTGTAACATTTCTACAGAGCCAAGGTGGCCAGGCCTAGGCTCTCTCCCATTGCTTCTTCTATCCTAAATCCTTCCTTATTTCTCTGTCCCCAGCTTTAATAATGTACTCTCAAAATCACCTGGGCTCATCTTGTGAAATCTTTTCTGCATGAAGTCAAGAACTTATACACTATAGCCTGACCTGAGGTAGACCTGCTCAGCAGTCCCTTTTAGGTAACATGATCCCAAGGTGTGTCAGAGTAGAGTTAAACTGCAGGACAGTTTACTATCCCTTCAGATTTGGAGAATTGCTTGGGGTCACTGAAAAAAGCACCCCAGTCATCAAAATGGCCATACTACCCAAAGCAATTTATAGATTCAGTGCAATCCCTATTAGAGTACCCATGACATATTTCACAGATATAGAACAAACATTGCAGAAATTCATATGGAACCATAAACGACCCCGAATAGCTGCAGCAATTTTGAGAAAGAAGAACAAAGCAGGAGGGATCACAATACCTGATATCAAACTGTATTCCAAGGCCACTGTAATCAAAACAGCCTGGCACTGGCATAAAATCAGGCACATAGACCAATGGAACAGAACAGAGAGCCCAGAAATAAACTCAAGTCTTTACGGTCAATTAATATTTGACAAAGGAGGAAGAAGCATAAAATGGAGCAAAAAAAGCCTCTTCAACAAATGGTGTTGGGAGATCTGGACAGCTACGTGCAAAAAAATGAAACTCAATCACCAACTTACGCCACACACAAAAATAAACTCAAGATGGATAAAAGACTTAAATATAAGTTGTAACACCATAAAAGTCCTCGAGGAAAACATTGGCAGGGAAATCTCAGACATTCCACGCAGCAACATCCTCACAGACACATCCCCTAAAGCAATGGACATAAAGGAAAGAATAAACAAATGGGACCTCATCCAAATAAAAAGCTTCTGCAGGGCTTAAGAAAACAGCACTAAAATACAAAGAGAACCAACAGTATGGGAAAACATATTTGCCAATGATACCTCAGACAAGGGCCTGATCTCCAAAATATAGAAAGAACTCACACGACTGCACTCCAGGAAGACAAACAACCCAATAAAAAAACGGGCAAAGGACATGAACAGACATTTCTCCAAGGAAGACATACAGAGGGCCCAGAGACATATGAAAAGATGGCTCAGCATCACTACCATCAGAGAGATGCAAATTAAAAACACAATGAGGTACCATCTCACACCAGAGTGGCCAACATAAACAAATCAACAAATGTTGGAGAGGATGCAGAGCAAAGGGAACCCTAGTGCACTGTTGGTGGGAATGCAGACTGGTGAGGCCACTGTGGAAAATAGTATGGACTTTCCTCAGAAAACTAAACATGGAACTGCCGTTTCACTCAGCAATTCCGCTGCTGGGATTATACCCTAAGAACCCTGAAACACTCATCCAAAAGAACCTATGCACCCCAATGTTCATAGCAGCACAATTTACAATAGCCAAGTACTGGAAGCAACCTAAGTGCCCATCAGCAAATGAGTGCATCCAAAAACTATGGTATATTTACACAATGGAATACTACACGCAGCAGAGAGAAAGAAGGAGTTTATACCCTTTGCAACAGCATGGATGGAACTGGAGAGCATTATGTTAAGTGAAATAAGCCAGATGGTGAGGGTCAAATACCATATGATCTCACCTTTAACTGGAACATAATCAACAGAATAAAAAAGCAAACAAAATATAACCAGAGACATTGAAGTCAAGAACAATCTAACAAGAGCCAGGGGGGAGTGGGGAGGGGACAGTGGGAAGAGGGGATTACAGGAACTACTATAAAGGACACATGGACAAAATGAAGGCGGAGGGTGGAGGTGGGGGAGGGAGGTGGGTTCAGCTGGTGTGGGGTGGAGGGATGGGGATAAACGGCATACAACTGTAATTGAATAATAATAATAATTTTTAAAAAATTTATGCAAAAAGTGAAAAAAAAATTAAAAAGAGAAGGCATACAACTGTAATTGAATAACAATAAAAAATTTAAAAAGCACCCCAGATTTATATAATTACAGATTCAAAATTCCAATTAAAAAGATACACAGTGAAAGATGTCTCACTTCTACTTCTCTCCTAGCTACCCAGTTTTCATCACCCACCACATTTCTGAGTTTCTTGTCTCCTTCCAGAGTTTATGTAGATGTAAGAAAAATCGAATAAGTAGTCTTATTTTCCTCCCCATCCCCCACCTTTTTACACAAATGGTAGCTTTAGCAATGCATCTTTAAGTTACACATACGGTGGTCCTGAAGAAAGCTGGAAACACTTGACCCCCCCCTCCCCGTGGGGAAAAAAAAGAACAAGCTCTTGGTCTCATTGATCTAACTTTTTTTTTTAGACTCCTTACCTTTCTTTTCTGCTCTCATCTGTATTATTTCCTCTGTCTGCTCACTTTAGACCTTGCATTCTTTTTTTAGCTTCTTTGGGTGTAAAGTTAGATTGTTTATTTGAGATTTTTCATCTTGTTTTAAATTGATTTTAGAAAGAGAGGAAGGGTAGGGGAGACAGAGAAGGGAGAGAGAGAGAAACATTGAGCTGTGGATTTGTTGTTCCCCACATTCATGCATCCATTGGTTGATTCTTGCATGTGTCCGGACTGGAAATCAAACCTGCAACCTTGGCATATCAGGTTGATGCTCCAACCAACTGAGCCACCAGGTCAGGGCAAAATTTTTCTTTTTCTTGAGGGAGACATGCAATGCTATGAATCTCCCTCTTAGGACTGTTTTCCCTGTGTCCCATAGATTTTGGGTGGTTGTGTTTTCATTTGTCTCAAGGTATCTTTTTATTTCTTCCATGATCTCCCTTGTACCCATTCATCTTTAGTAAAATGTTATTTAGCCTCCATGAGTTTGTATGTTTATTATTTTTTTCTTGTAATTTTCTTCATTTTCTAGTTTCATACCATATGGTCAGAGAATATGCTTGATATAATTTTACTCTTTTTAAATTTACTGAGAATTGTTTTCTGGCCTAACATGTGGTATATTCTAGAAAATGTTCCATGTGTACTTGGCATGTATAAAAATATATATTCTGCTACTTTGGGCCAACTCTGAAAGTATCAATTAATTGTATCTGGTCCAGTGTGTCATTTAAGACTGCTATTTCCTTGTTAATATTCTGTCTGGAAGATCTATCCATTGATGTCGTATGTGCATTAAAGTCCCCCAGCTACTCCATGTCTTTTTATTGGGACATTTAATCTATTTACATTTAAAGTTATTGATAGGTGCATATTTATTGCCATTTTATTTTTTATAACTATGCCCCTCACTTTTCTTTACTCTTCTTAAAGAGGTTCCTTTAACATTTCTTGTTATACTAGATTGGTGGTAATGAACTCCTTTAGCTTTTTCTTGTTAGGGAAACTTTTTATTTCTTCTTCAGTTTTAAGTGATATCCTTGTTGAGTAAAGTAGTTTTGGTTGTAGGTTCTTGCTTTTCATCACTGTGAATACTTTGTGCCAATTCCTTCTGGCCTTAAATGTTTCTGTTGAGAAATTAGTTGACAGTCTTATGGGAGCTCCCTTTTAGGTAATTGTCTTTCTCTTGCTGCTTTTAAGATTCTGTCTTTGTCTTTAACCTTTGACATTTTTATTATGATGTGGCTTGGTGTGAGCCTTTTAGTTCATTTTGTTTGGGTCTCTATGCCCTTCCTGGACTTGTGTGACTTTTTCCTTCAACAGGTTAGGGAAGTTTTTGGTCATTATTTCTTCAAATAGGTTCTCAATCTTTTGCTGTCTTTCTTCCCTTTTGGTAACCCTATGATGTGGATGTTGTTACATGAGTTTATTGTCTCCCAGAGGTCCCTTAGACTCTCATTTATTAAGAACCTTTTTTCTTTTTGTTATTCTGATTGTTTTCTGTTATCTTGTCTTCTAGATTGCTTATTCAATACTCTGCTTCATATAATCTTGATTCCATCCCTCATGGAATGTATGTGTGCATCCCTCATTTCTGGCTGGTTCTTTTTTTATAGTTTCTATGTTCTTTTTTATGTTTGCTATCTATTTGTTGAAGTTCTCATTAAGTTCCTTGAGCATCCTTTTTTTAAAAAAATTTTTATTGTTATTCAATTACAGTTGTATGCCTTTTCTCCCCATCCCTCCATCCCACCGCAGCCAAACCCACCTCCCTTCTTCCTTGAGCACCCTTATAACCATTGTTTTGAATTTTGTGTCTGGTAGATTGCTTGCCTCCATTTCATTTAATTCTTTATTTGGGGATTTCTCCTGTTTTTTTAATTTTTATTTTTTATTTGGGGCATAAATCTTTGTGTCCCCATTTTAGCTGCCTGCTTCTGTATATAGGTAGTTCTGCTATGTCTCCCAGTCTTGGTATGGTAGTCTTGTGTAGTAGATGTCTTGTGGGGCTCAGTGGCACAGTTTCCCTGATTACCTGGACTATGTGCTATAGGAATATCCCTTGTGTGGATTATGTGAGCCCTCCTGTTTATTTGAGTATTGACTGGTGCTGGCTCATCAATGGGTAAGGTTGCCACTCAAGCTGGCTATGAGGATTAACCCTGACCACAGCATAGAAGCTGCTGTGCAGGGACTTACCTCACAAAGCAGAATACACCCCAGCAGGGTCTGGTGCCTGCCCAAAATCCCTCTTTGTGCTGTTTGTGAAGGTAATTGAGTCATGCTTAATGTGATTTGAGGTCCGCCTCTAGAGATGTTGTTTCTAAGGCCTCTTGGGGGGAATTCCAGTGCAATTCAATGTCAGGCACTACCTATGACTGGCCCTAGACTACCTCTTAGAAGCTACAAAGTGATTCACAGTTTGTGGCTGCCTCTGCTAGGTCTGGGTGTGCATGGGAGGGGCCAAGCTGCATACCAAGGCTGGCTTCCACCAGCACTATGCCAAATGGTAGATCAGCAAAAGACAAAAGGCATCCCAAGGTCTGCTTCCAGCTGCCAGCTGCCTTCTAGGCTCAGTCATTGTACAAGCCTTTGATAATATTCGAGTTGGTGTGAGGTAGGTTCTCAGTGAGTCATCAGTTAATGGACAGTGATGTTCACCAGACTGATACAGATTCAATCTCAGCACCAGTGCTGTATCTGAGGCTACTCAGCAAAAGTCACAGGGTATACCAAGGACCTTTGCCACCTTCTGGGGGCCCACAACCTTTTTTGTGGGGCAGGGTCTCAGGGAATCATCAGGGTGAGGCCAGCAGAATTCATCAGGCCCAAACAGACCAAGATTTGACTGTGTGAAGAAAGAGCTCTGAACAAGAATGGCAACATCGGTCCATCTTGTGAGGGAAATATGGCCTCACCCTATAGCTACACAGCTCAGTTTCTCCCTGATTCTGCCTGGACATCTTCAAAAGCCTTCCTAGAGCCTTGGCTGGTATGGCTCAGTGGATTGAGCACTGGTCTGCAACTGAAAGTTAGTCTATTTGATTCTCAGTCAGGACACATGCCTGGATTATAGGCCTGGTCCCCAGCTGAGGGTATGTAAGAGGCAACCAACTGATGTTTCTCTCACACAATGATGTTTCTTTACCTCTCTTTTCCCCTCTCTCTAAAACTAAGTAAATAAAATCTTTTTTAGAAAGTCTGACAGCTGACTTTCTTGTACTTGGCAAGGTACAGCCATCAAGAGTTCAGAAGGTGGGGCTCTGTTGTAAGGAGGTGGCTCTGGTCAGGCTCATGGCAGGGAAGGAGGAAATGGCCTCACCCCCCTGAGCCACACAACTCAGTCTCTGACACCTCAAGCCTGCCTGTACCTCCTCAAGCACGTTCCAAGAGAGCCTACACCACAAGGCCACACAGCTAACTCCTATGCAAAGCATGAGCTTGGGAAGGCTAGGTGACAGGGAATCTGGGGGGTGGGGCTACTGCATTTCCACAGGCTAACACTATATGGAGGATAGTGTTCAACTCAGGAAAGATGGCATCTGTGGGCTGTGTAAGAGAGGGAATCAGCACAGGGACCCTGAAGACTGTTCCTTCAGTTTGCTCCCTGGAACCACACAATCCAATCTGTCTTTGCACAATGCCTGTCCACTCAGAGCTTCCCTGCCTTTTCAGAGTCCAGGGTGAGTGACTGCAAATAAAATTTTGTGCACTGGCCCTTTAAGAGGGAACCTGGATTTCTAGCAGACTCCCATCTCTCTCAGGTAGACAGAATCCCCATTGATTTTCAAGCCAGATTTTAAGCTCCTTTCCCCAGCTAAACCTTTCCTCATTTGCTTTGCAGTTGGTGTTTTTTATGCATATGTATACAAAGTAGTTTTCTGAGCCACAGCTCTGCACTACATTTCCAAGAAGGGGAGTGTGCTCTCACAAGGCTGCTATGAAGTTCTGGCTTTAGGACATGAACCTTGTTGTACCACACACATTCCAGTTTTATCAACTGGCCCAAGCATCATCTTTGGAGTATCGCTCCTGGTCCAGTATCAGGTAGCTCCTGCCTCTGTCAGGTCATTTTAGCCTCCTTGAATTTGGAACATTTCCACAGCCTCTGTCTGAATGACACTGACATTTTTGACAAACACAGTCCCTCCACTCTCCCCTCTTTAATAGTTCCTCATTTGGGGTTTGTCTGATGTTCCCTTGGGCTTAGACTCAGGCAATGTGTTCTGACCAGAAGACTGCTCAGGTGCTGCTGTGTCCTCCTCAGGGCACCGCATTGGGAGGTATGGGAGGCCAACTGCCTCTTGGTATTTGTGTTAATATCCTCTTTAATTTTAATTTGTAATCATCTGGGTTATAGTGAAGAGGAAAAAATGAGATGTTAGCAGCTGTCTCCTAAGCACATGGGTATTTTATAGTTTTTAAGAAAAACAAGGGATAAAGGACTAGATTGAACAATGCTACTAGAAAACAGCTGGACAGACCCATAATATAGATGCAAAAAAACAAGACAACTGCCACATCTCTTAAAAATTTCAGCATCATTTGGGAGAAACAGGTGTTCTAGATTAAAAGAATGGCTGGTGTGGCTCAGTGGATTGAGAGCTGGACTGCAAACCAAAAGGTCACTGGTTTGATTCCCAGTCAGGGCACATGCCTGGGTTGCTGGCCAGGTCCCCAGTTGGGGGCATGCGAGAGGCAACCTATCAATGTATCTCTTGCACACTGATGTTTCTCTCCCTTTCTCCTTCCCTTCCTCTCTCTCTAAAAATAAAATCTTAAAAAAAAAGAAAAGACTAAAGACACATCATGGCCAAACAAACTTCTGAAAAGACATCTTTAACAGCTTCTGCAATTCCACACCCCCTCTGCACTGTGACCTAACACTCACCCACCAAGACAAGCCTATGTCCCTCTCTGTGGCTCTGTGCGGTCTTGGTGGTAGTAATATGGAGTAATATCCAAGGTGGGGTCAGAAGCCTTGCACCTTCAACCTTGACCTCCTGAAACACTTGTTCTCTGATGCCCCTCACCCTCCCATTACCATGACACTCTCTCCAGGAGCCCAGCCCCAAGGAGAGGATCTCCCAGATGATTCTAGCCCTAGCCATCTCAGTCATCCCAGCTGTCAAGTCTTCTCACCCAAGGTCCTGATATCACAGAGCAGAGACAGGCTGTCTGCTCTGTGCCCTGTCTGAATCCCTGACCCAAAGGCTTCATAGCACAATAAAGAGGCTGTTTTATGCCAGTAAATTTCCAATAGCATTGACAGTTCAGTGTAGTGTACCAACCTCAACTAGATCCTAGTTCTAAGAAGTTCACTATGTAAGACATTTCTGAATAATTGGAGAAATATGGATATGGTCTGAATATTGGATAATAAGTAATCATGATTAAATTTCTTAAGTGTGACAGCAGTATTGTGGTTAGGTAAAAGATGTACTCATTTTAAGAAGGCACCTGCCAAAATATTTAGGAGCAGAGTATTATTATATCTGTAACTTACTCTCAGATCATTCAGAAAACACACACATACACAGAAATAAAAAGACAGATATAAACAAATAACTAAAGCACATATGATAGTTGTTAACTGTTAAATTAAGGTTGTTGTATGTGGCTGATCAGTGTATACTGTTTCAATTTTTCTGTGTGTTTACAGTTTTTCATAACAAAAGTTAAGGGAAAGAAAGCAAATGGATACCTATAATCCATTTATGAATGTGTCCTATAGATAAGCAGGTGAGGGGGTCAGGCAGCTCTCTCAGTCCAGGAAATTCCCAGATAGGTCATTTAGACAAAAAGCTTGTTGTAAGGCAAATGCAGAATCTGAAGTTTTCATTTTAAAGCAATCCCTAAATTATCCTCCTGACAGAGAAGGCCTAAGCAAGGATACCACACACTTATGGAAACAAACACCCAAATCTGGGAGCCAAGACAAGCCACTCATACACAAGTGGTCTAAGGTGGTCCCCATGGCAGAAACCTCTCATTAGCCATGCATGGGAAGAGGTGAGCCAAGAGAGAAGAGCTACTGGGGACTTATCTCAGAGATGGAACAGCAATTTAAGAAGCAAAAGGTAATGAAAACACTTATAGAACAGTAAGTGAGCTCTGCAAGGTGGCGGGATGCAAGATCAACAGATAAAAATCCATTGTACGTCTATGTCCTAACAGTGAACATGCAGAAACCAAAATTTAAAAAATAGTACTATTTCTGGTTTCTGTGGCATGTAAAGAGCTTGCAAGTCATTAGTCTCATCTTCCTAACAAGCAGAAAGCTAACTAAACTGAAAAACAACAACTTTTCTTAGATCCATCAGAGAAATGAGGTCACATGGTAAATCGATGCCCTGAAAACTAAAGACGCAGGCAAAGAGAACAGCATTTTATCAGGGGTGGATGACTGGAGCCTGAAACAGGACAGGAAACTGGAATTATAAGAATGAGTGCTAGGGGCTGTGCCTGAACTGGCTTGACAGTTAAAAAGTCATAGGAAGCCAGTCTTAGTGAGCCCCCAACTTTCATAAGCCTCATCAGGTTCTTGCAGTTAAGATCAGAGGAAAATGCCCCATGCTTCTAGCAAGGGGACAACAAAGTAACGGCTATGAACTGAATTATGCCCTCCAAATTCACATGGTGAAGACCTAACCCCCAATGTTATGGTGCGATAGGGCTTTTAGGTAATTAAGGTTAAATGAGCTCAAAGGATGGGGTCCTAATTGGATAGGATTATGATCCTATAAGAAGAAAAAGAAGAGCACAGTATCTCTACCTCTGTGTACATGCACTGAGGAAAGGCCATGTGCAGACACAGTGAGAAGGCAGATGTCTGCAAGCCAAGAAGAGTGTTTCACCAGGAACCAAATCACCAGCACCCTGATCTTGGACTTCTAGCTTCCAGAACTGTGAGACAATACATTTCTGTTGTTTAAACCTCCCAGTGTGTGGTACTTTGTTATGACGGCCTAAATACACTAATACGGTGACCATTTTGAAGTATACTCACAGCACTCTGTTCTTCTCTTGCCCTCAAAGGAAACTAGTCTACTAGAGTAGAACCAGCCCCTCTAGGCTTTCTGTCTCATAACACACCTATCAGAGAGGCCAGAATAAAATAGTATCAACACTAAATGCAAGCAAGGATATGGAGAAACTGGATGAAGAAAGCATTGCTGGTAGAAATGTAAACTGTTACAGCCACTCTGGATAAGTTTGGCAGTTTCTCATAAAACTTAACATGTAACTACCACACATAACTCAGCAATTGTACTCTTGGGCACTTATCTCAGTAAAATAAAGGTGCATGTTCATACAAAAACCTGCACAGGAAGGTACACAGCAGCATTATTTGTGATAGCACAAAACTGAAATCAGCCCAGCTATCCTTTAAAAAATGAGTGTTAAACTATAGGGCATCAATACCTTGGAATACTATTCAGCAATAAAAAGAAGCTAACTCTGCCACTTGGATGAATCTCCAGTGTTATGATACATGAGAAAATCAGCTTTACATTCTGTATGATTCTTTTTATATAACATTTGAAATCACACAATTTTAAAAGTGAAGGAAAAATTAGTGGTTGTCAGGGGTTAGGGGCTTGGGTGGGTGGGCAGGAAGGAGGTGGGTTTAGTTATGAAAAAAACAGTATGAAAGGTCCTTGTGGAGTTGGAATAATTCAGTATCTTAACTGTGGTGGTGGATATATGAATCGATACAGGGAATAAAATTGTATGGAACTTAACACACACAAACACAAGAGACAAAAGATGCTAAAGTAAGTGGGTGAGAATTGGATGAAGAACAAAACATTTACATAATATCAAAGTACCCACCCATAAAATATTCATTAATTACATGGGGAAAAGTAACTTTACTGTGGTGTAGCTGGGCCAACACTACCTAACCAAGAATCACTAGTAATGGGACAAATCATTGTACCCCTGATAAAATGAAATTAGAAGAACACAGTATCAGTTTTTTATATTCCTGCCAAAAATGTATTATCTAAATGTAATCACAAGGAAACATTAAACAAACTAAACTAACAACTTCCTACAAAATAACTGCTTGTTATCTTCGAAAGTGCCAAGCTCCTAAAAACCAAGGATGGACTGATTGAAGGAGACTAAATGATTCTGAACAAGTGGTACAGCTGGCAAAGCTGAGCAGGTAGGAGACTAAGGCAGGGATTTTGCATATTCATATCCTGATTTTGAGGGGTGAGGGGGTTGATGGGTCAGCAGTTCACTCTCAAATCTTTCAGAAAAAAGTTCTCTCTTTTTCATAAGTTTGAAATTATTTCAAAATAATGAAAAACAAGGAGGGTGGCATTAGTTTCATGCCAGGTGTCAATACTTGACCTGTTTGTTGAGCTCTTCCATTTCAGAGCAGGCTTTTTCCTTGTCTCTCTTTAAAACCTCAATTTCCTTCCTGTTGAAGAAGCAAAATTAACAATATCACTTTGACCAGCTGATTTCTTTTTTCCCAGCAATTGTAACTGCAGCACCTTGGATTTGTAGCCACATAACACTCACACCTGCTCCTGGTACCCTACAGCCACCACTGTTACTATTCTGTTGCTTCTGTTGCTTCTGCTGCTGGTGATCCAATGTGGATCCCAATCCTCAGAACCAGAGGACACTGCCAATATTACAGAACAAACATCCTCCATAACATCCCTCAGTTCCACCCATTAATATCTCTTGAGCACAACATGTGACTATTCACTACCAGCAGCATAAATAAAGGCCAAAACAGCCTTACATCCACTAAGGTCTGATGGCAGCAAACTGAGGGGAAAAATGGTCTCTAGAATGAAAAAAAAAAAACCTTTTAGATTTCAGAATTGCTATAATGTGATGGCAATTACTTGCTGACTACCTGCTCTGGATTCCATATTTTAATTATTCATCATGGCAATTTTATACAATCAGCACCACATTCTTAGCATTTTAGACTTGAGCTCATCTTCAATTTCGGACTTAAAAAAAGGGGATCACCCAACTGTCATTGGATAAAACAGGGCTACAGAAGTGAAAGCAGAAATCCACCGACAGGTTTTCTGGGTACCCCCACTGCCAACAGTCTCCTGCTTCAGTGCTCAGGTCTTTGCAACTCTTCCCCATTTTTACTTCTCCACCCCTGACTCGGACTCACTAAAATTGATGAGCCAGAAACAAATCTTGGAGAAAAGCACAGCTGAAACCATTATCAGGACATAAGTGAATAGATTTTATTTGCCCAGAAAGGCCTCAGAAGCACCACTACGTACAAAAATACTTGCTGTCTCCCCGATCCCTTAGCATAACGTGGAGTATTTCTGTAGGGGTAAGAAGTGTGTGCATATTGACTTCAGATATAAACAGGTCTGTTTGGAGCTCCTCACTGTGGTGGTGACTGTGCTGCAGCACACACTTGCTTTCTACCTTAAACTTTTGAGATTGGGCACTCAGGAATGAAGGTGGTCGCCAACATTTTGAAGGAGGTCTGAGCCCTCTCTTGCATGTACAGTGTGGTCAGAGGCCGCACAGCTCACCCTCTTAGAGTTTTCTGGGATGTGGGGCTGATTTGTGAACATGTCCCTCTTTTTACAGCAGTATCTTCCAAGCTCATTCTATGCGGAGTGAAATGTGTCATACACTGTAAGTTCTGACTGGAGCCACTGAGACGGGCCCTTACCTCTGTGCATCATTTGTCCTTTGTTTAAATTCGAGCTCTTGTTGAATCCTCCCCAGCTCATTTTTTAACACCATGTTTTCCTCAGAAAGCCTCTCCAACTCAATTCTGCATGAAAAATAGAAGAAAGGAAAAAGAATGGAAATTCCAGACACCAGACACCATGTGCAATCCATGTGCCTCTGGCCTTGAAGCTGGAAGTCATGGCAATCCTGCAGTCTACAACTCCCCTTCCCCAGATGATGGCTTAGAGCACACATTTCCTTTTTCTCTATCCAGTGTTAACATGCCATGGTTTGCCTCTCCCTAGAGATAAGCTACAGAAAACATAGCTTTCTTAGCTTCCAAAATGGCTACACAATGAAAAACTCACTAATGTATTCAGTACCTTGGTTCCATTTACCTTGTGTTTATAGATGACCTGTTCCTGCATCTTGTAACCTCTAACTGAAATGTAAGTACGATTGGTACTAATGCACAATGTTGGGTGAGAGTCCTCAGGTTATTGCAAAGAATATTCACCCTTTCACCAGTGGACTCCAGCACAGAGCTAAGAAACATAAGGAACCAGAAGATCAAAACACATGCACACATTTTCCTCTTTAGGGAGAGTCCCCTATACTCTGAGGTCACAGCTCTGGGAGGAGAAACTTAGGAAGATGTCTGCATCAGTATATGGAGAGAAACATATTAGGTGGATTCTTTCAGGGACAAAGCAAGTACGCACAGCTACTACATGAACCAACTGTGCCTGGAGCCACCTGTGCTTTCTGATGACTCTTAGAGTCTCTGTTTAGGTTACACCATCAATTTATGATGGATGAGCAATTTACCAATAAACATCACAAATGAGGCAGCTAAACCCCATGCTTGCTGCCCAGAGAATTTACTCTTAATATGTGTTCGTCTGGCTGACATGTATTACCCCTAATAGGTCTTTATCTGGCATATGCTTGTAATGTTTTCAACCTAAAAATACTTGAAGCCACAGGAGCTCATTATGTTTGCATATTACAGTTATAGTAAGTACCTCATCATAAGCATATGTATGACTTCATTTTATCTCATGAGGAACTAAAAAAAAAAAAGAAACAGAAGTCATTGGAATTTTAAAAGCAGCAAAGATTTTCAAATAGGGGAATAAAACAAATGAGATCTGTGTTTTGAGACTGTCACTCTGGCTCCAGGATGGAAAACAAATTGATTCAAGGAAGGTATGCATGTGTGTGGGAGGGAAGCAGGGGATCTACCATATTTCGCCAATTATAATGTGCTCCCATATTTAATATGTACCCTTGTTTTGATGCTCTTTATACATGGGATTACACATTCATTATACCCATGTATAATGTGCATCTTTATTTTTCCCTCAAAACTTTGGGCAAAAAAGTGTTCATTATACACGACAAAATTTGGTACTTACAGCTTCTTGGAACTCAGATAAGCGGATGGTTGTCCCAACCCATCCCCCACACACTCACAGAACAACTAGAACTTGTGTGTAGATGATCATACAGTACGTGATTTTTTTCACTGAAAGTAATAGATACCTCCAAGGGCCCCCAAACAAAACAAAAACCTGGCAGGTGAAACCAAAGCTGTGATAATTAGGCAATACAAAGACGGTGTTACCCTGAGGCTAATGCTTATATCAGCAGCATAGAGAAACATGGATACCTGCATTAAGCCAGTACCCTATAAGGAAGTTAAGCAGTCCCATATTAATAGGCTCCCAATTGTTAGCAAAAGCAGTACACATCCTTTCTGCAGAAAGCATCCACTACTACAACTCCTGGGATTCCCATAGATTAATGTCATGTAAACATTAGTTCAAATCAAAGATCATCACAACATTCATGGAAAAAAAGCCACCTATTAGAGTCAGCAGAAGCAGAGGCAACAGAATTCGATTCTATAAAACCTCAGATATGGGAATTATCAGACACAAACTAAAGATAAGTATTATGGAATATTTGTACAATATAAATAAAAGATAGAAATTTAAAAATAAACATTCAATAATAAATGATCAAAAATATTCAGCAGGACCAAACAGAGTTTTTGGAAATAAAAAAATTCAATGTCAACAGAATTTTTGGAAATGGAAAAAAATTAGTGTCAAAATGTACACTAAATGGGTTAAATTACAGATTGGACACAATTGAAGAAAGAATTATTGACCTGAAACACAGAGATGTGAAGAAAATACCCAGAATGTGACAGAGAAAACAGGATAGAACACATAAAAATGAGGTTAAGAAATGTAAGAAAAGTGAAAAGATTTAACACCATACATTTAATTCAAGAGGATAAGTGAGAGGAGAGGCAATAGTTTAAGAATAATGGCTGAAAGTTTTTCATAAGACACAAATCTATACATTCAATAGGCACAATATTTTTAAGTCAGATAAGTTAAAAGGAAACCACCTATGTCCTATGGCCCAGCAATTCCATTTTCAGGTACATCCCAACATAAACGCTCAAAAAGACATGTACGAGAAATTTTTAGCAGTACTATTTGTGATAGCCAAACACTAGAAACTACTCAAATACCCATCAACAAATCAATGAATACATTGTGGTTAATTCACACAACAGACTGCTTTATACGAATGCAAATACATTAATGATGGTAGAAGCAACAATATGGATGAATTTCACAAAATATGTTGAAATTGTGTATGATCATCTACACACAAGAAAGCCAGACACAAAAGTACACATTGTGTGATTCCTTTTTATAAAATATTGGCAAAATTGGCAGAATTAATCCATGCCGTTAGAAGTCAGGACAGTGGTTATCCCTGGGGGGGGGGGCGGGATTTGGGGAGTTCTATTTCTTGTTTTGGGTGCTGGTAACACAATGTGTTCAATTTGTTGACAATTCTTCTAATTATACATATATGTATATTTTTCATGTGTATGTAATAAAAAGTTAAAGAGAAATACACACCTAATCACACCAAATATAGAGATCATCTTTTTTTTAATCCTCACCCAAGGATATTTCCTTCCTTCCTTCCTTCTTGCCTTTTTTTTTTTTCCATTGTTTTCAGAGAGAGAAGGGAGAAAGAGAAACACTGATGAGAGAGAGAAGCACCTATCAGTTGCCTTCTGTACACGCCTGGACCAGGGATGGAACCTACAACCCAGGAATGTGCCCCAAGTGAGAATTGAATCTACAATCCTTTGATCACAGGATGATACTCCAGCCAACTAAGCCACACCAGCCAGGTCACAAAATATAGAGATCTTAACAGCAACCAGAGGACACAACTCAGATTACCTCCTATGGTAGGAAGAATAAGGACTCTAAAAGATGTCCATTTCTTAGTCCCTGGAACTTGTGAATGTTATATTACATGGCAAAGAGGAATTAATGTAGCAAATGGAATTAAGATTGCTAATTAGCTGACTTTCCACAGGGAGAGTATCCTGCATTATTCAGGTGGGCCCAAAGTAATTACAGGGTCCTTAAATGTGGAAGAGGGAGGCAAAAGTGTCAGTGATGTGATATAAGGAGGACACGGCCAGTCACTGTTGGCTTTAAAGATGGGAGGGGGCCAATAAACAAAGAATGCAAGGATCTGTAGAAGCTGGAAAAGGCAAGAAAAGAGATCCTACTCCAGAGCCACCAGAAAGGAAGGCAGCCCTGCCAACATCTTAATTTTAGTCCAGTCATATCCATTTCAGACTTCTAAACTCTGCAACTGTAAAATAATAAATTGTATTGTTTTAAGCCACTGCATTTGCGGTAATTTGTTATACCAGCAATCAGAAACTAATAGATATACAAAGGAACAACATTTAGACACAGGATAAGCTACTCAATGTCAATAAAGGAATCTTGAAGATACTGAACATGTAGAGTAGAGAGCCCTTTAACTGTTAACATAGACTTGTGTTCCTAGGGACAGTCTTTCAAAAATAGACAAGTATTTGAGACATTTTCAGACAAACGAAAACTGAGGGAATTTACTCCCATGAGAGTCTCACTAAAGGAACATCTAGAGGCTATACATCACAAAGAAAGAAAATGGTCCTCAAAAGAAGGCATAAGATTCAAAAAGGAATAACAGCCTCCTGATGTGACAAGCTATGGAGGACGCAATATCAGCAAACACTACTCTCACCTAGAATATTTCATTTGAATCTATCCATGAGGAAAACCAGGCATCCAAATTGAGGGATATTCTGCAAAACACCTGGTTTTGCCTCTTCAAAAATGTTAATATCCAAATTCCTGAACATACCTAATCTACCAAACTGACTCATGAAAAAATAGAAAATCTGAACAGACCTTTAAGTAGTAAGGAGACTGAATCATCATCAAACTCATCACAAGGAAAAGCCTGGGAGCAGATGGATTCCCTGGTGAATTTTAGCAGACATTTAAAATAACACCAATCCTTAAACTCTTCCCAAATACTGAAGAGGAGGGAATACTTTCTAAATCATTCTATAAGGCCAACATTACTCTCATACAAAAGCCATACAAAGTCATTTCAGAAAAAATTACAGACCAACATCCCTTACCAATATTAATGATGCTATGCTAAAATCCTCAATAAAATATTAGCAAAAAAACAATTGTTTAATAGGCACAGAGTTTCTGTTTGGGATGATGGAAATTTTGGAAGTGCATAGTGGCAATAATTGTGCAACATTGTGTTTAATGCCACTGATTTATACACTTAAAAATGTTTAAAATGATTGATTTTATATTATGTATATTTTATAATGATAGAAAGTCAATGTCCACTGACAAAAATATGTCCTCCTTTATGCTGCAGGTCTTGTGTTAACTAGACTCTCAGTGGCTCCTGACACAGGTGTCCCTTCCTCCTTACAGCAACCTTCCCCAAAGACATCAGCTCCTCGGTTTTAGGACCCTTACCCATCTCTTCACCCACCTTAACCTATACAGGGGACAGTACCACAGGCTCAAAATTAACTGAATTCCACCCTCCTGTCTTCTCCTTTCATGGTTGCATTTCCTGGGAGTCCTCTAATTGCTCCATAACCCATTTCCAACCTCCTTGCCCATATCCCATCCACCTGTAACCCATTAATTCAGCCTCCACACTTCTGCCAGTCAACTTCCTGCACCTCTGCGGCCATCATTATGGCTCCGCCACTGTCATGACCTCTAGCCTGGACAGCTGCGTAGACACCTCCCATACCCTCTCAATCACTGCAGTGCCCTATTCAGGGCCCTCAGCAGCTTGCTCGTAGGAAACCCTCCCCATTCCCATTAGAGCTGGTAACTACTCACTTTCCCCTCTGAATAGTCTGTCTCCTAACTCTTCAGAACCCTCTAACCTGAGAAGCCTCTTCCCCTGTTGGACACACACTAGGTCTCTGATTGATGGGGGTCTAGGCCTGTGCCATGCAGCCTTCCCAGACCTGAACCCCAGCCTCCCAGGAAACCAGCAGCTTGAATTTTCATTATTTCTATATATTCTCTTAGGATTTCACCACATGTGTATGTGTCCCTGAAAAATGTACATGGTTTGAAGGGCATGACCTTTGTTTCCTCATCCTTAAAATGTCAGAATGCATTTCTTCCTAACACTGGGACATGCAGGAAGCACGGTGTTTCCCCACAGAAATGAAAACTCCAAATACCTGTTTTGCTCCCAACTGCAATTCCTAACTGTGCTGGCACATAGAAGGTGGCCAGTAACCACTGTCAAATGAATGAAGACCTCGCTGAGACTTGAACTGTGACTACTGTGTGGCCAGCAGTCTGGGGAGTGCAGCACATCAGGAGAAGCAGAAAGAGGACAAGGGCAGCCTTCCTGGACTTGGGTCAGTGAGTGGCAGACCACCAGGGGAAGGGGTGGAATGAGTCTGGGCACATGTCTGTCCACGGGGAAGTATTTTAAAGGGATAGCAGCTTGGGATTCTAGGAGCTGGGTTGCTTCTCTGCCTGAGTCCCTTGTATGTGGCTGTGGACTCACACATGGAGCAGGTCCCCAAGGTGCTTACACTGGGGCCAAGACCAGCCTGTTTTGGGGGGGCTTGCTATGGAACAGCTATAAATGTAAGAGCATGTGCATATATTCGTCTCATGCTCCATGCCCTTTTTGAGGTACAGCACCATCTTTGCTTTATGGATAAGGAAATTTCGAAGTCACCCCACCACATTGTTCCACATTGTTCAGGAACACTCACATAAGACGCAGGAGCATGAACCAATGCCTAGATGGCAGGAAACAGTCCCTACACAGCAAAGCTGCTCCCTCCTAGAGGAGCAAGGAGACCTGGGGATAGGTGCCTAGGGGTTTCCAGCTATGCTAATATTTTTTCTTAAGATGGGTGGTGCATTGACCTTCATTACTTTTGGTTTATCATAAATCCTACATAATATTTTATTTTTTTCAATGAAATAACTTGTCCATGGTCCCCAGCTAGCAGGAGCTGATGCCTGAGCTGGAATGCAGATCTCACCACATGCTTGTGATCACAGTCCAGGACAGACCCATGTGTGCTGTGAACCAAAGTAACATAATCCATCTTCACATGAAGCAGGCACCTCACACGTGTGCTATGTATGGGTTAATAGGACCAAATGACACTGCATGCAGAGCAATAACCATGTCACACAGTCATTATAACATGCAAATGCCTATAACATCTGTCAGGGCAACCCTTTATCTCCCAAAGATCCAGAAGAAGAGAATCTGAAGCCATGCTCTTCAGCATCTGGAAAAGCCCTTCTAGAATTCTAAGAAAGAGCATGTGCCAGCCTGGGACCCACAGAGGAGCCTGGGGAGGAAGAGGGCCTAGCTGCACAACTAGGCTCTCTCTTTACTTTGCCAACAGACCAACATCTCCCGGCCACCTCCTCACCTTGGGGCTGCACATGAGGGCATCAGCTGCAGCAGTAGGCAGTAGAGCCCTTTGGGGCACTCATGTCATACCCACCACCAACATTCCGAGGCAGTGCCAGGCAGTGCAGAATACAGCAGCAGAGGAGCCCTTTACTTGAATAGTTGGCCTCCTCTATTGCTGCTCCAATAGCACATGGACTTGCAGTTCAAGGACAGTGCCTGGCACATGAATTGGTGGGGTGCAGTAGTGGATCCTGCTCAAAGTCAGTAGGAAGAGGGCTCAGATGACCAAAGACTGAAATGGGCCTCCAAGTATAGTCTATCTTTGTCCTTGTGACACCAGCAAGAACTTCCTAAGGACAAGGGCAGGGGACACTAGAGCCAGCTGAAATACCCAGAAAGGTTAATTTATGTCCCCTCTGTCTACTCACTGAGCACCTGGTGTCCTCTGGGATGCCTGAGGTCAGGGTTGGGCTTATGACCATCTGCCCAAGCCCACAGGTTATGTAAGCAGCCCCATCAGCAGCTATGAGCTGGTCAGCTGGAAATGTGTGTGCTTAGAGTTAGTGACAGAGGTCAGGTGTTCCTGGCATTCTGAGAATGGAGAGACACCAAACCTGTTCTCTCCTGAATCTGCTTTTTTCTTAAGAGATCAAACATGTTCCAGCTGTAGAAGTTTGATTTTCATGCATTTTTCTCTCCCTCCAGTGCTATGTCGGCCTCTACCTCCCCCAGGGCCTCAAGCTGTTCCCACCTGGCTGCCCAGGGGCCAGCAAATCTGTGGTGGAAGCTCAAAGTGCCCCTCCTGGCTTTTCCCCTGTTGTGCTGCAGCCCCCTCTCCAGGGTGCTCTTACTGCACCTAGCTTGCTCCTCGAAGGCCTGTCCCAAGTTTCCCGCAGGGGCTGGCTCCCTGCTCAACTTCCCAGCTTCGTCCTTGAGAGCAGCCTGCTGCCTCTCAGTGTCTTCCCTGCCCACCCTCAGGGGATGAGGCATCTGTCTCTGTTCTCAAGAACAGCTCCTGGGCTTCAGGCTGGCTCAGGCAGGGTTGGCCATCAGCAAAAAGCACTAGGTCCTCCACGACCACTCCCCAGCCACCCCACTTGGGTGCACCTGTGACCACCTATCTGTGGGAGCAGAAGCCACCTGGTTGTGGTCAAGCACACACTAACTGCACTCTCCAAGGCTGAGGCTCTTTGAGGGCATTCTGATGGGCAAGGGTTGAGGCTGGGCTCTGCCTAGGGTCTACACAGTATGGCTGCTCCCTCCTGCTTGTACTGAGGATCACGGGGCCACCTGTGCACTCCTGCTCATCACCTGCTACTGCTGACCCATCCTTCAAGAAGACTTACAGCATCTCTGCTTCTCGGGCAAGGCTTTCCACCTGCTTTCTACAGGTAAGCTCTAACTTCTCCTTCTTAAGGGCAAAAGACTAGCAAATCTACGCCTGTTCTTCACTCATCAACTCCTGCAGCTTGAGTTGCTGCTCCCTTCCTCTCTTTTCTCTTTGCTTCTCCAGGTCATGCTAATCTGTCATCTCTCTCACTTGCAGCGGATGTTTCTGCAGGATCTCTTCCTTCTGCTTATGTTGTAGTGATAAGTGCTTACAGTGGGTGGCCTGCTGGGAGCTTTTGATTCAGCCCAACGTTGGCCTCTTTCCTATAGAAACAGAATGAGTCCCAGGCACTAGAGGCTACAGCTCTAAGCCCCAGACCTTCCCCTCAGGTTAGAAAGGCTGCAAAGACTTTTCTTATTCCAACTTCACACCTCCTCTCAGCATGGCTGGCTTTACCCTCTCTCACTTCCATGACTCCTGGGCTTCCACCCACGCCCTAGGGCCTTCCTTAGCAAGGCCTTAGAAGGATTGTCCCTCACTAGGGTTGGGTTCCATTACAGGAGCCAACACAGATGCCATTCACACATGTGACTGTTAAACTAAGTTGATTAAAAATAAGCCATTAAAATTCAGTCCCTTAATTGCATAGATCACATTTCCATGCTCAGTAGCCTTATGTGGCTGATGGCTGCCTTAATGGACACAGCAGACACAGGGATGTTCCTCATTGCAGAAAATTCTAAGGACAGTAATGGCCTAGAGTTTTAGTCAGATGGGTAAAACTGACTCATAATCAAAACATCCCTTGAAAATCCTGTAAGTTGCTGAACTGAGGCCTGCATGAGGGCACTAAGCCAGGGACAGGTGTGTTCTCTGCTCCTGCCCAGTGCTGGCCTGAGATATATGGGGCTATACCTCCAGGCTGCAGAGGGACTATAAGCAGCAGGAACAGCTCCTCCCAACAAAGGCAGATGTCTCTAAGGCTCAAGATGTTAGGGATGAGCAGCAGGGAGCTACCCTGCCATGCTCCTCTGCTGTCTGGTGGGGGTCTGGAGGGAGCTTTGGTCCCTTATCACACAGCTCTTGGGTTTCACAGAAAATAACAAAGCTCAGGGGAAGAACATGACTCAAAAATGACTTATTACCTCCAGGAGAGTGTCAGTCAGTTCCTGAAAGCCCCAGAGGGTGTCACCTGGAGTGGAGGGAATAATGCAACACAGTAACAGACTGTACTCAGCACCTCCCTGTGCTTAGGCCACCCCTAATCCTCATGACAAAGAAGGGGAGAGCCCATCTCACACAATTTGGAGGGCATGACCTCCACAGGAAGGTCGTTTGATATCCTGCTATCAGTGTGGTGATTGGGAACATGTCCTCTTGGCAACAACATCAGAACTCAACCAGGCCCACACAGAGCCCCTCCATGAGGAGGAAAGGTGTGTGATACACACCTCGGATATGAGCTGTCCCTCAGCTTTGGACCAGCATGAGTGGGATGTGACCATTCTCTCCTGAGCTGGTGAGGATTCAAGACTCCACATGGGACAGGGAGGGGCTGGCTGAACAGCACCGAAGCCTGCAATAACCAGTTACTCCCTCGAAGTCTATGATATCGTAAGACACAAAAAACCACATTCCAGTTTTCCAAATAAAGCTTTTCTTTTCTTTGCTCATATATCTTAGCCTTTTTAAGAACATCACTAAACAAAATTAATGGTTCTTTCCATTGTTTTAGGGCTTTTATCCATCTCCCCATGTGCTACAACACAGTGTCCCAGACAATTAGAATGAGATATTAAATGATGAACATATTGACCTCTGCTATACAAGACAAGACTGAAACAAGGTGAAAAGCACTGAGTTTAAATTCTACGAAGTACACTGTTTCACAGCCTAAGCTCTGGTTAGTTCATATTTCAAATTTAAAGTAAAAATTCTTATATAATGACTTGTTCTTTGTCACTTGTTCTCTTGCTCACACATCTTCCCCTGAGAAAAACTACATAGTTAATAGGCATCATCATTCTGAGCAGTTTTCATAATCAAACTTTAAATTTTGGTTTATTTAATTTTGGCAAGAAACACTGGACATGAAATCCTGAAAAGACATGGCGCTGGACCTGAACTGCTGTAGCTCATGCTGATGCCTCCGGTGTAGCTCCTCCAGCTGATCTTTCTCTTGGGTCAGCCGCTGAGTCAGACCAGACAGTGCCTGAGTATAGCACTGCTCCATCTCTACCCTCTCCAGCTCGAACTTCCTTTCCAGCTCAGGGCCACGGGTTGTACTCTGGAGCTGGTCTTGCAGGCCTCGGATGACCTCCTGAGATTTCACGTGGAGGGTCTCCAGGTTGGCTTTCTGATCCTCCAGCACACTGACTTCAAGCTTGAAAGCCTGCTCCATTTCCTTTTCCTTCTTTGCAAAGTCCTTTTTCATCATTTCAATTTCTCTTTCATAGTAATTTACCTGAGAAAAGAAATATGAGCTATGTTGATCAGGAAGTCCCCAAAATGATTTACTAACAATGCAACATGGAACTATAAGGCTCCCAGTTACCACAGTCAAAGACCAGATGGACTAGACATGATGAGGTGCAGGGGACAGCCATGCCAACAATGTTTAAGGCTCCCAAAGGGCCATAGGTTTTATTTTTCCCCATAACCTTCCATCAGCCCCATGAGGCAGATCTAGCAGGTGGGAAAGGGAGGCTGGAGGCCAGCTGGGCCAGGTGTCTAGTGAGGAAGCATGAAGAGGGTTTGAGGGTGTGACAACACTGATAAAACAGAGCCTTAATGAGGTTGGTGGGGTGGCTCTGAACTCCCTGGAGGCTCCAATGAGGAGGAATATTATCCAGTCGCAGGCAGGATTACTATAGCAGCTACCGGCTAGTACATCCAGGGAACCCACGGCCATAACCATAAAACAGAGGTGACCCAGCATCATTGCTACTCAGACCAAGACACCTATCCCCTGATAACAAGTCATGGACACTGTCCCTTCACAAAAACTACCACAATCTTATAACAGAGTAGGAGACACATTCATCTAAGACAGACTTGGCCATGGTAATCGTGACCATGAATCCATGAAATAACCCACCCAAGGTATCTCCCGGGGTCATTTTAGCTTAAAATAAAGCCAGAACCTGTGATTTCTCAATGACAGAGCAAGCAGGAAGGTCTGGCCTCTGCATACCCTTGCGACATTCCAGAAATGCATAACCCCATTCTCCCACTACTAGTTATTCCTTATGTACCCCCTCCTTCCAAAGAAGGCTTGAGGTTGAATGTCAATTCTATTTCCCTTTCCCCACACACCTCCCTCCCCAGAACAGGCTTACTACAAAGCAGGGGATCCACAAGCAGATGTGTGCATGCAGAATCATCAGCACAGTGAACAAGCTGTTGGGCATGCAGCAGCAAGTGCCCAAATCTCCTGTGGCTTCCCATCCCCTCTGACCTTGGTCTCCAGCTGGATCTTGAGGTCTTGGTAATGTTCCTTCACCTGCTTCAACATTATCTCCATTTCTATACTCGCTGGAGTGGAATCACCCAGAATGGAGATGATGCCTGCAACAAGGACATTTCTTTTTATGTCTTGCTGAGGGTGCCATGGGATTTGTTCCACACCCCCCCCCCATTTGATATTTGCACAGCACTGAATATTCATCCCAGACTTCCTCCACCATACAGAACAATGCACAATCTTTCATAGGCACCTTCTCTGCGAAGAACTCAGTGCTGGCAGTGAGGGGCAGCCCTTGCAGGTTTCCACAAACAGTCTGTTATGTCCCATTCTCAAAGTTGAAGTTCTTTAGAAATCAACATTTCAAGTCTTTGCCAGAACACAGATTACTCCAAGATATAAATTATTTTACATGAAAAAAAGTGACAGACTCAGAGACACTAGGTCTGAGAGGACTCAGGATAAGAACCTCAGGAAAGAAGACATCCTGATGCCCTAACAAACTGAAGCTGCCATCTGGGTCTGGCCAGTAGGCACAGGTCAATGAGCTTCTGTCAGGTGTGGCTCCAGTTGGATACACCAATGACACTGCCACCATAATCCCTATGGCCCTCTTCACCCTAACCCTGCTGTTGTGACGTTCCCATACAGCAGCAGAAAACCTCTCCTCCTCTGAGGGGGTCAATGGAACTGCTATAGTCAGAAGGAGGGGTGAAGGGGAAGTATAGGAGACTGTTGTGCATGGGGTGGGCCCCGCTCCCACTCGGAAAGGCCAGTGGAAAGCGAGGTCCAGCACACAGGACCCACACCCACAGATAGGTTCTCCCATAAGTAATCAGGCCTGCATTGTACCTAGGCCACTTTGAGACTTGCTTTTTGCTAAAACTCCCTCACCCTGAATTGAGGCAGCAAATGTTTATTGCATATCTTTAAAGTAACTTCCCAAGATGTATACTAAACCTTCCAAGCATGAGTGTAACCAATTCAACCACTTTTCCCTTTACATTTGCAAATATCCTTTTTTGATGTAATTAGCAACATCCTCTCCTTTGTTTTCTGTAAAAGGTAACCACCTAAAAGGAACCTGTGCATAGTAAATGCGGACCATCCTTAATGTAATGTGCCCAGAAAAGAAATAAAAGCCTGTCAAAGCAAAGGTTGGGGTGCTCTTCTTTTGAGAGGGTGGCCATGGTGTCCCTTTTCCTCCACAGGTCTCGGTAGTCTATGTGAATTTGTCTCATCTCAGCCACAACGCCACGGACACTGTAGGCCGGTGTCTGCATCAGCTAGTGCCTGGAACAGGGACTCAGGGCTACCAGCCGTCATTGTGGACAACATACTAACTTGGTTGGAGTACACGCATCAGCCTAGGTAAGGCCCGATGACACCGAGTGCTTTTCGGTTAGGTCATAGGGTGTGTTGGATTTCAGAAGAAAAGGGGTTTCTTCCTAGGTCGCCCTCTCTTGCGACCTGTTTGCAACTATACCTTCTTTAGCAAGCAGGCGTCTTGCTCTCTCCCAAGTATTTGCCACAATCTCTCCGGCATGGGTTGAGCAATTAAGAGCCACAAGGGTGCTCACCACTAGAAGTCACCCATGACAGGATTAGCTAGACGTGGACCGGGTCAGACACTAGGTTTCCCACCAGCCACAAGCAAAAGTCCATGCAACAAGAAGCACACTGTAAAAACACAAGCGCATCCCTGTGGCACAACCCCCAACCAGGTCTAGGCTTGGGAGAAAGAGCAAAGACTTTCCCTTTAATCAGCTTTAAAAACAGCAACTAGCTACAGGGATATTTTAAAAGCATCTCAGCAAATTTTTTCTTGTAAGCCACCTCTTGCGGTCCTTTCGATTTTGCCTTTTCCCTCCGTCCACCTGCATAAGGAAAAGCGGATAGTGAATGAGTGTTTCGGTTTAGACCGGACTCCGAAGATCGCTTTCCAGAAGGATTTAGTGTTAGTCACAGGTTTTGTATGAGAGCTTTTGATGTTCACCAAGCTCTGAAGACAAAAGGCACTTCCTCCCCTCAGCCTGAGAAATCAGGTGTTCCCATGGGAGTTGGAACCTTGTGAACGTGTCTGGGATCAATTCCTGAGATGTGCAGGGGCCTTATAGGGAACTCCAACACTGCTTAATTTAACTTCTGGCTCATCTGGGAAGTACCATATAACTAGGGCTACAAGCCCCCCCTCGCAGTCCTAAATGCTGAGGGAGAACCCGAAACCCATAAGCGGGGTAGGAGTACTCCTCTCCCTGACAGTCTTTTCCACTAACAGCACATTTTGACCCACCACACTATATCCCTCAATAGCTAACTAGTTAGGGTTCAGCACAGGCGGTGGAATCTGAAGACAATAGTCGAAAGTAAAAAGGAGCCCTTTAATAGCAAGAATGGGCTCTGATTTATCTAAAGAACAGGAAGTTTACCTGCGGGTGTTATAGCAGCTCCTCCAAGGAGTGGGTTGCAAGGTGAAGGAACAGTGTCTCATTCAGCTTTTACAAACTATAAAGGAACACTACCCTGCTTTTCCTGATGAGGGAACCTTAGATGTAAAGGTTTGGGAAGATGTAGGCCATAGGTTAAGATCTTTACAGAACAGTGGTGTTCCTATCAGAACTCAAAACTAAATAACTTGGGGGCTAGTCAGGACTGCTCTCCTGCCCATATGGGCTAGGAGACCGGAACTATTCACAAAGGAGGATAAAGAGTCTAGTTCAGAGAAGGAAGTCATATGTAATATAGTAGAAGAACCAGCTCTGAAAGTTCTGACTACGGCCCCACCAGAGGACCTGCCTCATAGCAGCTGCTCCTTACTCCAATCCTGGGAGCATTCCTCCTCACAGGATGACTCACCACCTAGAGAGCCAGAAAATTTAGACATAATCCTGTTAGGGTCATGCCACGTGCCTTCGGCAGGCAGCAGAGGCTGGGGATTTAGACGCCCTTTCAGCCTTCCCCATTATAGTCAAGGGTCAAAGAAATGTCCATGAACCCCTTCCTTTTTCCCTTTACAAGGATCTAAAAAAAGAGTATTAGAGAAAATGGGCTTCAGTTTCCTTATACTAATGGGCTACTTCAAGCCATCACTGACAGCTACAGAATGGCCCCTTGTGTCTGGATGGCTCTAGCCAGGACAGTCTTAACCCCAGCTCAGTTCATAGTCTGGCATTTGGAGTACTCTCAGCGAGCCAGCCACCACGCAACCGAGAATTCGCAAATAAATAAACCTGTCACCGTCCCTATGTTGCTTGGGTCTGGTGATTTTGCCACCACTGCAGATCAGGTTAGGCTTGATCCTCGCGCTTTTAGCCAAAGTGCTCAAATTGCTCTCAGAGCCATAAAGGCTGTGCCTGATTCTCAGGCCAGGGAAATTTATTCCTTTACCAATATCCATCAGGGTGCCGCAGAGGCATATATTGACTTTATTGACCGCCTCCAAAAAGCAACTGAAAGGCAAATAGATAATGACAGAGCAGCCAAATCTCTCTTATAGCAGCTAGCTTATGAAAATGCTAACAAAGACTGCAGGGCCATTATAGGACCCCTGCAAACTACCACCAAAGACATCAGTGAGTTTATCAAGGCTTGCCAAGATGTCGGCACAGAGCAGCATAAGGCTTCTCTCTTAGTTGCTGCAATTAAGGGAGATCCCAGATGTTACAATTGTGGAAAGCCCGGTCACCTGTGCACAGACTGTTCATCCACATCGAAAGGGGGAAAGGGTAATTACAAGCTTCCCCTAAAGGATTGTCTGCACTGTGGCAAGGGCAGACATTGGGCAAAGGAATGCAGCTCTAAATTTGACAAAAATGGCCAACCTATTCAGGGAAACTTCTGAGGAGTGCCTGCTCCAGCACCCCCAACCCCAATCGAAGCTTTCACAATAGCAATCAATATCAGGGAATGCAGGGAAATGCAGTTTCCGACCTTCATGCAGCCACCTGTGTAAGCACAGGGTTGGACTTGGTCACCACCAACAAGCTCCTCTTAAAGGGACAGGATCAAGTAATTACGACTCCCACTGGTGTCTGGGGACCTTTACTTCCAGGAACAGTCGGTTTAATCTTAGGGAGATCCAGTATTACTACCAAAGGCATTTTTGTTAAGCCAGAGGTCACTGACTCACACTATCACGGGGAAATTAAAATCATGCTTAAAGCTCTGGTTATCATATTACTCCTGCCCAGACACGTATTGCCCAGTTGCTCCTACTCCCCTAAGTAATCTCAAAGACTCAAAATACAGTGAGGGGAGAGGGAGGCTTCAGTAGTACAGACAATCAATCAGTTTTTTAAACAGAATCAATTAAATTAAATAAACCAATCTTACAAATAAAGATAAAGGATAAGACCTTTCAAGGCCTCATAGGTACAGGAGCCGACATCTCCGTTATCTCAAATCAGTTTTGGCCTCCAGAGTGGCCTCTAACAGACAGCAGAATGCCTGTGACAGATGTTGGAGGAGTTTCTCAAACACAAGTCAGAGTATGGTCTCTTAAATGTTATGGACCAGAAGGGCAGGTAGGGAGAATTGGACCATATATCCTTCCTATGCTCCTTAATATTTGGGGCCAAGATCTCCTCAGTCAGTGGGGGATGCAAATCTCTCTGTGGCATTTTCCTTAATGGCCACTGCTCTTGTAACTCCCCTACCGCTCACCTGGCTCTCCAATATGCTGGTATGGGTTGATCAGTGGCCACTTAAAGGAGAGCGACTTGAACAGACCTGCCTTTTAGTTAAACAACAATTAGAAGCAGGTCATATTGAACCCTCTAACAGCCCTTGGAATATGCCTATTTTTGTTGTATCAAAGAAATATGGCAAATGGAGGCTTATGCATGATCTAAGAAAAATAAATGAAACCCTCCAACCTATGGGCCCCATACAGCCAGGAGTCCCCAATCCAGCTTGCATTCCAAAGGATTGGACACTTTTAGTTATTGACCTAAAGGATGGTTTCTTTACAATTCCTTTAGCAGAAAAGGATCAGAGCATTTTGCATTTTCCCTCCCAGTCATTAACAATTCTCAGCCTTTTGTAAAGGCAGTTTCAATGGAGAGTTTTGCCTCAGGAAATGCTTAACAGCCCAACTATCTGCCAGCATTTCGTTCATACAGCTATTCAGTCAGTAAGAGATCAGTTTCCTAATTCAATTATCTATCATTATATGGATGACATCCTGATCGTGGCTCCTTCACAAGATATTTTAGCAAACACTGCTTCCTTTCTTAAAAATTCTGCGGTCTCTGCTGGGCTAGTTATTGCTCCAGAAAAAATCTAGCACTCAGAACCTTGGAAATATTTAGGCTATATCCTTTTTAATAGGACAATCCAGTCTCAAGTCCTTCAAATTAATCCACCCAAGGATTTAACTCTTAATAGCCTCCAACAACTCCTAGGAGCAATCAACTGGGTGCAGCCCAGCCTTGGAATACCAACCCAACAATTAACTCATTTATTTAACACCCTTAAAGAGGACCCAGATCTTAATTCCCCCCGAAAACTGTCCTCCAAGGTCCTACAAGAATTACGTATAATAAATCAACATATTCAGCAGCGACAACTAACGAGAATTAATCCACAGTTTCCTGTCTGGCTTTTCTGTTTCCCAACCTTAGGCACCCCATCGGGTCTTATTGGATAGCTGTTGCCCCACTTAGCTATGATAGAATGGCTTTTTCTGTCTCATCAACCACAGTGTACTATTACCACCTATATAACTGCGTTGTGCCATCTTATTATAAAGGGGCGTGAGCGAACACAGCAGTTATTTGGATATGATCCTGCCTTTATTCATGTCCCCTTAACTCAAGTTTATTTACAACAATTGGCAGCTCAATCTTTAGAATTTCAGTGTGCCACAGCTGATTTCGTAGGAGGACTAGAAATTAACCTGCCCTCAGATAAATTGCTTCAAAAATTCCATTCCTTCAAATAAGGCTAGCAGAAAAGGTCCGCCCAACGCCAATAACTGGGGCAAGAACTGCGTTTCTTGACGGGTCCAGAAAAACTGGACGGGCTGCTATTACCTGGCAAAAACTGGAGAAGTTTTGTATCCTCAGGACATTCCTCTACTCAAAGGGCTGAGCTCTTTGCTGCAATCATGGCTCTGCGGCAATGGCCCCAGGAATCTTTGAATATAGTCTGTGACTCAGGGTGTACTGTTTATACTATTCTGCATCTAGATCAGGCATTAATTAAGACTTCTATTGTGACCCCAATCTACTTAACCCATTTTTGACCCTACAGTCCCTCCTTGACAAGTGAGAACACCCCTTCTTCATTACTCATATTTGATCCTATTCAGACCTGCCTGGTCCCCTGGTGGATGGTAACAATGAGGTAGATGCCTCAGTAGGGGTCCTTACTGCCTTCCAGCAAGCAACAGCTTCTCATCAGTTTTTTCATCAAAATAGCCAGGCACTCTGAAAACAATTTGACATTCCTCACTCCCAAGCTAAGCAAATTATTAAAGAATGTCCTGATTGCCAAACCCTTAGCAAGACACCCCCATCTACAGGAATTAATCGTCAAGGACTAAGTTCTCACATAATTTGGCAAACAGATGTCACTCATTACACTCCCTTTGGGAAATTCAAATACGTTCATATTTCTATTGATACTTACTCTGGTGCCCTACATGCATCTGCTTGAAAGGGAGAATCTGCTAAAAATACACAAGCCCATTGGCTTGAGGCCTTTAGTCATTTAGGACGGCCTCAGCAAGTTAAAACTGATAATGGCCCTGGATACTTTGCCGGTTCCACTCAGGTCTTTCTTCAGCGTTGGAATATCCAACATAAAACAGGAATACCTTACAATCCAACTAGACAGGCAATTGTAGAACAGGCTCATCATACTTTTAAAATTTTTCTTAAAAAACCAAAAAGGGGGAGTCATGAGTCCTCCTCCCAAAATTTGATTATGTTAGCCATGTTTACATATAATTTTCTAAATTGTGACGAATCATTCCGTACTCCAATTGAGAAACATTTTCAGAAGAAAGAGCCAAAGTCATCTTATCCTCAGTGTTTATACAGAGATCCACTGGGAGATGGCTCTTGGCAGGGCCCTGTAGATCTCTTAACATGGGGAAGAGGGTATGCATATGTTTCCATTCCTACAGGTCCTGTCTGGCTACCAGCCAAAAGAATAAAGCCTTATCATGAGCGAAATAGACACCAAGCTCCGCTACCTGGAGGCGAGAACCCACTGACTGACAGACCAGATGACCCAGCTGACCCTGAACAACCAGAAGGAAAACGGACACCCACAACATCACTCACGGGCCTGGGTCTGCCAACGGAGGAGGATGGGTCATGCCCCAATGACAGGGGCCGAGGCTCAAGAGCCTCCTGCAGAGGGCAACAACCCCTCAGTGCCCCATAATGTTCCCTTTAGGCATGTCCCCACCACATGTAGGGACATCAAGGCTCTTAATGCTCAAGCAAAGGTCTTACTGAACAAAAAGTGTTCCAGAACCTTGACAATAATCTACAATGGCTGAACCCTAAAAACTGGTTCAATAGACTGAATTTATGAGTTTGGGGCATGGCAGCCCTTGGGTGTCTCCGTGTCTTAATCCTTATTTGTGCTTTACGATGTATATAGAGGTCGTTTGCTCAAGATTGCATTCAGCAGCAAATAGGTTTCACAGGCTTAACAACTACAACTGCATTCACAAACAAAGAAGGGGAGATGTTGAGAATGGCTCTGCCTGGTTTCAGAAGCTGTAACCCCCCATGGCTAAGGCTGAGTGAGAGACCAAGGGACTCTAAGCCACTGAGGAGATGAAGTTTATCCCCCTGGCAGGAGTACCGTCTCTGCCCACTTTACTTCACCTTGCCTGGCCCCCAGTACATGACCGGTTAGCCAATGATGGGTAAGATTCCTCAAGGGAGGGATAACCTAAGACAGGCATGATCATGAGGAGGCCCTCAGGGAAGGACTTGGGGGGCTATGGAGAAAGGGGGTGATGGACCCTCGCCCCTTGGCTTTGACAGAACCTGAGTCTTCATTCTGTCTGCAAGAAGTCTCCTAATCTCTTGGCTGCCTTACTTCCCCAGTTTGGACCTAAGCCTGAAACAATGCTGGAGGTGGGTGTGGCCCTGTGCTGGAAAGGGTGGGCTCCCCAGGGCGATCAGGCCTAAGAAAGAGTGCATAAAATCCTGTGAAACTGTGCTTGCTAATACCCTCAATTTAAATGATAAGGGTCTAAGCCTGAAATGAACTTGCTTCCCCAAAGTTTTATGGCCCTTTAGCCATCTGACCCTGACCCTAAATAAGCCCTCATAGTTCTTTGAATGTTATCTATTGTTTGATCACATTGTACTGCCTGACAATGACTGATGGGCTTAATCTGAGAACTGGGTCTTTGGAGCCCCTGGTTGCTTACTGATTATAATAATGCTCTGTGTACTTTGATGCATGTGCAAATTATTTTCCCAGGGTCGTGTGAGAGATGAGCAAGTAGCAAGCTTTGTGGGATCAATAGCAGTCCTAACTAAAAACAAGGGGGGGAATATAGGAGACCATTCTGCGTGGCATGGGCCCTGCTCCCACTCGGAAAGGCCAGTGGAAAGCGAGGTCCAGCACAAGGAACCCACACCCACGGATAGGTTCTGTAGTGGGGAATCAGGCCTGCATTGTACCTAGGCCACTTTGAGACTTACTTGCTTTTTGCTAAAACTCCCTCACCCTGAATTGAGGCAGCAATTGTTTACTGCATATCTTTAAAGTAACTTCCTAAAATCTATGCTAAACCTTCTAAGGACAGTATAACCAGTTCAACCACTTTTCCCTTTACATTTGCAAATATCCTTCCTTTTTGATGGAATTGGCAACATTCTCCCTTTTGTTTTCTGTTAAAGGTAACCACCTAAAGGGAACCTGTGCATAGTAAATGAGGATCATCCTCAATGTAATGTGCCCAGAAAAGCAATAAAAGCCTGTCAAGGCAAGGGTTGGGGTGCTCTTCTCTTGAGAGAGTAGTTGAGGCACTCTGAGGCACTCTCCCCTTGAGAGAGTGGCTGTGCTGTCCCTTTTCCTCCAGGGGACTCGGTAGTCCATGTGAATTTGTCTCGTCTCAGCCAGGACGCTGCAGACACTGCAGGCCCGTGTCTGCATCAAGGAAGAAAAAAGCACTAGCTGAGAGATTGCTTTAGTTTTATCAGTGACACACAAGTGTGGGGCTGCTTCTGGCGCCAGAGTCTGAGACCTTATGGACAAGGACAACCCTGTGTATAAGATCTCAGCTCTGCCATGCCCTGGGCTACAGGTCAGTGGCTCCCTACAAGAGTCACACACCATGTGTAGCTCAGGCTCCTCCAGGGACAATGGAGATAGCAAGTGCTTCCTTCCCTGTGGCCAGGCTGCCCACCTGGCTGCACATCATAACTCATCTGGGAATCTGGTACCATCTGGCATGCTGGCCACACCCTAAAACCTCGCAGCTGAGGGCACTCAGGGCTGTAAACCTCAGGAGCCATCAGATTCCACTAAGGAAGCTGCAGGTGAGGGGGTTTTGTAAAGGGCCAAGAATGCTGGGTCCACATACACAGAAAACACATGCAGTTCTCGTGGAGGTTCCCACATTGGCTCTTTTGAGCACACACGTTTTTCTATTTTATTAAGTTAGCTTTCCCTGAGCAATATGAGAAACTCTGTGTGCTCTTAGGGCTACAGATAGGACCAAGATGTTTTCTGAGGGGCTGCACGATTGATGTGTGATCGATGGAAGCAGTCAGGCTGCTGCAGCAGTCACTATGGTCTCCATGGCCCCTGTCAGTGGCAGCAGCAGGTGTAAGGCCAGGTGCATTATGTGAATCTGCATGGCGCCTGCCCTGTACAATTGCCAGGGAAGAGTAGCAACCAGCTGAAATCACTGTCCTCCAATAGCTCTGGCATCTGAAACCTGCCCCCCCTGCCCCCGCACACAACGGTCTGTAAAAGGGGTCATGAACAGTTAAACACAGGGCCTCAGGGCCTCTCAGAGCCTATAGCTCTTTCCAAACTTATGGGCTGAGTTAAGAAGCATGAAGCCGTGGTCCTTCTCAAGCTATACCTTCAGCATGCATCTTTGCTTCGAGCTTTGCACTTCCTGGTACCACAAAACCACCTCATAGCTCAAAGGTGATGCTATCCACATAACTCAGGTAGTAAACACCAAGTCTACCCCAGTACATGTGAGGCCTCTGTGAATTCTAGGGAGTCCCTGACCTATTTACACAATTTAGTGACTTCCCTTTGTAAGAGCTGTCACAGACCTGAGACGAGCCCCTTGCTCACCCTCACCTCCCTCCCCCCCATTCCTTATTCTAGATTATCACTGCTATGTGTCTGGCCCATGCTGGGTACTCACCTGGATCCCCTGGGTACTTCTCCTAACATTGGAGAGTCACTTGGATGCACCTATCCTATGGTCATGGTAAGGTCATCCTAACACCTTCACCATTTCTACCCAAATAGAAAAACCCTCACCCTCCTCAACCTCTCTCCAGTCTCTGGGTATTGTGTCAACCTCTGGCCTTGGGTTACAGCCCTTCTCCCACATGTGGCAGTCCAAGGCACTCGGGACCACATGGAGGCTGGGCTAGGCTCTGTTGTACTATGAAACTGGCCCACCCATCACTGCTCACCCTGGACCTGAAGGCAGCCTGTGCAGCATAGGTAGAAGCCCATTGACACCAGCCCCCTCCACCCCCAGTAAAAGCACATCACTGCCATCTTGCAGAACTGAGCTGAGCTCCTACCTGTTTGGCCATGTCTAGGGAACAGCCATCCATTTGGCGATGCATGGTGCTGGCCATGCCAACTCTGGGGCAACTGTGACCGCAGATCCTCCACAGCAGCCTGCAGCTCATCGTTGCGGTCCTGCAGGTCCTGTAGGGCAGAGCCAGACACTTCTTCCAGCTGCTGTGGCCACTCAGTCTAAGGAGCCACTAGTGTGGAGACTGGGCTACCCGGGGAGCAGCTAAGCCCAACATCTAGGGCATCCAGCTGTGCCAAGGTAAGCCACAGATCATGGGGGCTGAAGAACCACCCACAGACATCTGTTAGGGGTTGGTGTGTGTCTCAGTCCATTTGGGATGCCATACCAAAAATACCACAGACTAGGGGCATATAAACAACAGAAATTTAACTCTCAAGGTTTTGGAGGCTAAAAGCCCATAATCAAAGTGCCAGTAGTTCCAGTATCTAGTGAGGACTTCTCAGTTCATAGATAGTCATCTTTTTCCATGTCCTCATGTGATGAAAGAGATGGGAGAGCTCTCTTGAGTCCCTTTTATAGAGCACTAGTCTCCTTCACTCGGCTTACCCTCAGGACCCCCCAAAGGCCCCACATCACAAGGTCTAACATGATCACAAAGAGGGAATAGGCTTCAACATATGAATTTGGGGAAACACAAATACTCAGTATGTAGCAGTGTGGAAATGCAGAAAAAGAAAATCTGCATTTGGGGATTATGACTTCATTACAGTGTCCACCCAAGACAACAGTGAAAATATTCAACTGCAAATAATCTCTAATGAGGATCTGGTTAACATTTTATACTGTCTTTTACCAAAGGTAGCCTTGTCAAGAGAACTGAGGTTGACAACTGAAAGAAAAAACAAAAAGCTAAAAGGATAGTTAAATAGAAAGGGAATTCGTCAACAATGGAAGGCATGCTTTTCTTGCTAACGAACATCCTAGTTACAAAGTAAAGGGAAACGCTAAACAGTGACATTGGAGAGACTAGGTGATGAACATCAGGGAAGGATCAAGGTTGTCTCTACCTCTGGAGACTGAATATAAAAAATGACCTCAGCCAAGAGGCAGAGACCTCCCCCCAACAACCCAGCACACCAAACATCCAGATCTTGGTTTGTAAGACCATTCCCTTAGATAAGGAACCAAGACTCCTCGGAGAAATGGCTGATTCCAGGGAGACTGCAGGTAAAGTACAAGATTAGTTTGGAGCATCTTATTATGCTAGTAAGTATGGAACTAATCAATAAAACAAAAATGATGGTGACATATCTCAAGGACACGGCTGCTAGCTGGTTAACACTCCCACCAGCCAAATCTTACACAATTTGAACACGAAAATAATTAGACATAGTAATGAATTACAAACTACTGGGGGGGGGGGATGGGAATTTGTGAGTCCATGGCAACAGATAAATAGATAGGTAGATAGGTAGGCAGGTAGATAGAAAGATCAGACTTTTCTGACTTATAGTAAAATGCCAAGGGCTAACTAACAGATGGGGAGAGTGGGTGCTAGAGTTGGAAAATCATCATTTTGTAACCATGATGGTAAAAACTGGAGTGGACAAGAATTATCAATGGATACTAAATCCACGGAAAATTTAGATGAATAGCAGAGTATTTACATGGTTTTAAAATGTCTCCCCAGTGACTGCTTACTACTTACTACCAGTAATTGGGAAAATCAGGTAATGCCTTGATGAGGTGACCAAAATTAACATCACCTATGCTATCCAGCTGAGAATGTACAGTCTCAATTTAACCAAAGGAAATATCAGAAAGACACAAAATGAGAAAGTTTCTATTAAAATGAATGGGGGGGATGTATTCCTCAAAAAGCAAGTCCACATGACAGTTTATTCAATGAATGGTATTGGGAGAATTAGAGAGATACATGCAGGAAAAAATACAACTAGACCACCTTCTTACTCCACACACAAGAATAAATTAAAAATGGATTAAAGGTTTAAATGTTAGATTCAAAACCATAAAAATCCTAGAAGCAAACATAGGCAATAAAATCTCAGACATTGCTCGTAGCAATATTTTTTCTGATATGCATCCTCAGGCAAGGGACACAAAAGAAAAAACAAATGGGACTACATCAAACTAAAACGTTTTTGCACAGCAAAGGAAACCATCAACAAAATGAAAAGACAACCCACTGAATTGGAGAACATATTTGCCAATAGATCTGTAAGGGGTTAATATCCAAAATTTAAAAAGAACTTCTACCGCCCTGGCTGGTGTGGCTCACTGGATTGAGCACTGGCTTGTAAACCAAAGGGTGGTGGGTTCAATCCCCAGTCTAGGGCACATGCCCAGGTTGCAGGCCAGGTCCCCAGTGAGGGGCATGTGAGAGGCAACCACATATTGATATTTCTCTCCCTTTCTTTCTCCCTCCCTTCCCCTCTCTCTAAAAGTAAATAAATAAAATTTAAAAAAAGAACTTATAAAACTCAACACACACAAAAAACAAACAATCCAATTAAAAAATGGGCAAAGAACCTGAACAGACACTTCTCCAAAGAGGACATACAGATGGTCAATATACATATGATACTCAATTCACTAATCATCAGAGAAATGCAAATTAAAGCCACTATGAAATATCACCTCACACCTGCCAGAGTGGCTATCATCATTAAATCAACAAGGAACAAGTGCTGGCAAGGATGTGGAGAAAAGGGAACCCTTTTGCATTGTTGGTGGGAATGCAGGTTGGTGCAGCCACTGTGGAAAGCAGTATGGAGTTATCTCAAAAAATTAAAAATGGAATTGCCTTATAACCCAGCAACACCTCTTCTGTTAATTTATCTGAAGAAATCTGAAACACTAATTCAAAAGAATATAAGCACCTTTATGTTCACTGCAGCGTTATTTAAAACAGCCAAGATTTGAAAGCAGCCCAAATGTCCATCAGTAGATGAGTAAATAAAACAGCTATGGTACATTTATATGATGGAATACTACTTAGCCATAAAAAAATAATTTTACCCTTTCTGATAACATGGATGGACCTAGGGAACATTATACTAAGTGAAATAAGCCGGTGAGAAAAAGGTAAATAGCATATGATTTCATTCATATGTGGAATCTAACGAACAAACAACTAACAAGCAAAATAAAGACAGACTCATAGATAGAGAGCAGGTTGAAAGCTCTTGGGGGTTGGAAAGTACAGGGATGGACCAAAAAAGAAAAGGATTCATGGACATGGACAACAGTGTGGTGATTATGGAAGGGAGGAAGGTGGGTGGAGGTAGAAGAGGGTATAAAGGGGATAAATGGTAAAAGAAAAAATAGAATGAAAAATAAAATAAAATATCCATGTGAAAGATAAAAGAAAGTCTGGTGAATGTTCAATGGAATGAATGTGTCCCCCTAAATTCATATGCTGAACCCTAATGTCCTATATGATGATATTTGGAGATGGGACCTTTGGAAGGTGATTATGTCATGAAGATGGAGTCCTCAAGAAGGGCATTAGTGCTCTCACAAAACAGACCCCAGAGAGCTCCTTCGCCTCTTCTGCTATGTGAGGGCATTGAGAAGACCGCCACCCATCTGCAACCAGAAAGAGAGCTCTCATTAGACACTAAATCTATTTGCGACTTGATCTTGGATTTCCCAGCCCTCAGAACTGTGGGCTTTTGTCATTTATAAGCCCCCCATTCTATGGTATTCTTGTTGTAGCAGCCTGAATGGACTAAGAACATTTCAGATGAAAAGATGTTAAAAGAGACATGACAACTAAAAGAAATTCCTGATCCAAAGTAGACCCTGTATTAGAGGAGAAATGCTCCAAAGGACATTGTTAGGTTAACTAACAAAACTGAAATATAATGTATCAATAGAAATCATGAAGTTAGTAAGTGTGCCACAGTAACTAGGAATATTCTCATTCATCAGGGTGTTGGGAAACTGACTCTCCAGGAAGAAAAGCCCAGATTTGTAGCTTTTGCACATTTATGTGGTGTAAGAAACTCCCACCACAGCCAATTTCAAGCTATCAAAGGTTTAACATGAAGCTAGTAAAATTCCTGAACAGTTAACAATCAACTCTGGTGCATCTGCAACCACTGTGAGGTTGTATAAGCCAGTTTTTAGGAAATGCACACTGACCTCTTTAGAGGCTGAGGGCCATGATGCATGTAACTTACTCTCAGACATTCAGAAAGTAACTGTCTAGATACATTCACATCCAGATACACACACATACACACAGTGAGCAAGTATGTACTAAGAGAGCAAACAGCGTAAAATGTAAACAACAGGTGAATCTGGGTAAAGGGTATCCAAGTGTTCCCTGCACTACTTTTACTTTTGTAACTACGTATTAGATATTATGTTGAAATAAAAAGTTTTTTTAATGCTCTAAATGTAAGTTTGAAAAAGCCAAATATATCCAAAAAAAAAAAAAACTAGAGGGAAAATTTCTAAATGAATAGGTTAGCACAAAAATGTAAAATATCTCTGCTAATGTTTCAAAAAGTAAAATGTCAAGAACCTAAAGTGAAATGAGTAGCAGTTATTTAAGTAATAGAGTCACGTTAAAGAAAGATGAGGTTTATACTTCTTTAAAAATTTCAATAGCAGACTGGAAGATGGTGGCGAGATAGGTGGGAGAGGAGTCCACTTCCCCTCGGCACCAGTGAAACGCCTAGCTGATCTGAGGAACACAGCGAAGACCCAACAGTATTCCAGCATATATGAAGATCGGAGACCAAAGATAGAAGACATTGAAAGATCAGATGGTAAGAAGTGTGCTTAAGGACAATAAGGTCCCTGGGACCAGCGCGGGGACCAGGGCAGCTGAAGCCCCCAGCTGGGGAGCAGGATGCTTGGGAGAGAGCTAGGCTGGGCAGTGTGAGAGGCCAGATGCTTGTTTGGACCAGAGGGGCTTGAACAGGAGGAATTTCTTGAAAAGAAAAAGAGAAAATAGAGGCACTCAGTAGCTGTTTAGAGAACTCTCCACAGCAGCTGAGGCCTCTTGCACCCCTACCCCCTCAGCCCCTGGACTGTGAACACAGAATAAGCAGCCCCAGCACATGCCTGAAGCCCGGTTGGTGTGCACCCAGATCAGTGGACTGGGTGCCCACACCTGAAACCCGGGGTGGGCACGCACCCTGATCAGCGGTCCAGCTGCTGGGGTGCACAGGCTCAAAGCCGGGGACCAGTGTGCACACAGATCAGCGGCCAGGCTGCCTGGGCCCACAAGCCCAACGCTCCTGGGTGGGTTCGTACCCCAATCAGTGGCCTGGGCGCCCACAAGTGAAACCCTGGGTGGGCACACATCCTGATCATCGCCCCGGCTGCTGGGGTGCACAGGCCCAAAGCCCGGGATCCGTGCGCAACCCGATCAACAGCCTGGCTGCCGGCAGGCAACCACACCTGAAGCACCGGCTCTGAACAACTCCCACCTAGCCCCTGTGCACAAAGCATGGCACGGCCTACTCCATCTCTAGGAGGAAGGCAGAACGCCCAGCAGAAGGGAGCTGCAGGGATAGGGGAGAATGCAGTCCCCAGAAAGACTTGACCCAGTAGGGGGCTGAACTACCCTGAAGGAGCACCCAGAGCCCCTAGCATCTTTAACAGCAAAGAGCAAGAAGGTGGAGTGTGAGTTGCCCCTAATTGGCGCAACTAAAGGACAGCACAACTGGTGAACTAAAGGACTATGGGGGGAGCAGAAGGACCGTGAGGAACTGGGCTGGAGGCTGGACAACAGCAAAGAGTGTGGCTCAGGAAGGGAGAAAAAAGAAACCAGTCCCTCCACCCACCCCTTCCCGTTTCACAGACAGAAAGACCAGCAGAACTAACCTGACTGGTCTAAAGCCAGCAGAAGACTTTTTATTTTTTCCTTTATCCCTAAATTCCTTCTTCTTTCTGTCCTTCTTTCTTTTTTTTGTTCATTCTTCCTTCCATCCTTTACTTTTTTATTCCTTCTTACTGCCTTCCTTCCTTCCATTCCTTTTCTATTCCTTTTTCCTTCATTCCCTTTCCATTTTTTTTTTCTTCTTTCTCCTTTTCCCACAGGTGAGACAATAAAACCGGGAGCTCTTCAAAGACCATAGTTAGACCCTCTTAGACGATAAACGTCAGCTCAAGACCAGAGAGCTAAGGAGATTAAGGAGATAGCCCCATTGAATCCCACTGGCATACTACCATAGAAGTTCATATCATAAACACAGGGAGTCCGAACAGATCAATTTAAGAAGAAGAGGCTAACAAGAAGAGTCTCACAAACAATGGCAAGACAAAGAAACAATCCCCAAATGAAAAGAAAGGAGGAAGCCTCAGAAAGAATGCTAACTGAAAAAGAGGCAACTCAACTATCAGATACTGAGTTCAAAGCAGTGGTTATCAGGAAGCTCACTGAAATCACAGAGAACTACCAGAAACTACAGGAAAAGTACAATGAACTCACTGCTAACTATATCAACATGAAAAAGGAAATAGAAACTGTCAACAAGGGCCAAGAGGAAATGAAGAATACAATTTCTGAATTGAAGAACACAGTAGAAGGAATGAAAAGCAGACTTGATGAAGCAGAGGATCGGATCAGTGAGCTGGAGGACAAAGTAGAAAAAAAACACCCAGAAAGAGCAAGAAAAGGACAAGAGGCTCAGAAAGAATGAAGAGGGATTAAGGGAAATGCAGGACAACATGAAACATAATAATATCTGTATAATAGGAATGCCAGAAGGAGAAGAAGAAGAGCAAGGGATAGAAAACCTGTTTGAAAAAGTCATGATGGAAAATTTCCCTAATCTGATGAGAGAAAAGTCACACAAATCCAAGAAACACAGAGAATCCCAAGCAAGATGAACTGAAAGAGGCCCACTGCAAGACACATCATAATTAAAATGGCAAAATTACAAGACAAACAGAGGATCTTAAAGGCAGCAAGGGAGAAACAGGAAGTAACATACAAGGGAGCCCCAATAAGGTTAGCAACTGACTTCTCAATGGAAACGCTCCAAGCCAGAAGAGAATGGCAAAAAATATTCCAAGTAATGAGGCCTGCAACCTAGGCTACTTTACCCAGCAAGGCTCTCAATCAAGATAGAAGGCCAAATAAAGAGTTTCCCAGACAAAAGAAGTCTAAAAGAAAACACCTCCACCAAACCAGCTCTGCAAGAAATGCTAAAGGGACTGCTATAAGGAAAGGAAGGAAAAGAGAAAGAGAGAGCAACACAGGTAGGAAAAAATGGCAATGAATAACTACCTATCGATAATAACCTTAAACATAAATGGATTAAATGCTCCAATCAAAAGACACAGAATAGCTGAATGGATAAGAAAGCATGACCCACACATATGCTGCCTACAAGAGACCCACCTCAGGACAGAACTACAGTCTGAAAGTGAAGGGCTGGAAACAAATTTTCCAAGCAAATGGACAGGAAAAAAAAGCAGGGGTAGCAATACTCATATCAGACAAAATAGACTTCAAAAGAAGGGCCATAAAGAGAGACCCAGAAAGTCACTTCATAATACTTAAAGGAAGAATCCACCAAGAAGACATAAACATTGTAAATATATATGCACCCAACACAGGAGAACCCAAATACATGAAGAAAATCTTGGAGGACTTCAAGAAAGATATTCACAGCAACACAATTATAGTAGGGGACTTTAACACCCCATTGTCAAAAATGGACAGGTGTTCCAAACATTGTGTCACTTAACAATACCCTAGAGGAAATGGACTTAACTGATATATATTGAGCTTCACATCCCAAAGAAGCAAAATACACATTCTTTTCAAGTGTACATGGAACATTTTCAAAATAGACCACATGACAGGACAAAAAACAAGCCTCAACAAATTCAAGAAAATGGAAATCATATCAAGCATTTTCTCTGACCACAAGGGACTGAAACTACAAACCAACCCCAAAGGAAAAAGCCCACAACACTCAAAATCATGGAGACTGAATAGCATGCTATTAAACAATGAATGGGTCAAGAACGAGATTAGGGAAGAAATCAAAACCTTTCTGGAAACAACTGGAAATGAACTCAAAACAACCCAAAACCTATGGGACACAGCAAGGCAGTCTGAGAGGGAAGTTCATAGCACTACAGGACTACCTTAAAAAGATAGAAACATTTCATACAAACAACCTAACCCTACGCCTACAAGAACTCGAGGAACAACAACAAAGACAGCCCAGAGCAAGCAGAAGGAAGGAAATAACCAATATCAGAGCAGAGTTAAATGACATAGAGACTAAAACCACAATTCTAAGGATCAATGAATCCAACAGCTGGTTCTTTGAAAAGATAAACAAAATCGACAAGGCTTTAAGAAGGCTCATCAAGAAAAAAAGAGAGAGAATCCAAATAAACACAATTAGAAATGAAAGGGAAGAGATTACAACTGATACCACAGAAATACAAAGGATTGTAAGAAATTACTACGAAGAACTGTATGCCAAGAAATTTGAAAACCTAGGTGAAATGGACACATTTCTAGAAAAGTATAATCTTCCAAAACTGAATGAAGAAGCAGAAAACCTGAACAGACTAAAAACAGCACACGAAATTGAAGCAGTCATCAAAAACCTGCCAACACACAAAAGCCCTGGACCAGATGGTTTCACAGGAGAATTCTAAAAAGCATCTAAGGAAGAGCTAAGCCCTATCCTTCACAGACTATTCAAAAAAATCCAAATTGATGGAAGACTTCCAAAGTTTTTTTTATGAAGCCAGCATCATCCTAATCCCAAAACCAGATAAAGACACAACAAAGAAAGAAAACTTCAGGCCAATATCGCTGATGAACATAGACGCTAAAATTCTCAACAAAATATTGGCAAACCTCATCCAGCAGTACATTAAAAAGATCATACACCATGACCAAGTGGGATTCATCCCAGGGATGCAAGGATGGTACAATATTCACAAATCAATAAACATGATACATCACATCAACAACAGCAAAGACAAAAATCAGATGATCATATCAATAGATGCAGAAAAAGCATTTGATAACATACAGCGCCCATTTCTGATAAAAACACTCAGCAAAGTGGGAATAGAGGGAGCATTCCTCAACATAATAAAGGCCATATATGAGAGACCTACAGCCAACATCATACTCAATGGACAAAAACTTAGAGCTTTCCCACTAAGATCAGGAAGAAGACAAGGATGCCCTCTCTCACCACTCCTATTCAACATACTATTGGAAGTCCTAGCCACAGCAATCTGACAAGAGAAAGAAATAAAAGGCATCCAAATTGGAAAGGAGGAAATGAAACTGTCATTGTTTGCAGATGACATGATAGTGTCCATGGAAAATCTTATAGACTCCACCAAAAAACTACTCGACCTAATAAATGAATTTGGCAAAACAGCTGGAGACAAAGTCAATACTCACAAATCAAAGGCATTCCTGTATATCAACAATGAAACTGCAGAAACAGAAATCAGGAAAAAAATCCCATTTGATATAGCAACAAGAAAAATAAAGTACCTAGGAATAAACCTAACCAAGGAGGTAAAAGACCTGTCCTCAGAAAACTACACCACACTGAAGAAAGAAATTAAGGAAGACTCAAACAAATGGAAGCATGTACCAGGCTCATGGATTGGAAGAATTAACATCATCAAAATGGCCATACTACCCAAAGCGATTTATACATTCAATGCAATCCCTATTAAAGTACCCATGATATATTTCATAGATATAGAACAAACATTTCAGAAATTTATATGGAACGATAAACGACCCCGAATAGCTGCTGCAATTTTGAGAAAGAAGAACGAAGCAGGAGGGATCACAATACCTGATATCAAACTGTATTCCAAGGCCACGGTAATCAAAACAGCCTGGTACTGGCATAAAACAGGCACACAGACCAATGGAACAGAACAGAGAGCCCAGAAATAAACTCAAGTCTTTATGGTCAATTAATATTTGACAAAGGGGGAAGAAGCATAAAATGGAGCAAAAAAAGCCTCTTCAACAAATGGTGTTGGGAGATCTGGACAGCTACGTGCAAAAAAATGAAACTCAATCACCAACTTACGCCACACACAAAAATAAACTCAAGATGGATAAAAGACTTAAATATAAGTCGTAACACCATAAAAGTCCTCGAGAAAAACATTGGCAGGAAAATCTCAGACATTCCACGCAGCAACATCCTCACAGACATGTCCCCTAAAGCAAGGGTCATAAAGGAAAGAATAAACAATTGGGACCTCATCAAAATTAAAAGCTTCTGCATGGCTAAAGAAAACAGCACCAAATTACAAAGAGAACCAACAGTATGGGAAAACATATTTGCTAATGATACCTCAGACAAGGGCCTGATCTCCAAAATATATAAAGAACTCACACGACTGCACTCCAGGAAGAGAAACAACCCACTTAAAAAATGGGCAAAGGACTTGAACAGATACTTCTCCAAAGAAGACGTACAGAGGGCCCAGAGACATATGAAAAGATGCTCAGCATCACTAGCCATCAGAGAGATGCAAAGTAAAACCACAATGAGGTACCATCTCACACCGGTCAGAGTGGCCAACATAAACAAACCCACAAACAAATGTTGGAGAGGATGCAGAGAAAAGGGAACCCTAGTGCACTGTTGGTGGGAATGCAGACTGGTGAGGCCACTGTGGAAAACAGTATGGAATTTCCTCAGAAAACTAAACATGGAACTGCCCTTTGACCCAGCAATTCTGCTGCTGGGATTACACCCTAAGAACCCTGAAACACCCATCCAAAAGAACCTATGCACCCCAATGTTCATAGCAGCACAATTTATAATAGCCAAGTACTGGAAGCAACCTAAGTACCCATCAGCAAACGAGTGGATCCAAAAACTATGGTATATTTACACAATGGAATACTACACGCAGCAGAGAGAAAGAAGGAGCTTATACCCTTTGCAACAGCATGGATGGAAGTGGAGAGCATTATGTTAAGTGAAATAAGCCAGGCGGTGAGGGACAAATACCATATGATCTCACCTTTAACTGGAACGTAATCAACAGAATAAAAAAGGAAACAAAATATAACCGGAGACACTGAAGTTAAGAACCATCTATCAATAGCCAGGGGGGAGTGGGGAGGGGACAGTGGGAGAGGGAATTACAGCAACTGCTGTAAAGGACACATGGACAAAATCAAGGGGGAGGGTGGAAGTGGGGGAGGGAGGTGGTTTCTGTTGTGGTGGGGTGGAGGATGGGGAGAAAAGGCATACAACTGTAATTGAATAAAAGTAAAAAATAAAATAAAATAGGAGAACCAAGATGGCGGTGTACATAGACGTACTGCGCCTCTTCGCACAACCAGAACTCACAGAAAATCGAATGGCAAGGAAGTCCCACACCAAGGAAATAAAAAATAAACATTCATCCGGATCAGTAGGAGGGGCGGAGATGGGGACCGGGGCGGAGAGGACTCGCGTTGCCTTGGAAGGACTGAGACTGGCAGAGTGTGGGATGAACAGGGCAGGCAGTCTGACTGCTGGCAGACCCTGTGGCCCCACATTCACACACAGATAAACCAAGAGGGCCGGACTCAGAGTGGCGGAGGACGGGGCAGGCAGAGCGGTGGGTAGCACCCCACGGCCCCACATTCTCACACAGATAAATCAGACAAATGGCGGGGAGTGAAGCAGACCTTGTAACCCAGGGCTCCAGCGCAGGGAAATAAAGCCTCAGACCTCTGACTGAAAACGCCCGTGGGGGTTGGGGCGGCAGCAGGAGAGACTCCCAGCCTCACAGGAGAGGTCGCTGGAGAGACCCACAGGGGCCTAGAGCGTGCACAGGCCCACCCACTCGGGAACCAGCACCAGAGGGGCCCAGTTTGATTGTGGGTATCGGAGTGAAAGATTGAAATACGGAGGAGAGTGAAGGGGACGCCATTGCTCCCTTTTGGCCCCTCCCCCACGTACAGCGTCACAGTGCAGCAACTAGCATCACCCCCCCAACACCTAAGGCTCCGCCCCTTAAAGTAACAGAGGCACCAAGACAAAAAAAAAAAAAAAGGCCCAAATGACAGAACACTTCAAAGCTCCAGAAAAAATACAACTAAGCGAGGAAGAGATAGCCAACCTATTGGATGCACAGTTCAAAACACTGGTTTTCAATTTGCTCACAGAATTGGTTGAATCTGTTCGAAAACCAAATGAAAAAATGAAGCCTATGCTAAGAGAAACAAAGGAAAATGTACAGGGAACCAATAGTGATGTGAAGGAAACTGGGACTCAAATCAATGGTTTGGACCAGAGGGAAGAAAGAAACATCCAACCAGAAAAGAATGAAGAAACAAGAATTCGGAGAAATAAGGAGAGGCTTAGGAACCTCCAGGACATCTTGAAATGTTCCAACATCTGAATTATAGGGGTGCCAGAAGGAGAAGAGGAAGAATAAAAAATTGAAAACTTATTTGAACAAATAATGAAGGAGAACTTCCCCAGTCTGGCAAAGGAAATAGACTTCCAGGAAGTCCAGGAAGCTCAGAGAGTCCCAAAGAAGCTGGACCCAAGGAGGAACACACCAAGGCACATCATAATTACATTACCCAAGATTAAACGCAAGGGCCTACCTGCAAGATTACTGTATCCAGCAAAGCTATCATTTAGAATGGAAGGGAAGATAAAGTGCTTCTCAGATAAGGTCAAGTTCAAGAAGTTTATCATCACCAAGCCCTTATTATATGAAATGTTAAAGGGAGTTACCTAAGAAAAAGAAGATCAAAAATAGGAACAGCAAAAATGACAGCAAACTCACAGTTATTAACGACCACACCTAAAACAAAAACAAGAGCAAACTAGGCAAACAATTAGAACAGGAACAGAACCATAGAGATGGAGATCACATGGAGGGTTGTCAATAGGGGATTGGAAGGGGGAGAGGGGGGGAAGGTACAGAGAATAAGTAGCATAGATGATACTAGACAGAAAATAGACAGAGGGAGGGTAAGAATAGTGTAGGAAATGTAGAAGCCAAAGAACTTATAAGTATGACCCATGGACATGAACTACAGGGGGGGAATTTGGGAGGGAGGTGGTGGAGTGGGGGGCGGGAAATGGGACAACTGTAATAGCATAATCAATAAATATATTAAAAAAGAAAGAAAGAAAATCACTGCAGTAAAGAAACATATAAATTAATGGTTAGTTAGAGGTTATAAGTGTTTGCAACAATTTAAAGACAGGGAGAAAACACAGCAGAAAGTTGTGGTGCGTGTCCCACCTGCATGACAGCCCCACCAGTCTGACTACCCCGTACCCCACAGCCATCTGGTTCTGGAGGAGAGTGCCACAGCTGACCACACACAGGGCTTTCATAAGGGCACCCAGGATTCAGAGTTTGGAGTGGAGCTCTCCATGAACACAGGGCAGAAACCAGCAGATCATGTCATACTCCAGAACAGCTTGGGCTCAGCTTTATCCTCTGGTGTTGCTAAAGCAATATGCAATAGGAAAAAAAGTCAGTTCTTACTTTAATTTGGAGGGAAACCATTAGAAGTGATTTGATAATAGACCCTTAATATCTAACAATAATGTTTTTTCTGTTGAGTTCCTCAATCATTTTACGAGTATAATGGGATCAGCACCACTGGCATTGTTTACCATCTCTACCCTGCTCTGCACTGTGGTTTCTCCAATTAAATGGATCAACAATGGTAGGTTTGGCCCAGAAAATCTAAATACTCAACAACAGAATACACGATGAAGCCTTACATACTGCCTAGAAATACAGAGGGGCCTGCAGAATTGGTGCTGGTCTAATGATTTTGGCCAGTCCATGTGGGGCAAAACACAGGTGCTAAGCAGGTAAGTCCTATTTCACCTCCTAGCAGAACACAAGGCTTGGAAGACCGTGTCAGTGGAATGCAGGCCCAGATAAGAGGCTCTACCTGCTGTGCTCGACGAAGGATGCTCCTGCCATGATAGGATAGTAAAAAGCTAGGACAATTCCTGGGCAAGTGGAATAGGAAACTGAGACAAGAAAATTAAATAATTTGAACCAACTTATAGCCAGCTAGTAAATCGCAAGACCTTATCTTCCCTAACCAAGGACACTTGAGAGCAAATGGTTCATACCTCTCCTCCCTGACCAGGGAATACATAGCTTAAGTCACCCTGGTCTGGAAAATAGAGAATAGAGACCCAATTCATGACACTTGTGCCAACTAAACCCAAGAACAGATGAAGTCAGGGGAACAAATAACAAAACCCCCATTAAAGCCAGAACAGATGCAAGATAAAAATATAATAAAGCAGACCTGCCCTGGTTGGTGTGGCTCAGTGGATTGAGTGCTGGCCTGCGAACCAGAGGGTCATTGGTTCAATTCCCAGTTAGGGCACACATCTGGGTTGCCAGCCTGGCCCCTGGTGAGGAACACAGGAGAGGCAACTACACCCTGATGTTTTTCTCCCTCTCTTTCTCCTTCCCTTCCCCTCTCTTTAAAGATAAATAAAATCTTAAAAAAAAAAATGCAGACAAAAGAATAATCCCAAGCTCCTCTATACACTCATTTTGATGTTCTAGAATATTAAAAACACACCTAGAAAGCTAATGAATATTCTGCTAAAACCCTCCCCTAAGATTCTCACCTGCAAAAGAGATAAAAAGCCTCAAGAAAAAGACTAGGTGTGGGCTTGCTCTAGAGCAGGGATGTCAAACTCATTTTTACCGGAGGCCATATCAGCCTCGTAGTTGCCTTCAAAGGGCTGAAATAATTTTAGGACTGTATAAATATAACTACTCCTTAACTGTTAAGGAGTTGAAATTACATTCAGCCCTTTGAAGGCAACCATGAGGCTGATGTGGCCCATGGTGAAAATGAGTTTGACACCCCGTCTCGAGAGCAAGCCCAATACCCCTTCTTAGGCATAAACTTTTTGCTTCCTTCTAAATTCTAAGGGTTCCCATGAGAATGGCAACAAGGGGAGTAATGAGCAGCAGCAGCTCATCCTGGGCTTACTCCCTGATCCTGTCTCCAAGGACCCCCTTTTCTTTGACTTTCCAGGTCAGCTAAAAGCAGCACAGCGTGGGCTCACTTCTTTCCTATAACATGTTGAGGGAGCCAAAGCAGAGTACCACCTAACCTCTCTACTGTTTCTTCTGCTCTATGTCCTTCCTTTAATTCACTGTCCCCAGCTTTAAAAAATGTACTCTCAAAACCACCTGGACTCGTGTTGTGAAATCTTTTCTATACAAAGGCAAGAACCCATACACTACAGGCTGACCTGAGGCAGATTTGATCCCAGTCCCTGTCTGGTGGCAATGCCACCCCACGCTGGATCACCCTTCCTGTGGAGGCCTGGAGTAGCCCTCCAAGAATGCCAGGCCACTCCTGGGCAAGATTGGGAAAGAATGAAGCCTGCATACCACCACCCCAGTCTGAGCCAGACAGACCCTGATGACTTGCAAAGCCAGCCTGTCTCATGGTTTCCAGCACCCCATTCTTCTCAGGAGTGACCTGGAGATGGTACCACAGCCTTCTGAAAGAGGAGTTCTCTAAAGGGAGGGCCAGGCTCTTAGAAAGAACTACCCCTCCTGTAGGATGAGCTGGCGGTGGAGTACGGGACAGGACTATGTGAGGGCCTTGTGCATTAAGACAAAAGTGAGGGCCTGGTACAAGATAAAGAAAACCCTAAGGCTCAGGAAGGTAAAGGGGCTGGGTGGGGCACATACCCTGCACTTGAGCTCGTACTCCTTCATGACCTTCTCGAACCGCTCCTCCTGGACCAAGAGTTCTGTGCTCTGTGGCTCCAGCTGGAGGTTGTACCAGCAAAGGAAAATTACAGACAGGTCCTCAGGCCAGGTAGAATGCATGCTGTCACCCCTTCATACTCTTTACACAAGGTTCAGCATCTCTAAGTACAGACCTCCAGTCCCTTCCTCCTCCTCCCATCCTCTCCCGTTGTTTAAAAGGTCTCAGGGCAGTAGTATGCTCCTGCCTTGGCCCCCTCGGCCACCCCCTGCCTGGATGCTTCCCCAGTACAGCAACTTCTCTCTCCATCTCCTCCCCAGGTGATGGGCAGGGCCTCCAGGTAGGGGTGGGGACTTAATGGTGGGCACCAAACTCTAACCTCTCCTCCATGCCTCTCATCACTAACAACCTGTCACTGGGGTTGATGGTGCCAGCTGGCCCTGGTCTTGTCATTAAAAGGCCAATTTGCAAGTTGTCACCAGGGCATTCTGACACCCCTGCATTGGCTTGAAGGGGAGGAAAACAGAAGGAAAGTCACCTTGCTAATTTTCTCTCCAATCTAGAAGTTTAACAGAAAAAAACTAAATTCAGCCATCTAGGTATTCTTTTTCAAGAATACTTTTTACCCAGCACTACAGGCTCTTCTTTAAAGATTAAAATTTAGCAAAAGGACTTGCCTTGTCTTTCAACACAAACTCCAGATCATTCTGCAGTTTCAGGACAAGCTTCTCTGATTCCGATAGTTTTTCCACAACTTCAATAATCTCCTTCTGTAATCGACTGTTTTCCTACAAGACACAGGTCAGAGGTTTGCCAGGCTTTGAGAGTGCAAGAGTGAGCTGTTGGCAGGTCTGTCTCCTCTTTCAGTGAAAGACTTATTCCCAGTAGCACTCATCATCAGAGAAGAAACCTCATGGAATCTGGTACTCACTGCCTTGACACCATGCAGAGAAGGCTGTCCCAGGCGCCAGTCCAGAGCAGCCCAGGGACAGACCCCACAGTGCCCTCACCAATGCTCATTGTTCTTCCCATTGCCTCTGCTTCTCCCAATCCAAGTGCTCAGAAGGTCATGAATGTCATAAGAAAAGGCTAGTGGCAAGCCCTTCTGAGCCATTTTCTAAATGAGGGATTTGAAATTGCACCACTACACTTCAGATGTCCATAGGGAAACCAGGAAGAAGAGACGTGAAGACACAGTGTTGTGGAGAGCCAGGCAGGCAAGGAGGGCAGGACCTGTGCATGCTGCTGTCAGATGCTCCTGGGGTACTTGGCTTTTCCTGCAGGAGATAGACTGAGAGAAGTAGGCAGGTGAGGAAAGAATCCACATGCTCTGAGTTAAGAGAAAAAGAGGAAGGCAAGAGCACAGGAGGGCCCCAGGGACAACTCACTGTACTCAAATGCAGGATGGGTGTGGATCTGAGGGATAGTTTCCAAAGCCCAGAAACCACATTTGCCCCAGGCTGCACCCAGGGGCAACAGGTGGACTTTACGTTTGCTCACCCCACAGGTGCTCTTGTCTCCAGGGGTATAGCAGAACTGGCTGCTGACCTTCCCTAACCTTGGTCCACAGACCCAGAGCACAGAGCAAGAGGCCTGTCCTACTGTCCCCACAAGTGGATAGCAGTGCCCATCTTAAAGACACAGGACCCTTTCTGCTCTGGCTGAGAAGTGTGTTATCTCTATGGCTGCAGCAAATATTCCTTAGTTTGAAACCCTAGGGATTTCCCTATTACAGAAATGTAAACTTCTTAAGGCTAATAGGAAGAGTTGAATCCTTGACTATGAAAATGTGGGGTGCGAGAAGAGGAACCTGCAGGTAACCTCATTTCTGTATTTTCTTTTCTGGGTGGGGTGCCCTGGGGAGGCACCTCTCTCCTCCCCCATTATTCTTATCTTGCTACCTACCTTTAGGGCCAGGGTTAGCTTCTCTTGGAGGCTGGCCTCCTTAGCCTGCAGGCACTCCAGGTCCTTCTCCAGCATGGCCCTCTGCCTGCAGGCCTGTTCCCAAAATAGCTCTTGCTCCATCTCCACCTCAGACCTCAGGATACTCAGCCTTTCTCTGTACTCCTGCTCCATGTGTCTGTAAGGCACACAATAGCATGTCATAATGGGCTTCCAAGGGTGCTGCTCAGGCCCATCTGGCTCTGCCTCTGCAGGGATACCTTTTCAGACAACAAGACCTCTTCCTTCCCTGGAATACCCCTGCATGGAGCACTTGGCCACACTGTCTTGGATTCAATAGTTCTTGCTTGACAGATGGGGCCCTCCTGTGTTCCTCAGTGAAACTGCATGTGTTCTGAGGCCAGGGGCCCTCCTTTATATCATAACTCTGGGGCAGGAAGGTGGGTGCCCCTCCTCAGGGCCGAACACAATTGTTTAAAAAGAGGAGTTTTCTTCTTGAAAAACACTGAGGGCCGAGGAGCTGGCAGTGTTGCATAAAGCAGGTCACATGAAAACCAGGCTGCTGCAGTTAAAAGAGGCCCTGGTGGACCCTTTGTCTCCCCTGGTTCCCGAAGAGGCAGCAACCTAAGGTCTCAGAGGAATCAATCAGGATGGTTAGAATTGGTCCTATACACACTCAGGTGAGATCCCAAGGTTTGCAAACTTGTGAGGAGGCTGATGACAGCATATTGTTAAAAGGGCAGTTCGGAGACTAGAGGAGCTATCAAGAAAGAGGGAAAAATGTACTAGCAATTTTACTGTTGGCTTCTTTCAAGACTCAGTTCCTGACTTTTCTTTTCTGGGTTTTTTTTTTTTTTTTTTTTTTTTTTAAGAGGGAAAAGGAGGGAGAAAAAGGGAGGGAGAGAAACATCAAATGTGAGAGAGAAACATTGACAGAACCCACAACCTAGGCATGTGCCTCGATGGGGAATTGAACTGGAGACCTTTTTCTCTGTGGGATGATGCACAACCAACTAAGCCACACTGGTCAGGGCTCAGCTCCTTATTTTTAAGCAATAATTTCACTCTGTGGAAGCCCACAGTGACTTAACATCCTATTTTGTAAAGTCAGGAAATTAAGGAGACTATCTCAGATGAGCAAAGTCAAACATCTGTAGCTACAAGAGTCAACAGTTTGAATTTTCTAGTTTCACCCACAGGAGCTTGCTCGGCAAGAAATGGTAAACAGGATGCTTATGGATGAACAGGGCAAGGGAACCGGCTGAACAGAGACTGTCAATTGTTGACAAAAGCAGAAACAAAATCCAGTTATTTCTAAACTAAATGCTCCTTTGAGATGAATGCTCTACATATTCCACACTGAGAGGGCTCAGCAGGGCCATGGCCAGTGCATCTAGGTGGAAATCAAGGTACCCATGGCCTATCTCCCCACATTGGGGCTTCGCAGCCTTGCAGCACCACCTTATAGTGAGATCATGTTTATTTAGTTTCTCAGGTTTGACTGGAAATAGTTTTAGAAGTTTGGTGAAAGGATTCTTAATTTTTATCTTTTCTAAAAATTCCCATCACTCTGTTAAGAGTGCAGGACCCACACTTGCACTCATACCCATGCATTCACACTTATACACTTATACCTATACATATTCCCCCACACTAAATAATTCCCAAATTATATTTGGCCCTTTGAAGGCAACTGTGAGGCTGATGTGGCCCCCCAGTAAAAATGAGTTTGACATCCCTGGTCTAATGGGATACAATCAACTGGCACCATGTAGCTATTAACAGCCCTCCTATCTGCTGTGGCTGCCCTGCAGACCCTCAGGTAAGCAGGTATACCGACAGGTTCCTTCATTCCTCCCTGCTACCTCTCTTCCTCCTGAAGCATGAGAAAGCAGAGTGAGAGTTTGGTAGCCATGACACATGGCAAAGGCAAATCTTTCTCAGGATTGTGCTTAAAAGCCACATATAAGGAAGAGGGGGGCAGGTGAAAGTCCCTTGAAATCCCTACACTCAACCCAGGGTCTTGTGGGGAGTTTATGTACATCATACCATGACACCAACAAACCTTGCCAAGAGGTCTGTTGTAAGAAAAGTATTACCCTTCAAGTGTCATAACCACATGTAACAGGGAGAGGCCATGTCCCAGAGCCTCATCACAAGCTGTCTCAGACAGCTGCTCATTGAAACCACCTGTGTCACCTGGACTGCTGCTTCTCTTTCTCACTACTCATTTTGCTGAGGCATAAGCACAGCTATGACACAGGCGGAGATGCACAGGGCTCTGTGCAGAGTGCTCTAAGGCGTGGATGGATATCCGATCACTCCCACTTTAGAGGTGAGGAATCTGAGGGGCTCTGTCCACCCAGGAAGCAACAGACCCAGAACTCTAAAAATACTGTTAGCCCCTCTGCGCCCAGCCCCTCTTCCAACACAGGTGAGAGAGGAGGTGGGGGTGTCCACAACCCCTCTGCACTACACCAGGAGCATGGCTGAGGGCTGAGTGTGGGACACCAGTTTTTCCACAGTATGAACTCTTCGCTATTCATGAGGAGACACCTTTGAGTGACAAAAACTTTGAGAAGCTGAACTACTATGGAGCTCTGTCAGGGGTGCCCAGCATAGGCAGGGGGGTGAAAAACCTTCTCTCTGCCTGGCTCAGCCTGGGAAATCCTCAGGGGATGGATTTTGTCACCTGTTTTATTTAATAAACTAGAGGTGATGTGTCCATAAAAAAAGGCCAGAAATCCTTTCTTCTGGTCTGCTCTACTCACTGTCCAGTGAGATGCCTGCAGTCAGGTTTTGGGCTTTGAGCCCCTTCCACCATGTCAGGCTCCTTTCTGTTGAGCCAACAAGCTCCAAAGCCATTCATTAGCCCTCTCTTAAAATGTCCATCTGTCTCACTGATTACAAATACACAGAGAATGCTTGGCTTGAATGGGACAGACCCCATAAATGAAGCAGAAGAGAGTGAGGGCAGCAGAGAGCAATTTTCCCTACAGCTTACAGGCATGCACAGTTAGATGCCACTGTACCATGCAACCCATCATAAAGAGCAAGACCACTTTTTAAATGCACCATTCCCTCTTCTTTCAAGGAAGGGTATCCCCAAAGGTGTGTCTTCCAGATTTCTATTGGCTCTGCTGTGTTTATGATCACAGCCTCAGCAGGTGGCAGCCCTGTATCTACCACCTGCCCTCAGCCATGGCTGGGGAATTGTTGCCCTGGTGCCAAGAAGCTGCAGCTCTGGGCTCAGACATCACTGGCAGGACCCACTTGATCTTCTTCTCTGTAAGTTGCTCCAGGGTAGAGTGGCAATCGTCCATCTCTTTCACAAATTCCAGGTTCCTCTTCTCAGCTTTCTCTAGATCCTGCCTTGCCTTGTCTCGCTCCCTCACCATCTGCTCTACTTGATCCCTGCCGCAGGAAAAAAATAGGGTTAATGGAATGCATGTTCTGGGGCCAGTGATCTCTGTGTCTGTGTAAATGATAAAAAGAGCCGGCATTTGCTGGGTGCATGGGATGGCCCAGCGCTGTGCCATGCTCTAACTTCACGCCACCACCAATCACCTCCTAAAGAGATTTGTACAATTACTATGCTCATTTTACAAATGTAGATGCTTAGAGAGAGGTTAAATAAATTGCCAAGGGAAGTTTCTAGAAGGTTTCGAGCCTAAAGGCTTACAGTGTGCCACACCTCCAGACGGCCACAGAACAGATGAGAATTCACCTGTGTGCCCTCAGGTCTACAGCTGGGACTTTGTCCCTAGGAGTCCCCAGCACCTAATCTGGGATTGGACACACGAGGGGAAAAGGCTGGCCATCCAATACCCTGTCTGTTCACAGTCCCAACACCTGTAGCCTGGCATCTATCTTAGTGAGTATAAAACGAGTCACCCAGAACAGAAGGCCATCTGTGTGTGTGGCCCTGAATCTGTCCACTCACAACCTCCCCTGCCTGCCAGGAGACTCTCGATTCACCCCTGGGACTCACTATTCTGGTGACAATTTCTCCCACTGAAGGAGCACAGAGCTTCCCCCCGCCCCTCAAGCTCGAATATTCAGTTAAATCAAAACTGAACCTAATTAAAGTGGAATGTATTTTTAGCCTGTCCCTTAGCATTTGGTGACAATGTTTGAAGAATGCTGCTTTTTCCTCTTTAGCTAGCCACCCAGACCTGAGCGCCCTCTGGCTGCTCTTAGAAGCACATTCTGCTGACTGGAGGGTTTCCACCTCTGTGCTGTGAGAGCTCCAGCATAAGTAGGATGAGTGTCAAACGCAAATCCTTCTCTTTGGAACCTTGATAAAAGGGACTTTGACATAGATTTTTAAGATTCTTACCAAGTAAGAAAGAAGGCCAGTCACCCTTAAATTCTCTGGCCACAAAAGCCCAAGCAGCAGCCACTGGTCCTCAGGCCCCACTCAAACCACACACATAGACAAAACTTGAGGGTTGGGGAGCCCTCATCTTTCTCTTATTGTTTAGCCTTTTCACTGTCCCACTGAGAGCACCAGCTAAAGAAAAGCCAGTGGGAAATGTGCAATCCGCCCCATGGGACTGGCTACTTGGGGTAGATGAGGGCAGAATGCCAGTTTCCTTGGACACCTCCCACAAGGCCAGCTGGGCCAGCTGATTCCCCATGCCCACCCCAACAACATTAGGGCTCTTACTGGCAGAATCTCAGCTCCTGGCGATAGCAGGACAAAGCCACCTGCTGAGTGGCACCACGGATCATCATGAGCTCATTCTCAAGGGCCCAGGTCAGCTCCAAAAGATTCACCTTCTCATCCACACTGAAGTCAAGGCTCTGGAAATAGCAAGGCCCAACAGACAAAATAGAGTGAGTAGCTTCTCCAAACATTTCCTAGCTTTCTTAGAGACAGTCCAGGCTGTGATTCATGCTGTTCTATAGGCAGCACCTGCCACTTTTCTGTCAGCAAAGTCTCTGCACCTCTCATGAATGACTCTCCCCAACCGATGTAACTCTGGTGCCCATCCAGCCCCACCTCATCCCTGTCAATGTCCACAGTCACTGCCACAGGGGTGGGTATGACCCAGGTTGGGCAGATCTCCCCTCCCTGGAAAAGTGACTTACACAAAAGGGGGCATGTCCCAAGTAGAGGACTTCATGGATTGACAGGAGGCTGAGGGAGAGAGGCCTTTTCCTTGTGAAATCAGTTGTCATAAGGACCTGTGGTCTCGGGAAGCTGAGTAAGGAGACCTGAGGCCAACATCACCAAGAAGCAAGCAGAGGGATGGAAAGGATTCCTAACAACAACTGGGAGAGCCAAGAATCCCAAGGCCTGACATCTTTTTCCTGTGAGTCCCACTTGGATGGGCCCTTAAGAGCCTGCTCTCTGCTTAAGCCATTGTAAGTTGGGTTTTTGACATTTCACACTAACAGAATCCTGACTGGTATGTCTCTATAAAACATATATGGATAAGGTGATTCTGTTTGTGGAAAAATGATCTATCAGAGAGAGATGAGCCATGGCTAAGAGTTCCATAGAGTGGAGCAGTCTTTTCCCCTCGGATTTTGAAAATAAAAGAACAATTTTCATTTTAGGTATTGTACCACAGGAGGAGGAAGAACACCCATATGCCCTTCTGCTCGATTGACCAATAACCAGCACTTGCTGAATTTGCATTTTAGCCCTGCATTGAGTGTTCTTGACTTCTGGTTCCTTGTATGACATTTATACACAAGTCCATGGTAGGCACCCCATCAGGGCCTACAGAGAAAGAGTCCCAGCAGTCCCAGCTCACATGTAGGAATGAGGGATGTTCCCTTTTTTTTAACTTATAAAATGGAAACTTGAATATCCACTGCCTCCTCACTTCCCAAAGTGCTTCTGAAGAGAAATTATATTAAGGGAGTAATTTGGGAGGCTCAAGGTGCTATTATTACACAAGGGCAAACTTCCCAGCAGTAATCTCACAAGACTAAGTGCAGTGACATACTGGTCACAGCAGCAGCTTCCCGATCAAGAAGAATCATCAAAACCCCCATGGCACGGGTGGGAACTAGCTTTTATGATGGCCCCAGTGCTCCTCACCTCTTAGTATTTATGCTATGTATTCCCCTCCTACACTGAATAGGGTTGAGCTGTGTGACCCACAGCATGTGGAGGAAGTCATGGCATGTGGTTGGGCATGGAATGCAGGCAGCCTCTTCCTTGTTCTCTTGCATCACACTCCAGGGAAGCCAGCTGCTATGTTGTGAGGATGCTCAAGCAGCCTTAGGGAGAGGCCCATGTGGTGAGGAACAGGCCATTTTCAGGCATGTGTGCTTGTTGGTGGTGGGGCCAGCAGCCTAAGGTCTGACCATTGATTTCACAGGTAAGCAGTTATCCAGAGTCACAGGCAGAAAGGGCCCTGACTTTGTGTGTCAGGACACCCAGACCACTTGCCAGACTCGATGGTGCTTCCACCCTGTCTGTGTGTCATCAGACAGCTAACCCACCTGTCAAGTGAGATGGAAGCAACTTCAGGGCTGTGAGGAGTAAACACAGTCACACATTTGACAAGTCCTTGCTTGGTGCCCAGTTCAATAAATATCACTGCCTTTCAATATAATGGAATCAAATCCTGAATGTAACTGGTGAATTATAAACCGCTGAAGAAAGGAAAATATTCAGTCCCGCCTGGATAGCTCAATTGATTAGACTGTTGTCCCGATATACCAGCGTTGCAGGTTTAATCTCCGGTTAGGGCATATACAAGAAGCAACAAGTGGATGAATGAATGAATGAAGCAATAAATGGAACAACAAATCGATGTCTCTCTCTCTCTCAGTCCCTTTCTCTATCTCAAATCAATAAATTTTAAAAAAGAGGGAAATATTCTCTGATAACAGGAAAGCAATAAAAAGAGAAAGTTCTGAAATGTCAGAGGCAAGGTCGAGACTCACCACTGGTCAGAATATGATAGCAGCCAGCCCACCTCCAAATGCCAGGGGTTCAGGAACAGGATTTCAGAGAGAATTTGAAAACTGTGAGCCCCTTAAATCCTTGCCCCTCCTGAGGACCAATTTCTGTGATCTGGGCTCAGCCTCTTGTTCTCAGAAGTTTTGAGGACCAACTGTTTAGGTCTGGCCTTGCCATTTGGGTTCTGCCTAAGGCTGCTGGGTGGCTAGACTTGTCAAAAGCTGAGTTTAGCCCTAGGAGGGTCTGGCCCAAGGAGCCAGGTAGACTGTCTTAAAGGTTGTCTTTGGGATCCTTCATGTATTGTTGGTTCATGTTAATAAGGACAGTTTTGGAGGCAATGTGACAGAACCTATTAAGAGTTAAAATGTGTAACTTCAGGAATCTAGCCTAGAAATATACCAGCATTATAGCAGGAGGATGTACTAGCATTTTCAGTGACCAGATTTATAATAGGAAAAACCTACATGCCCAACAATAAAGAAAAGGGAAGACAACTTAGCAAGATACACAGTATAATGCCAATTTTACAAAAAAATCTTAAAAATCTGGAATGTGTAAATACATATTTCTTTTTTGTGCCAAGGAAAATCTCTATAGAATGAATGCCCACTAAGCCATTAGCTGTTGCCACTCCTGGAGAATGGGAGCGAAGTGGGGGGCAGGCTTTACTATCTTATAGAATTCTATAGAGTTGATATTTTTTGTTACAATGGGAAATGAAATTTGGAAATGAAAATAATCAGTCTAACTCACCATACTCCCCCCCAGCATTTTCCCAGGGTCTGACCCTGTGGCCCCAAGGGTGATATGTCTGGCCCCTACGAAGATGTTTGGCCCAATCTGAGGACAGCTCCTCGACCAGTCCCTGAAAGAACATGGAGGAACTTGGGAGGAGGCAGCAAGTCTCCCCATGCCTGACCCAGTGCAGGAGGGTGTGGGGTGAGCAGGGGCTGTGAGGAAAGAAGAGCTCAATAAGCTGGGCCGGCAGCTCTGGGTAGAAATGCTCAGATTTCTGTGGCAGTGATGTCCACTGAGACATTTCCACCACAAGAAAGATGATGTCTGCACCACCTTGTCTGTGGGATTGATCTACCTCATCCAGAAAAACAAACCTACCTTCAGATGGATTCATTTCAGGCTACTGTTTCCTCTGCTTTTTATTTATTATCTTTTAGGTAAAAAATTCCTATATTTTAATAGCAAAAAATTATTTTAGAAAAGGGATTCCAACTGGCCTTCCCCATGTGGGGTTCCCTGTACCCTGTGTCTGCAGGGTGCTCGGTCAAGCCTCCTCTGTGGGCAGATGGCCCCCCAGGTACCCTGCCTGGCCTCAAACAGCCTGGACACCTCCCATTGAGACAAGCTGTAAATGACTAGTTCCAAACCTGTAGGACTTCTCTGCCATTCTGAATCCCCTCCTGGGCCCACAGGTCAATGAGCTGCTCAGGAAAGGCAAAGCCGGTGCCATTGTCAATGCTGCAGAACAGGTGTGGGCCTGAGCACATGGACATGAGAGATGATGTCGTGCTGGTGTGGCAGCCACTCTCCTTCAGGACCTGCGCGTGGGGAACAGGGAGACACCTGTAAGCATAAGGTTCTCCTGAAGCACGTCTGCTCATCTTTAACATTTTCTGACCTCACCAGCCTGTGCTTGGCTCTTCACTATTTCATTGAGGCCTGATAAAAACAGCTCACAGACAAGGAAGCAAAGGCACAGTACCACTGCACAATTCCCAAGATTATACGGCATTGCTCCTCACTGCGTGTGAGAAGCCCTGGGTTCAAATACCAGTTTGACTCTTTCTTGAGGATCCTGGGTACCTCCTCTCCTACTATCCACCCAAGGCCTTGAGCAAAGAAAGAACGTGTCCCAGCACAAGAGACAATGGCCTGACTGGTAAGCATGCACTGCTTAGTGTGAGACCCAAAGAAGTTTAACATCTTTCCCTCGAATCAGTAATGGTGTGCACCTGGACACACAAAAGAAGGAAATTAGGAAATGCATTCTGCAGACATAAACACAAGATGAAGTTAGAGAAGAGGTGGGACAGCCCAAACATTTCTTCAGGACTCAGAAACAGAATCTCAGGGAGTTTAAGATGAGGAAAAAAAAATTGGCCCGAAAGCTTACCTGTTAGGCTTAGGTGCTATAAGAATCCACAGGGAAAGATTATTTTCCTTGTTATTTTCTGCCCCAGCCAGGGCCATTCAGAACAAGCATTTGCTGTCTGGGGCCACAGGAATGAGCAGTAGCAGCCCCTTCGTGTAGGCCACCAGGGGTCCTGCCACGCCTGCAAGGACATCATCCTTGCCAGCCTTCTCTCATCCCTCATCACACGCTCTAGTGGCTCTTTCCTCTTCCTGAACATTCCAAACCTGTCCAGTTGCCTCAAACACTCTCCCCCAAAGCTTCCATGGCTGGTCCCTTGCTCAGGGCTCTGTTCAGATGGCACTTCCTCCCTTGCCAGCCCACTACCTCCCCTAACAGTACTCACTTTTTCAGCAGGGGCTCACTAGCCTGTATGTCATCTGCCTCTCCTGTGGATGTAGCAGCCGCCTGCCCTCATCTACTCTCAGCTGTGTCCCTACGGCTCCACAAACAGTTAAGGACTGGGTGCTCACTAAGCTGTGCTGGACAGTTTACAACCTTACAAAGCAGGCATTTTACCTTGTTTACCAAAGGGGAGAGGGAGCTCAAGAATACATGGCCTCTATGGAGAAACTCAGATACCCAAATGCAGCCAGATCACCCTAACCTCCCTCTACCTGCTTCCTCTCTGAGAACTGTGACTTGGGAATAGGGGCTGCCACATGAGGCCCAGACAAGGCTGAGGCAAATCTCTGTGTCACACATCTGAGGGCCAAGCACTGCTATGTGATGTGAGTCCACATGCACATGATGCGACACCTTCCACCCTACAGCCATGTTGGCTTGGACAGTCTTCCTGGACAATCAGGTCTTGCTTAGGCCACTGGCATCTGACCAATGGTGGAGTCCTGCCTAGCCTGGCTCCTGCTCCCATGGCTCAGACCCCTCTACAGCTGTGTTTCCATATCAGTGCATGGGAAGGGGAGTGGCTCCACCTTAGAGGAGGCATCCACCCTTCACTAGCTCTGAGCATGACTAATGGGACTTTATTGCACACTCTGACATATGTGGCCTGACAACTTCCCACTGCTCTCCTAGTTTTTCCTTTTTATTGAATTTACTGGGGTGATTAACAAAGTAATACAGGTTTCAGGTACATAATTCTAGAACACATCATCTGTACACTGTACTGTGGGTTCAGTACCCCAAGTCAAATCTTGGTCCACCACCGTTTATCTGTCCTATTCCCTCGTCCACCTCTCCCCACTCCCTTCCCCCTGGCAATCACCACACTGTTGTCAGCATCCATGAGATTTTTCTGTCTTTTTTGCTCAATCCCCCCCACCACACCTGGGCCCACCACCCCAACAGCTGTAAGCCTATTCTCTATGTATGAGTCTGTCTTGTTTTGGTTCCACATATGAGTGAAATATGGTACTTGTCTTTCTCTGGCTTATTTCACTTACTATAATGCTCTCCAGGACCATCCATTCATCCATGCTGTCACAAAGGATATAATTTCCTTTTTAACAGCTGAGTAGTATTCCATTATGTAAACATACCACAGCCTCTTTACCCACTAATCTACTGATGGACATTTGAGCTACTTCCAAATCTTGACTATTGTAAATAATGCTGCAGCGAACATAGGAGTACATACATTCTTGTGAATTAGTGTTTCCCGTTTCTTCAGGTAACTTCCCAGAAGGGGAATTGCGGGGTTATAAGGCAGTTCCATTTTTTAATTTTTTGATGTAACTGCTGTCCACAGTGGCTGCAACCAATCTGAATTCCCACCAACAGTACACAAAGGTTTCCTTTTGTCCACATCCTCACTAATACTTTCTTTGTTGATTTATTGATGATAGCCATTCTGACAGGTGTGAGGTGATATATCTCACTGTGATTTTAATTTACATTTCTCTGATAATTAGTTATGTTGAGCATATTTTCATATGTCTATTGGCAATCTGTATATCCTCTACAGAGAAGTGTCTATTCAGGTCCTTTGACCATTTTTTAATTGGCTTGTTTTTGGGTGTTGAGCTTTATAAGTTCTTTATAAATTTTGGATATTAACCTTTAATCAGATATATCATCAACAAATATGTTCTCCTTTTCAGTGGATTGTCAGTGGATTTTGTTGATGGTTGCCTTTACTGTCTAAAATTTTTTTAGTTTGATGGAGTCCTATTTATTTTTTCTTTTGTTTCTTTTGCCTGAGATTTCTCAGAAAAAATATTGCCACAGGAAATATCTGAAATTTTACTGCCTGTTTTTTCTTCTAGGACTTTTAGGATTTTTCAGTGTAAACATGTAAGTCTACCATACATTTTACTCTTGTGTATTATGTAAGAGGGTGGTACAGTTTCATTTTTTGGCATGCATGTGTACAATATTCCCAACACTATTTATTGAATAGACCATCGTTACCCCACTGTATGGTTTTGTTTCCTTTGTCAAATATTAACTGACTAAAAAGCCATGGATTTATTTCTGAGATCTCTATTCTGTTCCAGTGATTTAAATGTCTGTTTTAATGCCAGTAACATGATGTTTTGATTACTATGGCCTTGTCTTGCAGTTTGGTATCAGGTAGTGTGATTCTTCCTACTTCGTTGTTCTTTCTCAAGATTGCTATTGGTATCCAGGGTCTTTTGGGGTTCCATATAAACTTTTGGAATATTTGTCCTAGTTCTTTGATATATATCATTCGTATCTTGATAGGAATTGTTTTGAATCTATAGATTGCTTTGGGTAGTATTGACATTATAATAATGTTAATTCTTCCTGTCTATGAACATGGTATATAGTTCCACTTGTTTTTATCTTCTTCAATTTCTTTGTCAGTGTCTTATAATATTCTGAGTACAGGTCTTTTATATCGTTGGTTAAATATATTCCTGGGTACTTTATTCCATTTGAAGCAACTGTGAATAAAATTGTTTTCTTAGTTTCCTTTTCTGATAGTTCACTACTGGCACATAAAAATGCACTTTATTTCTGGATATTTATTTTGAATCCTTCTAATTTACTAAATGCATTTATCAGGCCAAGTACTTTTCTTGGTGGAATTACTGGGATTCTTTATGTAAAGTATCATGTCATCTAAAAATAATGACACATTTACTTCTTGCTCTATGATTTGGATGCCTTTTACTTCTTCTTGTCTGATTTTTGTGGCTAGAACTTCCAGTACTATGTTAATAAAAGTGGTGAGAGTGGACATAACTGTCTTGTTCCTGATATTAAGGGAAATGCTTGTTGTTTTTGCCCATTGAATATGATGTTGGCTGTAGGTTTGTCATATATGGCCTTTATTATGTTGAGGTATGTCTCTATTTTCACTTTGCTAGATTTTGTCAAAATTTTTTTGAGATCTATTGACATGATCATGTGGTTTTTATTCTTCATTTTGTTTATGTGGTGTATCAAGTTTATTGATTTGCAAATGTTGTACCAACCCTGCATGCCTGGAATAAATCCAACTTGGTCATCATGTATAATCTTTTTAATGTATTGCTGGATCTGGTTTGCTAATATTTTGTTGAGGATTTTAGCATCTATGTTCATCAGGGATATTGGCCTATAACTTTCTTTCTTTGTACTGTCTTTATTTGGTTTTAGTATTAGAATAATGTTGTCCTCGTAAAAGAGCTTGGGAATCTTCCCTCCTCTTGAATTTATTGGAATAGCTTGGGAAGGATAGGTGTTAGTTCTCCTTTAAATGTTTGGAAAATTCCTCTGTGAAGCATCCAGTCCAGGACTTTTGATTGTTAGGTTTTTTTTGGTTCGTTTTGTTTTTTTGCTTCAATTTCAAGTGTTGTAATTTGTCTATACAAATTCTTTGATTATACCTGATTTAGTTTTGGAAGATTTCCTATTTCTAGGAATTTATCCATTTTGTTCAGATTGTCCAATTTGTTCACAATATTTTCTTACAATCCTTTGTATTTCTATTGTGGCAGTTACTACTTTTCCTCCTTTTGTCTTTATTTGGGTTTTCTATTTTTTAAAATGATAAGTCTGGTTAAAGGTTTGTCAATCTTCTTTATCATTTCAAAGAATCAGCTATTGGTCTCATTGATCTTTTTTATTGTTATTATTTTTAAAAATAACAGCTGTTAATTTATTAAGCACATATTTTTTTGCCACATGCTAGGCAAATAGTTTATTTTTTTACTGTGTTTTCCCCATTACCATTTACCCTCCTTATAACCTTCCCTCAACAATTACCACAGTTATCATGTCCATAAGTCCTTTTTCCTTGAACCCTCCACCCCCTAAGCCGCTTCACCCACCATAGCTGTCATACTGTTCTCTATCTATGAGTATGTTTCTATTTTGCTTGTTAGTCCAGTTTGATAATCAGAATCCATATATGAGTAAAATTGTATGGGATTTGTCTTGCTCAGATGTACATATTTCACTCCATATAATGTTCTCCAGGTACATCCAGGCTGTGGCAGAGGGTTAACTTTTCCACTTCTTTATAGCTGTGTAGTATCCCATTGTGTAAATGTCCCATTGTTTCATTCTCTCATCTACTGATGGACACTTGGGCTACTTCCATATCTTGGAGATTGTAAATAACACTGCAATGAACATAAGGGTGCTTATGTTTTTTTGATTAGTGTTTTGGGTTTCTTTGGCTATCTCTTAAGGCAAGGGAAACAAAAGCAAAAATAAACAAATGGGACTACATCAAACTGAAAAGTTTTTGCACAGCAAAGTTTTGCACAAAAAACTGAAAAGTTTTTGCACATGAATAAAATTAAAAAACAACCAATGGAATGGCAGAAAATATTCACCAACACATCTGATAAATAGTTAGTATTCAAAATTTATAAAGAACTTATAAAACTCAACACCAAAAAACACCAAACAATCCAATTAAAAAATGGTCAAAGGACCTAAATAGACACTTCTAAGAGGACCATAGACATATGAGAAAATGCTCCATGTCACTAATCATTAGAGAAATGCAAATTAAAACCACAATGAGATATATCACCTCACACCTGTCAGAGTGGCTATTATCAACAAATCAACAAACAACAAGTGCTGGTGAAGTTGTGGAGAAAGGGGAACCCTTTTGCACTGTTGGTAGAAATGCAGGTTGATTCAGCCACTGTGGAATGTAGTATGGAGATACTTCAAAAAATTAAAAATGGATCTGCCCTTTGACCCAATGATCCCACTTCTGGAACGTATTTTTTTTTTTTTTTAGAATCTATTTCATTTTCTTCTGCTCTGATTTTTATTATTTTCTTCCTTCTACTCACTTTGGACTTTGTTTGTTCTTTGTCATTTCCTTTAAGTGTTAAGAAATTGTTTATTTGAGATTCTTCTTGTTTCTTGAGATAGGGCTGTAAGCAATGAATATCCTTCTTGGGACTGCTTTCCCAGTAGCCCACAGATTTTGGGTTGCTGTGTTCTCATTTTCATTTGTTTCATGGTATCTTTTGATTTCTTCCTTGATCCCATTCACTGTTTAATAACAGGTTATATACCTTCCATGTCTTTGTGTGTTTTTCACATTTTTTTTTCTTGTGATTTCTAGTTTCATACCATTGTGATCAGAGAAGATACTTGATATGATTTCAATTTTCTTAAATTTATTGAGGCTTATTTTGGCATCTGACATGTAATCTTACCCTAGAAAATATTCCAGGTGCATTAGAAAAGAATTTATATTCTGCTGCCTTCAAGTGAAATGCCCTAAAGATATCAATTAAATCCATCTGATCTAGAGTGTCATTTAAGTCCACCATTTCCCTGTTGACTTTTTTTGTCTGGCAGATCTATCCATTGATGTTGATGGGGTGTTTAAATCCCCTGCTATGACTAATTTTACTGTCAATCTCTCCCTGTATGTCCATCAAGATTTGCTTTACATATTTAGGTGCTCCTATGTTGGGTGCATAAATGTTTACAATGGTTATATCCTCTTGTTTCATTGCTCCCTTAATTATTATTAATGTCTTTGTCTCTTCCTACAGCCTTTGTTTTAAGTTACATAATGTCAGCCCTGACTGCTGTGCTCAGTTGGTTGGTGGTCGTGCCATGAGACAAAAGGTTGCTGGTTCGATTCCCAGTCAGGGCACATGCCTGGGTTGCAGGTTCGGTCCCTGGTCCAGGAGTGTGTGAGAGACAATCAACTGATGTTTCTCTCTTACGTTAGTGTTTCTCTGCCTCTCTTTCTCCCTTCCTTCCCCCTCTCTAAAAAGTAAATAAAATCTTTACAACAAAATAAAATCTATATTGTGAGATATAAATGTTGCTACTCCAGCCTTTTTTCCCTTTCCATTTGCATGAAATATCTTTTCCACCCCTTTATTTTTAATCCGTGTGCGTCTTTTGTTTTGAGGTGGGTCTCTTGTAGACAGCTTATATATGAGTCCTGTTTTCTTATCCATTCAGCTACCCTATGGCTTTTGATTGGAGCGTTTAAGCCATTTATATTCAAAGTGATTACTGACGGGTATATAATTGCCATTTTACTCTTCTACCCCTGTGGAGGTCGAGGCTGATCTGAAAGATACAAACAAACTCTTTCCTTAAACTTTGTTACATGCATCAGGTGCATAGGTTCAAGTTCATGACTAGCTGCACATTGGTACATTACTAATGTTAAGACATAACATTAAGCTGTCAGTTTGGTTACAACACATGTTTCATAAGGGTGTGTGATATTCTATAGTAAATTTTATCTAAGAGATACCGCGAACTCCGGAGTCAGTGTTGGTGTAGTTGTTTTGTTTTTCATGAACTTCGAAGTCAGTGTTGTGTTTTTTATTTTCATTTAGCACTGGAAATGGCTGGAAAATTACATCAATTTGATAATCCAAAAGATACTAAAGAACTTCAGTGAATGCTTACTCAAGTCTGATAATGAGAATGATGATAAAGAGTTGAATGTGAAAATTAAAATGATTTAGAAGATGAAGATTATGTGGAAGTTTTTTCAGAAGATTTGGATTCCAAGCAAAATATTTCTAATGAAGAAAGTGAAAATGAATTAGACATGAATAAAGAGTATTTTTTTGAAAGGATAATGAATCAAAATGGAGGAAAAATCCAATAAGAAGCAAATTAGAAAACAGCCACAGATTATTTTGTGTCAACTTCTGTTAGGCCAAAGACAAAAACTGCCAAGATATTACTTGAAACTTGGAACTGTTTTATCACACATGATATTTTAGATCTAATTTTATTATATACAAATAAATACATCATTTCTATCTCAAGTTGGTTTTCATGAGAAAAAGATGCTAAACAAAGAGACAAAACCAAATGGAAAGCATTTTTAGGCCTCATATCTAGCTGGTTTATATAGCAGCAATTGGCTAAATTTGCAGGACTTATGAGCTACAGATGGTAGTGAGACTGAACTTCTTAGACTTTCAATATCCTTATGGAGATTTAAATTTATTCATAATTGCATCAGGTGATGACAAACTCACTTGGAATGACTGAAAGTGGACATATTAGTGGTTGTGAGAGACATTTTCTCAGGATTTGTAGAAAATTGTTAATTATGTTTCTGTATGGAACAGAATGTAACAATACACGAAATGTTACCTGGATTTAGCAGCAAATGTAGGTTTAGACAATACATTCCATCCAAACCCAGTAAATATGATATAACAATTTCTGCTGTGGTTGATTCAAAAGTATTTTACACAGAAAATCTTGAAATATAAGCTGGTAAGCAGCCTGAAGGTCCTTATTTAATTATAAACCAGCAGATCAAGAGACTTGCAGAACCCATTTCCTTATCAAGATGTAATATTACAGCAAATAACTAGTTCGCTAATATAAATTTTATCTCTGATTTGAAAAAGAAGCAACTTTCATATGTAGGTACTGTTTGTAAGAATAAATCCCAACTATCCCTTGAACTTGTGTCTTCTAAAAACAGGCCTGAAAAACCCAACTTACTTGCTTTTGGTGCGGATTGCAGCAAAAAAGGAAAAAATGTAATTTTAGTTTCAAGTAGGCATTTCAATGACACCATAAATTTAGATTCACAGAAGCCTGATATAATAGAACATTACAACCAAACAAATCAGGAATTGACACTGGACCACATAACAGATACATATAATGTGGCCAGGGACATCAGAAGATGGCCTATGGTTATATTCTACACAATTCTGAATATTGCAGGAATAAATGCTCGGACTATTGCTATGCTGAACAGCAATATGAAAATAAGGCACAGAATACTTAATAGAAATCTTGTAATGTGGTTAGTATCAGAAAAAATAAAAAGGCGTTCAGAAATCTCTACAGGCGTACATAAGCCTTTACACCTGAAACTTCAATTTCAAACACAAATTTAAAGAAATTCTAATGATATTCTAATGAATATCTAATGAAATTCTAATGAAATTCTCATTATATACAACTCCTTCAACAAGCAGAAAAAGAAAAAGATGTGTTAGGTGTTGTGCATCCAAAATAAGTTGTTTATCAAAATATTTTTGCAAGTTTTGTGAAAAGCATTTATGTCTTGAGCATAGCAATATTGTGTGTGATGACTGTTACAAATGTTTTGCAAAGCCAGCTATTGAAGATTCTGATTAATTAATGTTAAAGACATTTTTGGTTGTATTTTTAGCAATATCTATGTTTCCATTATTTGGAAAGGAAAATTTTTATTCTGTACATTTCTAAAATTGTTTAATAATTTCTAGATTGTAACTGAAAATAAATTTTAAAATCATGTATTTTATTATATAAATGTGACAGAAATTTGCAGTGTTCGAAATATTTTTTTCACATGAGCACATACTAGTAATGAATGTATCTCTCAGATACAGGCAACCTACACTGTAATTTTTTTGACTGTGACCTCCACAGAGTCAACTACATTCTTCTGTATTCTCCTCCTCCTTCTTAAAGCAAATCCTTTAACATCTCTTGTAATATTTGTTTGGTGGTAACAAACTCCTTTAGCTTTTTCTTGTCTAAGAAGCTCATTATTTTTCCTTCAATTTTAAAAGATAGCTTTACTAGGTAAAATAATCTTGCTCTTAATCCTTGATTTTAATCACTATTTCATGTCAATCCCTTCTTGCCTGAAGTGTTTCTGTTGAGAAATCAGCTGATAGTCTTATGAAGCTCCCTTGTAGGTAACAAACTATCTTCTTCTCGTGGCTTTTAAGATTCTCTCTTGCCTTTAATCTTTTCCATTTATATTATGATGTGTCTTGTTTCAGGCCTCTTTGGGTCAATCTTCTTTAGGACTCTCCACACTTCCTGGACTTCAGTATCTTTTTCCTTCACCAGGTTAGGGAAATTTTCAGTCACTATTTCTTCAAATAGGTTTTTGATCCCTTGCTCTCTCTCTTCCCCCTCTGATGCCCCTGTGATGTGGATGTTGTCATGATTCATGTTTTCTCAAAGGTCCCTTAAACTATCCTCATTTTTTAAAATTATTTTTCCTAGTTGGTCTGAAGGTTGTGGGTTATTGTTAAGCTGATTAAAATTATTTTTTCTTCCATGCCATTGCAAAGGGTATAAGCTCCTTCTTTCTCTCTGCTGCGTAGAATTCCACTGTGTAAATATACCATAGTTCTTGGATCCACTCATTTGCTGATGGGCACTTAGGTTGCTTCCAGTACTTGGCTATTGTAAATTGTGCTTCTATGAACATTGGAGTGCATAGGTTCTTTTGTATTGGTGTTTCAGCATTATGCTAAGTGAAATAAGCCAGGAAGTGAGGGACAAATACCATATGATCTCTGTTGGGAACCGCCCGGCCTGGTTTCAGAGGCTGTAACCCCCCATGGTTAAGGCTGAGTCAGAATTGGGACCATAAGCCACTAAGGAGACAAAGCTTATCTCCCTGGCAGGTGTGCCACCCCTGCCCACTTCACCCTGCTTGGCCCTGAGCTTGACCAGTTAGTTAGCCAATGATGGGTAAGAATCCTCAAGGGAGGATCAACCTAAGACAGGCTCTGGTCACCAGGAGTAAGCTCGCAGGGAAGGACTCAGGGGGCTATGGAAAAAGGGGGTGATGGACCCTTGCCCCTTGGCTTTGAAATAGCCTGAGTCCTCATTCTGTCTGCAAGAAGTCTCCTAATCTCTTGGCTGCCTTACTTCCCTTGCCTGACTTAAGCCTGAAGCAATAACAGAGGGCAGTGCAGTCCTGTGCTGGGAGGGGGGATTCCCTGGGGAATCAGGCCTAAGAAAAATACATACATTCCTGTGAGACCTACTTAATTTGTACCCTCAGCTTAAAAGATAAGGGTCCAGACCTGAGATGAGTCTGGAGCCTAAAGTTTTATAGCCCTCTAACTAATTGGCTGTAACTCAGAATTAAGCCCTCAAAGTTCTCTGTAAATCATGTATTGTTTAACCCTTACTGCCTAACAATGATTGATGAGCTTTATCTGTATTTCTGTGCGAATGAACCTAATAAAAGCCCATGGAGAGAAAGGCTCTGGGCCCTTCTCCTTTGAGAGATCGGCCACCTCTCCTCCCCAAGCAGATCATGTCTTGGTAGTCTTATTCTTCATTCATGGCAGACTGGGGGGTTGTGTTAAAGCCCCCGACAGATCTCACCTTTAACTGGAACATAATCAACAGAAGAAAAAAGCAAACAAAATATAACCAGAGACATTGAAATTAAGAACAATGTAACAATAGCCAGAGGGGAGTGGGGAGGGAGTAGTGGGGAGAGGGCTCTATAGGAGCTACTATAAAGGACACAAGGACAAAATCAAGGGGGAGGGTAGAGGTGGGGGAGGGTAGAGGTGGGGGAGGGAGGTGGGACTGGCTGGGGTGGGGTGGAGGGATGGGGAGAAAATGCAGACAATTGTAACTGAATAAAATAAATAAATAAATAAATAAATATATTTAAAAAATTATTTTTTCTTTATGTTCCTCTGATTGGGTGTTTTTTTCTACCTGTCTTCCAAATAGCTGATTCAACCCTCTGCTTCATCCAACCTACTATTTATTCCTTCCCATGTAGTCTACATTTCAGATACTGTATTTTTCACTTCTGTCTGGTCCTTGTTTTTGGTTTTTATTTCCTTTTTCATGCTGTTGACCTACCTTATAACCATTACTTTGCACTCTATATCTGATAAATTGCTTGCCTCCATTTCATTTAGCTCTTTCTGTGTAAAATTCTCCTGTTATTTCATTTAGGGTATGTTTCTTTGTTTCCCCGTTTTGGCTGCCTTTTTGTGTTTGTTTCTTGGTATTAGGTAGATCCATATGACTCCTAGTGTTTTTAGGTGTCCTGTGGGACCCACTGGAGCAATCTTCCTGATCACCTGAGCTTGGTGCTCTAGGAATGTCTCTTGTGCATATTATGGGGACCTTCCTGTTGTAATTGAGTCTTGGTTGCTGTTGGTTCATTTGCGTGTGGGACTGACCCTCAGTCTGCCTGACTGTGAGGCTCAACCTCCAACTCAGTGTGCAAGCTGCTGTGCAGATTCTGATCACAAGAAGTAGAATTTGTTTCAAAAAGTTTTAGTGTTTATAATATCTTTGTGGAAATGCTGCTTGTGAAGCTTATTGGATTCTGTTCTGTTGTTGTTTGTGGCTGGCCACTGAGTGTGTTGCTTCTGGGTCTGTTTGGAATGACTCTGATGTAGACCTATGTCAGACACTGCCTGTGACTAGCCCTGGACAACCTGTTTGGAGCTGTCAGTGATCCACAGCCTATGGCTCCCTCTGCTGGGTCTGGGTGCATGCAGAAAGGACCAAGCTGCATACCAAGTCTGGCTTTTACCAGCAACAGGGTGGGTGCAGGTCAGCAGAAGTCCCAAATACCCTGAGATCTGTCTCTGCCTGCCTTCACCTGTTGTCTGCCTGTCAAGTTTTTTTTACCCTCACCTGAGGGCATTTTTTAAATTGCTTTTAGAGAGAGAGGAAGTGAGAGAGAGAACATTGATGTGAAAGAAATATCGATTGGTTGCCTCCTGTATGCACCCAGATCAGGGTTCATACGTGTCTACACCCAGAATCAAACCTCAAACCTAGGCATCTGCCCCAACCAGGAATTGAACCCACAACCTTTTGGTTATGGGATGATGCTCCAACCAACTGAGCCATATTGGCCATGGCTGTTGGTTGTGTGCTAGGCTCAGTCACTGAAAGAGCTTCTGGCTATACTCACCAGGGTGTAAGCTCCACAGGGTGGGACTACTGCTTTCCCCCAGAAAGATGGCATCTGTGATATGGGAAAATGAAGCAACACAGAAATTCTGGAGGCTGACCCTTCAGCTCTCTACCCAGATCCTCTCAAATCCCAGACTCTCATCACGCAACTCTAGTCCATGCTGACCTCCCTTTGCTGGAGCCCAGATTGAGATGCTATGAATGAAATTTTCTGCATTGGTCCTTTAAGAGGGTGCCTGTGTCTCTAGCTGTCTTTCTCTGGCAAACTGAAACCCTGTTGCTTTTCACAGCCACATCTTTTGTGGGAGCCTCTTCTCAGCCCTGGTGCTCTGAGCTGGGGAGCCTGGCTTGGGGTTTAGACCCCACAGTTCTCAGGGTGAACCCCCCCTCTCCTTCCCCCAGGTTGAGATATCCCCTAGAACTTCAGCTGCTACCCATGGGAGTGGGCCAATCTTTTTTGCGTCTCTACCCTTCCTACTAGTCTTGATGTGGCTTCCTCTGTAAATCTTTGGTTATAAGTCTTCTCTTCAGCTAGTTTTCAGTTAATTACTCAGGATGATTATTCTATAATTTACTTATAATTCCAGTTTGGTCCTGGGATGTGAATGTAGCTTCACCCTACCTTGTCACCACCTGGGATCTCTCCTAATTTCTTCTTTGCCTACTCTCACTGAGTTCAGATTCAGAAACCTGATTTTCAGATTGCCTGGCCTGGAAGAGAACAGTGTTACTGGTCTTGCACCATCATAAACCACAGGACAATCCATGCCAGCAAAGAAGCATCAATAAGACTCCCAGAGCACCTTCCCTGTGATGGGAGAGGACAGCCTTACTTTCCTGGGACTGAGAAAACCAAGCACTAAACCAATGGTCACCAAACGAAATCACAACTGCCCAAAATCTACTATGCTCAAACTGCAGAGACCTGGTATTTGTACGAGAAACAAAATTCAGGAGTGGAAGACAGGGAGAAAACAGGTTAATGAGTATATGGAGTATAATTCTAGGGAAGGTTTAGAACCTTCAGTGACATTGCTCTCACTGTACCATGATGAGGAGGAAGGAGAGAGGGTTCTCTTATTGGAACATAGTGTATCTCACACTGGGAAGCCACAGTGAGGAACTACCATAGAATCATCATAAAACCCTTATGAGGTGGGCACCCATTTCACAGATGAGGAGCCTGAGGCTCAGAGAAGGTGAGTAACTCACCCATTGATATACAGCTAGGTAGGAGTGAGCCAGATCAGCTCCAAGATCTGTGTGGTTCTAGAATCGAAGTCACACAGCCTCCCACTTACACAAATGTGTGTGCACAGCCTGACCAACTGCTGAGGCTCATTGTGGTGACAGAAGCAGAAGAGTCAGGTCTGTGAAAAATGCTAAAGGTCAGAGAGTAACAGTAGTTAGTGCTGTGGTTTAAGATTTAATTGTCCCATGTTACCTGCTAATCAGACCAGGACCTCCTTAGTTTGACAGGAGTGGAAGATTTCAGAAATGAAGTGGGCCCATGATTGAACAGGCCAAGCTGGAATTCCTCAAGACCCACTCTGCCATCTCGGTCTTGATCCAGTTTGTTAAATAGGTCCTCTAGTTCCCAAACAAAATCCAACACATCTCTGTTCTGAGGCTCTACCCACAAGCAGCTAGATGCCAGCTAGTCACCCAGGCTCAGCCATCTACCCTCTCATCCTCCTACTCACCCTCCCTCTCCAAGAAGGGCAGTTTGCTTTTCCTCATCCAAACTCAAACTGTTGTGTCACACCTGGCCTCCCCAGGCTCTGGCTTATGAAATCTACATGTCTGGTAAGTTCTCATCCTGCTGTGAATGGGTGCCACCTGAACTTCCTAAATTCCACAAATATGCATACAATGTCTAATGTGGTAAGAACTTGCTAGAGGGTGGAAAAGATGTATATATGGAGCATGGCCTGGGCCCCCCAGAGGTTCAGGGTCTAACAAGGGCAGCGGAGGGGGGGGACTTTAGCAAGGGGGAGATTTCCCTATCACCACTGTTTGTTCCTCCTCCTCTTGGTCCCTGAAGAAGAAAAAGGAGAGGGGTAGTTAGGTTCTGAGAGCATCAAGTATGGCTTGGTAGTAGAAAAAAGCCACACAGGTAGGGGGAAAATGTGTTAGAGGTAGAAGAATCCTGAGTGAAGGTGCTTAGAGTCTGATGAGGCTGGGGCCACAGCCAGTCAGAGATAGACTCTCAAGGATGCAGACTTCAGCAAAAGCACTAGCAGTCATCAAAGAATTTTAGGTCAGAAAGTGATACAATTGAATCTGTGTCTGCAGGGTAAAGGGATTTTCCAGATCAAACATCAACCATGACCATCACAAAGAACCAGTCATTGAGGGTGGTCTGTCCTTGAACCTCTTACCTGTTTCTTGAGGCCCTGGAGCTCGATGCTCTGGCAGACCAGAGCCAGCTCTTGCTTGTTGAGATGACCATTGCTGCCAACACCTAGCTCTTCCAAGATGTCCTGGACCTGGCTCTCAGAGGTGTCAAAGGGGCAGGTACGGGACTTCTGAGTGTGCCCAAAGCACTTGGAACCCCAGGTTGGCAGCTGGCCTGAAGCAGAGGGAGTGACGGGTAAACCTGGTGCTCCAGGTAGAAGCACTGAGGGGAAACATGCCTGCTGGTACATTACTCTGAAATCAGATTGACACAGGTGAGTAGCAAAGTATCAAAAGTGAAATCTAGGTGGTAGGTGCATGAGCATTCATAGTACATTCTGTCAACTTCATTCTGTATTTGTAAGTTTCATAATAAAACCTTTCTGCTTCCTGTGGGGAAAACTTTTTTCTGAAGGGAACCTACTAAAGTCACACTTTTGAAAGCACATAAAAGAGGGTTGCATTATTTGTACATATAATAACAACTTTTTAAAATTAATTTTTAGAAATTTTTCAAACCTACCCAAAGTAAAGAGCATAGTCCATTCAATCTCAGTGCATCTGATACTCAGGCTCTGTGATGATAAAGAATTTGCCATGCTGACTTCAACTATTCCATTTTTGCTATTGCTGAAGTGCTTAAAAGTAAATCTAAGGTCTCATGTTTTTACCCCTACCTATTTAATATTTAGTTCATATTTCGGAAACATGTGGACATTTTCTTACATAACCATAATGCCACTATCATACCTAACAAAATCAATAATTTCCCAACCGTCTCAAAAACATCTTAACAGTTGACTTGTTTGAATCGGTATATAAACAGTGCATTTGGTTGTTACTTCTCTTAAGTCTTCCAATCATGAAGACCTCTCCTGTCCCCTAACCCCTAGCACTTTTGTGTTTAAGAAACTGGATCAGTAGTTTGTTCTATGGGATGTGCCCCCTATCTGGATTTGTATGTTTGCTTCCTCGTGGTATCAAATAACCTGTTCCTCTATCCCTAGTATTTCCTGTGCACATGAAGTTAGCATCGAAGACTAGTTTGTAATTTGGATTCAGGCTCTTTTTTCTCTTTTTTTCTTGGCAAAAACACTCCACAGATTAGTCTGTGTACCACGCACCAACTCACATTAGGAAATGCAGGTGACTTTCAAAGCAAAGACCCATTAGTGGGTTTGGGTGATGGCGAATTTTAGTAACTTCCCTACTTTAGCCAGTTGGTTTACTGATGGTTTCTGAAGCTTTACCAGAGAAACAACTTATGGAAGAGGACATATGTCAGTGGTGTCCATAAGGAACTATGCATAGATGAGCTATGCTTTAAACCAGACATTCACCTCTACAACCAGTCCAGCAAAGAAAGAGGGCCGCTTCCACCTAACTCAAACTTTAGTTCTATGGGAGGGGTCTATATTTTCAGGTAGATGAGCCACCTTGGTGTTAATTACTTTAATAACCCAACTAACAACCATAAAAGTACTTTCTCCAAGGAAAGCCAGGCCTGCAAGCTCACAAATGTTGCAGGTTGGGGCTAAAGAAAACGCAAAGAAAGAATCAGGCAGGAAAGGTTCTGAGATCCCTTCCAACTTAAAATTCCTAGAAAAGTTTCAAAGCAATTTTGATAGTGGGGTTTATTTCTCAAGGCTGGGAGAGGATGTAAATACAATTTTTGAGGTTTGACATGAGTGTTTGTGCACTGCTATTGGTTCTAACCCAGAAGGAAAAGTTTCTGTTCAAGGTTGGAAAGAAACCAGCCTGCTCTTTGGGCAGAGAGCTAGTACCAAATTGTTCTGTGAATAACCCATCCCAGAAGCCCTTTCTTAGACTCTGAGTCTAAAGAAATTAATACATGATGAGTTGGCTGCTCTTCCAAACATAAGGTATCTATCTGCTTCATCCAGCTGCACAGACGGCTACTCAGGTTAGTTGCCCTGAATTCTACAGAAATGAATGCAGAACAAACAATGGTCCTACACTTGAGGAACACAATCTAGAGGTTGTCAGCGCCAACTGCTGGTATTTTGTTGTAGCAGAAATTCAAGGTCAACTCTGGTACTCCTCTCTCTAAGCCAAGGTTTTGCACTCTCTGCCTTGTGGCGCATCACAAGCTGACATACTGCAATTTGCTTAAATATACTTGCTACTGTTTTCTGGTTGCTTCTATAAGGTTCCCAAGGACCAGGACTATGTCTTGCACTCTATATAGGGCACAGACAGTTCCCCTAGAAGGTGGCAAAACTATTCTCTTATAGTAGGGGAGAGGCTGCACCCAGTCCTGTGTATCAGGAAGGGGGCACAGGGCCTGCCCTTGAAGTAGTGGGTCTGAGACTCCAGGGCCACACCTGCCAGGTAGGATCATGCTGGTCCCTGTAGACTGTGAAATGTGGCAGAACCACACTGCTTCCTTAGCCAGTGGACTCTACCTTAAGATCTCAACTCAGATGATGCTGAGGACAGAGTGACAGCCTCATAGCTAGAACCACCCTCAAGAAGAGGCCCACCAGGGACACCACCCACATTACACACTTCCAGGAAATTGTACTTGGCTGGCTCACTGTTCGACAACCCAGCTCCTGGAGCTTTCAGAGCACTGGTGAAAGGCAGCACCAATCATGATGCCATGGCTTTACCTTTTGCTTCAAACAACTCATTCTGAGGTTCTTTAGCACTTTCACCTTCTTCATCTGACTTGAGACTCTGCAGAAAAATGAAAAAGGACATGAATCCCCCAGAGGATGTGGCAGTGGGCAGAGTACCAGGAATAAGTAGATGGTATGTCTTGGGTTTGGGCAACAGCTAAGGAAGAGAGCCAATATACTGGTGAGATGCAACTACTTCAAATAAAACCCCACTACTGCAGGGTGGCCTTCACACCTAGGCAGTAGTTCACAATAAAAACACAACAAAAAAACTTGTACTCTACCTAACAGGAGAGAAAAATGCTCCCCAAACCAACATTTCTTCAAGAACTATAGCCCTGGAGCTTTGATTAACATTCCATCACAGGACAGGTTCTCAACTTGAGGCTTGAAGGTCCTCAACCCATCCCTTATCACCCATATCAGTTCTGCAGCTAGAGGGAGAGCAGGTCTCTCTGTCCCATCAAGAACTCCAGGGACAGCATGGTGTGTAGCAAGCACTTGACATGTTGGTGCCCTCTGCAAACTACATCCAAGGAAAAGGTCCATCAAGAAACTCCTGCTTAAGTAAAAACCTCATGTTTTTGTAACTAAGGCAGCTGACCACCAAGTCAAAGTCTGCTTTGCATGTTCCATGACCAATTCTGGAATGAGTGCCAGTTGACGGAGACTTAACACTCCTAAGAGCCAACACTGAGTTGAGGGCAGGAATATGAGAGCAGTTGATATGTCCCATTTTTCAACTCAACCAAAAACCCTAAAAGCAGTGTCCCCATGTTCTAGTTCTAGGGATCAAAGACAGTTTTAAGAGGCAGGATAGCACACAAACATGGACCCACTCAGCCCCCCATCCTTGAGGGCCAAGTAAAAAGAAAATAAAAAAAAACAAATGTCTGGGATTTGTTGGGGTTGCCCAGGTGAAGCACATCCCTGAGACAAATGACGCTGGGATCTAAACACATATTTGTTTGTTTCTTTGCTTCAACAAATGTTGAGCATATAAACAAAATAATATGGGGGCCAAGGGCTGTCTTATTAAAGATAAGACCCCATAGACCCCTCCCCCCACCTGACAGAAGCGTCATCACAAAGAGCAAGAACCAGAAACATTTTGGAATCATTGAAAATAGGTCTCATGAGTCCATAATTAACTTGCAGGCTGTGGATTTGCCCTGTGGACATATTTCTTGACATGAAGCCCACAAGGCTCTGGCAGCCCAGCTCCTGGGTCAGTCCCTGAGCCACATGAAAACTCAGGCAGACTGGGGGCTAGAGTCAATACCCAAGGCCGTAGAGGATCTGCCACATGCTCCCCAAGTTGTAATTGTGTGGCTCAGGATATTCTAACAGTTTGAGGCAGATGGGGCAGCGGGCTTTAACATCCAAATTCCTAACCTTGCAGCTGCATCAGAAAGGTACATTCCTTTTTGTATCCTTGGCTAATTACCACTCCCGTGAAACTGTACTATAAAAATAGCCTTCTTAAAAGGTTTTGTGTACAAACTCTCTACCACCCCGTCATCTGAAGGAGTATGCTTTGTGGCCAGAATTCCCTGCAGATAAGTTCACCTAGAGACACTTCAGGATGAAATGTCATTCTCCAAAACGCACTAAGTTCCTGGCGACAAAATGCCCAGGAATACCTATCTCCCCCTTCACATCTTCCTGTAGTGAGCACTGACTAAGTGAAATGTTATTTCCCCAATGCTAGGCAGCCTGGGGTGGAAAAGAGGGGGTGTGACTCACCTCTACACTTTCTAGAGATGCAGAGCGTTGGATCTGACTTCTCACAGTGGACTTGACTTGCTGTTCTGGTAAAAATTTGGTTCTGGTTGCAGAGTTGCACGGCTCAGGTAGGGTCCTACGGCCATACCACTTCGAGCTGCTCACATACTTTGGTGGGACAGCATAGGAGGCAGCTGGGGGGGAAAATGGGAAGTTTGTGGGGGACAGGCCTTTAAAGCAGCCACTGGGCTCACACATGCCACTGAGATGCCCTTTAAGAAGGTGTAGATTCAGCCCTGGCTGGTATAGCTCAGTAGTTGAGTGCCAGCCTGAGAATAAAAGGGTTACCAGTTTGATTCCCAGTCAGGGCACGTGCCTGGGTTGTGGGCCAGGTCCCCCATGTGGGACATGCAAGAAGCAACCACACATTGATGTTTCTCTCCCTCTCTTTCTTCCCCCTTCCCTTCTCTAAAAATAAATAAATAAAATCTTTTAAAAATATATTTAAGAAGGTGTAGATTCAGATACAGAGCCTATCTTTCACTGATGAATGTACTTTTATGCTCACAGAAATATCTGCAAGAACACAGGGAAGAGTTAACAGCAATTATCCTGTTCCCTGGGGTGAGGACAGAGAATGCCAGGCAGGGAGACAGGATTTTACACTTTAAACTACATGCTGTTTAAATTTTTTCAAGCATATTTTGCTTGTGTTTAGGTAATAAGAAAAACTAATACAACATCTAGTTTTATGCAAAGAAAAAAACCACTCCAATAATCCAGCAACATACCACTCTAGAGACAAGAAGGTCCCTTTCCACTCTGCTCACTCTAGGACCCCAAGAGACTGGAGGGTGCACGCAAGTGGGCACACACCTCAAATGCAGCTGTGTAGATTCAGGCTCCACATAGATCTAAAGTCTTGGGTACAAGCAGGTATGGACTTTAGTTTTGGGATTTGTGAGAATCCCCTATACCTTACTAATCTTGCACTTCCTTCTTCCCACCTTACTGTCCACATCCGCACATAGCAGCTGGGATCTCTTAGCCACAGAAGGCAAGACACTGACTCTGTGCAGAATCCTGGGCAGCAGGAAGAAGACAGGGGAGGGCAGCATGGGCAGTGGCCAGGACAGGACGTGGGTTCAGAAGGAAGCAACTAGAATGGGCTAATTGGAAATACATGGGGCCCAGTGAGACCAGGCCAGGCCGGGCCAGGAAAACAAGAAGCATTTCAATGCAGATGTGTCTTGAGCCTCATCCCAACATAAGTCCTATTTTTTAAGGTCAAGAACATCACATTTTTTCTTTCATGCCCCAAATGCCTAGTCCACAGTCCCTGACCTTGGGACCATCAGAGGAGGAGGCTGGGCCCAAAATGGTTGACCAGAAGAATGGTGATACCAGTGACAGAAAAAAACTAGTGATGTGGGAGGAGTTTTTGGGAGGAAGATGCTCAGTTCCATGTGGTACATGCAGAATATGAAGTAAGAGTATAACATTTAAGGCAGCTGACAAAATGCAGGTTAACTATATAATTTCTCACCCCACTGAGGCACTCTGAGGTAATCACAGGCATTAATACTAATCACTCTAGAACAACAGACATTGACAGGGCCTGTCCCAACAAATTCTCACCATGTGAGAGAGCTCATGGGATGTGCTGAAGAAGAGGGCCAAGTGTCCAAGTCAGCAGAGGGAAATCAAGTGTCTGTAAGCCAACTCACCCACGATAAGAAGAGGCAAACTACAAACATGAAGAAAGGCTCTCGGTAGCTGAAAGGGTGAATGAGGAACCAATGAATAAAGGGCCAATGAAGAAAAACATCTGATTCAGTTTTCCATTTACAGGGAGGCTACCGACTGGTTACTTTGGGTGGGGAAGAATACTCCTCTTTCCACCCTACAGTGGTGTTGGGAGAGGGATTTTTGCGTCAGGTAAGAAGTGGAAAGCTGTGGCACATGTGGGAAAATGAGGTGCATAAAACTCAGAGGGGAGCTCTGGCACACCCTCCTAAGCCATTAGAACCCTTCAGAAAAAGAGTCCTAGCCACTTCCTGGGCTCATCCCACTCATTGGCACAACTGGAGATCATGCAACCAGCATATATTTCTGATTTGTAGGCTTGATTTTCCTTTCTTCCATTTCCCCTCCTTACTTGAGTCCTAGTCCATGTCTGCAATCCCATCCTGTCCTTGATGCTGGCCCCACTTCTTCACAGTTGCCAGTAAGTCAGCAGTTTCCCGAGAGTAATGAGCCACTGATAAAAACACATACCTCTTTCATATATTCGCCAATGTTCTCAAACACACACATACACGACTTCCAGCCAAGATGGAGGCATAGGTAGACACACTGTGCCTCCTCCCACAACCAAAAGAAGGACAACAACAAATTTAAAAACAAAAACAAACCAGAACTGACAGAAAATCAAACTGTATGGAAGTCTGACAACCATGGAGTTAAAGAAGAAAATTCATCCTGACTGGTAGGAGGGGCAGAGACAGGCAGCTGGGGCAGAGAGGACTCGAGGCAAGGCGGCGGCTGGAGGAGCCAGCAAGACAGCAGATTGTGGACTGGGTGGTCCCACATTCGAGTGCAGATAAATCGGGAGGAACAACTGGGGAGTGAGACAGACCTGGAAACCCAGAACTTCAGTGCAGGGAAATAAAGCATCAAAACTCTGATAGAAAACACCTGTGGGGGTTGAGGCAGCAGTGGGAGAAACTCCTAGACTCACAGGAGACTTCGTTGGAGAGACCCAGACTCCTAGAATGTACACAAACCCACCCACCCAGGAATCAGCACCAGAAGAGTCCAATTTGATTGTGGGTAGCAGGGAAAGTGACTGAAATCTGGCAGAGAGTGGAGCAAGCAGCATTGTTCCCTGTTGGACCCCTCCCCCACATACAGCGTCACAGCGCATCTGCGTGGGTTACCCTGTCCTGGTGAACACCTAAGGCTCCGCCCCTTACTATATAATAGGGATGCCGAGACCAAAGGAAAAAAAAAGGCCCAAATGAAAGAACAGATTAAAGCTCCAGATAGCCAACCTATCAGATACACAGTTCAAAACACTGGTAATCAGGAAGCTCACAGAATTGGTTGAGTATGTTCACAAAATAAAGGAAAAAAATGAAGGCTATGAAAAGTGAAATAAAGGAAAATGTGCAGGGAACTAACTGTGACGGGAAGGAAACTGGGACTCAAATCAACCGTGTGGACCATAAGGAAGAAAACATTCAACAAGAACAGAATGAAGAAACAAGAATTCAAAAAAATGAGGAGAGGCTTAGGAACCTCCAAGACATCTTTAAACGTTCTAACATCTGAATCATAGTGGTACCAGAGGGAGAAGAGGAAGAGCAAGAAATGGAAAACTTATTTGAACAAATAATAAAGGAGAACTTCCCCGATCTGGCAAGGGAAATAGACTTCCGGGAAGTCCAGGTCAGACAGTCCTAAAGAAGTTGGACTCAAGGAGGAACACACCAAGGCACATAGCAATTACATTAGCCAAGATTAAAGATAAGGAGAGAATCTTAAAAGCAGCACGAGGAAAGGAGACAGTTACCTACAAAGGACTTCCCATAAGACTGTCAGCTGATTTCTCAAAAGAAACCTTGCAGGCAAGAAGGGGCTGGAAAGAAGTATTCCAAGTAATGAAAGGCAAGGACCTACATCCAAGATAACTCTATCCAGCAAAGCTATCATTTAGAATGGAAGGGCAGATAAACTGCTTCCTGAATAAGGTTAAGTTCAAGGAGTTCATCATCACCAAGCCCTTATTATATGAAATGTTAAAGGGACTTACCTAAGAAAAAGAAGATTAAAAATATGAACAGTAAAATGACAACAAACTCACAGTTATTAACAACCACACCTAAAAAAGAGAAACAAAAACAAACTCAGCAAACAACTAGAACAGGAACAGAACCACAGAAATGGAGATCACATGGAGGGTTATCAGTGGAGGAGTAGTCGGGGGCAGGTACAGAGAATAAGTAGCATAAATGGTAAGTAGAAAATAGACAGGGGGAGGTTAAGAATAGTATAGGAAATGTAGAAGTCAAAGAACTTATATGTAGGACCCATGGACATGAACTAAAGGGGGGGAATGTGGGTGGGAGGGGGTGAACAGGGGGGAGGGGACTAAAAGGGGGGGAAATGGGACAACTGTAACAGCATAATCAATAAAATATATTTAAAAATTAATTAATTAATTAAAACACACACACACAGTGTCCAAAAACTATCACTTCCCTTCCTCCAAAAGGGAGAAATGCTACTCTAGGAAAGTATCCATGTGGCAAGGCAGAGCAGAATAATAAAGGCAGAGGAGTGATGGTAAAATGAATGAGGCAGCCCAGAGAATCAAAAAAGTCATACCCTCTTGGGGTGGGAAGGATAGTAAGTTGCCCAAGCCAGCATATTTCAGTGTGGGCAAAATCCAGCTCCTTGTCACATACCCCAGAATGTCCTGAGAGCACAAGACATGGCCCCTCATGACCCTGGTAGACAGGACAGCACAGCTGCTGACCCAAACCCTAGATACCAAGTTGTATCTTCTTGGTGTATATTTTTATTTATAGGAAAAAGAGTAACACGGTCTAAAAATTAAAGTACATTTCTTTATATGTTCAATAACGACCTTTAATGAAAAAAGTAGAATGATGGAGAAGCAGGGATATCCTTCAAAATCCCAGGGATTTGGTCTCATAATGACACTCTCCTTCCTGGAGTATCAAAAGCACATTTTTTCAATTATGGTGGGAGACGGTGGAAAGGACTGGAAAACAGATTAGAAAGCAGGGAGAGACTGATGCTGTGAATGGAGCAATGGGTGGCAAATAAGGCATCGAGAAGACAAATACCTAAACCACATTTGACAGAAAGGGCCTGAGACAGAGAGGGTATGCCAGGGGTAGAAAGCTGAAATGAACATAATCCTGGAAGTCACTAGGCTCATTCTGACTCTCATGGAAACCCTGTGGCTGCAGGACCACCAATGCCTGGTCAGGCCTTCAAGCAGTGGGCACCCTGCCTCTGTGAATGGGTGCTTGGAGATCGACATAGGTATGAGCCCCATTGGCTGGCAGAAGAGGGAGGAAATATCTCAGTCAGGGCACACAACCATTTAAATGAGGAAAGCTTTAAAATACAAAAGGAAGTAGAAAACAAAACTGTCATTGGTGAGAAAAAGCACAAGTTCTAAAATAGCTTCTTTTTCTCTCTGAAGGACCTGAGAACATGTCCCACAGATCCATACAATTTTAGGCTTAGAAGCATCACACATTCTCTAGTGTAAAGAGGGGACACATGCTGTCAGTGACACTGGGCAGTTGCGTTTTAGGCATATTCATATCCATGGTCACACAATCACATTCCCAAATCCTGTGAGTTAGGAAAGGCAAGTGGTCTTCTTCACATCTTAAAGAAGAAAAATTTAAGACAAACCACGCAGCAAACACCCTAGGGTCCTCCCCTCCTCTTCCAGGGCTCTTTACACTGTACTCAGGTGTCTTTGAAACCAGCAAGAAGAGGTGGGAAGGGGGCTGACCATGAGCACCCAGTAGAAGAAGCAGGTTCTGGCAACAGTGCATATACACAAGGGCCCAGGACTTAAAGCTGGAAAACCCACTTAAATAGTGGCCATCACTTATTGGCTGTGGGATCTTGGACAAATCCATTCATAACTCAGGCCTCAGCTTCCTCATCTGAATAATGGGTATGATAATGCATATGATATCTAATAATTCATAGGATATCTATAAGGGGTAAATGAAACCTATATAAAATATGCAGGAAGCTCAAAGCCTGACAGACAGAAGACAGTCAATATTCTTAATCCACTTTCCTTCACTGCTGTAGGCCCTACACACACTGTCACCCTGGTATCCAAAAGTCACACACCTACCGTGACCATGGATCCACCAGAGCTCCCTCCTTGATCTGCTGATCAATATCATCACTTCCATCCTCAGACACACAGCTATACCAGAGGGAAAGCCCCACTTGGACCATTCCACTCACCCTGATACACAGCTAGGGGAGCCAAACTCAGTCTTCTCAGGTCATGTGACTGCCACTCACAGCCTGAGGCCCAATGGAGCATCTTCTGACTCTTATCCTGCAACCTACATGCACCTGAGTTGACCTCCCTTCAAAATGCTCTCTCCACCTCCTGACTACTACCAAAGCCAAGTGGCTTTCCCCTTCAGGATGCTACTTCCACTTATAAATGTTATCTTTATCCAACCAGCCCCATTTCAGTAATAAGAGTCTAGTAAGTTTTATTAGCACAGCACAACATTATTGTTTGAGACAAAGGATACACTGAGGTCTGTCCTGGGTTGCTGGCATCCTGCCTGTTCTGCCAACCTCAGAAATCTAGAAACGCCTTACATCTGCACTATACTATAAATTCTTAAAATCTTCAACTCTTCCACATCCATTTTATCGTGTTAACACTTCATTCTGTAAGGACAGACAGCACATAGTATTATTTGATGCTTGTGATACTATGAACTTATAATATATAATACATATTTGGTCTTCATTCTCTCCCTGGCACAGAGCTTCAATATCCTTGGAATTCTCTAGTAAGAGCAACTACCCCTGAGTTTATGTTAATGAGGTGACTTCTCCAAAGCAGCAAAGGATGGGGTTGGTTGCCAAGGGAACAAACCATATGATGAGAGGGTTGGAAGTTTTGGCCCCACCCCCTAACCCTGGGAGAAGGGAGAGAGGCTGGAGCTTGAGTTCAATCACCAATAGCCAATGATTTGATGAGTCAGGTCTATGTAATGAAGCCTTCATAAAAATCCAGAAGGATGGGGTTTGGAGAACTTTTGGATATTGGGGAGTGTGGTGCACCTGGAGAGGGCCCAGAAGCTCTGTGCCCATTCTCCATGCCTTGCCTTCTGCATCTTTTTCATCTGGCTGCTCCTGAGTTATATCCTTTTATAATAAACCAGTGACCTAGTAAGTAAAATGTTACTCTGAGTTCTTTGAGTTGCTGTAGCAAATTAATCAAACCTAAGGAGAGGGTAGAGGGAACCTCTGACTCATAGCTATTGATCAGAAGCACAGGGGGGAACCTGGACTTGCAAACAGCTTCTGAAGTGAAGGACTAATAGGATTGAGCCATTAACCTGTAAAATCAGACACTATCTCCAAGTAGATCATGTCAGAATTGATTTGAATTGTAGAGCACCAAGATGGTGTCAGAGAATTGCTGGTGTGGAAATAACTACCATAACATCTGGTGACCAGAGTACTAGTAGTATTCAGAGTATCATGTGCAGTTTAAAGGAAAACAATGGGGTTTTTACCTTACAACACTATTTTACAAATAAGGAAATAGAAGAATAAACAGAAATGCTTTGTCTCAGTTGTCACAGCTTGGCAGTGATAGAGTGGGGTTAGAATTGTCTCAGACCAACTAGGTTCTTCAATCAGAGTATTATATCACTGAATGTAACAAACAATGAAAATAAACTAAAGGTGAAAGGAGGAAATTGTCTTACCTGATTCCAAGGAACTACGGTCTTCATCTGAGGAGCCAACACCAGCAATTGATGATAACACTGCCACAAAACCTTCCTTAAAGTCCTCAAAGTTAACCTGGTTGAATTTAAGAAAAGAACCCAAAGTTACTTTCAAGAGAAGGTACATATAATCCATCAGCCTTTTGTTTTTCTCTCCTTAGATGGAAACATTTTACTGTTGCCATTTGCACTGAGAACATTCATTTCATTTTTTTTCAAAAATTAACTTAATTTTTTTTAAAAAGGAGGAGTTCTAAGATGGTAGTCACACAGAAGGACAAGAAATCACCCCCTCCTAAGAGGACACTGATATACAGAGTACCTTTATAGAGAGCAATTACTCCTAAGAGACAACTGGGGACCGAGTGAACAGCTTCTAAACAATAGAACAGAGAAAGAGAAGGCTAGGAAAACATGGGAGATTCCCAGGATCTGCAGGAATTCTCCAGGAGTGAAGATGCCAGTGAGCACCATTGTTTATATTCCCTTCCACCTCCACAGAGCAGTTGGGGGCTCTATCCAAGAGTTCTGGTCTACCTGCAATGTTGCCACAGTGCATTCCCAGCCACACTACCCAGAGTCCATTTTGGCTCCAAACAAAGGAAGCAAGCAGGATCAACAGGACATTCCTACATGAATCTGACCTACATTCCTAGATATATTACAGCTTGGTAGGCCAGTGCCTCTAATACCATAGGTACCTGCTTGGCTCCAAATGGCCTCTCAAAAGCAGCTAGTGCACACAGTCTATGAGGTTGCTTCTACACAAGGTCATTTTGTCAAGACTGGGAGACAGAGATATTTTGTATAATTCATGTAAACAAAGATAGAACAGTGAACAAAATAACAAGAAGCATACTCTCACATGAAGGAAAAAAATTTACCAAGAAAAAACCTAAATGAAACAAAGATAAGTAGTTTGCCTGATAAAAATGTTAAAAGAAACAGTCATAAGGATGCTCACTAAACTTGAGAATGGAATAGAGGAACTTAGAACTCCAACAAAGAATTAGAATATATAATAAATAACCAAGCAATTCTAAAGAATATATTGATGCACTAAAAAGAAATTAGGAGCAGTTTAGCTAACACAGAAGAAAAGATCAGCAACCTTGAAGACAGACTAGTGGAAAACACCCAATTACAACAGGAGAAAAAAAAATTAATTGAGGATGGCTTAAGGGGCTTCTAAGACAACACCAAGCATACTAACATTCCCATTATATATGTCCCAGAAGAAAAAAGTCAGGAAGAAAGAAAAACTTTACTGGAAGAAATAATGCCTGAAAACTTTGTTAACCTGTGACAGGAAACAGACATATAGGATTGGGAAGCACAGAGAGTTCCAATCGAGATGAACCCAAAGAGAACAAGAAATATTGTAATTAAAATGGAAAAAGTTAAAGTTAAAGAGACAATCTTAAAGGCAGTAAAAGGAAAACAACTAGTTACATAGAAATGAAACCTGATAAAGATATCAGCTGATTTCTCAGCAGCAACTTTCCAGGACAGAAGAGAGTGGCAGAACAATTTTAAAGTACTGAAAGAAAGGAACATATAATGTAAAATAATATACTCAGAAAGGTTATCAATCAGAATTGAAGGAGAGAAAGGAGTTTACTGGAGAAGCAGAAAATAAGAGTCCATCACCTTTAAACCAGCTTTACAAGAAATGCTAAAGGCCTTCCATAAACAGAAAAGGAAAGCCCATAACTAGAAGTCAGAAAATATGATAGAAAAAACTCAACAGGAAAAGGCAAATACTTATATTCAATAAATACAGTGAAATTCAAAGACAGTGTAGAGGGGGGAGTAAAAATGTAGTCCTCTTAAAATAGAGTCAAACTTAAATAACTATCAGCTTGAAATAGATTGCTATAGATATAAAAACTCATGCTAACAAAAAACCAGAAACCTACAAAGGACATACACAAAGAATAAAGACAAAGGCACCCAAAAAAACACTAAAGAAAACAAGCAGGCCACAAGGAATGGGATCAAGAGAAAGGAACAAAAGAGAACTACAACAACAACTAAAAAAAGAAAAAGAACAAAATGAAAATAGGTGTATACTTTCCAATAATTATTTTAAATGAAAACAGGTTAAATTCTCCAATAAAAAGACATAGATAGGATGGCTGAATGGATTAAAATACATGTCCATCTACATGCTGCTTAAGAAACTCACTTCAAATTGAAAGATACATACAGGCAAGGATAGAGAAAGTTATTCCATGAAAACAGAAATGAAAAGAAAGCTGAGATAGCAATACTCACATCAGACAAACTATACTAAAAAAAAAAGAATGTAAAAAAGACAAAGAAGGACATTACATAATGAGAAAGGGTTGACACAAGAACAAGATATAAAATTGTAAGTAAGTATGCACCAAATATAAGAGCACCTAAATATATAAAGCAAATAATAATGAACATAAAGGGAGAAATTCACAGTAATTCAATAAAAGTAGGGAATTTCAATGTCTCAATCACATGAATGGATAAATCATCCAGAGAGAAAATTAATAAGGAAATAGTGGTCTTAAATGTCACAGTAGTCCAGATTAACTTAATAGACAGTTGTAGAACATCTCATGCCAAAACTACAAAATACACACTTTTTCACATGCACATGGAACATTTTCCAAGACAGATCACGTTAGGACAAAAAACAAGCCTCAATAAACTCAACAAAATGGATATCATATGAAGCATCTTTTCCAACCACAATGTCATGAAACTAGAAATCAGCTACAGTAGAAAACTGGAAAAAACACAAATACATAGAGACTAAACAACATGCTACTGAAGAACCAATGGATCAAGGAGGATATCAAATAGGAAATGAAAAACAACCTTGAGGGATCCAAGATGGCAGCAGAATAGATGGAAGCTACATTCACTGGCTTGCAGGACCAAACTGGAATTACAACTAAAATATAGAGCAATCAAATTAAATAACCAACTGAAGACTAGCTGAACAGAAGTCTTACAACTAAGGATTTACAGAAGAAGCCACACTGAGACTGGTAGTAAGGGCAGAGACATGAAAAAGGCTGGCCTGCCTACCACAGGTGGCAGCTGAGATTCCAGAGGGATATCCCAGCTACACAGGTTCTCCTTGAGAAATGTGGGGTTTTAATCCCACACCTGGCTTCCCAGACCAGAGCACCAGAGCCTGGAGGAGGCACCCACATAACACCTGGCTATGAAAATCAGTAGGAATACTTTCTGCCAGGGAGAGATAGGGAGCTGGAGGAGACACAGGCACCCTCTTAAAGGGCCAAAGGACAAAATCTCACAGCCACTCACCCTGGGCTATGGCAGGAGTAAGGCAGAGTGGACTAGAGTTGTGTGAGGACAGTCTGGGGTTTTTGGCTCTGGGGAGAGAGCTGAGGAGACAGCCACAGGAACCACCTGTGCTGAGTCACTCTCCCACACTACAGACACCAACTTTCTAGGGAAGAGCAAGTACTTCCTGACGACATGCTCCCGGGGAAAGCAATTATCTCTGGCCTCTGTACTACCTGTCACCCAACCCTTCAGAGTTTGCAACCTGCTGAGTTGTCACCTACTGGATCACAGTGTAGAAGTCAAGGCAGACTCAAGTGGTGTCAGTGAGGGAGATAAGTGGCTTTGGGATTAGTGTCATTACCCTCCCCCACTTTCTCATGAACCTGACTGACGTCTGTCCTTCAGAAGAAATCTACTAGCCTCACTCTCGGGGCTCCTGGTGGCCCCACCCTCTCAACACTTGTTGACTCTGCCCTGCTGAGATCTGGGCAGAATCCAAGGCAGACCAAGTTTTGTGGCTTTGGACTGGGGTATGTACCCCAAAACTTCCACCAAGCCAGATAGGCACTTTCCCCTCTCCTGACAATCCAGAGTGGCCATGTCATGCTGGATCAGGCTCCTAGAAGACTTTTGGACAGATTGAGTTGTGTGTCTCTAGGATGGGAGAAGTTTTTCCCTTGCATTCCCAAAGAATGCGAAGCCTTCTGTTCACATGGCCAAATCTTGGTCTGTTAGAGCCTGATAAACCCTGCTGACCTCAACCCAATGACTTCCTGAGACCTCAGCCCACCACAAAGGCATGCAAGCACCCAGTGAGTGGCAGCTAGACTTAGTATACCCTGGGACATTTGCTGAGTGATCTCAGACCCAGCACTGGACCAAGTCTGATCCTGTATCAATTTGGTGAACACAACCCTTCTGTACCTGGTGATTCATTGAGAATGAATCTCATTGGAGTATGACCAGAGGCTGTTTCAGGGATTGAGTCTAACAGGCAGCCAGCAGGCAGAGGCAGGTGAAGGTGGATCATGAGGTTATTCGGGACTTCTGCTGATATGTCCCCAGCCCAAGCCAACTATGATGTGAAGCTTGATATTTCCAGTGTACAACCAGGCTCAGCAGAGGCAGCCACAAACTGTGGATCATTCTATACCTCCAAACAGATTGCCAAGGGCCAGTCAAAGGCAGCATCTGACTTTGACCAGCACCAGAGTCCCTCCCAAGAGGCCCCAGAACCAACACACTTGATAGCCAGCTTCAGGCAACATCAGAGCAGGATCCAATTAGCTTCACAAGCAGCATATCCAAACAGAGATCTTGTGAGTCACCATAATCTGCTGAGGCAAATAATGCTATATGTGGTCAGCATTGACATAAAAACTTGAAAACTGAGGTAGTAGATGATCCTTACAGTCAGCCAGTCTGAGGGTTGCCCAAAGATACAAATGGGCCAATAGCAATCAAGACTCAATTACAACTGAGGCCTACATAACCCACACAGTGGTCATTCCTGGAATACACAGAGCAGATGATCAAGGTGACTGTGCCAAGGGGTTTAAAAGAACACCTACTTCATAAAGCCACACTACTAAGACCGGGAGCCATAGCAGATCTAAATAATACATAAAAAACACAAAGAGACAGCCAATAGGGACACAAAGAAACATGCCCCAAATGAAAGAGCAGGAGAAATATCCAGAAAAAATAAATAACTAAAATTATGGCAAACAATTTACTAGATACAAAGTTCCAAAGAATGATTGCAAGGATGATCAAGGAACTTACAACTATAAGAAACTTAGTGAAAACTACAAGGAATGTACTAAGATCTATAACAACATGAAAAAGGACACAGAAACTATAAAAAAGACCCAGTCAGAAATGAAGATTACAATATCTGAAATGAAGAATACACCAGAATAAAAAACAGTCAGTTGGTTGAAGCAGGGGATCAATTCAGCAATTTGGAAGACAAAGTAGCAGAACACACACAATCAGAGCTGCAAAAACAAAAAAAAATTTTAAATGAGGCTAGTTTAAGGTCCTTCGTACAACATGAAGTGAACCAACATCCATATCATAGGGGTACCAGAAGGACATGAGAGAGCAAGGAATTGAAAACATGTTTCCAGAAAAAAAATGACAGAAAACAACCTTAACCTGGTGAAGGAAAACAACACGCAAGTTAAGGAAGAACAGAGTCCCCAATGAGAAGAATCCAAAAAGGCTCACACCAAGACACATCATAACTGAACTGGCAAAAGTTAAAGACAAAGAGAGAATCTTAAAAGCAGCAAGACAAACAGTTACCTACAAAGGAGCTCCGGTAAGACTACCAGATGATTTCTCAACAAAAACATTCAAAGTGATGAAAAGCAAGGACCTACAACCAAGATTACCTTACCCAGCAAGGCTATCATTTAAAATTAAAAGAGAAATAAAGAGCTTCTCAGACAAGAAAAAGCTAAAGGAGTTTGTTACCACCAAACCAGTAGTACAAGAAATGTTAAAGGACCTGCTTGAAGGAGGAGGAGGAGGGAAAGGAGGGGGAGGCGGCAGAAAAGGAAACAGAGCAACATAGTTAAAAGAATAAAATGGCAATAATATGAACTAATCAATAATCGCTTTAAATGTAAATGGCTTAAGTGCTCCAATCAAAGAGATAGGGTAGCTGAATGAATAAAAACCAAAACAGCACTCTATAAGAAACCCACCTTAGAAAAAATGCAATTTAAAAGTACAGTGATGGAAAAAGATATTTCATTTGAATGGAAAGGAAAAAAAAAATCCCTGGAGTAGTGATACTTCTATCTGATAAACAGCCTTTAAAACAAAGGCTATAGTAAGAGAACAAAAGGGCACTAAATAATGATAAAGGGAGCAATACAACAAGAAAATATAACACTTGTAAAGATTTTGCACCCAACATAAAAGCACCTAAATATGTACACAAAACAAATCTTGGTGGATATAAGGGGAGAGATTGACAGTAATACACTGAGAGTAGAGGACTTTAACAACACATTGACATCAAGGGATCGTACTTCTAGACAGGAAATCAACAAGGAAACAGCAGCCTTTGATGGCACACTAAATCAGATGGGTTTAATTGACATCTTCACAGCATTTCACCCCAAACAAGCAGATACATTCTTTTCAAGTGCACATGGAATATTCTCTAGGAGAAACCACATAATAGTACAGAAAACAAGTCTTAATACATTTAGGAAGACTGAAATCATATCAAGCATCTTCTCTGACTATAATGTTATAAAACTAGTGATTAATCACATGAAAAAAGTGGAAAATACACGGGACATGGACGCTAAGTAACATGTTGCTAAACAATGAATGGGTTAAGAATAAGATCAAGAAAGAATTTGAAAGATACCTAGAAACAAATGAAAATGAGAACACAACAACCAAAAATCTATGAGTAAGAGCAAAAGTACTCCAAAGAAGGAAATTCACAGCATTATGGCCTATGTCAAGAAGCAAGGAAAATCTCAAATAAACAACCTAACATTACTCCTAAATAAACTTGGGGTGAAAAAGCCCAAAGTGAGTAGAAGAAAGGAAATAAAGATCAAGCAGAAATAAACAAAATAGAATTGAAAAGAAAACCCAACAATACAAAAGATCAAGAAAACCAGTATGTCTCTCTCTCCTGTTTCCTTCCTTCCTCCTTAAAAAAATGAAGATTCATTTCCTCAGATGAGGAATAAAAAAACAGAAAAAAACTCCCAACTAAAATAAGTGCAGGACTGGGTGACTTCACAGAAACACTTTACCACACAGGAAAAAAAGAAAAAACATGATTTCCAGCCAATATGGAGGCGTAGGTAGATACGCTTTGCTTTCTCACACACCAAAAGAAGGATAACACCAATTTCAAAACAATAAACAACCAGAACTGCCAGAAAATTGAACTTGGTTAACTCCAACCAAGGAGTTAAAGAAGAAACATTCATCCAGACTGGCAGAAGGGGCAGAGATGGTAAGCAGAGGTGGAGAGGACATGAAGCAATGAGGCGGCCAGTGGAAGAGGCAGTCCCATATTTGCGAGTGGATAAATGAGGAGGAACAACTGGGGAGTGAGACACAACAGCAACAAAGGATTCCACCCTGGGGAAACAGCTTCAAAACTTCTGGCTGTAAAAACTTGTGGGAGTAGTGCTGCCAGGAGAAACTCTCAATGTCATAGAAGAGGCCACAAGAAGGGGCCAAAAGAAAATACAATATGCACAAACCGAAAATCAGCACCACAAGGGCACAACTGGCTTGTGGGAAGTGGGGTAAGAGACTGAAAGCTGTCCAAAAGCTGAATAAGTGGCATTGTTCCTTATCTGACCCATCCATCACATACTGCATCACAACACAGCAGTGTGAGTTGTCTCGCCATAGCAAATACCTAAGGCTCCACGCCATACAATATAACACATGAGCCAAAACAACAACAACAAAAAAATGGCCCCAATGAAAGAACAGAACAAAACTCCAGAAAAAGAACTAAGCGAAGAAGAGACAGCCAACCTATCATATGCAGAGATCAAAACACTGGTAATCAGATGCTCATACAAATGATTGCATATGGTCACAAAATAGAGGAAAAAAGTGAAGGCTACCTGAAGTGAAATGAAAAATATACAGGGAACTAACAGTAAAGGGAAGGAAACTGGGTCTTAAATCAATGATTTGGAGCACAAAGAAGAAATAAACATTCAACCAGAACAGAATGAAGCAACAAGAATTCAAAAAAAAAAAAAAATGAGAAGAGGCTTAGGAACCTCCAGGACAACTTTAAAATTTCCAATAGCTGAATCATAGGGGTGCCAGAAGGAGAAGAGGAAGACCAAGACATTGAAAACATATTTGAAAAAATAATGGAGGAGAACCAAGATGGCGGCGTAGGTAGACACACTGCACCTCCTTGCACAACCAGAACTGACAGAAAATCGAACGGCAAGGAAGTCTGACACCAAGGAAATAAAAAATAAACATTCATCCAGACCAGTAGGAGGGGCGGAGAGGACTCGCGTTGCCTTGGCGGAACCGAGACTGGTGGAGTGTGGGACGAACGGGGCAGGCAGTCTGACCACTGGCAGACCTTGCGGTCCCACATTTGCACACAGATAAACCGAGAGGGCTGGACTCAGAGTGGCGGAGAACGGGGCAGGCAGAGCAGCGGGTAGTACCCTGTGGCCCCACACATGCGCAAAGATAAACAGGGATGAACAGCGGGGAGTGAAGCAGACCGTGTAACCCTGGGCTCCTGGGCTCCAGCTCGGGGAAATAAAGCCTCAAACCTCTGAGTGAAAACACCCGTGGGGGATGGGGCGGCAGTAGGAGAGACTCCAGCCTCACAGGAGAGGTCGCTGGAGAGACCCACAGGGGCCTAGAGTGTGCACAAGCCCACCCACTCGGGAACCAGCACCAGAGGGGCCCAGTTTGACTGTGGGTAGCAGAGGGAGTGACTTAATTCCGGTGGAGAGTGGAGTGGGCGCCATTGCTCCCTCTCGGCCCCTCCCCTATGTACAGCATCACAGCCCAGTGACCAGCTTTACCCCACCCCGGTGAACACCTAAGGCTCCGCCCCTTTAAGTAACAGACACGCCAAGACAAAAAAAAAAAAAAAAAGGCCCAAATCTCAGAACACTTCAAAGCTCCAGAAAAAATACAACTAAGCAAGGAAGAGATAGCCAACCTATGGGATGCACAGTTCAAAACACTGGTTATTAAGACGCTCACAGAATTGGTTGAATTTGTTCAAAAACCAGATGAAAAAATGAAGCCTATGCTAAGAGAAACAAAGGAAAATGTACAGGGAACCAATAGTGATGCGAAGGAAACTGGGACTCAAATCAACGGTGTGGACCAGAAGGAAGAAAGAAACATCCAACCAGAAAAGGATGAAGAAACCAGAATTCGGAAAAATGAGGAGAGGCTTAGGAACCTCCAGGACATCTTGAAACTTTCCAACATCCGAATTATAGGGGTGCCAGAAGGAGAAGAGGAAGAACAAAAACTTGAAAATTTATTTGAACAAATAATGAAGGAGAACTTCCCCAGTCTGGCAAAGGAAATAGACTTCCAGGAAGTCCAGGAAGCTCAGAGAGTCCCAAAGAAGCTGGACCCAAGGAGGAACACACCAAGGCACATCATAATTACATTACCCAGGATTAAGCAGAAGGAGACAATCTTAGAAGCAGCAAGAGAAAAGGAGACAGTTACCTACAAAGGACTTCCCATAAGACTGTCAGCTGATTTCTCCAAAGAGACCTTACAGGCAAGAAGGGGCTGGCAAGAAGTATTCCGAGTCATGAAAGGCAAGGGCCTACATCCAAGATTACTCTATCCAGCAAAGCTATCATTTAGAATGAAAGGGCAGATAGAGTGCTTCTCAGATAAGGTCAAGTTAAAGGAGTTCATCATCACCAAACCATTATTATATGAAATGTTAAAGGGACTTATCTAAGAAAAAGATAAAAAATAGGAACAGTAAAAATGACAGCAAACTCACAGTTATTAAGGACCACACCTAAAACAAAAACAAGAGCAAAGTAGGCAAACAACTAGAACAGGAACAGAACCATAGAGATGGAGATCACATGGAGGGTTGTCAATAGGGGAGTGGGAGGGGGAGAGTGGGGGAAAGGTACAGAGAATAAGTAGCATAGATGATAGGTGGAAAATAGACAGGGAGAGGGTAGGAATAGTGTAGGAAATGTAGAAGCCAAAGAACTTATAAGTATGACCCATGGACATAAACTATAGGGGGGGAATGTGGGAGGGAGGGGGTGGGCAGGATGGAGTGGAGTGAGGGGGGCGGGAAATGGGACAACTGTAATAGCATAATCAATAAATATATTTTAAAAAATAATGAATGAGAACTTCCCCAGTCTGGCAAAGAAAATAGACATGATAGTCCAGGGAGCTCACAGAATTCCAAAACTGGACCCAAAGAGGAACCCATCAAGAAACATCATAATTAAATAACCAAAGATTAAAGATAAGGAAAGAATCTTAAAAGCAGCAAGAGGAAAGGAGACAGTTACCTACAAAGGACTTCCCATAAGACTGTCAGCTGATTTCTCAAAAGAAACCTTGCAGGCAAGAAGGGGCTGGAAAGAAGTATTCCAAGTCATGAAAGGCAAGGACCTACAACCAAGATTACTCTATCCAGCAAAACTATCATTTAGAATGGAAGGGCAGATAAAGTGCTTCCTGGATAATATCAAGTTAAAGGAGTTCATCATCACCGAGCCGTTATTATATGAAAAGTTAGAGGGATATATCTAAGAAAAAGAAGATCAAAACTATGAACAGTAATATAAAAACAAACTCACAGCTACAACAACTGAACTTACAAAATAAAAACAAAACTAAGCAAACAAGTAGAATAGGAACAGAATCACAGACATGGAGATCACATGGAGGGTTATAACTGGACAGTGGGTAGGGGGTAAATGGGAGAGAGGTACAGGGTATATGAAGCATAATTGGTAGGTACAAAATAGGGGGGCATTAAGAATAGCATAGGAAATAGAGAAGCCAAAAAACTTATATTTACAACCCATGGACATGAACTAAGGAGCGGTGGGCGGGAATGATGGAGGGCAGGAGGCTGTAGGGTCGGCTTCCAAATCATTGGTTTGAGTTCTGGTTTTCTTCCCTTCACTGTTGGTTCCCTCTATATTTTTATCACGCTTTGCATAGCCTTCACTTTTCCCTCTATTTTGCAACCACACACATCCATTTCTGTGAGCATCCTATTTACCAGTGGTTTGAATTCTGCATCTGATAGGTTGGCTATCTCTCTGTCCTTGAACTCGTTTCCTGGAGTTTTGGTATGTTCTTTCATTTGGGCCACATTTCATTGTTCCGGTGCACGTGTTACATTGTAAGGGGCGGAACCTTAGGTATTTGCTGTGGTAGGGCAACCTACATTGCTGCATCGTGGCTCTGTATATGGGGGAGGGGTCAGAGCAGGACATAATGCTGCTTACTCAGCTTTAAGCCAGCTTTCAGTCACTTTCCCTACTACCCACAAATGAATTTTGCCCTTCTGGTGCTGATTCACAGGTGGTTGAGTTGCTGTATGTTTAGAAACCCAGAGGTCTCTCCAACAAACTTTCCTGGGATTCTGGGAGTTTCTCCCACCACCACCACCACCCACATAGATTTTTATAGCCATAGGTTCTGAGGCTTTGTTTTCTCACCCTAGAATCCTGGGTTGCGTGGTATGTCTTACTCCCCAGTTGTTCCTCGCGGTTTAGCTGCATGCAAATGTGGGTCTGCCAGGCACTGCCTCGCCTGCCTGGTCCTCAAGTTGTCACTTTAGTGTAAGTCCTCTCCACCTGGCTGCTGCCCATCTCTGACTCTATTTCCAGTCTAGATGAATGTTTCTTCTTTAACTCCTTAGTTGTTAAGATGTCCATACAGTTTGATTTTCTGGAAGCTATGGTTGTTTCTCATTTTTAAACTTGTTGTCCTTTTGGCAGGGCAAGGAGACAAAGTGTATCTACCTAGGCCTCCATCTTGGCCAGAAGTCTTATTTTATGTTTTCATTTTGACCTGCTTGTATTTTCTTCTTTCTTTCCTCCCCCTGAATATATTGATTTCTTTTTCAAGGATTTCACTTTTTCCTTTTATTAATGTATAGGTTATGAACTATATTTCCATTATCTTATGTTTTTCCTAAAATTTATAACACATCCTTAACTTAGCAAAGTTTATTATTATTCAGTACTTTTAGCCTTCTATATGACAATATCAAGATTGTTCAATACTTTAATTTCAATGACTACACTCCTGACTTAATCCATTATCACATATTTTAACTATATTTTACATCCACTAATAAATATATTTTTTACTTATTTCATATTGTTGTTCAAGTACAGTTGTCTCCATTATCCCAGCACCACTCCTGCCTGTCCTACACATCCCTACCTCTCACCCTCAAATCTACTTCCCTTTGGCTTTGTCCATGTGTCTTTTATACATGTAACTTGACAAACCTCCCACCCCCCATTATCCCCTCCCACCTCCCCTCTGGTTACTGTTAGTTTCTTCTTTATTTCATTATCTCTAGTTATATTTGGCTGGCTTGTTTGCAGGGTTGATTAGGTTCTACTTATAGGTGAGATCCTATGGTATTTGTGTTTCACCACCCGGCTTATTTCACTTAGCATGATGCTCTCCAGATCCATTCATGCTGTTGTGAGAGTAGGAGCTCCTTCTTTATTTCTGCTGAATAGTATTTCATTTTGTAAATGTACCAGTTTTTTGATCCACTCATTTACTGATAGGTACTTAGGTTGCTTTCAACACTTGGCAATTGTAAATGGTGCTGCTATGAACATCAGGGTACAGAGGTTCTTTTGAATTGGTGTTTCAGGATTAACAGAGAATAATCCCACTAATGGAATTCCTGGGTCAAAATGCAGTTCCATTTTTAGTTTTCTGAGGAAATTCCATACTGTTTTCCACAGTGGCCTCACCAGTCTGCATTCCCACCAACAGTGTACTAGGGTTCCCTTTTGTCCACAAACTCACCAGCACTTCTTGTTTGTTGATTTGGCTATGATGGTCATTTCAACTGACATGAAGTGGTACCTCATTGTGGTTTTAATTTGCATCTCTCTGATGGCTTGTGGGCATCCTTTCATATATCTCTGGACCCTCTATTTGTCCTCCTTGGAGAAGTGTTTGTTCAGGTCCTTTGCCCATTTTTTAATTGGATTGTTTGTCTTCCTGGAGTAGAGTCATATGAGTTCTTTATATATTTTGAAGATTATACTCTTGTCCAAGATATCATTTGCAAATATGTTTTCCCATACAGTTGGTTCCCTTTTCATTTTCCTGATGTTTCTTTAGCCAAGCAGGTTTTTATTTTGATGAAGTCCCATTTCTTTATTCTTTAATTGATGTCCCCTGATCTAGGGGACATACTGGTGAAAATATTGCTGCATGGAATATCTCAGATTTTCCTCCCTATGTTATCCTCTCAGACTTTTATGGTGTTGTGACTTATATTTAAGTCTTTTATCCATCTTCAGTTTCTTTTTGTGTATGGTATAAGTTGGTGGTCGAGTTTCATTTTTTTGCATGTAGCTGCCCAGACTTCCTAACACCATTTGTTGAAGTGGCTAATTTTAATCCACTTTTATGATTCTGCCACCTTCGTTGAATATAAATTACCCATAGAGACTTGGGTTTATTTCTAGACTCTCTATTCTCTTTCATTGATCTATGTGTCTGGTCTTATGCCATTACCAAACTGTTTTGATTACCGTGACCTTGTAATATAGTTTGATGTCAGGTATGGTAAGCCCTCTAACAGTATTATTCTTTCTCAAAACTGCTGAGACTATTTGGGGTCATTATAGTTCAATATAAATTTTTCAAATGTTTGTTCTAGATCTGTGAAATATGCCATTTGTGTTTCAACAAGGATTGAGTTGAATCTATAAATTTCTTTGGGTAGTATGGACATTTAGATGATGTTTTAATTCTTCTAATTCATGAACACAATAATGTTTGCATTTATTTGTCTCTCCATTAATACCTTTCTTCTGTGTTGTGTAGTTTTCTGAATACATGTCTTTTAGACCTTGGTTAGATTTATTCCCAGGTACATTGTTTTTCTTGTTGCTATATTAAATGGGACTTTTTTTCCCTGGTTTCTCTTCCTTGCTGCAGCAAGAAAAAAAATCTTGCTTTTGATTTCTAAATATTGACTTTGTATCCTGCTGCTTGGCCTAATTCACTTACTAGGTTGAGTAGTTTTTTGTGTGGTCTATAGGATTTTGTATGTACACTATCATGCCATCTGCAGGCAATAAATAGTTGTGCCTCTGCCTTTCTAGTTTGGATGGCTTTTATTTCATTTTCTTCTCTGCTCATTGTGGCTGGAAATTCCATTAATATGTTTAATAGCAGAGGTGAAAGTGTACATTCCTGTCTTGTTCTTAGGGGGGAATTTTTAGTTTTGCCCACTGAGTATGAAATTGGGTGTTTTTCATTCATAGCCTTTATTATGTTGAGGACTGCTCCCTCTATTCGCACTTTGCTGAGCGTTTTTATGATAAATGGGTTCCGTACCTTATCAAATGCTTTTTCTGCATCTATTGATATGATTATGAGATTTTTGTCTTTCTTTTTGTTTATGTGATATATTACATTGAGAATATTATGCCATCTTTGTATCTCTGGAATAAATATGACTTGATCACAGTGTATCTTTCCTATGTATTGCTGGATGCAGTTAACCAATATTTTGTTGAAGATTTTAGAGTCTATGTTCATTAGTAATACTGGCCAGTAACTTCTTTTTTGTTGTGTCTTTACCTGGTTTTGGGATTAGGATGATGCTGGTTTCATAAAAAGAGTTTAGGAGTCTTCCCTCTTCTTGGACTTTCTGGAATAGTCTAGAAAGGTAGGGGTTAGCTCTTCCATAAATGTTTTGTAAAATTCTCCTGTGAAACTGTCTGCTCTTGGGCTTTTGTGTACCTGGAGATTTTTGATTACTGCTTCAATTTAATCAGCTGTTATTGGTCTGCTCAGGCTTTCTGCTTCTTCTTCATTCTGTCTTGGAAGACTTTATTTTTCTAGAAATTTGTCCATTTCACCTAGGTTTTCAATTTCTTGGCATATAGTTGTTTGTAGTAATTTCTTACAATTCTTTGTATTTCTGTCATATCAGTTGTAATTTCTCCTCTTTCAGGTCTGGTTTTGTTTATTTGGGTCCTCTCTCTTTTTTTCTTGATGGGTATGCTCAAAAGCTGGTTCATTTTGTTTATCTTTTCAAACAACCAGCTCTGGATTTATTGATCCTTCGCATTGTTCCTTTAGTCTCTATGTCGTTTAATTCTGTTCTGATCTTGGTTATGTCCTTCCTTCTACTCACTCTGGGCTTTGTTTGTTGTTGTTTCTCCAGTTCTGGTAGGTGTAGGGTTAGGTTGTTAGTTGAAATGTTTCTAGCTCTTTTAGGTAGCCCTGTATTGCTATGAACTTCCCTCTCAGGCCTGCCTTCGCCCTGTCCCATAGGTTTTGTACTGCTGTGTGTAATTTTCATTTGTCTCCAGAAACTTTTTCATTTCTTCCTTGATCTCATTCTTGACCCATTCATGGTTTAATAGTATGTGATTCAATCTCCATGAGTTTGAGTGTTTTTGAGTGTTTTCCTTGAGGTGGGTTTCTAGTTTCAGTCCGGAGAAAATGTGGTTGGAGAAAATGCTTGATGACTTCAACTTTTTTGAATTTGTTGAGCTTTGTTTTGTGTTGTATCATGTGATTTATCTTTGAAAATGTTCCATGTGCATTTGAAAACAATGTGTATTTTGGTATTTTGGGATGAAGGACTCTCCCTATATATCGTTAAGTCTATTTGATCTAGGGCGTTGTTCAATGCTCCAATATCCTTGTTGATATTTTGTTTGGAAGATCTATCCATTGTTGACAATAGGGTGACAGTGGGGTGATAAAATCCCATAGTATAAGTGTATTACTGTCTATATCTTTCTTGAAGTCCTCCGAGATTTTGTCCATATATTTTGGTGCTCCCATGTTGGGTGCATATATATTTATAATGTTGATGTCTTCTTGATGGATTCTTCCCTTGAGTATTGAGTATCTTTCTGGGTCTCTTTTTATGGCCATTTTCCTGAAGTCTGTTTTGTCTGATATGATTATTGCTACCCTGGCTTTTCTGCCCTGTCTATTCACCTGGAAATATTTTTTTTCCAACCCTTCACTTACAGTCTGTGTAAGTCTGTTGTTCTGAGATGGGTCTCTTGTAGGCAGCATATGTGTGGGTCATGATTTCTTATCCATTCAGCTACTCTATGTCTTTTGATTGGAAAATTGACAGCAATTACATTTAAGGTTATTGTTGATAGGTGTCATTCTACTTCCTTCAAACCTGTGATCCTCTGTCTCTCATTCTTATTCTTCCTGTTCTTAAAGCAATCCCTTTAGCATCTCTTGCAGTGTTGGTTTGGTGCAGATGTATTCTTTGAGCCTTCTTTTGTCTGGGAAACTCCTTATTTCACCTAACATGTTAACTGAGGGCCTTCCTGGGTAGAGTAATCTTGGTTGCAGGCCTTTGATTTTCATAACTTGGAATATTTCTTGCCATTCTCTTTTTGTGTGGAGTGTTTCCACTGAGAAGTCAGCTGCTAACCTTTTGGGGTCTCCCTGGTATGTTACTTTCTGTTCATCTCTTGCTGCTTTTAAGATTCCCTGTCTTTCTTTGAATTTGCCACCTAAATTATGATGTGTCTTGGAGTGTGCCTCTTTTGGTTCCTCTCGATTCCTGGATTTTTGTGACGTTTTTCTCTCATCAAATTAGGGACATTTTCCATCATTAGTTTTTTTATTTATTTTTTCCTTTTTTCCTTTTTTTGATATATTTATTTATTATGCTATTACAGTTGTCCCATTTCCCCCCCTTCACTCAACTCCATCCTACCCATCCCCTCCCTCCCACATTCCCCCCCTATAGTTCATGTCCATGGGTCATACTTATAAGTTCTTTGGCTTCTACATTTCCTACACTATTCTTACCCTCCCCCTGTCTATTTTCCACCTATCATTTATGCTATTTATTCTCTGTGCCTTTCCCCCCCTCTTTCCCCCTTCCAATCCCCTATTGATAACCCTCCATGTGCTCTCCATTTCTGTGCTTCTGTTTCTGTTCTATTGTTTGCTTAGTTTTCTTTTGTTTTGGTTTTCGGTGTGGTTGTTAATAACTGTGAGTTGCTGTCATTTTTACTATTCATATTTTTTATCTTCTTTTTCTTAGATAAATCCCCGTAACATTTCATATAATAAGGGCTTGGTGATGATGAACTCCTTTAACTTGACCTTATCTGAGAAGCACTCTATCTGCCCTTTCATTCTAAATGATAGCTTTGCTGGATACAGTAACCTTGGATGTAGGCCCTTGCCTTTCATGACTTGGAATACTTCTTGCCAGCCCCTTCTTGCCTGTAAGGTCTCTTTGGAGAAATCAGCTGACAGTCTTATGGGAAGTCCTTTGTAGGTAACTGTCTCCTTTTCTCTTGCTGCTTCTAAGATTCTCTCCTTCTGCTTAATCCTGGGTAATGTAATTATGATGTGCCTTGGTGTGTTCCTCTTTGGGTCCAGATTCTTTGGGACTCTCTGGGCTTCCTGGACTTCCTGGAAGTCTATTTCCTTTGCCAGACTGGGGAAGTTCTCCTTCATTATTTGTTCAAATAAGTTTTCAATTTTTTGCTCTTCCTCTTCTCCTTCTGGCACCCCTATAATTCAGATATTGGAATGTTTAAAGTTGTCCCAGAGGTTCCTAAGCTTCTCTTCATTTTTTCTGTTTTTTTTTTTTAATTCTTGTTTCTTCACTCTGTTCCGGTAGACTTTTTATTTCTTCCTTTTGTTCCATATCATTGATTTGAGTCCTGGTTTCCTTCCTGTCACTGTTGGTTTCTGAATATTTTGCTTTATCTCACTTTGGGTATCCTTCATTTGTTCTTTCATTTCGTGTCCAAGCTCAATCAGTTCTGTGAGCATTTTGATTAGCAGGGTTTAAATTTACCATCAGATAGGTTGGCTATATCCTCCTCACTTAGCTCCCTTTCCGAGGGTTTGCACTGTTCTTTCATTTGGGCCCTATTTCTTTGTCTCAGCACACTTGTTAAGTTGTAAGGGGGTGGGGCCTTAGGTATTCACCAGGGCAGGGCAACCTTCCTTGCTGGGTGCTGTCTGTGGGGAAGGGGCTAGAGAGGGAACAATGCAACTCACCTGCTCGGCTCTAGCCCCACTTTTCAACAAACCTTCATGTGAGATTGGGAGTTTCTCCCACCACGGCAACCCTTGCCACAGTCCACAGTGAACTTTGAGTCTCAGTTTCCCATTCAGCCAGCCCAACCCACATCATGGTCTACTGCCTCACCGCATGTTCTCTCAGCCAGCCCTGCCTGTGCGGTCCACTACCTTGCCACAGGTTCTTTCCATTTGACTGTTTCTTTAATTCTTTGGTTGTCGAGGTTCCATGCAGTTTGATTTTCTGGCACTTCTGGTTGTTTATTGATTTTAGATTGGTTGTTATCCTCCTTTTGGTTGTGCGAGTAAGCAAAGGGTTTTTACCTATGCCTCCATCTTGGCCAGAACTGCCTTTGATGACACCTTTATTTTTTAAAAACATTTTTTGCTGCATGTGGAATTCATGCTGGCAGTTGATTTTTTTCCAGCACATTGGAAAAACCTTTCTACTGGTTCTGGCTTCTACTGTCATGTGGAGAAGGCGACTGTCAATCTAACTACTAGACATTTTCAGAATGATGTTTTTCTTTGCTTTTTAAAAATTAATAATCTTTTCATTTTGAAAAGATTTTCATAATTTTAGATTCACATGTGGTTGTAGAAAAAATACAAAAAGAGATCCTGTGTACCAATGTCTGGCTGCTTTTAACATGATCTCTTTGGCTTTATTTTTCTTCAGTATCACAATACTATGGTCAGTGTGGATTTCTTTTTATTTACGCTACTTGGAATCCATGGGGTTTTGAAATCCTAAATCTGTTCTGGAAATTTTAAAGCTATTATCTAATCACATAATGCCCTACACATTCACTCTTTTCCTCCTAGAAGTCCAACTAAAGGAATGTCAGACCTTCTCACATGACCTTCTCTTTCTTAAGTTGTGTCTAAGTTGCTGTTAAACTCTTCCATTTAATTTTTAATTTTGGTTATCACATTTTTCAGTTCTGAAAGTTTTACTTGCAGTTCTTTGTTCTGATCTGTTAAATCATTTTTTAGAGTTCTCTCTTTCAAGCTTTTGTTTTTCAATTTCTCCTAACATAGTAATTAAATATAGTTGTTTTATATTTTGTGCCCAATAATTCCAACCCATCAAAGCTTTGTGCCTTTGCCTGCTGTTTCTACTGGTTCTTACTCATTCTATCTTATTTTTGTACTTAATTATTCTTGACTGTATGCTGGTTATTATATTTGACTATTACTTAGAAGTAATTAGAGACCTTTGATGATGGTACTGTCTCAAGAGAGGACTTTTCTTTGCTTTTGCCAGATGCCTGAGGGGACCACTCATGCAGGACAACCTTAATCTAAGTGCAAGAACTGAGGTAATCTAGACCACAGAGGGGATGCAAGCCCAGGTAGCAAAAAAGCACAATGGCTTATTTACTTACAATTCATCTTTACCCTATGTGTTACCCTTTAAGAACTTCCCTTAAATTTGGGGCTTCTTTATCAGATTCTCTACCTTGGGTGAGTCTTAGTTTTGACATATTTCCCTGGTACTTGGAGGTCCCCCAAAACACATCGATTTAACAGTTGCTTACTTAATAACTGAAAATATTTTCAGAGCAAATGGGGCTTTGTGTGCTGAGGTTAACCTTTCAGGATATGTGACTTATTATAGATTTTTAGACTGGTAATTTCTTGCTGACTTGTTTATTATTTTTTACTGGTTTCAGTATCTTTGTTTTTACTACTTTTTTCAGCTTTTTTAGTAGCCCTCACTGGAAGGTTGACCTGAGTTTGGAAACTTGCCACTACTACAATGTCTGAAGCCTTTTCAATCTTTTTGAGGGCTGCATAAACTTTACTTAACCAATCTCATATTGAAAAGGCTGTTTCCAATCTGTTGCTCTTTGAATCAGTGCTAGAATGAATAACCTTCCATGTATTTCATTTCACATGAATATAGACATTATATTTCTTTCATTTTTATATCCCAATCTTCTGGATGTTGCCCAGCATGTAATAAGTGTTCAAAAATACTTGTTGAATGGAAGCAGGAGAAAATGACAATTTTGTGTAATCTAACCTCATATTTCTTTTCTGTCTTTTCTTATAATGAAAAAAATTTTTGATTTTATTTATTTACTTCTAGAGAGACGGGAAGGGAGGGAGAAAGAGAAGGAAAAAAACATCAACGTGTGGTTGCCTCTTGTGCACCCCCTACCAAGGACCTGGCCCACAACACAGGCATGTGCCTCGAATGGGAATCGAACTGGCAACCCTTTGATTTGCAGGCCTGCACTCAATCCACTGAGGTACACCAGCCAGGCTTTTGTGTCTTTGATAACATTTACGAACTGACTTTCTCCTGTTCATCAAACAATATGGGATCTGATAGCCAAGTATATTGTGATTTAATCTGATACCATTTTGAGTGTGCTTCTGTGTATTTTTGTGTCCTCTTCCTTCATTGCTCACAAAAGAAGGGAAGAGAAACACCATAGGTAACTTCAGATCAGACTCAAGAGCACTAAAGGAAATAGACTGATTTCTTAATTTATCTAGCCCTGTCTTCTTTTGGGGAACACAAAATCATGGCTGTAAGACAGAATAAAGTTGAAACAGATGGAAGGACAGATGGATAAACATGAACAGAGCTTTTCCAAGTGAATGGTAACCAGAAAAGATCAGGCTCCTGACACTGCTTGTGAGTGTCTGTCTCTCCTTCTAACCTACCTCCCCATTAATGTGTCAGGAGAAACTACCAGCCTCCTGGAAGGAATTGCAACTCAGAGCAACTGCCTTTCAGGATGCATGTGACATGGGGGAAGTGAGAAATCTCAAAGAATCCAAGTTAATTTTTCTCTTTGATGTTCCAATACTGATCTTTTTTTTCCTGTCACATTTGATGTTTCTGAATCTTATACCAGTTCTGCATATACAAAGCATAAAGCAGAGAAAGGCTCGGGAATGTTATGGTTTGTTCAATAAGCAGAACCTACAATCTGAATCTGGGCCCAAAAGTTATCCTTTTAGGTTTGAATTTCTCACTGTCAAAAATGATCAAGAAAACCAGATCATCTGTTTATATTGCTTAAATAACTAGAGTACTGATTTTTCACAAATGCACCTTTTTCTGATCTTGGTTCCAAATACAATTCCAGGTGATATCAAAAGGGGCTGGAACATTATCTATAAAAAAAAAAATATTCGCTTCTTAAGTCCAAAAGGAAAAAAAAAAAAAAAGAGGAAGAGAATAAAGAGAGAAAGGGTGCGGTCAATTTAATTGAGTCAGCATTCTCTGCCCTAAGGAGTAAAAGTACCCTATTGACAAGCATTAGTGACACAGGGCAGTTGGTTCTTTGGGGAAGTAACAAGAGGCTGGATTTGCTTTATTCTCTCCCTATGCCAGCAGTGAGGACTTTTTTAAAAAATTGTTTTTCTTCATTCATTTTTGACCAAGAGTCAATTCAGGAAAATTTGCAAGCTAGATTTTTTTCTTATTCAAAATGACAACAGTTTTACTGAATTCTGTGAAAAAGATAGCTCTTCCTTCAAAGTTGAGATGACAAGATAACAGGTACTGTTTTTACCACTAACAGTTTAATATGTGGACACATTCAAGAAGTAGGAACAAGGTGGGAGGTGCTTATTAGTGTTTCAGGAAAGTTTTTTATCTAGGTTCTACATCATCATTTAAATGACCCTGAATTTCCTAGAGAAAAGAATTCTCTGAGTTAATTTCCTATATTGCCTACATGAAATCACAGGACACCTCTGAACGTAGGTATCCTTTGTTCCTTAACAGTAGTTTGAAATTTTGTCCAGCTGCAAGATGAATTTCAAGCTGTGAAACTGTAATACAATACAATCTACCCTTGAGTACTTTGAAGCTGTCAGTCTCTGAATGACTTACCAGTGCATGAACCCACAGAGCCAGCCCTGTGTTTTGTGAACCACATGCTACCCACCCATACCATAACCTCTGACACCTGCTGACAAATCACTCAAACAACTTTCTGTAAAAACAAAACAAAGCCTCTGGAGGTTACTGCATTTAAAAAGTCATCTTAAGAAAATTCTTTCTACAATGTAGGAGTTCCATAGAAGGAAAAATACCATTTCATTTCCCAGTAACTTTTCTTTGACGAGTATCCAACTGATACTTATCAAATACCCATAATAATCAATAAAGTACTCTGTGCTCCTCCTTAAGAGAATGAAGTCAAATACCCACCCTGGCATGGCAATCATTTCCAAGAAGTGTTTGCAGAAGAATGGGAAGCTGCTTTTCTAGATGAAGCTTAAGACAGAGTTGGGTCAGCTCTTCCCGGTCCAGAAAGCCTGTCCCTGTGGTGTCACAGCTTCTGTAGACTTCCCTGAGTTGTGAAACATAGTGATTCTCTTCTTCTTCGTCCATCCCATAGCAGGCTGAACATGCCAGGGGAAAACCAAAAACAATGGTACACTATTATTATCATACCTCACACATTCTCCCATTGTTAGGATACCAGACAGTGTGGCCCAGGCACAGCATAGAAGCTGGGTGTGTAAACAAAGGACACTGAGAGCCCTCTCAGGTTTAAGTGGGCCTAGGAGGAATCTGCTCCACCTTTGTAGAAGAGGCATAAAACATCTTATTACTAAGAGCCAGCGTACCTTCACAACAACCAGGAATATTTGTTCTGCAAAAACAAAACAAAACAATAACAAAAAAAAAAACCCTGAATAATTAGGAAAAAAGATAAATATGAAGAGAATTAAAATTGTCTAAAATTTCATCACCTAGAAAATCATTAATGAGCCCTGGATGGCGTAGCTCAGTGGATTGAGTGCTGGCTTATGAGCCAAAGGGACACCAGTTTGATTCCCAGTCAGGGCACATGCATGGGTTGTGAGCTGGGTTCCAAGTTGGGGGTGTGTGAGACACAACCACACATCAAAGTTTCTCTTCCTCTTTTTCTCCCTCCCTTCCCCTCTCTCTTAGAATAAATAAAATCTTTACAAAAATTATTGATATTTTGGCAAATATACATTCTAATTTTTTTAATTTTTTAAAATTTTAAAATTTTTTATTGTTATTTAATTACAGTTGTGTGCCTTTTCTCCCCATCCCTCCACCCCACCCCAGCCAAACCCCCCTACCTCCCCCACCTCCACCCTCCCCCTTGATTTGGTCCATGTGTCCTTTATAGTAGTTCCTGTAATCCCCTCTCCTCACTGTCCCCTCCCCACTTCCCCCTGCCCATTGTTAGACTGTTCTTAACTTCAATGTCCCTGGTTATATTTTGTTTCCTTTTTTCTTCTATTTATTATGTTCCAGTTAAAGGTGAGATCATATGGTATTTGTCCCTCACCGTCTGGCTTATTTCACTAATTTTTTCTATACATATACAAGTATGTTTTTTTCTTACAAATATAAGAAAAATGGAAAATCCAATAAAAATACAGGATTTTAATAAATAAATCATAACAGAAGAAAAACATATGGTTAATAACCATCAAAAATATTCAAAATGAAACAGAGACACTGTATCTGTCAAATTATCAAGAATAAAAACTTTTACTGCTGAGGCTCACAGAGAAGGGTAATCTCAAAAATTCCTGGAGGAAGTGACAATTAATAAATTTTAAAAAAAATTTTATTTATTTTTAGAGAGGGGAAAGGGAAGGAGAAAGAGAGGGAGAGAAACATCAATGTGTGGTTGCCATTCATGTGTCTCCTACTTGCCTGCAACCCAGGCATGTGCTCACTGGGAATTGAACCAGCGAATGTTTGGTTCACACCCTGTGCTCAATCCACTAAGCTACACCAGCCAAGGCAACCATAAATGTTTAGGGAGGGTATTTTTTCTATATATCAAGAAATTTAAAAAATATATTAATTATCTGACCTAGGTATTTCACATAAAAGAATTTCATAATTCCTACAAGAATAGTTTGCTAAATGATAGTGTATTTATATGGCAGAATAAGAAGTAGCTTTAAAAATCACATTTCTAAAGAATATTTAATAGCATAGGAATTATAGTTCATGAAATATCAGGCAGGATAATTTGTTTATAATAATAGCTAATATACTTAGCTGTCACTATACATATAATAATTTATTTAACAGTTCTATCAAAAAAAAGCCTCTGCAACTTTCTGAGAATAATACATGATTCAAAAAGAGAAAAGAGGACTTCTTACCAAGATGAAGGGGTAGAGAGATACATTGTGCCTCCTTGCGCAACCAAAAGAAGGGAAACAACAAATTAAAAAAAAAAAAAAAAAAGCCAGAACTGACAGAAAACCGAACTGTATGGAACTCCGAAAACCAAGGAGTTAAAGAAGAAAATTTCATCCAGACCAGTAGGAGTGGCATAGATGAGCAGTCGTGGGGAGAGGACCCTCAGCAAGGCAGTTGCTGGAGGACTGGGCCAGGCAAGGTGGCACCTGGTGGAGCAGGTGGTCCCACATTCACATACGGATAAACCAAAAGGAACAACCCGGGAGCCAGACAGACTGCACAGCCCAGGGTTCCAGTGTGGTAAAATAAAGACTCAAATCCTATGACTGAAAAAATCCGTAGGGGTTTTGGCAGTTGGAGAAACTCCCAGCTTCACAGGAGAGTTCAGTGGAGAGACCCACAGGGTCCTAGAATGTACACAAGCCACCAGCCTTGGGAATAAGCACCAGGAGGGCCCAGTTTGCTCATGGGTACTGAAGGAAGTGACGGAAAGCCGACCAAGAGCTAAGCAAGCTGCATTATTCCCTTTGAACCCCCATGCCACTTACAGAGCTACAACACAGTGACGTGGGTTGCCCCACCATGGCAAATACCTAAGGCTCTGCCCTTTACTATGTAACAGGTGCACCAAGACAAAAAAATATGGGCCAAATGAAAGAACAGATCAAAACTCCAGAAAAAATACAACAAAGTGACAAAGAGACAGCTAACCTATCAGGTGCAGAGTTCAAAACACTGATAATCAGGATGCTCACAGAAATGGTCGAGTACGGTCACAAAACTGAGGAAAAAGTGAAGGCTTTTAAAAGTGAAATAAAGGAAAATGTACAGGGAACCAACAGTGAAGGGAAGGAAACCAGGACTCAAATCAATGGTTTGGAGCACAAGGAAGAAATAAACATTCAACCAGAACAGAATGAAGAAATAAGAATTCCAAAAAAGGAGAAGAGGTTTGGGAACCTTCAAGACAACTTGAAACATTCCAACATCTGAACCATAGGGGTGCCAGAAGGAGAAGTGGAAGAACAAGAAATGGAAGAGCAAGAAATTGAAAACTTATTTGAACAAATAATAAAGGAGAAGTTCCCCAATCTGGCAAAGGAAATACACTTTCAGGAACTCGGAGAGTACCAAAGAAGTTGGGCCCAAAGTACACACCAAGGCACATCATAATTACATAATTACATAATTACATAATTACCCAAGATCAAAGATAAGGAGAAAATCTTAAAAGCAGCAAGAGGAAAGGAGACAGTTACCTACAAAAGAATAAGACTATACTATCAACTGATTTCTCAGAAGAAACCTTGCAGGCAAGAAGGGGCTGGAAAGAAGTATTCCAAGTCATGAAAGGCAAGGACCTACATCCAAGATTACACTTTGCAGCAAAGCTCTCATTTAGAATGGAAGGGCATATAACATGCCCTTCCAGATAAGGTCAACTTAAAGGTGTTCATCATCACCAAGCCCTCATTATATGAAATGTTAAAGGGGTTTATCTAAGAAAAAGACAATCAAAACTACGAACAGTAAAATGACAACAAACTCAAAACTATCAACAACCAAACCTAGACAACAAAAACAAAAAGGAACTAAGCAAACAACTACAACAGGAACAGAATCACAGAAATGGAGAATGCATGGAAGGTTATCAGCGAAGTAGTGGAGGGGGAGAGAGGGGGAAAAGGTACAGGGAGTAAGTAGCATAAATGGTTGGTAGAAAATAGATAGGGGGAGGTTAAGAACAGTATAGGAAATGTAGAAGCAAAAAAACTTATATGTAGGACCCGTGGGTATAAACAAATGGTGGGGGTAGGGAGAAGGCGGGTGGGAGGGGGAATTCAGGGCAGAGGGTAATAAAGGGAGGAAAGTGGGACAAATGTAATAGCATAAATAATAAAATATATTTTTAAAAAAGAGAAAAGAAAAAATACACCAAAATAGTATAACTTTGTGCTATTTTATATATTTTTATATATCTTAAAACTTATTATAACAATGAAAACACAATATAACCAGAAAAATATTGTGAAAACATCAACAACATTAAGCTCCTAAAGACATTATGATGAACCATACAAAATTGCCATTATTTGACCATGTTGAACAACAAAAATGGTAACTGGATATAGTTGAACATATTATATGGACACAGGACCTATGGACAATTCTGAAAATAGGAAATATGATAAGTAAACAAACATGAAAAATCAAGCAAGCTCATTAATAATCAAATAAAGTACGAACATGAAACAATGAAGCAACATCTCTTCTTAGTAAGGTTTAGTACATATTCTTTGAATAACAATTATAAAGATGTAATTTAATGTGGTCTATGGTGCTTACTCACCATTGTCCCCAAGGGGCGGGGAGTTGTGCATCAGTACAAAAACTGTATGGGGTTTTAAAATCTGTTCACATCAATCACCAAATGGAAAATGTGCATGATTCTCATCTTACTCAGGAAAATAATAGATGAAATAAAAAAGGTAACATTGAGTAGAATTTTCATACTGATATTTCACTGCAATCTCAGAAAGTGAAATGCCTCACCGGACTCTTAAACTTCTGCTATTAGTTGCAAAAAAGCCAGTATCCACCCCACGAATGAACAAATCAGTTCATGGCCTCAGATTTCATGTAAGAGTAAAATGGCAATAAATCTGTTCAGCATCTGCATGGACCTGCACTATTTGCTCATCAAATTATTCATTTGTTTCTTAGACAGGAACATGGAAGTTTAAAAAGGGAAAATAATTTAGCTGTGCACCTGTGCCACTCTCCCAGACTGTTTTGAGGAGGTAACTGTTTTGAGGAGGTAACTGCATCAAGAATATAGACAAAAAAAAAAAAAAAAAAAAAAAGCAACTAGAAAATAAACTAAGTAATAGCTGTAAATCATCATTGGTCCAATTTATTATGTGAAGTTATTTCCTCTCTTAACTGGAGCTCCACCACTTTTCTAGACAAGAATCATCTTTAGTGAGCTGCATAAAACTACTTATACATGCAAATGCTAATTTTTGATACACCAGAAAAAAACTGACAGGAGGAAGGTTTTTTTTAAATAATTAAAATTTTTTTCAATTACAGGTGATATACAATATTACATTAGTTTAAGGTATACAACCCAGTGGTTAGACATTTATATAACTAACAAAATGATCACCCCAAATCAATCTAGTACCCATTTGACACCAATACATAGGTATTACAATGTTGTTGACTATATTCTCTATGCTGTACTTTACATCCCCATGACTATTCTGTAACTACCAATTTACACTTTTTAATTCCTTCACCTTTTCCACTCATCCCCCCAAACCCCCTCCCATCTGGCAAATGTCAAAGTGTTCTCTATATCTATGAATCTGTTTCTGGTCTGCTTGTTCAATTTTTGTGTCTGTTTGTTTTTTAGATTCCACATATAAGTGAAATCATATGGCATTTGTCTTTCTCTGTCTTGACTTATTCACTCAGCTTACTACCCTCTAAGACCAGCCATATTGTTACAGATGGCAAGATTTCATTCTTTTTTTAATGGTTGAGTTGTATTTTATTGTATACATGTACCATTTCTTCTTCATCTGTGCATTCATTGATGGACACATAGGTTGCTTCCATATCTTGGCTATAGTAAATAATGCTATAATGAACATATGGATGCATATATCTTTTCAATTTAGTATCTGGATTTCTTTCAGATAAATACACAGACATGGAATTGCTGAGTTCTCCATCGTCTTGTTATACCTTTTGTTTTCAAGTCTATTTTTTCTGGTATAAGAATTGCTACCTCAGTTTTTGTTGTTCCATTTTCATGAAATATCTTTTTCCATCCCTTTATTTTCAGTGTGTGTTTTTCCATCTGAAGTGAGTCTCTTGGAGACAGCACAAATAAGGGTTTTGTTATCCATTCAGCCATCGTATAACCATATATCTTTTAGTGGCGGCATTTAATCCCTTTGCATTTAAAGTATTGTTGACAGATGTGTATTTATTTTGATTTTATTATTCATATTTTTTACTTTTTTCTTTTTCTTAACACAGACACTTTAGCATTTCTTGTAACAGTGGTTAGGTGGTATGAACTTCTTTCTCTTTTTCTTGTCTAAGAAGCTCTTTATATGTCCTTTGGTTCTAAATGATAGCATTACTGGGTAAAGTAATCTTGGTCATAGGTCCTTGCTTTTTATTACTGTGAGTATTTTGTGCTTATCCCTTCTGGTCTGCAAAATTTCTGTACACAAATCAGGGGACAATCTTATGGGAGCTCCCTTGCAGGAAACTAACTACTTTCTCTTGCTGCTTTTAAGACTGTCTCTTTATTTAGTCTTTGGCATTTTAATTATGACATATCTTGGTGTGGGTCTCTTTGGGTTCATGTTATTTGGAACTTGCTGCATTACCTGGACTTTATGTCTACTTCCTCACCAGGTTAAGGAAGCTTTCTGTCTTTATTTTTTCAACTATATTCTCAATTATTTGCTCTCATTTCTTTCCTTCCAAGAACCCCATGATGTGAATGTTCGTACACTTGAAGTTGTCCCAGAGGCTCCTTAAACTGGCCTCATATTTTTGGATTCCTTTTTTTTTTCTTTCCTGATTGGATGTTTTCTGCTTCCTTATCTTGCAAATTGATGATTTGATCCTCTGCTACATTTACTCTACTGTTTATTTTAAGTATTTTTCATTTCAGTTATTGTATTCTTCACTTCTGACTTGTTCTTTATGGTTCCTATATCTCTGTTAAAGTTTTCACTGAGTTCACCAACTCTTCCCCTAAGTTTACTAAGCATCCTTACAACCAGTGTCTTTTTTTAATCCTCACCTGAGCATATGTTTTTAGTTAGTTTTAGAGAGAGAAGAAGGGAGTGAGATTGATGTGAGAGAAACATTGACTGGTTACCTCCTGAATGCACCCTTACTGGGGATCAAACCTGCAACCTTTTGGTGAATGGGACGCTGCTCAATTAACTGAGTCACCGAGCCAGGGCATAAACAGTGTTTTGAACACTGGATCTGGTAGAATGCTTTTCTCTGTTATATATTTTTTCTGGAGTTCTGTTCTTTTATTTCGCTTGGTGCGTTTCTTTGTCTCCTTATTTTGACTGCCTCCCTATGTTTGTGTTTATGTATTATGTACAGCTGCTATGTCTCCCAGTCTTGGTATGTAGCCTTATATAGTAGGTGAGGTACTCCAGGAACACCCCTTTGTGGGCTCCGAGTACCCTCCTGTTGTAGCTGAACCTTGATTGTTGGCACTTCAGTAGGAGGGATTTACACCCAGAATAATCAGATGCAAGTACTGGCCATGACCACAACAGAGATGCTGTGCAGAAGCTAACTCCTCAGAGCAGGACTTGCTTCAGCAGGGCTCGGGTACCTGATGAGACGGCCCCTTGAGTGTGTCATTCAAAGAGCTGGTTGGTTGATGCTCCAGTGTGGTCTGAACCTGTCCATCAGATGTGCTGGCTCTGAGGTGTCTCAAGTGGTGCAGTCCCTGATTGGTCACCACCTGTGCCCTGCCTAAGGCCATCTGGCATGAGGTACAGAGCACCAAATGGCTGATACTTTTGCTGGGCCTAGAGGTACCCACAAGAGGCTAAAGCTTCAAATAAAGGCTGGCTGCTGCTAGTGCTGGGCTTGGGACTGCTTATCAAGAAGTATGGGGTACACTGAGGCCAGATGCTACTTATTTGTGGGGTTTGTGAAACTTCCAGAGATTTTAGGAAAGTCCACATCATGAGCCTTCAAGATAGGTTGTTTATATGTAAAAGCCACTGGAAATGGCTTGGGTGAGACCACAAGTTGGGTGGGACCAGGTCTCTGAGAATCACTAGGGTGGAGCAAACAGTGGTAGCCAAGTTGATGGAGACTGAGTTATGGCATCTCCCTGTAGAAGATGGACTCAGCAAAGGAACAACAGCCTTTGCAAGCACTTTTGTGGGGGAGAAAGATGCCCCTCCAACCCTTGTCCCAGAGCCAGAAAACTCACTTCCTCTCCTTATGTCCCTGATAACTTTCAAGCTGCTATCTCAGTGCTGGAGCTCAGAGCTTGTGAGTTCAGGTAAGTCCATGGGTGGGCCCTTTAAGAGGTATGCCTGGGACTCCTATAGCTCTCTAATCTCACTCAGCTGCAATACCCACTGATTTCACAGCCAGAGCATATAGCAACTTCTGTTTTGTGCACTGCAATGCTGGGCTGGGTTAGGGGCGCTGATGTCAGGCTGGGACCCTTTGCTTTTTTTTTTTTTTACTGCTGTTCAATTACAGTTGTCCCGATTCCATGCCCCCCCTCCCCCCACTGCTCTGGTCCTGCCCCTCCACCCTCCCCCACTCCCACAGTCAATCCCCACAACATTGTCCTTGTCCTGAAGTCCCTTATACATGCTCCTTGATGGCCCTTCCCCTTCTTTCCCCTGTTATCCTCTGCTCCCTTCCCCTCTGGCCACTGCCAGTTTATTCTTTATTTCTATGTCTCTGATTCTATTTTCCTCATTTTCTGTTTTGTTGATTAGGTCCCACTTATACATAATATCATAGGGTATTTGTCTTTCATTTCTTATATCACTTAGCATAGTACTATCCAGTTCCATCCATGCAGAAAGACTGAAATTCCGACAGTCTTTCTGCTGCATAGTATTCCATTGTGTAAATGTACCACAGTTTTTTGATCTACTTATTTATTGATGGGCACTTAGGCTATTTCCACAACTTGGCTATTGTTATCAATGCTGCTATGAACATTGGGGTGCATAGGTCCTTTTGAATTGGTATTTCCAGACTCTTAGGGTATCATCCCAGAGGTGGAATCAGTGGATCAAAAGGCAGTTCCATTTTTAGTTTTTTCAGTAAATTAGGTGCTGTGTTCCACAAAGGCCACACTCCCACCAGCAGTGCACTAGTGTTTTCTTTTGTCCACAATCTCACCAGCAGTTGTTGCTTGATTTGTTAATGATGTCCACTCTGACTGGTTTCAACTTGCATCTCTCTGATGACTAGTGATGCTGAAAATTCTTTCATGTCTGTGTGCCCCCTGTATATCCTCCTTGGAGAAGTGTCTGTTTAGGTCATTTGCCTATTTTTTAATTGGATTGTTTTCCTAGTGTGGACTCATGTGAGTTCGTTATATATTTTGGAGATCAAACCCTTGTTCAAGGTATCATTTGCAAATATATTTTCCCATGTGGTTGGTTTCCTTTTAATTTTGCTGATGTTTCCTTTGGCTGTGCAGAAGCTTTTGATTTTGATGAAGTCCCATTTGTTTATTCTGTCCTTTATATCCCTTGACCTAAGGGTTGTATTGGTGAAAATATTGCTTCATGGGATATATGAAATTTTCCTGCCTATGTTCTCTTCTAGGACTTTAATGGTATCACAATTCATATTTAAGTCTTTTATCCATATTTTTTCTCTTTTTAAAATATATTTCATTGATTATGCTACTACATGGTCCCATCCCCCCCCCTTGATTGCCCTCCGTCTTGCACACTGCCTCCCACCCCGCCTCCCCACACCATTAGTTCATGTCCACGGGTCCTACATATAAGTTTTTTGGCTTCTACATTTCCTATACTGTTCTTTTTTTTAATTTTAATTTTTTATTGTTATTCAATTACAGTTGTGTGCCTTTTCTCCCCATCCCTCCACCCCAGCCCGGCTGAACTCCCCTCCCTCCCCCACCTCCACCCACCCCCTCCTATACTGTTCTTAACCTCCCCCTATTTTCTACCAAACATTTATGCTACTTATTCCGTGTATCTTTTCCCCCTTTCTCCCCCTCCACTCCTCCGCTGATAACCCTCCACATGTTCTCCATTTCTGTGATTCTGTTCCTGTTGTAGTTGTTTGCTTAGTTCCTTTTTGTTTTTGTTTTCTTTTTAGGTTTGGTTGTTGATAGTTGTGAGTTTGTTGTCATTTTACTGTTCATAGTTTTGATCCCTTTAACATTTCATATAATGAGGGCTTGGTGATGATGAATGCCTTTAAGTTGACCTTATCTGGGAAGGCACTTTATCTGCCCTCCCATTCTAAATGATAGCTTTGCTGCATAGGGTAATCTTGGATGTAGGTCCTTGCCTTTCATGACTTGGAATACTTCTTTCCAGCCCCTCTGGCCTGTAAGATTTCTTTTGAGAAATCAGCTGATAGTATAGTCTTATTCCTTTGTAGGTAACTGTCTCTTTTCCTCTTGCTGCTTTTAAGATTTTCTCCTTATCTTTGATCTTGGGTAATGTAATTATGATGTGCCTTGGTGTGTGCTTCCTAAGGTTCAACTTCTTTGGGACTCTCTGACTTCCTGGACTTCCTGGAAGTGTATTTCCTTTGCCAGACTGGGGAAGTTCTCGTTCATTATTTGTTCAAATAAGTTTTCCATTTCTTGCTCTTCTTCTTCTCCTTCTGGCACCCTTATGGTTCAGATGTTGGAATGTTTCAAGTTGTCCTGAATGTTCCTAAGCCTCTTCTCATTTTTTGGAATTCTTGTTTCTTCATTCTGTTCTGGTTGAATGTTTATTTCTTCTTTGTGCTCCAAACCATTGATTTGAGTCCTGGTTTCCTTCCCTTCACTGTTGGTTCCCTGTATATTTTTCTTTATTGTACTCCGTGTAGCCTTATTTTTTCCTCTATTTTGTGACCATACTCGACCATTTCTGTGAGCATCGTGAGTACCAGTGTTTTGAATCCTACATCTGATAGATTGGCTATCTCTTTGTTGCATAATTCTATTTTTGGAGTTTTGAACTGTTCTTTCATTTGGGCCATATTTCTTTGTCTGGGCACACCTGTTAAATTTTTTTTTTTTTTAATATATTTATTGATTATGCTATTACAGTTGTCCCATTTCCCCCCCCACTCCACTCCATCCTGCCCACCCCCCTCCCTCCCACATTCCCCCCCCATAGTTCATGTCCATGGGTCATACTTATAAGTTCTTTGGCTTCTACATTTCCTACACTATTTTTACCCTCCCCCTGTCTATTTTCCACCTATCATCTATGCTACTTATTCTCTCTACCTTTACCCCCCTCTCCCCCTCCCACTCCCTTATTGACAACCCTCATGTTCTAGTTGTTTGCCTAGTTTGCTCTCGTTTTTGTTTTATGTGTGGTCGTTAATAACTGTGAGTTTGGTGTCATTTTTACTGTTCCTATTTTTGATCTTTTTCTTAGGTAACTCCCTTTAACATTTCATATAATAAGGGCTTGGTGATGATGAGCCTCTTCAACTTGACCTTATCTGAGAAGCACTTTATCCTCCCTTCCATTCTAAATGATAGCTTTGCTGGATATAGTAATCTTGGACGTAGGTCCTTGCGTTTAATCTTGGGTAATGTAATTATGATGTGTCTTGTTGTGTTCCTCCTTGGGTCCAGCTTCTTTGGGACTCTCTGAGCTTCCTGGACTTCCCAGAAGTCTATTTCCTTTGCCAGATCGGGGAAGTTCTCCATTATTTGTTCAAATAAGTTTTCAATTTTTTGTTCTTCCTCTTCTCCTTCTGGCACCCCTATAATTCGGATGTTGGAACGTTTCAAGGTGTCCTGGAGGTTCCTAAGCCTCTCCTCATTTTTCCAAGTTCTTGTTTCTTCATTCTTTTCTGGTTGAATGTTTGTTTCTTCCTTCTGGTCCATACCATTGATTTGAGTCCCAGTTTCCTTCTCATCACTATTGGTTCCCTGTACATTTTCCTTTGTTTCTGTTAGCATAGGCTTCATTTTTTCATCTGTTTTTCGAATAGATTCAACCAAGTCTGTGAGCATATTGATAACCAGTGCTTTGAACTGTGCATCCGATAGGTTGGCTATCTCTTCGTCGCTTAGTTGTATTTTTTCTGGAGCTTTGAAGTGTTCTGTCATTTGGGCCATTTTTTTTGTTTGTTTGTCTTGGCGCGTCTGTTACTTTAAGGGGCGGAGCCTTAGGTGTTCACCGGGGCGGGGTAATGCTGGTCGCTGCGCTGTGATGCTGTACGTGGGGGCGGGGCCAAGAGGGAGCAATGGCGCCCGCTTCACTCTCCTCCGGATTTCAGTCTTTCACTCCGCTACCCACAATCAAACTGGGCCCCTCTGGTGCTGGTTCCCGAGTAAGTGGGCCTGTGCACACTCTAGGCCCCTGTGGGTCTCCCCAACAACCTCTCCTGTGAGGCTGGGAGTCTCTCCTGCCGCCCCAACCCCCAGGGGCGCTTTCAATCAGAGGTTTGAGGCTTTATTTCCCCGAGCTGGAGCCCTGGGTTGCGCAGCGGTCTGCTTCTCTGCCCGCCGTTCGTCCGGTTTATCTGTGGGCGAATGTGGTGCCGCAATGTGCTATCCGCCACTCTGCCTGCCCCACTCTCCGCCACTCTGAGTCCGGCCCTCTGGGTTTATCTGTGCAAATGTGGGGCCGCAGGGTCTGCTAGTGCTCGGACTGCCTGCGCCATTTGTCCCACACTCCGCCAGTCTCAGTCCCGCCACAGCCACGCGAGTCCTCTCCACCCCAGTGCCGTCTCCGCCCCTCCTACCAGTCTGGATGAATGATTATTTTCTGTTTCCTTGGTGTTGGTCCCCCTTGCTGTTCGATTCTCTGTCAGTTCTGGTTGTGCGAGGAGGCGCAGTGTGTCTACCTACGCCGCCATCTTGGTTCTAGGTCACACCTGTTAAATTTTAATGGGCAGAATCTTAGGTATTTGCCATGGCGGGGCAACCCACATAGCTACATTGTGGCGCTGTCTGTGGGAGAGAGGTAAGAGAAGAAACACTGTGGCTTGCTCCATTCTTGGCCAGCTTTCTGTCACTTCCTCCACTACCCACAAGCAAATTGGGCCCTTCAGGTGCTTATTCCTGGGTGGGTGGGTTTATGTACATTTTAGGACCCTGTGGGTCTCTCCAACGAACTGTCCTGTGATGCTGGGAATTTTTCCTGCTGCCACAACCCCCACAGGTTTTTAGTCAGAGGTTTTTCGGCTGTCTTTTTCAGTGCTGGAATCCTGGGTTGTGTGGTCTGTCTCATTCCCCAGTTGTTCCTCCTGGTTTATCTGCACACAAATGTGGGACCTCCTGGTCTGCCCACCACCACCTCATGTGCTCTGTACCCCCACCACCACCTTTTTGTGAGTCCTCTCCACCGGGCTATCTATGCCTCCCCTGCCAGTGTATGAATGTTTCTTCTTTAACTCCTTGGTTTTGGGACTTCCTTGCAGTTCAATTTTCTGGCAGTTCTGGTTATTTTTTGTTTTTAAATTTGTTATCTTTCTTTTGGTTGTACTAGAAGGCAAAGTATATCTACCTATCCCTCCACCTTGGAAGGAAGTCAAACTTTTGAACTTCTGTACATCAAAGAAAACAATCAATAGAGTGAAAAGGCAACTTACATATGAATGGGAAAAAATAACTGCAAATTGTATATCTGATAAGTGGTTAATAACCAGAGTATATGAAGAACTCCTACAACTCAACAGCAAAAAGCAAGTAACCTGATATAAAAACCGGCAAAATCCTGAATAAACATTTCTCCAAAGAGGACATGCAAGTGGCCAACAAGCTTATGAAAACATACTCATTAGCTCTAATCATCAGAGAAACGCAAATCAAAACCATAATGAGATATCTATTAGGATGGCTACTATAAAATGAAATGAAAAAACAGAAAAAAAGTGTTTGTGAGGTTGTGAAGAAATTGGGAGCTTCATATGCTGTTGGTGGGAATATAAACTGGTGCAAGTACTGTGGAAAACAGTATGGAGGGTCCTCAGTAAAAAAAAACTAAAAATCACACTTTGGGGTATTAATCAAAAAAAATTGAAAGGCTGATCTGAAAGAGATATTTGAACTGCTATGTTCATTTCAGCATCATTCACAATAACCAAAAGGTAGAGGCAGCACAAATGTCAATTGACTAATGAATGGATAAAGAAAATGAGATATATACATACATTGGAATGTTATTCTGTCTTTAAAAGGAAGGAAATCTTGTCAAATGCTACATAACAGATGAACCTTGAGGACATTATGTTAAGTGAAATAAGCTAGTCACAAAAGAATACATACTGTATGATTTCACTTATAGGCAGTATTCAGAGTGGTCAAAATCATGGTGACAGAAAGTAGAATGGTGGTTGCCAGGGACTGGAGGTGGGGAAAATGGGAGAAACTGTTCAGTGAGTATAGAGTTTCAGTTTTGCAAAATGAAAAAGCTGTAGTCATCTGTTGTACAACAATGTCCATATAGTGAACACTACGGAGCTGTACATTTAAAAATAGTTAAGAAGGCAAATTTTATACTATGTGTTTTTCCCACAATTAAAATTTTTTTAATAAAAAGTCTTTTAAAAGAAAAGCAAAGCTGAAAATTTGATGGGTTGCTTTCTGAAATTTCTTGGTTCTATTTTACACCCATTTAATCTGGATTTTCCTTTACTTAAAAAAAAAAAAAAATCAATCCCAAAGCTCCAGGCATCCTCTCTGAATAAGGGAAGGAAATCAGTTGAAGAGGAGTGGAATTACTGGAATACAAGATTTTTCCAAGCAGACAGATGGCAAAGTCCACTGTGTGGGACAAGAGCAAACACACCTACATCAAGTATATCATCATGAAATTTCACAACAAATAAAGAAGTTATAAAAGTGTCCAAATAGAAAGGAGTAGTCCCACACTCACAGTGCCAGTTCTAGGAGCTGGAGCAGCACAGCATGTACTCTCAACAGCAAGACTGAAGGTTAAGAGGACTGCCTCTGTTATCCTCGGGGAAGATATGAAAATTGAGGGATTCACGAAGATGAAGGAAGGCACGGGACCTAGGACCTGGGTCACATGCAAGCATTGAAGACTGTTCTAGGCAACGTTGATGTAAGAAACAACCAAACTTATAGAAAATTTTTATAGGAGTTTATTCGAGCCAAATTGAGGATATTGGCCAGGAACCAAGACTTCAAAGATCCAGAAAATTAGTTTTGCAGCTTTCTTTTATGCATTTGATTGAAGAAGGAAGATAAAGAAGTTTACATGAAGGTAGGAGGAAGCGATGCTAGAATTACAGGGTAGTTAAGATTATGTGCTCTCTTAGCAGGATGACAGCTGTGGGGGGTGGGCAGAGGTTGGGTGGAGGAATTGAGCAAAAAGGAAAAAAGACTCATGGACATGGACAACAGTGGCGTGATTGTGGGAGTGGGGAAGGGAGTATAAGGGGACTAAATAGTAATGGAAAAAATACAATAAAATTTTTTTTAATAAGATTAAAGATTATGTGCTCTCTTCAGGGATCTCAGAGGGGGCATTTCAAAGATGTGTTAACCTAGATCTATAGAAACAATGGACAGGGCTTGCTTAAGGCAATGATAAGCCTTTTAATAAAGAAGTTGTATGCCTGGGCATGACTACACACTAGAACTGCCTAGTTAGGAATTTATGATCAGATCACCCTGTGAGGTTACTTTCCATAGAACAACCCCCCCGCCCTTGTTTTTTGTCCACAGAAGACAGCCCTAAGCAGGGCCAGAGGGCAACCCACATGAAGCCGAAAACTGGGGAACCAAAAGATCCTGTGTTCGCGTGACCCTCTGGAAAACAACAAGGCTAGGTCTCTGACAGAACTGATGGGAGGATTTGGGAAAAAAAAATAAGCACATTAAAAAGTAAATAAATAAAAACTAAGAAAACATTAACCTCTATAAAGCCAAACTTGGCACAAGAATGGAAATGTAATCATGTCCACACAGCATGCCAGTGTGGCAGTCGGGCAGCGCCAACCTCCACTGGGGTGATAGGCAAGCCTCAAGGTGGAGGAGGTAGAGGCTCCATTTGAGGTGACAGCTTTGAGCTGTGGCAAGGGGAGAAGATTCAGGGTGTGGGACCTGCAGACAGGGACATTTCAGGAGAGACTTAGGTACCTCAGTATACTCAGCCCCACTTATGGCCCAAAGCAGTATTTTACAAGCCTCCATAAGAAAGATCTAAAAAGGAATCATTTAAAAATAAGTCTACCACTCCATTTTTGCTATGCATTCTCCCTCCATTTCAACCTCTCCAACCCTCTTGCTTTCCACACTCTGAGAATTGGTCATTCTACCCTACTGATATTGAAGTCCTGGGTCAGGTACTGGGGTTACCTAAGTACATTTTTTTTCCTGTTTTTATATTGTTTATGCTATTACAGTTGTTCCAATTTTCCCCCCTTTGTCCCCCTCCCCCCAGCAACTCCCCTCCTGACAGTTCTGCCCACATCATTGTTTATGTCCATCAGTGATTTATATATGTTCTTTGTCTAATCCCCTCCCCTCTTAGAGCTATCAGTCTGTTGCTTGTTTCTGTGCCTCTGATTCTATTTTGCTCATTAGTTGATTTTGTTCCCTAGATTCCAAATATAAGTGAGGTCATATGGTATTTGTCTTTCATTGTCTGGCTTATTTCACTTCACATAAGAGTCTCCAGTTCCATCCATGCTGTCACAAAAGGTAAGAATTCCTTCTCTTTCACTGTTGCGTAGTACTCCATTATGTGAATGTACCATCCATTCATCTACTAATGAGAACTTGGGCAGTTCCAAATCTTGGCTACTGTAAATAATGCTACTATGAATATAGCGGTGCATATATTCTTTTGAACTGGTGTTTTGGGATTCTTTGAATATATTCCGAGGAGTGGAATCACTGGGTCAAAGGCAGTTCCAATTTTAATTTTTTTAGGAAACTCCATACTGTTTTCTGCAGTGGTTGCACCAGTCTGCCTTCCCACCAACAGTGCACCAGGGTTCCCTTTTCTCTACATCTCCACCAGCACATGTTGTTTGTTGATTTATTAATGATAGACACTTTGGCAGGTGTGAGGTGGTATCTAATTTGTGGTTTTAATTTGCATCTCTTTGATGGCTACTGATGTTGAGCATTTTTCATATGTCTATGGGCCACCTGGATGTCTACCTTGGAGAAGTGTCTATTCAGGTCCTTTGCTCTGGTGTTGATACATATGAATTCTTTATATACTTTGGAGATTAAACCCTTCCCCAATGTATCATTGGGAAATATGTTCTCCCATACAGTGGGTTCCTTTTGCATTTTCTCATGGTTTCTTTAGCCATACAGAAGCTTTTTAAAATTTGATATAGTCCCATTTGTTTATATTTTTCTTTATTTCACTAGTGCTAGGAGATATATCAGCAAAAATATTACTATGTGAGATATCTGAAAATTTCCTGCCTATGTCTTACACTAGGATTTTTATGGTATCACAACTTATATATGTCTTATCCATTTTGAGTTTATTCTGGTGTGTGGTGCAAGTTGGTGGTCTAGTTTCATTTTTTTGCATGTACCAGTCCACTTCTCCCAACATCATTTATTGAAGAGTGTACCAGTCCACTTCTCCCAACATCATTTATTGAAGAGACTATCTTTACTCCATTGTATGCTCATTACCCATTTGTCAAATATGAATTGACCATAGAGGCATGGGTTCATTTCTGGGCTCTCTATTCTGTTCCATTGATCTATGTGTCTGTACTAATGCCAGTGCTAGATTGTTTTGATTACAGTGGCCTTGTAGTATAGTTCGATATCAGGTACTGTGATCCCTTCTACTTTGCTCTTCTTTCTTAAGATTGCTGATTCTATTAGGGGTCTTTTTTGGTTCCATATAAATTTTTGGAATATTTGTTCTAGATCTGTGAAATATGCCATTGGTATTTTAATAGGAATTGCATTGAATCTGTAGATTGCTTCGGGTAGTATGGATATTTTAATGATATTAATTCTTCAAATCTATGGATATGGTATATGCTTCCATTTATTTGTATCTTCATCAATTTCCTTCTTCAGTGTTCTATAGTTTTCCAAATACAGGTCTTTTACTTCCTTGGTTAAATTTATTCCTAGTTACTACATTTATTTGTTGCCACAGTAAATAGGATTGTTTTCTTAGTTTCTCTTTCTGATAGTTCATTGTTGGTATATAGATATGCCACTGATTTCTGAGTATTGATTTTGTATACTGCTATTTTGCCAAATTCATTTATTAAGCCTACTAGTTTTTTTGGTGGACCCTTTAGTGTTTTCTATGCACAATATCCTGTCATCTGTGAATAATGACAGTTTTACTTACTCTTTTCCAGTTTGATACCTTTTGTTCCTTCTTGTCTGATCCCTGTGGCTAGGACTTCCAGTACTAAGTTGAATAAGAGTGGTAAAAGCAGACATCCTTGTCTCTTTCCTGATCTTAGAGGAAACACTTTCAGTTTTTGCATGCTGGGTATAATGTTGATTATAAGTTTTTTGTATATGGCCTTTATTATGTTGAGTTATGATCCCTGAAACCCTACACTGCTGAGATTTTTTAAATCATAAATGGGTGCTGGATTTCATCAAAAGCTTTTTCTGCATCCATTGATATGATCATGTGACTTTTGTCTTTTCTTTTGTTTATGTGATATATTAGTTTATTGATTTGCAAATATTGCACTAACCTTGTGTTCCCAGAATAAATCCCACTTGATCATTGTGGGGAACCGTTCCAAGTGTGGGAAATGTGGCTCAGCCCCCACTCAGAAAGCCAGAGGGGAGAGAGGTTGGCGGGCAGAACCCACGTCCATGGATAGGTTCTCCAGTGGGAAATCAGGCCTGCATTGTATCTTGACTGCTATGAGACTTGCTCTTGCAAGCACCCTGAGGCAGCAAATGTTTACTGAGTATCTTTATCTTCCCAAAATCTGGGCTAGACCTTCCAGGTATGGAGCAGAGCCGTTTTCGACCATTTCTCCTTTTATATTGCAAATATTCTTCTTTGATGTATTCAGTGACATCCTCTCCTTTGTTGTCTGTAAAAGATAACCACCCAAAACAAACCTATGCATAATAAATGAGGACCTTCTTTGATGTAAGGGGCCTAGAAAAACAATGAAAGCCTGTCAAGGCAAGAGTGGGGACATTCTCCTCTTGAGAGAGTGGCTGAGGCACTCAGAGGCGCTCTCCTCTTTAGAGAGTGGCCGTGCCGTCCCTTTTCCTCCACAGGATTTCTGTAGTCCGTGTGTATTTGTATATTGCAGCCACAACAGCAGATTCTGTAGGCCAGATCTGTATCAGATCATGATGTATGATTTTTTTAATGTATTGCTGGATCCAGTTTGCTAATATTTTGTTGAGGATTTTAACATCATTGTTCATCAGGGACACTGGCCTATCGTTTTCTTTGTTTTGTCTTTACCTAGTTTTGGAATTAAGACAATACTGGCCTCATAAAAACAGCTTTGAAGCCTTCCTTATTCTTCAAATTTTTGGAATGGTTTGAGAAGGATAGGTGTTAGTTCTTCTTTGAATGATTGGTGAAATTAGCCTGTGAAGCCATTGGTCCAGGACTTTTGTTTGCTGGGAGTATCTTGATTACTGCTTCAATTTCATTAGGTGTTATTGGTCTATTCAAGTGTTCTGCTTCTTCCTGATTTAGTCTTGGGAGATTGTATGATTCTAGATATTTATCCATTTTCCCCAGATTGTCCAATTTCTAGGCATGTAGTTGTTCATGGTATTTTCTTATAATTTGTTGTATTTATGTGGTATCTACTGTTATTTCTCCTTTTTTGGTTCTGATTTTATTAACTTGGGTTCTCTCTTTTTTTCTTGATGAGTCTGGTTAAAGGTTCATCTATTTTGTTTATCATTTCAAAGAATCAGCTCCTGGATTCATTGGTATTTGGCATTTTTTAAGTCTCTATGCCATTTATTTCTTCCCTGATCTTGATTATTTCCTTCTCTATACTCCCTTTGGGCTTCATTTGTTGTTGTTGTTCTAGTTCTTTTAAGTGTAAGGTTAGATTGTCTGAGATCCTTCTGTGGTCAGCCTGTATCACTATGAACTTCACTCTCAGGACTGTTTTTGCTGTGTCCCATAAGTTTTGGGTTGTTGTGTGTTCATTTTTGTTTGTTTCCAGGTACATTTTGATTTCTTCCTTGATTTCATTGATGACCCATTTATTATTTAACAACATGCTATTTAGTCTCCATCTGTCTGAATGATTTTGAGCCTTTTTTTTTTTTTAACTGAGGTTGATTTCTAGTTCCATGCCATTGTGATCCAAGAAAATGCTTGATATGATTTTGATTTTCTTGAATTTGTTAAGACTTCTCTCGTGTCTTACCATGTGGTCTATCTTTGGAATGACCCATGTGCACTTGAATAGAATGTGTATTCTGATGATATGGTATTGAAAGACACCTTGAGTTGAGATACTGGTGACACACAGAGGTAAACTCTGGGCAGTCCAAACTGTGAAATATCAATTGAAATATGAACATGTGTCACCACACAAAACAAGAGTAAATGGCAAGAAGGGGATCAATGTGGCCTTCCCAGATCAGGTCACTGTCCTGTAATTACAATGGTAAGTACGCTAAAGGACTGTTTTCATTTAGTTTTCTTCCTCTGAGAGAAGAAGCTAAACCTTATGGAGTGTATGTGTATATGCATGCACTTTTGCTCTTGCTTTATAATGTTCTGAAAAGGCCTCACTCCTTCAGAGCTGTTAACCGCCAAAAGAAGCAGGTCTTATTATCCCAGATTTGACTATCTACTGAAGTTGTCTGATTTCCTGATAGCAGACACTACCTCTTAGAAAAACGCTACATGGCATATTTTTATTTCCCCACAAAGTGAATTACACCACAAATTGCTTTCCTAGTTCTTTCAGTTTGCCCAAGCTTCCGGGCCTGGACCTGGTATAGTTGGTGAATAGAGCACGGGGCGTCTCTAGCAAGACAATCATGGTTCCTTGGCCTGTCCAACTATGATGGGCTGACTTGGGTAGCCACAGTGCTGGGCAGGGAAGAGGGTACAAGCAGTGTGCTGTAGGCTCAGACACAAAGGATGGTGACAGAAGATACTCCCTAGGTAGGGGCTCTCAGGACATGGCAGCCTGTTGCTGTACAATCCCTTCATATTGAATTTCAGTATTTGATCAAATGATGTGATCTTTGCCTTTTGATGTCTGTTAGGTACTTAGCAGAAGTTATCAAAATGGACACTGAAATTAGGTTGGGGTCAATTCCCTTAAAGCAATATTGAAGCCCCAAAATCTGAACCTCAGCCTCGAAGCATCTGATTTCCCTTGAAACCCTGTAAGTTAAAGATGTTAGCCACAATACTGTAGGGTAAGGTATCCAGAGAATGACACATTCCTGCCACAAAGGTAAACGGAAATGGGCCAAAGATTTTGTGCAAATGTTTTAAAGCATCGGAATCTTTCTGACTCCTGCAAAATTGTCTCAAAATGACCCAAGAGGTTGGTAATGTTGCCTTCAGAACTAAGGTGACCCAGTGTCCTTTACCCCATGCCCTCACTGAAAGGTTACCAAATAGCAGCCCTGCTTGGCTCTTAAATTAGGTCTAAAACACCTTCTTCAGTGGGCTGCTGAGGAAATGGTTATAGAAATGCCAGGTACTAGATACAGAAAAACTGCTGCTTAGTCCTAGTGCTCATTATAGTACCACCACCAATAACATCAGAATTACTGATCCCACATAGAGATCCCAAGTTACCAGTCTTCCTCCTGCTCAAATGCTATTTCTACAACTTCCACACTGAAAACTGCTTCTCCCTCCCTCTCTGGAAAGGCAGTCAACCTAAGTACAAACACTAAGGTGAGAAAAATAAGCACCCTTAATCCAGCCCCCTTCCCAGCAGAGAACCTACAGTGCGTTAACCACAGGAAACTATTTTAGACTCCCTTAGGCCTAAGTGTAAGGGCAGAGGCCAGAAAACCCCTATTATAATCCTTCTACAGGCCCCTGGGAAGGAGAAAAATAACATAGGGAGTGCCTTCCCTAAACTCTCAGGTGGGGTCTGGGGTTGAATGCAGGCCACACAGCAAAGTGGTCATAATGCTCCTAGGAATTCAAGGGCCTCTTCAGTTTCTTCATACTGAATTATTTAATCCTCCTTGGGATTCCACATATGCATAAAATGTTCACACATCAAAACCATCTGAGAAGGTGACCAAATTCAGTGGCTGAATGCAGAATTATAGACAAAATACAGATGAAAAGGAACACTTAGTTTTTCATGGCTTTATTCTTTTGCAATTGGAATGAGTTAAATTTCAGTAAGGCTAATGCTATAAAGCTCAATTTAAAATACAAACATAAACTTAGCAACCAGGTGAAGCAAAATTCTGTTTCCATCCTGGGGGGAAAAAACGGCCTGCTCCAAACAAATTGGATACTAGCCCAGGGATAGATGCTGCTGGCCAGCATCGTCCACAACAATGCAGCCCTCTGGAGGCTGAGGAAGCAATGTGTTGGTTTACATTTAATTAATGCATAATGACCAGGAAATTTAATCTGTGCCCTGAAGAACTACTGTGCATTGAAAATAGGGACAAGAATCGTGGTCTCTCAGAGAAGCTAGGTGTGCTGATGTATGCAGACCCAGAGTATTGTGTTGGGAAACAGTTCCAAACAACACGCTTCCTAAAAACCTGCTCACTCATAATGAATAGAAACAAAGGTAGCCATTCTAATTACTGTAGGTTCATTCTATCTGGAACGATGTTACAACCCTATTAAGAATTTAAGCCAGTCTTCGGGTTCCAGCAGAGCATACTTCTGCACCACTTTAGATAGCTACGTGGTTAGTAATCAACCTTCCCACTTAAGTCATTCTGAGCCTCTGGGATTAATTACTGCATTAAAATTTCATGTTTTTCAAAATTTATACTATTTACTTTGCCTATGTAGGCCCTAAATATCAGCAGTAAGGCTTGAAAATCTCTTATCAAAGAGATTTTCCAGTCCTAACAATATAAACATAAACTGATACCTCATTTAATTGTTAGATATTTAGACTGAAAACTATAAGGATACCAGTTCTAAAACTTTCCTAGAAAACCTACTTTTATACAGTCTCCTAAAGAAGACATTGTGGTACATAATGATGGCAGATTCAAGGGTCAGGGTCTCCAGTTACATTAAATATGGACATTTTCTAGCTCTGTCATTATGGACAAGTTATTTCAACTCCTTGTTCCTGAGTACCTCATCAGGGCTTTGTAAGAATTAAAGAAACTACTGTTATACATTTTAATGTGTTAAATTTAGTACTGAGACCAGTGTCCGGCATACAGCAATTACTGAATTAACACTGGCATCTCCACTGTTACACAGCAGATGTGTCTGGGGCTGTACACACATCTATAACGTCCATGTTTGACAGCAGAGGGAGCTGTTGACCTGGCTCTCTTCCAAGACTCCTGCGGCAGGCCCAGCAAGTGCCAGGCCTGGGGCTGCAGCAGCCCTAGCCCCCGCCCTGGTCCCAGGGACCTTACTGTCCCAAAGCAATCTCCTTATCGTCTATTTTTCAATGTCCTCTACAATTTTGGCCTCCAACCTTCATATATGCTGGGATAGTGTTGGCTGTTCACTCTGCTCCTCTGAAGATCAGCCAGGTGTTCCACCTGTGCACAGGGGGAAGTAGACTCTCCTCCCACCTACCTTGCTGCCATCCTCCAAAACAACAGCTAACTTCTCATGAAAAATTAGGGAGGCCAAATATAATGTGATGACATACTGAAAGCCTTGGAGCAAAAGAAACTGTCTACTAATATTTCTATAACTGGTAGAAACATTATTTTTATACAAGATTCAAGAAATTGTAAATTATTCTGTTACATGATATTATATTTATGTAATTAGCTTTCAGTTCGTCAGGGACTATCAAATGCTTTTATTGCATCTATTGATATGATCATGTGATTTTTGTCTTTGCTGTTCTTGATGTGATGTATTATGTTTATTGATTTCTGAATATTGTACCATCCTCGCATCCCTGGGATGAATCCCACTTGGTCATGGTGTAGGATCTTTTTAATGTATTGCTGGATGCGGTTTCCCAATATTTTGTTGAGAATTTTAGCGTCTATGTTCATCAGCGATATTGGCGTGAAGTTTTCTTTCTTCGTTGTGTCTTTATCTGGTTTTGGGATTAGAATGATGCTGGCTTCATAAAAAGAGTTTGGGAGTCTTCCATCCTTTTGGATTTTCTCGAATAGTCTGTGAGGGATAGGGGTTAGCTCTTCCTTAAATGCTTTGTAGAATTCTCCTGTGAAACCATCTGGTCCAGGGCATTTGTGTGTTGGGAGATTTTTGATGACTGCTTCAATTTCATCTGCTGTTACTGGTGTGTTCAGGTGTTCTGCTTCTCCTTCATTTAGTTTTGGAAGATTATACTTTTCTAGAAATGTGTCCATTTCAGCCAGGTTTTCAAATTTCTTGGCATACAGTTCTTTGTAGTAATTTCTTACAATCCTTTATATTTCTTTGGTATCAGTTGTAATCTCTCCTCTTTCATTTTGAATTGTATTTATTTGGACCCTCTCTCTTTTTTTCTTGATGAGCCTACTTAAAGGCTTGTCGATTTTGTTTATCTTTTCAAAGAACCAGCTCCTGGATTCATTGATCCTTAGAATTGTGCTTTTAGTCTCTATGTCACTTAACTCTGCTCTGATCTTGGTTATTTCCTTCCTTCTGCTTGCTCTGGGCTCTCTTTGTTGTTGTTCCTCGAGTTCTTGTAGGCGTAGGGTTAGGCTGTTTGTTTGAAATGTTTCTATCTTTTTAAGGTAGGCCTGTATTGCTATGAACTTCCCTCTCAGGACTGCCTTTGCTGTGTCCCATAGGTTTTGGGTTGTTGTGAGTTCATTTTCATTTGTTTCCAGAAAGTTTTTGATTTCTTCCCTAATCTCGTTCTTGACCCATTCATTGTTTAATGGCATGCTATTCAATCTCCATGATTTTGAGTGTTTGGGGTTTTTTCCTTTGGGGTTGGTTTGTAGTTTCAGTCCCTTGTGGTCAGAGAAAATGCTTGATATGATTTCAATTTTCTTCAATTTGTTGAGGCTTGCTTTGTGTCCTATCATGTGGTCTATCTTTGAAAAAGTTCCATGGACACTTGTAAAGATTGTGTATTTTGCTTCTTTGGGATGAAAGGCTCTATATATATCAGTTAAGTCCATTTCATCTAGGGTATTGTTCAGTGACACAATATCCTTCTTGATATTTTGTTTGGAAGACTTGTCCATTTTTGACAGTGGGGTGTTAAAGTCCCCTACTATAATTGTGTTGCTTTCAATATCTTTCTTGAAATCCTCCAAGATTTTCTTTATGTATTTGGGTGCTCCTATGTTGGGTGCATATATATTCACAATGTTTATGTCTTCTTGGTGGATTCTTCCTTTGAGTATTATGAAGTGACCTTCTGGGTCTCTCTTTATGGCCCTTCTTTGGAAGTCTATTTTGTCTGATATGAGTATTGCTACCCCTGCTTTTTTTTCCTGTCTGTTTTCTTGGAAAATTTGTTTCCATCCCTTCACTTTCAGTCTGTGTAGGTCTTTTGTCCTGAGAGGGGTCTCTTGTAGGCAGCATATGTTTGGGTCATGTTTTCTTATCCATTCAGCTATTCTATGTCTTTTGATCGGAGCATTTAATATATTTACGTTTAAGGATATTATGGATAGGTAGTTATTCATTGCCATTTTTTCATACCTGTGTTGCTCTCTCTTTCTCTTTTCCTTCCTTTCCTTAAAGCAGTCCCTTTAGCATCTCTTGCAGAGCTGGTTTGGTGGAGGTATATTCTTTTAGACTTTTGTCTGGGAAACTCTTTATTTGGCCTTCTTCTTGATTAAGAGCCTGGCTGGGAAAGTAGCCTTGGTTGCAGGCATCTGGTTCTCATTACTTGGAATATTTTTTACCATTCTCTTCTGGCCTGGAACATTTCCATTGGGATGTCAGTTGCTAACCTTATTGGGGCTCCCTTGTATGTCACTTCCTGTTTCTCCCTTGCTGCCTTTAAGATCCTCTGTTTGTCTTGGAATTTTGCCATTTTAATTATGATATGTGTTGCAGTGGGCCTCTTTGGGTTCCTCTTGCTTGGGACTCTCTGTGTTTCTTGGATTTCGGTGACTTTTTCTCTCCTCTGATTAGGGAAATTTTCCATCATTACTTTTTCAAACAGGTTTTCTATCCCATGCTCTTCTTCTTCTGGTATCCCTATTATACGGGTATCATTATGTTTCATGGTGTCCTGCATTTCCCTTAATCCCTCTTCATTCTTTCTGAGCCTCTTTTCCTTTTCTTGCTCTTTCTGGGTGTTTTTTTCTATTTGTCCTCCATCTCGCTGATCCGATCCTCTGCTTCATCAAGTCTGCTTTTCATTCCTTCTACTATGTTTTTCAGTTCAGAAGTTGTATTCTTCATCTCCCCTTCGTCCTTGTTGATAGTTTCTATTTCCTTTTTCATGTTGACATACTTTGCAGTGAGTTCATTGTAGTCTCCCTGTAGTTTCTGGTAGTTCTCTGTGAGCTCAGTGAGCTTCCTGATAACCACTGCTTTGAACTCAGTATCTGATAGTTGACTTACCTCTTTTTCAGTTAGCATTCTTTTTGAGGCTTACTCCTTTCCTTTCATTTGGGGGTTGTTTCTTTGTCTTCCCATTGTTTGTCATACTCTTCTTGTTAGCCTATGCTTAAATTGATCTGTTCTGACTCCCTGGGTTTATGGTATGAACTTCTATGGTAGAATGCCAGTGGGATTCAGTGGTGCCATCTCCTTAATCTCCTGAGCTCACTGGTCTTGAGGTGACGTTTATGGGTGTAACTCTGGTGTCTTTAGAGCTCCAGGTTTTATTGTCTCACCTGTGGGAAAAGGAGAAAGAAGAAAAAAATAAGGAGAAGGGAAGGAAGGAAAAAGGAATAGAAAAGGAATGGAAGGAAGGAAGGCTCGAAGATGGAATAAAAAAAGATTGGAGGAAAGAACAAGGAATTTTAAGAAAAATTAAAGCAAAAAAATAATTAAAACAAGGCAGGAAGAAGGAATAAAAAAGTAAAGGATAGAAGGAAGAAGGAATAAAGGAAGAAAGAAGAACAGGTAGGAAGAAGGAATTAGGGGGAAAGGGAAAAAAAAAAGTCTTTTGCTGGCTTTAAACCAGTCCGGTTATTTCTGCTGTTCTTCCTGTCTGTGAAATGGGAAGGGATGGTTGGAGGGATTGGTTTCACTTTTCTCCCTTCCTGAGCCACACTCTTTGGTCCAGCCTCCAGTCCAGTTCCTCAGGGTCCTTCTGCTCCCCCCTAGGCCTTTAGTTCACCAATTGTGCTGTCCTTGAGGTGTGCCAATTAGGGGCAACTCACACTCCACCTTCTTGCTCTTTGCTGTTGTAGATGCTAGGGGCTTGCAGTGCTCCTTCAGGGTAGTTCAGACCCCTACTGGGTCAAGTCTTTCCAGGGACTTCAGTCTCCCGTAGCTCAAAGACTGCTGCTCCCCTCTGCTGGGCGTTCTGCCTTCCTCCTAGAGAGCAAGTAGGCCCTTCTGGGCTCTGTGCACAGGGGCTAGGTGGGAATTCTTCAGACCCGGTGCTTCCTGTGTGGTCACCCGTTGGCAGCCAGGCTGTTGATTGGGTTACGCACGGACCCCCGGCTTTGGGCATGTGCTCTCGGCAACCAAGCTGCTGATCAGGTTACGCATCCACCTGAGGTTTCAGGTGTGTGGGCCCGGTCGACTGATCAGAGTGCACGCCCACTCGGGGTTTTAGGTGTGGGTGTCCAGGCCGCTGATCACATCCTATTTTAAATGAGGGCCTTGCTATAGAGAAATCTTTGTTGCAGGCCCTTGCTTTTCATTACTTGGAATAATTCATGCCGGTCCCTCTGGCATGTAGTGTTTCTGTTGAGAAATCAGCTCAAACCATTATTACAGCTTCCTTGTATGTTACTGTCTGTTTCTCCTTTGCTGCCATTAAGATTCTCTCTGTCTTTAAAGTTTTCCATTTTAATTGTGATGTGTCTTGGAAAGAGCCTTTTTATGTTCATCTGGAGTGGGATTCTGTGTGGGTCCTGAACTTGTGTGTCTTTTTCCTTCAGAAACTTAGGAAATTTTTGAGTCATTATTTTTTCAAACAGGTTTTCTATCTCTTACTTCCGTTTTTCTCATTCTGGTATCCCTATGGTGTGAATATTGTTACGTTTCATGTCGTCCCAAAGATCCCTGCAACTACCCTCATTCTTTTAAAATGTTTTTTCATTTTCTTGCTCTAATTCAGTGTTTTTTCTACATTCTCTTCCAACTCACTGATTTGACCCTCTACTTCATCTAGCCTACTTAAATTCCTTCAAGTATATTCTTCATTTCAGATATTGTATGCTTCATTCCCACCTGGTTCTTATTCATAGTTTCTATGCTCTTTTTCATGCTGATATAGTTCCCACTAAGTTCCTTATAGTTCTCACTAAGTTCCTTGAGCATCCTTATAACAATTACTTTGAACTCTATGTTTGATAAATTGCTTGCCTCCATTTCACTTAGGTCTTTTTCTGGGGATTTTTCCCTTCCTTTTGAATGGGTGTTATTCTTTGTCTCCCCATTTTAGCTGACTGTTTTTGTTTGCTTCTATGTATTAGACTGATCTACTTTGACTCCATGTCTTTGTGGAATAGCCTTATGTGGTAGGAGTCCTGTAGGACTCAGTGGTACAGTCTTCTTAATCTCCTGAGCTGGATGCTCTAGGGATACACTTTATGCAGTTTATATGAGCTACCCTGTGGTATTTGGGTTTTGAATGTTGTTGGCCCTTTCATTGGTGGGTTGTCCTCTCTGGCTGGCTGATGAATGTCTCAGCCCCCACCACATCTTGTATGCTGTTGTACGGGTGCTGACAGAACAAAACTAAACAATGCAGAAAACAAAACCCACATAAGCAAAACTACTCCCCAACAACAACAGCAATATCAATGACAAATGGGCAAAGATTAAATAGGGTAAAAATAAAGAATGTTGTATGAAAGAAAAAAACAGTATGTGATGACTAAAGGAAGAAAAATGATTATGAGAGTACGGGGGAGGAGAAATAATAAGCATAAGGAATAGAAATAAGTTACCACAAAAGGTCAAAGAAAGGGAAAAATACAATTTAAATTAGCAAAGAGAAAGAAGGAGCTTATACCCTTTGTAATGGCATGGATGGAACTTGAGAGCATTATGCTAAGTGAAATAAGCCAGGCGGTGAGGGACAAATACCATATGATCTCACCTTTAACTGGAACATAATCAACAAAACAAAAAAGCAAACAAAATATAACCAGAGACATTGAAATTAAGAACAATGTAACAATAGCCAGAGGGGAGTGAGGAGGGGATATTGGGGAGAGGGGTCTATAGGAGCTACTATAAAGGACACAAGGACAAAATCAAGGGGGAGGGTAGAGGTGAGGGAGGGAGGTGGGACTGGCTGGGGTGGGGTGGAGGGATGGGGAGAAAATGCAGACAATTGTAACTGAATAAAAAAATAAAAAATAAAAATAAAAAATAAAAAAAATTAAAATTTTTTTTAAAAAAGGGAAGAAGGTAAATGAAGTAAGAAAAGGGAAGAGCAGCCCTGGCTGGTGTAGCTCAGTGGACTGAACATGAGGTGTGAACCAAAGGGTCACCAGTTCAATTCCCAGTCAGGGCACATGCTTGGGTTGTGGGCCAGGTCCCCCAGTGGGGGCCACATGAGAGGCAACAACACATTGATGTTTCTCTTACTCTCTTTCTCCTTCCCTTCCCCTCTCTCTAAAAATATATAAATAAAATCTTTAAAAAAAGGGAAGAGCAAAATATGAGCTCTGAAATAAAAAATAGTGAAAAATAGGAACAAATAGGAAGAAAATAAAAATGTTAAAAAGAAAAGTAGAAGAAAAAATTATGCTAATAATGGAAAAGAAAGAAGTGAATTCATCTCAGCATAGTTTAGTGCTTGCCTACTGAGTTCTCCTTCTGGATACAATTCCAGTCTGAAGCTGGTGTAAGCCAATGTCAGATGCTGTCCCCATCTAGCTCTAGGCAGCTTGTTCGAGGCTACTGGTGATCCCCTGTCTGTGGCTCTCTGTGGCTGTCTCCTTCAGGCTTGTCAGGCTTGGCTGCTTCTGAGATGGTCCTTGCTGCTCTACACTGCTGGCATTTTATCAGCACAGGGTCCTAAGGTGGATCACCTAATGACCGAAAGCACTACAGGTACCACCTCCACCAGCCACTATCTGCAGTCCTGCTGTTAGTCTAGCCTAACTGCTGACCCTTCTGTTTCTGAGAGGGCTTCTGGTGCAATTGGGAGATAGGACCCCTGGATCTCACTTGGGAGGGGCTGTTTAGACTTCAGGGAAGATGGTGCGTGTGTTCCCACATCCCTGTGCCACCCTTCTTGGTCAGTCCCAGATTATTTCCAGTACTGAATAGTTTCTAAAGAGTTAGCTGTTTCATCTGTTTCAAAGGGTCAGATCTTTCCTGCTTGGAGCTAATGGCAGCTCTGTATTAGGGCTGAGGCTCCCCAGGGTTGATCTCCCTCTTTAAAACTCTCTGCCCTTCCCTGTGTTTGCTTGATTTCTCTACAGAGCCTTTTGATGAGAGTCTGTAAGGTGAGACCAGGTCTGTTTAATTAGGGCTTATAGGTTTACACTTTGTTGAAATTGCAGTCTGTAGGGCACTCCGTGAGGGGAGAGTACCCACTATTCAGAGCCAACCCCTTCAATCTTTGCCAGAGATTCAGCTTTCGCTTCCTCAAGGGGGATCACTGTTGGCTCAGGATGAGTACATTCAACTTTCCCCTTTGCAGGAGTGAGCTCAGCAGTTCTGGACTTCAGGGGATAGATCCAAGAGGCCTCCCACTTGGGCTGAGACAAGACCACACTGCAGGTGGTAGCTAGACTTTGTTTTTCATCCAAGCCCTCAGTAGGAAGCTAAGCTCTCTGTCCTGCTCCAGGAGATATCCAAAATTTTCATATTTTGAAAGTCTCTGTTTGGAGTTTCTCTTTCTTCTCCCTGTGGCAATACAACCAGTGGGGGAATCTTGGACCTGGCCAGGCTGTTCTGCAGAGTTTCCCCTTTGGGGGTGGTGCCTGAAATCCTGCAATATGGGGGACAAGCATTCCTTTCCCTTTCCTAGGGATTTTAGACCACATGGGGCTTTGCCTCTCTGGAAAGTATCTCAGGGCTCAACTCTCATACATGTGACTCCCAGCACACAACATTTGCAGGAGACACAGTACAGAGCCCTCTATTCCATGCAGCCCCTGGTTGCTTGCAAGCTGATCTGTGTTGAGCCTAGAAAATCCCTAATTGTGCAAATTCCTGATCTCTGTGCCCAGCTGGTCACAGTGAGAAAGGACCTAAAGATCCAGCATGGCTTTGAATATCAAGAGTGGCTTGCGCAACTGAGAAAAGTTCCGAACAGGTGAAAAAACAGTTTTCCCATTCCACCAGGTTCCTCTCTGCAGTTGCAACAGCAGCAGCTGGGTTAGCTCATGCTGGGGGCTGGAGCACCACCTTCACACTTGAGAGTGGGGTGAATGGTTTTCTTTTCCAGTCCACTCAGCAAGATTTCTGTTTTGGACTACCCCCTGCATTATGCAAATTTCTGATCTCTCTGCCCAGATGGTCTCAGTGGGAAAGAACCTATAGATCCAGCATGTCTTGGCCCAGCTGAGAGAAGGCTAGGACAGGTCAAAAAAACACAATTTTCCCATTTTGCTATGTTTCGTTCTGCAGCTGGAGCAGCAGCAGTAGGCTTAGCTCACGGTAGGAGGAGGGGCACATTCCATATGCTTGAGAGCGAGGAAACTGGTTCTCTCTCCCCATCCACTCAACAACATCTATCTTTTGATTACCCCCTGTTCTTTACCAGCAGTCAGTGATTTCCTTTGTGCAACTGCTCTCTGCCAATCTCAGAAGCCCTACTGCATCAGCATGGTTATTCTCTTAGTCTGAGATTGTATAATGAACTCTTCAGCCTGGTACCCAAACCATAGAAGCACTTCACACTGATTTGCGATTTCTGTCTTTCACAGGTGTGGTGGAACCTCATTGCATCCGCCATTGGAGACCCCACAGCCTCCCCTTCCCTCCCTATTACTGGATTTTCATGGCCACACAGTTCAAAGGGAAGGGCACTCTGTAATTGTGATTTCAATGTGCCCTGCTGGCAGAGCAGGTGTGTGTGGGGTCCTTGCCCACCCACGTTTTAGTTCGTTTTAAAAAGTCTCTATGCGCTACTTACACCACAGTACTGAGTCACTGTTTGGTTCTCCATGAATACAACCTTCCCAAAAAGAAAAATGTCTCTCAAAGTCATGGCTGGCTGTGGCCTGTAGGTACTTCTGACTGACCCAGGGGTGGCAACCTGTTCACTTAGGAGTCTGAGTCTCTATCTGGAGATCTCCACGTTGGCACTATCGCTATGGATGTGCGGCTTGCTGTGTGTGTGTAGCGTGGGTCTCACAGACTCAGTATATTACCCCAAGTCACTCCCGATTAAGGTTGGGGATCCCTGACTGGGACTAAGACTTCCTGCTCCAAAAGGGGAGGAAGCTCCAAAGCTGAGATTTCTGTCTGGTGTCTGATTCTACAGGAGCCATGAACAGGGTATTTCCCCTTCAACTTATAAAATCCCCTTACTGGATAGTACAAAGCATCTTCTATACTCCTTGGCTTCAAAACTTCATATCAGCTAAGATGCTGTTGATTGTTCAGGTTCATTGTTAGAATATCAGCCAAAAATCTGGGTTGGGGCAGGAGCAAGTGAACTCAACTTCCACCTATTCAGCCACCATCTTCCAGCCCTCCAAACTGCAAGGTTTTGGAGTCCTCATTTGCAGGAACCAGAGATAAGGACTTCTGTCAGCATCCCTCTGGCTCTAGGAGCACAGTTCCCTTTTCACCAAAGACTGCACTTCCCCAGTTGAGCTGAAACACCAAGGAACTCTCACTGAGGCAGAGCAAAGGAGACCAGTGCAGGGCAAAGCAGACCAGCATGGAGCAGAGCAGACCAGTGAGGAGCAGAGCTGTCTAGTCAGAGAGGAGCCTGGCCCCAGGGGCACCTCATAGCTGTGCTATTTTCAGAGCCTCAGAGTATCACAATTAAGCTGTTTGAGTTGAATAGTTTTCTTCTTCACCACACTCCAAATTGGGGATTCCTGTTGGCATTGAGTTGGCGCCAACAACCATTGTTCAACAGTATGTATCTTTTCAGTTGTGACCGATACTGCTAAATTGCCTTCCACAGAACATAAACCAACTTACAATCATATGAGCAATGTATGAGAGTGCCCGTTTCCCCATCCTTGGGCAACACAAGATGCTATCAAACTTTTGGTTTGTTTTTTTAATATGATAGGGGTAAAGAGTATCTTATTACAAGTTTTGTCACAAAGATCTTTTTGAAGAAATAAGCAATTACTCAATAGCTATGTAAATTCTATGTAAATTCGAGATAGACCAGTAGAGTACAAGAGATATAACAGAAATGTTCTGCTCCCAAGTCTGGAATCAGGTACAATTAATGGAATGCATACGTGCCCTCATTTAAGAATGTGAACCAGTCACCCTGTCAGAGGCAGTGTGCTCCTGTCAGAGGACCAACCACCTCAGCCTGATTCCATTAATAGCTGGTTGGGCCTTAGTTTCTTCCGGTGTACAAGGAGGGCACTAACTTAAAGATTCCTTCAACTTTAGAAATTCTATATTGAAGAAAAATCAGTTAATTCAAATTTACTTTAAAAGTGGACACAGTACTCTTTACACATAGCTTGAGTCAGTTACAGTGGTATTGCGCCCCCTACCATCCCGACACCTAGAGCAAGGGTACAATTGGTGCTTTTGCTCTGTGCCTGGAAGCAGTACTCAACCATTTTTCTGGACTAAGCCCAGACCTCAGAATTTCTAAAACCACTGGCAAACACTGGCATGGAAGACGTAAGGGGAAAACCCATCCAGCAATACTCGATAACAAAACCATACTCGACTAACTTACACAACATTTTCACCTCTGTTCCCTGAGCAGCCAACTGGCCTTGATTTCACATATGGAATTCTGACAGGAAAACAGTGATGCTAAAGTGCCCCTGGCAAGCCAAGACTCTGGCCTCACCAGCACTCATGTAATAGCATAAAGTGTAAACACAAGGGCTAATAAGTATAGTTTATTTTTAGACCATAAACTCTGGAGCACAGGAATGCATCTTTTACTAGTTTTACTCTGTATCTATTTTCCAATGTGCAGTGAAAGTAATGAGGGAGCAGAGTTCACTTCCCCCTGCGCATGGGTGAAACATCTACCCAATCTTCTGAGGAACAGAGTGAATAGCCAACGGTACCCCAGCATATATGAAGATTGGAGACCAAAAACAGTAGAGGACATTGAAAAATCAGATGATAAGGAGACTGCTTCAGGACAATAAGGTCCCTGGGACCAGCACAGGGACCAGGGTGGCTGCAGCCCCAGGCCCAGTGCCCACTGGGTCTGCCACAGGATTCTAGGGAGAGAGCCAGGTCAACGGCTCCCTCCCCTGACAAACAAGGTTTGAGCAGAATCAGGAAGGACCTGGATGCTTGAAGTCACAGGGTGGGGAATAAGGACGAAGTGGCAAACACACAGGGGAGGCATGTATGCACTGAGACTGCGGATGCCGGCTGGGAAGAGTTGGGCAATGATGGACCCTGACCTGATCAGTCCCCGGTGTAGTTGGAGAGTGGGGCTGTGTGAGAGGCCAGGCGCTTGTTTGGAGTGGCAGGCTTGAACAGGAGGAATTTTCCAAAAAGAAAAAGAGAAAAAAGAGGCACCCAGCAGGGGCTGTTTGGGGAATTCTCCCACAGCAGCCAGCCCCACCCTCTGAGCCCCTACCTTTGCCCTGCCAGTAGCTCACACTCTAAGACCCCGGGGCAGTATATGGCTGTCCATCAGGCCCCAGCAGCAGCAGAGGCCCTCAGCCCCAGGAGGGAGTGCGCCTGATGCTGCTGCCCAGAGGCACCTCCCACCCAGCCCCTGTGCCCAGGACCCTTCAGGGACGACTGGCCCTCTAAGAGGAAGGAGAAGCATCCACAGAAGAGAGCTGCAAACCATAGGAAGTCAGAAATACCTGGAAAGACTTAACTCAGTGGGGGGTCTGAACTATCGTGAAGGAGCGCTGAGAGTCCCTAGCATCTAGGACAGCAGAGTGAGAAGGTGGTGTGTGAGTTGCCCCTAACTGATACACATAAAGGACAGCACAACTGGTGGACTGAAGGCATAGGCTGGGAACAGAAGGGCACTGGGGGCCCAGTAGTGAACTGAGGAACTGGGCTGGAGGCTGGGCAACAGCAAAGAGTGCTAGTGCGGCTCAGGAAGGGAGAAAAGCAAAACCAATCCCTTCTCAGCCTGCTGCAGCCAGGAAGACCGGAAGAACTGGCTTGGCTGCTTTAAAGCAGGCAGAAGGCTTTTTCTTTTTTTAAAATTCCTTCTTCCTTCCTTCCTTTTTCTTAAAAATTCCCACAAGTGAGACAATAAAACCTGCAGCTGTGAAAAGACCAGAGTTAGACCCAAAGAGGCGTCATCCCAATAACTGAGCCAGTGATACAAATTTCAGTTTGCTACCCCAGAAAACTTGCAAGTTATGGTATATTTGTATTATTATTATTTTTCATTATTCTTACATCTTTTATTTTATTAGTATTTTTGTATTTCCCGTCTTTCTGTTTAGTTTTCTTCACTTGGTTTGTTAAATTGCAGTGTTTGACTGGTTTCCCTTCTTCTCTCTTTCACAGTGTATTTTTAATTTTCCATCTTTCACTTCACTTGTGTTCCAATAGCACAACACTCTAGGTCCTGTACTTCCTATTCTTGTTATTCACATCCCATAGATCTGTCATATTACTGTTGTTCCATTACTATGTAAATAATTGCTGTTCCATATGATTGTAAATACTACATAGCACCCCTCCCAGATCTTAGCTCACTGCACTGTTTCCTGAACTTTACTACTATGGTGGTTAACTCTATTCTCTGGCACACTCCACCTATTTTGTATTCTTTACTCGTACTTTATCTCATAATCTGACCTCCAACAAGCTCGCTGCTTTCTAGATCTGACTTGCAATCCTTCCCTGCCCCTAAAAAGAGTCTTATCTTTTTTCCACCCTTTCTAAAAACTGGATAGTTTGGTGAAATATCATGGTTAACACTATACATATCCAAAGGATCTCCCATCTCTTCTCTACCGATTGGTACTTAAAATGCCATATAATACACTCCTGCTGTCTTAAATCATTTTTGCCTTCTCCCTCCAACTGATCACAAAAAAGAGTAGGTGGGAGCTGTGAACACCAGTATCCCGGCTAGAAGAGTAAACCAACAAAGGAACCACCAAGAGATAGCAATGGAAGAAGGTGAAGGACGGAGTGGAAGCTGCACTAACCTCAACACAGGACAGATAAGGAAATACAACTAAATACTGGAGAAATTACTTAGAACAAAAAACTGAGCAGGAGCGACAGTGAAGCCTCAAAACCCTGTACAACCAAGAGAACCAGCATCAACACAACCTGTCCACACTCTCACAACAGAATACAAGATGTGGTGGACGGAGTGACCTTCAGTTAATCAGCTGGAGGAAAGAACCCACCAAAGAAAGACCCAACAACAATCAAAACCCAAAGACATACAAAGGCCAACATAAATGACAGCCCAAGACCACTGAACTCAGGAGATCAACTGGACTGCACCACTGAATCTCACAGGTCCTCTACCATAGAAGTTCATACCAGAAACCCAGGGATTCAGAAGAGATCAACTTAAGAAGCAGAGGTTAACAAGAAGACTTTCACAAACAATGGGAAGACAAAGAAACAATCTCCAAATGAAAGGAAGGGAGAAAGCCTCAGAAAGAATGCTAACAGAAATAGAGGAAAGTCAACTACCAGATATTGAGTTCAAAGCAATGGTTATCAGAAAGCTCAATGAGCTCACAAAGAATTACCAAAAACTGCAGGGAAACTACAATGAACTCACTGCAAACTATATCAACATGAAAAAGGAAATAGAAACTATCAACAAGGACCAAGAGGAAACGAAGAATACAATTTCTGAATTGTATTCTGAATTTCTGAATAACTGAAGAACACAGTAGAAGGAATCAAAAGCAGGCTAAATGAAGCAGAGGATCTGATCAGTGAGCTGGAGTAGAAGGTGAAAAAAAAACCCAGAAAGAGCAAGAAAAAGAAAAGAAACTCAGAAAGAACACAGAAGGGTTAAGGGAAATGCAGGACAACATGAAACATACTTATATCTATATAATAGGGATGCCAAAAGAGGAAAAAGAAGAGCAGGGACAGAAACCTGTTTCAAAAAGGAATGACAGAAAACTTCCCTAATTTGATGAGATAAAAAGTCACACACATCCAAGAAACACAGAGAATCCCAATCAAGGGAAACCTAGAAGCCCACTTCAAGACACATCATAATTAAAATGGCAAAATTCCATGACAAAGAGAGAATCTTAAAGGCATCAAGGGAGAAACAGGAAGTAACATACAAGGGAGCCCCAATAAGGCTAGCAGCTGACTTCTCAATGGAAACGCTCCATGCCAGAGTGAATGGCAAGAAATAGTACAAGTCATGAGAACCAGAGGCCTGCAACCAAGGATACTTTACTCAGCAAAGCTCTCAATTAAGATGGAAGGCCATATAAGGAGCTTCCCAGACAAAAGAAGTCTAAAAGAATACACCTCCACCAAACCAGTTCTGCAAGGGATGTTAGAGGAACTGCTTTAAGAAAATGAAGTAAAAGAGTGAGAGAGACAGGAACACAGGTACGAAACAATGTCAATGAATAAGTACCTATCAATAATAACCTTAAATATAAACGGATTAAATGTTCCAATCAAAAGACATAGCTGAGTGGACAAGAAAGCATGACCCACATATATGCTGCCTACAAGAGACCCACCTCAGGACAAAAGACCTACACAGACTGAAAATGAAGGGCTGGAAACAAATTTTCAATAAACGGACAGGAAGAAAAAGCTGGGGTAGCAATACTCATATTAGACAACATAGATTTCAAAAAAAGACCCGGATGGTCACTTCATAATACTCAAGGGAAGAATCCACCAAGAAGACATAAATATTGTAAATATATATGCTCCCAACATAGGAGCATCCAAATACATAAAGAAAATCTTGGAGGACTTCAAGAAAGATATTGAGAGCTACACAATTATGGCAGGGGACTTTAACAACCCACTGTCAAATATGGACAGATCTTCCAAACAAAATATCGACAAGGATATTGTGCCACTTAAGAATACCCTAGATGAAATAGAATTAACTGACATATATAGAGCCTTTCATCCCAAAGAAGCAAAACACACATTCTTTTCAAATGCAAATGGAACATTTTCAAAGAAAGACCACATGACATGACACAACACAAGCCTCAATAAATTCAAGAAAATTCAAATGATATTAAGCATTTCCCCCAACCACAACGGACTGAAACTAGAAACCAAGTTCAACGAAAAAACTCAAAAACAGTCAAACTGATGGTGATTGAAGAATGAAACTAAACAATGAATGGGTCAAGAATGAGATCAAGCAAGAAATCAAAAAGTTTCTGGAAACAAATGAAAATCAACTCACAACAACCCGAAAACTTATGGGACACAGCAAAGGCAGTACTGACAGGGTAGTTTATAGTGATACAGGCCTACCTAAAAAACACAGAAACACTTCAAATAAACCTAACCCTACACCTACAAGAACTCCAAGGACAACAACAAAGACAGCCCAGAGCAAGCAGAAGGAAGGAAATAACAAAGATCAGGACAAAATTAAATGACATACACACTAAAAACACAATTGTAATGAAGAATAAATCTAGGAGCTGGTTTTCTGAAAAGATAAATAAAATAGACAAGCCATTAAGCAGACTCATCAAAAAAAAAAAAGAGAGAGAGAGAGAGAGGACCCAAATAAATGAAATCAGACCTGAAAGAGGAAAGATTACAACTGATACAACAGGAATACAATGAATTGTAAGAAATTACTATGAAGAACTTTATGCCAAGAAATTTGAAAACCTATGTGAAATGGACAAATTTCTAGAAAAATATAATCTTCCAAATCTCAATGAAGAAGAAGCAGAAAGCCTGAACAGAATAGTAACAGCAGATGAAATTGAAGCAGTAATCAAAAAACTCCCAACACACAAAAGCCCTGGGCCAGATGGTTTCACAGTAGAATTCTACAAAGCATTTAAGGAAGAGCTAACCCCTATCCTTCGCAATGTTCAAAAAAATCCAAGAAGATGGAAGAATCCCAAACTCTGTTCATGAAGCCAGCATCATCCTAATCCCCAAACCAGATAAATTCACAACAAAGAAGGAAAACTTCAGGCCAATATTGCTGATGGGCAAAAATAAAAACTTTCCCACTGAGATCAGGAACCATACAAGGTTGCCCACTTTTACCACTTCTACTCAATATAGTATTGGAAGTCTTAGCCACACCATTCAGACAAGGAAAGGAAATAAAGGCACCCAAATTGGAAAAGAAGAAACAAAACTGTCATTGTTTGCAGATGATATGATATTTATATATAGAAACCCCTATAGACTCCAGGAAAAATATGCATGACCTAATATGAATTTGGCAGGATCATGGGATACAAAGTCAATATTCTGAAATTATAGGCATTTTGTATACCATCAATGAAATATCATAAACAGAAATCAGGAAAAAAATCTGATTTGACATAGCAACAAGAAAAATAAAATACCTAGGAATGAACCTAAACAAGGAGGTAAAACACCTTTACTCAGAAAACTATACAACACTGAAGAAAGAAATTAAGGAAGTCACAAAAAAATGGAAACATATATCATGTTCATGGATCACAAGAATAAACATCATCAAAATGTCCATACTACCCAAAGCAATTTATAGATTCAATGCAATAACTATTACAGTACCAATGGCATATTTCACAGATATACAACACATCAAAATGTACATGGAACCATAAGTTACCTCGAATATCTGCAGCAATTTTGAGAAAGAAGAACGAAGCAGGAGGCTTCACAATACGTGATATCAAACTGTATTACAAGACTACCGTAATCAAAATAGCCTGGTACTGGTATAAGAACAGACATATGGAACAATGGAACAGGATAGAGAGCCTAGAAATAAACCCAAGTCTCTATGGTCAAATAATATTTGACAAAGGGGGCAGCAGCATAAAATGAGGCAAAAATATCCTATTCAACAAATGGTGTTGGGAAAGCTGGACAGCTACATGCAAAAAAAAAGAAACTTGACTATCAACTTACACGATACACAAAAATAAATTCAAGGTGGATAAATGACTTAAATATAAGTCGTGACACCATAAAAGTCGTTTAGGAGAACATAGGCAGGAAAACCTCAGATATTCCACACAGCAATATTTTCACTGACATGTCCTCTATAACAAGGGACATAGGGAAAGAATAAACCAATGAGATCTGATCAAAATAAAAACCTGCACAGCTAAAGAAAACAGCATTAAAATGAAAAAGAACCAACTTTATGGGAAAACATATTTGCCAATGATACCTCAGACATGGGTCTGATCTCCAAAATATATAAAGAACTCACACAACTCCTCTCTAAGAAGACAAGCAACCCAATTAAAAAATGGGGAAAGGACTTGAACAGGCACTTCTCAAAGGAGGACATACAGAAGGTACAGTGACTTATGAAAAGATGCTCAATATTCCTAGCCATCAGAGAGATGCCCATTAAAACCATAATGAATCAATTCCAACTGCCAGCTAAGATGGAGACATAGGTAGACACAGTGTGCATCATGGCAAAATAAAAGAAGGACAACTACAACTTTAAAAACAAGAAACAACCACAACTGACAGAAAATCAAAATGTATGGAAGTCTGACAACTAAGGAGTTAAAAAAGAAACATTCATCCAGACCACATCACAACCCAGCGACGTGGGTTACCCTGCCCTAATAAACACCTTTGGGTCCGCCCCTTATTATGTAACGGGCAGCCAAGACAATAAAAATGACCAAAATGAAAGATCAGATCAAAGCTCCAGAAAAAATACAACTAAACGATGAAGAGATAGCCAACCTACCAGAATGTACGGTTCAAAACACCAGTAATGAGGATGCTCACAGAATTGGTTGAATATAGTCACAAATTAGATGAAAAATGAAGGCTATGATAAGAGAAACAAAGGAAAATGTACAGGGAACCAACAGTGACGGGAAGCAAACCGGGACTCAAATCAACAATTTGGAGCAGAACGGAGAAATAAACATTCAACAAGAACAGAATGAAGAAACAAGAATTCAGAATAATGAGGAGAGGCTTAGGAACCTCTAGGACAACTTTAAACATTCCAACATCTGAATCATAGGGGTACCAGAAGGAGAAGAGGAAGACCAAGAAATTAAGAACTTATTTGAACAAACAATGAAGAACTTCTCCAATCTGCAAAGGAAATAGAGTTCCAGCAAGTCCAGGAAGTCAGAGTCTCAAAGAAGTTGGACCTAAGGAGGAACACACCAAGGCACATCATAATTACATTAACCAAGATTTAAGATAAGGAGAGAATCTTAAAAGCAGAAAGAGAAAAGGACACAGTTACCTATGAAGGAGTTCCCATAAGACTTTCAGCTGATTTCTCAAAAGAAACATTGCAGGCAAGAAGGGATTGGAAAGGAGTATTCAAAGTCATGAAAGGCAAGGACCTACATCCAAGATTACTGTATCCAGCAAAGCTATCATTTAGAATGGAAGGGCAGATAAAGTGCCTCCCAGGTTAGGTCAAGTTAAAGGAGTTCATCATCATCAAGCCCTTATTATGTGAAATGTTAAAGGGACTTACCTAAGAAAAAGAAGATAAAAAATATGAACAGTAAAATGACAACAAACTCACAGTTATTAACAACAAAACAAAAACCAAAAACAAACTAAGCAAACAACTAGAACAGGAATAGAATCACAGAAATAGAGATCACATGGAGGGTTATCATTGGGGGAGTGGGTAGGAAGAGAGGGGGAAAAGGTACAGAGAGTAGGTAGCATAAATGGTAGGTAGAAGATAGACATGGTGAGGTTGAGAATTATAGGAAACTGTTCCATGCGTGGGAAATGTTTCGTGGTGCGAGGTTGGCAGGCGGGATCCATGCCCACTGACAGGTTCTCCCATGGGGAATCAGGCCTGCATTGTACCTAGGCTGCTATGAGACTTGCTTCTGCTAAAACTCCCTCACCCTAAATTGAGGCAGCAAATGTTTACCGAAGTGTCTTTTAATTCCTAAAGTCTGTGCTAAACCACCCAAATATGGAGTGTAACCAGTTCAACCACTTTCCCCCTTTGAGCTGTACCATCTTCTCTTGAAGTAATTAGCAGCTTTCTGTCCTTTGTTGTCTGTAAAAGGTAATCACCTACAGTGAATCTGTGCATAGTAAATGAGGACCATCCTCCATGTAATGTGCCCAGAAAAGCAATAAAAGCTTGTCCAGGCAGGGGTCAGCTCTCTCTCTTGGGCTCTCTCTAGCCCTCTCGCCCTCTCTCAGTTAGACAGTGGCCATGCCATCCCTTTTCCTCCACAGGATTTCTATAGTCCATGTATATTTGTCTATTGTAGCCACAAAACAGGATCCTGCTGGCCAGGATCCACATCAAAATAGTATAGGAAATGTAGAAGCCAATGATGTGGGTTATATATAAGAACTTATATATATGATCCATGGACATAAAGTAAAGGGGGGGAATGCGGGTGGGATAAGGTACGCAGGGTGGGGGGAATAAAGGGGGCAAATTAGGACAACTGTAATAGCATAATCAATAAAATATATTTAAGTATTAAAAGAAAACCAGAATGAGATACCACTTCACACCATTGAGAATGGCCATCATAAACAAATCAACAAACAACAAATGCTGGAGACGTTGTGGAGAAAAGGGAACCCTAGTGCACTATTGGTGGGAATGCAGACTGGTGCAAACAGTATGGAAAACACTATGGAATTTCCTCAGAAAACTAAAAATGGAACTGCCTTTTATCCTTGCAATTCCACTGCTAGGATTATATCCTAAGAAGCCTGAAACACCAATCCAAAAGAACCTATGCACCCCAATGTTCATAGCAGCACAATTTACAATAGCCAAGTGCCGGAAGCAACTTAAGTGCCCATCAGTAAATGAGTGGATCAAAATTTACACAATGGAATACTACGCAGAAGAAAGAAAGAAGGAACTCTTACCCTTCGGGACAGCATGGATGGGACTGGAGAGTATTATGCTAAGTGAAATAATCCAGGTGGTAAAAGACAAATACCATATGATCTCACCTATATGTGGAACCTAATCAACAAAACAGGTAAGTGAGCAAAACATAACCGGATACACTGAAATAAAGAACAAACTGACAGTGACCACTGGGGATGGGGGAGGGGCATAAAGGGGGAAAGAAAGGGAAGAGTTGTCAAGGAACATGTACAAAGGACCCAGGGACAAAGAGAAGGGTGGGGGATAGATTGAATGTGGGAAATGGGGTGGGTAGGGCCGGGGAGAGTAATGGAAGAAAATTTGGACAACTGTACTTGAACAACAATAAAAAAAGAGAGGGGGGAAAAAAGATTTTCAATTTGCTTCTGCTAGTAGCTATCTGGGGCAATACCAGTCTGAGACCATCTTAATTTACTTTCAAAATTTCAAATTCTTATGAACCACATGAAGCTGAGTTACAAGCCACTATAGGAAAACTGAAAGGTTCCACTCCATTCCCCAGTGCAAAATGAAAGATGGTTTGATCAGATGACGTAGATATAAAAGTCTGACATTCTCTTTGCTGATAACACAACCTGGATATTATTTCATTCATGTACTCAAAAATATATTAAAACGCAAATGTAAATATCATTATAGTATAAGAAAATCTTACTCATTCTCTTCTATACCTGCATATACCACACATGCTTAGCCAATTTTCAATTGATGGACATAAGTTATTTCTAATCCTTTACTATTAGAAACAACGCTACAATGAATACTCTTGTACACAGGTCATTGAGCAAATGTCCTAGGATATATGAAAGATATATTAATGACAGAAATACTGCAACAAATGATCTGTACACTTAAAATTTTGATGGATATGGCCAAATGCTCTCCACTTAAGGCGTTACTTAAGAGGTTATATCCACTTAAAGTCCTGCCAGCAGCTTATGTCCTTATCCCTCATCAACACAGTACTATAGGTATTTTTAGAACCTAAGTGCCCATCAGTAAATGAGTGGATAAAAAATCTGTGGTACACATGGAGAATGGAATACTACGCAGCAGAAAGAAAGAAGGAACTTCTACGCTTCCATACAGCATGGATGGGTCTGGAAAGTATGATGCTAAGTGAAATAAGCCAGGTGGTGAAAGACAAATACCATATGATCTCACCTTTAAGTGGAACCTAATCAAAAAAACAAACAAATGAGCAAAATACAACCAGATACATGGAAATAAAGAACAAACTGACAAGTGACCATAGGGGAAGGGCGAGGGCCACAATGGGGGAAAGAAGTGGAAAGGTGAAGTCAAGGAACATGTATATGAGTCCCATGGACAAAGATACCGGGGAGGGGGGCAGTGGGTGTGGGCTAGAAGTGAGTTGATTGTGGGTGGTGGGGTGTGGGTAGGGCAGGGGAGATTAATGGGAGAAAATGGGAACAATTATAATTGAACAACAATAAATTTTTTTAAAATAATATAATAACAAAGAAAAAAAGAGTATATCATAACACAAAAATATTTGTCAGTTTCCTGTAATGAAATACAAAATATTGGGATGGCCAAAAAGTTCATTTAGTTGTTTCTGTATGATGGCTATAGTAGTGCTTAGTTGCTTTAACTTCATTTGAAACAATTTAGTGGATTTTATTGTAACAGCAGTGATATCAGTGTGAATTTTTTAAAAACTTATCAAAATTGGTGAATTTGTGGGCAGGTATTTTAATATTGAAGGTGGAATAAAATAAGCAACTTTTTCAGCATATTATCCTTCAATATTTCAATAAACGCAAGTGCAAAAATATTTGTGCAGTGTATGGAGAAGGTGCTGTGACTAATTGAACATGTCAGAAGTGGTTTGCAAAGTTTCTTGGTACTTTTGACATTTTGCTGAATAAATTATTTGCTGTGGGGCTGTCTTATGCATTGGAAGGTGTTTAGCAGTACCCCTGGCTCTACCCATTAGATGCCAATAGCAGGAGACAGTCAACATACTCAAAATATCCAAATCAACAAAGTTATTGGTGAAAATGTAAAAGGTGTCTTTTATGGAAAAAAATTAAATGGACCTTTTGGCCAACCCAGTAACAGTCAACGCACAAAAACTGGTACATACTAATGCTTCTCAAATTTGAGTCCATCAGAATTACCTGGAAGGTTTTTGCTTATTTGACTAGAAAAAAAAAGATTTCAACTGAAGGCAGACTATGAACCAGACTGAGAAACTAGAAGTTATTTATCCCTTAACATCTAGAGAAGGACATTCCAAGATTGAGAGAGACCAAAAAAAAAAAAAAAAAAAAAGTGCAACCATGGGGCAGCAAAGTCATGCTCCAAGTTTTGTCAAGAGAATAAAAAAGAGCACATACTCCATAAGGCATTTCTATCCCATGGTTCAGACAACAGTCAAAATCTTTTGGTGTAGAACTCTTACTAGGAGTCTCAAGGTTAACCCCAAGGATGGGGAAGGAAAACCTTCTGCTATCACCACCCTCCAAGTAGCTCCAGGCAGTCTGACCCAAAGGTTCGGCCCCTTGCTGTGATTAATGAAATCTCTGGCCTTGGGCCTGAATTCCTAATTTGTACCTCAAACCAAGAACTAAGCTAAACCCAAATCTAGAGTCTAGTTACGGTCACTGCCACTCAACCTTTATAGAATAACCACAGAATTGGAAAGCAAAGTGCCCATGGCACCTGAAATGCCCTTCCAGGGAAGATGGCGGCACCATTCACTCTAGTCAGGAGTGAGGCCAGGACACTGTGTTTTGGCTCCTTTTTCTAGACCTGTCTTCTTTGGCTCAAAGAGAAGGACAGAGATATCTAGCAGCCACTTCTTTATGGCAAATCCCAAACCTATGTGTCCAATGTAGAAAGAATGTGGTCAGAGGGACCTTTCACATGCCTAAATTCTTAAATGCATGTTTCATCTTCAAAGAAAAAGTAAAATAAAAAAGAACCATCCACCAACTGGCATCTAAAGTCAATCACCATAAAAGGGCAGGATCTGGATATCCTGAATATTTATGATTAGAACTTTCCAATTCTTTGTTATTCTACTGTCCACCACCAAACATTCATAAGGGCTCAGAGCAAAGGATGCACTAACAGTAGGGATTTACAAATGCTGTTAGCAAGTATCAGTTCAACACCTCTGAAGAATACAATTTAGGGGAAAAGTTTTCCTTCAAAGTTTATATAAACTCAATTAAAACAATTTTAAACCCTAACTTTTCCTCTATAAAGTGTTCTCTTTCTAATTTAATGGTATTAAATGTTCAAGGTCTTTGGAAAAGGTTATTTTCTCATCCTGTAATAATGATTATCCTCTAATTTTTATTGAATATAAACTATAGTTAAGCACATACAGCAGTTTTGGATTTGCCAATACAGACCAGTTAAATTTGTAATAGTTTAAACCACTAGATGATGTATAAATGAAACAGCAAGGGCACCCCAGTGGTAGCCTGCTTCTCTAACTGCCTTAGCATTTCTCTTTTAATAAAATTTTAATAACATATTTGCACAGAGCTATTAAAACGGCAAGGCTGCTGACAGTGTTCTGTTTAGTAGACCAGTTTTAACTATCATTATTTTTTAAAAATCTTTTTCTTTTAACAGTATTCAAAGTCCAAGGTGGGAACCTGGAAACCACAGCAAAGGCCTCTTATAAGAAAATCAGTGTCACTCATAATCCCTCCTTCCTATTAACAGTGTTGATGGTGGGCCCTTGAGCCTCACTTGACTTTATCCAATCCATTTAGCTTCATAGTCTCCCCCCAACCACAGCCTGGCCCACACACGCCAGTGCCTCCCTGTTCCACAGCTTGGCGTTAAGTCTCATAAAACAGAAAGGAACCAAGTGACCTTTCTTCTCCTCCAACCTGTGCAAACACAAAGACCTACAGGGAGCTCCTGACAAGCACCAGGGCACAATTTATGAGAGTAAAACATGCAAAGAGACTGGAAAGACTCCTACATGGCATTCGTGGTGAGGATTCTGCCAAACAATAGCCTTTTCTGCCCCAGAGGGTGGCGTCTTATTTCAAAGTTTTTCCAAGTGCAAACTCCTAATAACAAAAGGAAATAGGTACATCCTAAAAAGTTTTTCTATAGTGGGATGCAATGTTATTTATTTACAGGAGATAATTTTCTCCAATAATTCCATCTGTCAGAGGAATGGGGCCCTAGCATTATGCAGGTGACAGGTGAAGCCCGAAGGGACTTCGCAGCAGTAGGGTAGGCAAAGAAGGCACCTGGCCACCGGCAGCGGCGCATCTGGGAGCAGAGGCTGCAGTGGCCCACCTAGGCCACGGCTCCCCCCAACCATCTAACTAACCCCCACATTCTCAATGAAACCGCTGTCTTCGCCCCATCCCAGATCGCACAACAGAAGTTGAACATCCACTTAAGTAAAGATTCTGCTCAAAGGGGTAGCGACACTTTAGAAACGGCCGTATAGTAGGACCTGGGTATTAAAGGCTTGGTCAAGCAGCCGGGCTTCACCCCATAGGATACGTTATTTTAAAGTGACCTCACCCCTAGCCCTTCAGGGTGCAGGGAAAAGCGGGATACCACATCATACGTACCAAACCTGTAGCCCCTATATCCAGAGGCGAAGGGAAGACGCAGACCCCTTGCCCGCAGCCCGTCCCAGGGCGAGACTAGGGGCGGGGCGAGGGGGTGGTGCGGAGGAGTACCGCAGGATTCTTCACCCCCCACCCCGGCCGCCTTACGCCCAGAGTCTCGGGCAAGGACACTTTTTGTCCCACCTGCTGGCTTCCTGGCTCTGCGGTCCCCCAGAGGAACGTGCTGCCACCCGGCCCCTGCCTGCACTTGCGGCCCGCAGGCCGGGTGCGACCCAGCTCACCTGGACTGCTGGGGTCGGGGGTCTACCGTCTCAGCCAGCGCGTGCAGGTCGCACGGAGGCGGGGCAAAGGCACTAGGAAGGCCAAGGCTCCCACAGCTGTGTCTGCCCTGTCCTTTGTGTCGCAAAGCCCAGAAGCTCTGCCTCCTTGGACCACCCAGCACCGCCCTCTCGTCCTTTCTGCTCTGTGGTCAAGTGGGAGGCCCGACCGGCAGTGCACAAAGAGGGGCGGGTCCACCAGCCGGCGTGTACTGAACGTGTAGTGTGAGGAGGAGTGTGGAGGGAGGAATGTGGGCCAAGGGTCCTCTTGAGTGTGGGGGTTATTTCTGGAAAGTGCGAGGCTCAGGGCGTAAGCTTGGAGCTGACATCGCTGAACCCTGTAAGCAACGTGTTCTCTGTGGAATTTTGTTCTTGCTCTAGCATCCCCTTCTGGAAACAACCGGGAGACGCAGACTAGGCAATGCTAATACCCCAAATTCGTAGCTGTGGAAACTAGGAGACAGAAAACTTCTCCTTACTATCTTTCCATCATATATACAATCTATAAATATTTATTCAGCACTCACTCATGCTAGGAATTGTCCTAGGGACTGAGAACACAGCAGTCACAATGGGGGAGGGGTCAGGGGCAACAAAAAGAAAAATCCCTGCCCCTTTAGAATTTACAGCTGGGAAACAATCAAAAAACTTAAATGAAAAGTACAAAAATGTTAGATATTACAAATGATAAGGAGGAGCAAAATAAGAGACAGGGATAAGAATTGCAGGAGGTTGACCTGTGAAAGTGGGAAGGTGGCATTTTAAGTGAAGCCGGAAAGGAAGTGAGGGAAGAGACAAGCAGATATCTGTAGGTGAGGCCCTGAGGCTAGAGGATGCCCAATAATATTCAATGTGAGGGGAAGAGTGAGTGTGAGGAAGTATGGTATGTGAGAGGTCAGAGAGAAGTTAGAACTGGACTGAGAGGGATGTAGGGCCTTTCTGCTCCTTGTAAAGACAGTTTGTACCCTGACAGCATTTGGCAAAGGGAACATGCCGTTTGATTTAACAAAATCATTCTGGCCATTGTGCAAGCATGAGTAGTGTCCAAGCTGAAAAAGTGGATACTTATTAAGAAGGACCTCCTGGTGGCTAACTTGGCCAGAATTAAAAACTAAAAACAAAGCCTAAACCCTAAGGAGGGGTCACACACACAAGCCAATCTTCAGGGAGAAGCCTGCATTAAGCTGCCTCCCTGAACTGGCCTGACTGTACTGTGTTCCTGCTACCTGAGCCAACCCATATAAAGGAGCTTCTGGAATTGTATTTCAATCAATAGCAGGGAGACTTTCCTTGTCCAATCAAAGGTGTGCAGCAGTATCACCATTAGCATCATCAACAACCAATTAGAGCTGTTCTATTCTAACCAATCAGGGCAATGTTTTCTTGGACCAATCAAACCACAAGAATTTAGAGTGCTCATTTGCATGAGAAAGGACCAATCAGAGACCAGGGGTGGGGACTTCCCTTGATATAAGTCAGCTCTCCTCTGTCTTAAGAGTGTGCACTTTCCATTTCCACCAAACACTAACGATTCTGTTTGTGGCTGAGACATCTTGCTGGTCTTGAGCATAGAGGAGCAGGCAGAGCAAGGTACAGTGGAGCGGAATGGAGTGGAGTGAGGAAGGCAGAACAGAGCTTCTAGCCAGAGAAGGTGGCCTTGCCCCAGGGCTACCTTGTACCAGGGCTGATGCACAGCAGTGCTGTTCCACAGCCATGCTGCTTCATAATTGAACTGTAATACTATTGAATTGTTCCCCAGCCTTGCTGTTCTCATAGCTGTGCTGTTATCACAATTGAAATGTTTGCACTGAAAAAAAAATCCTTTTTAACCACATTCTAGATTGGGGGTTCCTATTGACATTGAATTGGCATCAACGACCATCTGTTGACAATAAGGAGAAAGAAGGCAAAAGCAGAAATAAGGAAACCATTAAGAAGTAATGGTCTGCCTAAAGGAATTTACAGTTCCAATGTAACATCCATCAAAATCCCAGTGAGATTTTTCACAGAAGTAGAACAAAAATTCCTAAAATTTGCATGGAACCACAAAATACCCCCAGATAGCCATAGAAACTCTGAGAAAAAAAAGAACAAAGCCAGAGGTATCACACTCCCCAATTTCAAACTATACTATAAAGCTATAGTAATCAAAACAGTATTGTACTGGCAGAGAACCCGACACACAGACCAATGGAACAGATTTGAGAACCCAGAAATAAAGTGATACACATATGGGCAACTAATTCATGACAAAGGAACCATGAACATTCAATGTAGAAAGAAAAGTATCTTCAATAAATGGCATGGGAAAAAACTGGAATCCTACATACAAAAGAAAAAAACTAGCTAACTATCCTTTATTTTTAAATTCTCACCTTAGGATATGTTTATTGATTTTAGAGAGAGAGGAAGGGTGGGGGAGAGAGAGAAACATCAATATGAGAGAGAAACATTGATCAGTTGCCTCCTGTACACATCCTGACTGGGGATCAAACTTGCAACCTTTTGGTGTAAGGGACAATGCTCCAGACAATTAAGCCAACCATCTAGGGCTAGACCACTATCTTATGCCATACACAAAAATTAAATCAAAATGGATTAAAAACATGAATATAATACCTGAAAAGAAAATTAAAATACATAGGAAAAAACATAAGCACTAAGTTTCTAGACTTTTGTCTCAATGGTGTTTTTTTATGAATTTGACTCACAATGCAAGGGAAACAACAAAAATAAACAAATGGGAGTACCTGCAACTAAAAAGCTTCTGCACGGCAAAGGAAACTACCAAGAAACCCAAAAAGCAACAATCTGAATGGGAGAAGATGTTTGCAAATGTTACTCCCCATGACAGGTTAATATCCAAAATGTTAATGGAAAGAACTGTTATCATAATGTTATCATAAAGAACACATAACTCAACAACAAAAGAGCAAACAACTTGATTAAAAAATGGACAGAGGATCTGAATAAACATTTTTACAAGATGTGCAAATAACCAACAAGTACATGAAAAAATACTCAACATCATTAATCATCAGGGAAATTCAAATCAAAACCATGATGAGATATCACCTTACACATTAGATAAGTCATTATCAAAAAGATAAGCAATAGTAACTGAGAATATAGTGAAAGGGAACCTTCATTCACTGCTGGTAGGAGTGCAAACTGCTGCAGCCATTATGAAAAACATTATGGAGGTTCCTCAAAAAATCAAGACTAGGACTACCATATGACCCAGCAATTAATTTTCAGGGTATTTATTTAAAGTACATGAAAATACCAATTTGAAAAGATATATGTAACCCTATGTTTATTGCTCCATTATTTATAAGAGCCAAGATATTGGCTAAGTGTTCATTGATGGGTAAATGGATAAAGAAGAAGTGATACATATATGGAATGAAATATTAGCTATAAAAGAGATGCAATATTGCTATTTGTGACAGCACTGATGGATATTGAGGGTATTATACTAAGTAAAATAAGTCATAAAAGGAAAAAAACCCCATATGATTTGACTTATATGTGCTATAGAATACAAAAGTAACAAACTAAGAAGACAAAACAAAAAACTCATAGATAAGACAACAGAATGGTGGTTATTGGGAGGAAGGCAGTGACAGGAAGTTGAAATGGGTTAAGGGGGGTCAAACAAAATGAAATTAGACTTGTGGTGGTGAGCATACAATAAAATATACAGATATCAAATTATAATATTGTACAACTGAAATTTATATAATGTTATTGCCCTCAATTAAATAATTTTCTTACTTATTCAATAAATGCATTGATTTATTTTTCTTTTTTAAACTATTTGTTTTTTTAATTTTATTGTTGTTTTTTACAGTTTTCTGCCTTCCCCCCACCTCCACTGCCCCCCACACCAGTCATCCCCACCTCCTTCCCCTGATTCCACCACCCTCTTGGTTTTGTCCCTGTGTATTTTATAGTTGTTCCTGAAAACCCTTCCCCACTTTCTCCCCATTATCCCCTCCCACTTCCCTTGCGGTTACTGTCACTTTGTTCTTAATTTCAATGTCTCTGGTTACATTTTGCTTGCTTGTTCATTTTGTTGATTAGGTTCCACTTAAAGGTGAGATCATATGGTATTTTTGTCTTTCACCATCTGGCTTATTTCACTTAGCATAATGCTCTCCAGTTCCATCCATCCTGTGGCAAATGATAGGAGTTCCTTCTTTCTCTCTGTTGTGTAGTATTCCATCATGTAAATGTACCATGGTTTTTTTTTGATCCATTCCTTTACTGATGGGCCCTTGGATTGCTTCCAGCACTTGGCTATTGTAAATTGTACTGCTATGAACATTGGGGTGCATAGGTTCTTTTGGATTGGTATTTCAGGATTCTTAGGATATAATCCTAGCACTGTAATTGCGGGTCAAAAGGCAGTTCCATTTGATCATGGTGTATTCCCTGGCATCATTCCCTGGTAGCCAGCAAGGTGAACATAGTGTGGGGTGGGGAGCTAGGAGCAGTAAGGAGGGTCCATTTGGTAATGGTATATCATTCACCCCACCCCATCCCGGGTCTTTTCTGTAACAGTTCCACTCAGCCACTCAGCCTCTGGGTGTGCAGCACAAGACAAGCTCTGGTGTGTGGTTCCACTTAGCCACTCAGTCTCCAGTTGTACACAGCTCAAATATCCCTCAGGGCAAGCCAGCCACTGCTTGAGAGTTTCTTACAAGGCAGCTGACTGCCGTTCTTAACAAGCACAAGGTTTTTCACACAGCACAACTTTCCAACAAGTCCAGAGACTATCTGAGTTATGGGTCTGACACAGCCCAACTCCTCCCTTCTCCAGGTGTTGTCCGGCAACCCAATTTCTCTGGAGCTGGCATCCACAGTCCCAGTGGATGTATACCACCTCTGTGTGTTTCCCGCTTCATCTCTATTACCCCCAGCGACTTCTAGCATCCAGGTCCCTCCTGGTGCCAGGCTGCTCTCCCTGCTCTGGGAGGGGAGGAAGCTGGAGATCTAACTCCTCCTCATACCTGAGGCAGGCACCAGGCCAGTGGGCCACAGTGGCTTAGGACCCTGCACAGATCCCAGGGGCCTTACCGTCCCAGTGCAATCTCCTCACTGTCTGTTTTTCAATGTCTACAATTTTTGGCTTCCAAACTTCATTTAAGCTGGGATTCAGTTGGATGTTCAGTCTCTTCCTCAGAAGATGGGGTAGGTGTTCCAGCTGGGCACAGGGAGAACTGGGCTCTGCTCCCACCTACCTCACTGCCATCTTTGATCTCTGAGCATGATATTCTCAAAATGCATCAAGGTTGACGCAAATAGCGGTATTGTTATCTTATGGCTGAGAACTGTCCCACATCTTCTTTAGCCTATTATCTATTGAAGGACATTTCAACTCTTTCCATGACTTGGCCACTGCAAATAATGCTGCAATGAACATAGGGGGACATATATCTTTACTAATAAATGTTTTCAAAAATTTCAGATAAATACCCACAAGAAGGGTTGCTGGGTCATATGGTAATTCTTTTCTTAATTTTTTGAGGAACATCCGTACTGTTTTCATAGTAGCTGTACCAGTTTCATTCCCATCATCAGTGGATGAGGGTTCCTTTTTCTCAACGACTTCTCCAACACTTGCTGTTACTTGTCTTGTCGATAATAGGCATTCTAACAGGTATGAGGTGGTATCTCATTTTAGATTTGATTTGAATTTCCCTAATAGCCAGCAGAGTTATATACCTTTTTATATATGTTTTGGCCATTTGTATGTCTTCTTGGGAGAAGTGTCTGTTCAGGTCCTCTGCCCATTTTTAAAAGGCGAAAGATTTGTGCATTCTGAAGAGAAACCAGAGTATCCTCTGCCTATTTTTAAATTAGACTTCTTTTGTTGTTCTGATATAGCTGTTTATATATTTTGGATATTCAATAAAGGGTTCTGGGAAAATTGGAAAACCACATGCAAAAGAATAAAACTAGACTGGTATTTGTCATCATATACTAATATTAACTCAAAATGGATAAAAATCTAAATATAAAAGCTGAAACAAAAATTACAAAGAACAAAACATAGGTCCTAAATTTATAGACCTTGGTCTTGGAATTTTATGAATTTGACTTCAAAGGCAAGGAAAGTAAAAGTAAAAATAAATAAATGGGATTATATCAAACTGAAAAGTTTCTGTCCAGCACAAGAGACCAACAAAACAAAAGGTAACCAGCCAAATGGGAGTAGATATTTGCAAACACCACCTCCAAAACCTATTTTAATCATGTTATTTTCTTAAGGCTTTTGATGACTGTACATTTACTAGATAGTGAAATTCTAACACACTAACTCTTGTTCATGGCTTTTTACAGACATCCCAGCCCACCTTTCCAACTTTTATCACTTGCTTCATGAAACCTTGGCTCTAGCAAAGCTATGTACTAGCACCCTCTTGAGAGTGCCCTTTACAGTCCTGCTTTTGTGTTTTTGACCTGCCATGCCTCCTTCCTATCTACTTGAGTGTATCCATTCATCAAACTTTTGCTCAAATCTGACTACTTCTGAGAAGACACCCAAGTGCCAGCTGTCTGTTTCACCAATTTAATAAGTAGTCTTACTGTGGGTAGTGCCATTTATTCTAGTGTCCTAAATTGTTATTTAAGGCTCGCATTATGATCTGAAGTTCCACTGGTAGGAACTTCTTGTTTGAGTCCCAAAGAGATTTCAAGCCCCACAATCCGATGTGATAGTTTTTGTTTTCACATTCCCCATAATACCTCATAGAAAGCCTGGCAAATAGTTAAGGGTTCATTATTTTGTTGATTTTCATTGTCAGTTTTACGTTTTAGGCAATGGTTTCAATTAACATGGAGTGGAAAAGCATAGTTTTTTTTTTCTATGATATGGACATCCAATTTTCCTCAAAAAACCTCTCATAAAATTGCCAGCTATGAATTCCAATGTCATGTAGGGATTTAAGACTTCCCAGCAACCCCTCAGATGGCTGTGCTTTGGCAAATGGCCTCAAGATACTGCATTTGTTTCATGGTGTTGTTAATTAACAGTTAGTTCCCACAGTTCATTTAAAAACAACAAAAACAACAACCAGATAACTTAACAGAGTAACTTTATCCTTTAAAGAAAAGACTTGCCACATTCAGGTTCTTTGAACATTCCCTGGGAGTCATGTGCTGATCTGAGCACATTAGAAAAAGATATGCGGATACGGGGAAAGATGGCAGTGAGGTAAGTGGGAGCAGAGTCCACTTCCCCTCAGCACCAGTGAAAAACCTAGCTGATCTGAAGAACAGAGTGAACAGCCAACGGTATTCCAGCATATATGAAGATCAGACACCAAAGATAGAGAACATAGAAAGATCTGACGGTAAGAAGAATGCTTAAGGACAATAAGGTCCCTGGGACCTGCACGGAGACCAGGGCGGCTGAAGCCCTGGCCTGGGCGCAGGGTCTGCTGCAGGATTCTTGGGAGAGAGCCAGGCTGGGCTGTGTGAGGGGCAAGGTGCTTGTTTGGACCAGAGGGGCTTGAATAGGAGGAATTTCTCAAAAAGAAAAAGAGAAAATAGAGGCACTAAGCGGCTAGTTAGAGAACTCTCCGCAGCAGCCACAGCCTCTGGCACCCCTCCCCCCTCAGCCCCTGGACTGCGAACGCAGGATGGAGGGATACACAGCCCCAGCGCTCACCTGAAGCCTGGTTGGCACACACCCAGATCAGGGGACTGGAGGCCCACAACTGAAACCCTGGCTGGGCACCCATACCTGAAACCCTGGCTGGGCGCCCACACCTAAAACCTAGGGTGGGTGCGCACCTGGAGCCAAGGATAGCTGCCCCACTCACAGGCCCAAAGCAGCGGACCTGCCAGCAGCACAACCCAGGCCAAAAGCCTCTGATAGGCTCATCAACGGCCTGGCTGCCTGCGAGGGACCACACCTAAAAGCACCAGTTCTGAACAACTCCTACCTAGCCCCTGCACACAGAGCCCTGCAGGGCCTACTGGCTCTCTAGGACTCAGGCAGAACACCCAGCAGAGGGGAGCTGCATGGCTAGGGAAGAATGCATTCCCTGGAAAGACTCGACCCAGTAGGGGGCTGAACTACCCCATAGCAGCACCCAGAGTCCCTAGCATCTAAGACAGCAAAGAGCAAGAAGAGGGAGTGGAGTTGCCCCTAATTGGTGCTACTCAAGGACAGCACAACTGATGAACTAAAGGCCTAGTGGGGACCAACAGGACCCTGAGGAACTGGACTGGAGGCAGAACAACAGTGAAGAGTGTGGCTCAGGAAGGGAGAAAAGTGAAACCAATCCTTCCAACCACCCCCTCCCGTTCCACAGACAGGAAGACCAGCAGAACTAACCTGACTGGTTTAAAGCCAGCAGAAGACTTTTTTTTTTCCTCCTTTCCCCTGAATCCCTTCTTCCTTTCTGTCCTTCTTTCTTTTTTCATTCCTTCTTCCTTCCATCCTTTACCTTTTTTATTGCTTCTTCCTGCCTTCTTTTATTTATTGTTTTCCTTTAATTTATGTTAAAATTCCTTCTTATCTTGCCCCGATCTTTCTTTATTCCTTCTTCCTTCCTTCCTTTCCTTTTCTCTTTTTCCAACAGGTGAGACAATAAAACCTGGAGCTCTAAAGACACCAGAGTTAGACCGTGTTACACCCATAAACATCAGCTCAAGAACAGTGAGACAGGAGATTAAGGACAGCACCACTGAATCCCACTGGCATTCTACCATAGAAGTTCATAACCATAAACCCAGGGAGTAAGAATAGATCAATTTAAGAAGCAGAGGCTAACAAGAAGAGTCTCACAAACAATGGGAAGACAAAGAAACAGTCCCCAAATGAAGGGAAAGGAGGAAGCCTCAGAAAGAATGCTAACTGAAAAAGAGGCAACTCAACTATCAGATACTGAGTTCAAAGCAATGGTTATCAGGAAGCTCACTGAGCTCTCCGAGCTCACAGAGACCTACCAGAAACTGCACGGAAACTACAATGAACTAACTGCAAACTATATCAACATGAAAAAGGAAATAGAAACTATCAACAAGGGCCAAGAGGAAATGAAGAATACAATTTCTGAATTGAAGAACACAGTAGAAGGAATCAAAAGCAGATTGATGAAGCAGAGGATCGGATCAGCGAGATGGAGGACAAATAGAAAAAAACACCCAGAAAGAGAAAGAAAACGAAAAGAGGCTCAGAAAGAATGAAGAGGTAATAAGGGAAATGCAGGACAACATGAAACGTAACAATATCCGTATAATAGGAATGCCAGAAGGAGAAGAAGAAGAGCAAGGGATAGAAAACCTGTTTGAAAAAGTAATGATGGAAAATTTCCCTAATCTGATGAGAGAAAAAGTCACCCAAATCCAGGAAACACAGAGAGTCCCAAGCAAGAGGAACCCAAGCAAGAGGAACCCTATGATGCAAGACACATCATAATTAAAATGGCAAAATTCCAAGACAAAGAGAGGATCTTAAAGGCAGCAAGGGAGAAACAGGAAGTAACATACAAGGGAGCCCCAATAAGGTTAGCAACTGACTTCTCAATGGAAATGCTCCAAGCCAGAAGAGAATGGCAAAAAATATTCCAAGTAATGAGAACAGAGGCCTGCAACCAAGAATATCTTACCCAGCTAGACTCTCAATCAACATAGAAGGCCAAATAAAGAGTTTCCCAGACAAAAGAAGTCGCTTCCACCAAACCAGCTCTGCAAGAGATGCTAAAGAGACTGCTTTAAGGAAAGGAAGGAAAAGAGAAAGAGAGAGGAACACAGGTAGGAAAAAGTGGCAATGAATAACTACCTATCGATAATAACCTTAAACGTAAATGGATTAAATGCTCTAATCAAAAGACATAGAATAGCTGAATGGATAAGAAAACGTGACCCACACATATGCTGCCTACAAGACACCCATCTCAGGACAAAAGACCTACACAGACTGAAAGTAAAGGGCTGGAAACAAATTTTCCAAGCAAACGGACAGGAAAAAAAAAGCAGGGGTAGCAATACTCATATCACACAAAATAGACTTCCAAAGAAGGGCCATAAAGACAGACCCAGAAGGTCACTTCATAATACTCAAAGGAAGAATCCACCAAGAAGACATAAACATTGTAAATATATATGCACCCAACATAGGAGAACCCAAATACATAAAGAAAATCTTGGAGGACTTCAAGAAAGATATTCACAGCAACACAATTATAGTAGGGGACTTTAACACCCCACTGTCAAAAATGGACAAGTCTTCCAAATAAAATATCAACAAGGATATTGTGTCACTTAACAATACCCTAGATGAAATGGACTTACTGATATATATAGAGCCATTCATCCCAAAGACGCAAAATACACATTCTTTTCAAGTGTCCATGGAACTTTTTCAAAGATAGACCACATGATAGGACAGAAAGCAAGCCTCAACAAATTCAAGAAAATTGAAATCATACCAAGCATTTTCTCTGACCACAAGGCACTGAAACTACAAACCAACCCCAAAGGAAAAAACCCAAAACACTCAAAATCATGGAGACTGAATAGCATGCTATTAAACAATGAATGGGTCAAGAACGAGATTAGGGAAGAAATCAAAAACTTTCTGGAAACAAATGAAAATGAACTCACAACAACCCAAAACCTATGGGACACAGCAAAGGCAGTCCTGAGAGGGAAGTTCATAGCAATACAGGCCTACCTTAAAAAGACAGAAACATTTCAAACAAACAACCTAAACCTACGCCTATAAGAACTCGAGGAACAACATCAAAGACAGCCCAGATCAAGCAGAAGGAAGGAAATAACCAAGATCAGAGCAGAGTTAAGTGACATAGAGGCTAAAAGCAAAATTCTAAGGATCAATGAATCCAGGAGCTGGTTCTTTGAAAAAATAAACAAAATGGGCAAGCCTTTAAGTAGGCTCATGAAGAAAAAAAGAGAGAGGATCCAAATAAACACAACTAGAAATGAAAGAGGAGAGATTACAACTGATACCACAGAAATACAAAGGATTGTAAGAAATGACTACGAAGAACTGTATGCCAAGAAATTTGAAAACCTAGGTGAAATGGACACATTTCTAGAAAAATATAACCTTCCAAAACTGAATGAAGAAGAAGCACCAAACCTGAACAGACCAATAACAGCAGAGGAAATTGAAGCAGTCATCAAAAAACTCCCAACACACAAAAGTCCTGGACCAGATGGTTTCACAGGAGAATTCTACAAAGCATTTAAAGAAGAGCTAACCCCTATCCTTCACAGACTATTCGAAAAAATCCAGACTGATGGAAGACTCCCAAACTCTTTTTATGAAACCAGCATCATTCTAATGCCAAAACCAGATAAAGACACAACGAAGAAAGAAAACTTCACGCCAATATCGCTGATGAACATAGACGCTAAAATTCTCAACAAAATATTGGCAAACCGCATCCAGCAATACATTAAAAAGATCATACACCATGACCAAGTGGGATTCATCCCAGGGATGCAAGGATGGTACTCGACCTAATAATTGAATTTGGCAAAACAGCTGGATACAAAGTCAATACTCAGAAATTAAAGGCATTCCTGTATACCAACAACGAAACTGCAGAAATAGAAATCAGGGGAAAAATCCCATTTCATATAGCAACAAGAAAAATAAAGTACCTAGGAATAAACCTAACCAAGGAGCTAAAAGACCTGTACTCAGAAAACTAACAACACTGAAGAAACAAATTAAGGAAGACACAAACAAATGGAAGCATGTACCATGCTCATGGATTGGAAGAATTAACATCATCAAAATGGCCATACTACCCAAAGCAATTTATAGATTCAATGCAATCCCTATTAGAGTACCCATGACATATTTCACAGATATAGAACAAACATTTCAGAAATTTATATGGAACCATAAACGACCCGAATAGCTGCAGCAATTTTGAGAAAGAAGAACAAAGCAGGAGGAATCACAATACCCCATATCAAACTGTATTACAGGGCCACTGTAATCAAAACAGCCTGGTACTGGCATAAAAACAGGCACATAGACCAGTGGAATAGAACAGACAGCCCAGAAATAAACTCAAGTCTTTACGGTCAATTAATATTTGACAAAGGAGGCAGGAGCATAAAATGGAGGAAAAATAGCCTCTCCAACAGATGGTGTTGGGAGATCCGAACAGCTATGTGCAAAAAAATGAAACTCGATCACCAACTTACGCCATACACAAAAATAAACTCAAGATGGATAAAAGACTTAAATATAAGTCGTAACGCCATAAAAGTCCTAGAGGAAAACATAGGCAGGAAAATCTCAGACATTCCACCAGCAACATCCTCACAGACATGTCCCCTAAAGCAAGGGTCATAAAGGAAAGAATAAACAAATGGGACCTCATCAAAATTAAAAGCTTCTGCATGGTTAAAGAAAACAGCACCAAATTACAAAGAGAACCAACAGTATGGGAAAAAGTATTTGCCAATGATATCTCAGACAAGGGCCTGATCTCCAAAATATATAAAGAACTCACAGGACTGCACTCCAGGAAGACAAACAACCCAATTAAAAAATGGGCAAAGGACTTGAGCAGACACTTCTCCAAGGAAGACATACAGCGGGCCCAGAGACATATGAAAAGATTCTCAGCATCACTAGCCATCATAGAGATGCAAATTAAAACCACAGTGAGTTACCTTCTCACACTGGTCATAGTGGCCAACATAAAGAAATCCACAAACAAATGTTGGAGAGGATGTGGAGAAAACGGAACCCTAGTACACTGTTGGTGGGAATGCAGACTGGTGAGGCCACTGTGGAAAACAGTATGGAATTTTCTCAGAAAACTAAAAATGGAACTGCTGTTTCACCCAGCAATTCCGCTGCTGGGATTATACCCTAAGAACCCTGAAACAGCAATCCAAAAGAACCTGTGCACCCCAATGTTCACAGCAGCACAATTTACAATAGGCAAATACTGGAAGTATCCTAAGTGCCCATCAGCAAATGAGTGGATCCAAAAACTATGGTATATTTACACAATGGAATTCTATGCAGCAGAGAGAAAGAATGAGCTTATACCCTTTGAAACAGCATGGATGGAACTGGAGAGCATGATGCTAAGTGAAATAAGCCAGGCAGTGAGGGACAAATACCATATGATCTCACCTTTAACTGGAACATAATCAACAGAAGAGAAAAGCAAACAAAATATAACCAGATACATTGAAGTTAAGAACAATCTAACAATAGCCAGGGGGAAGTGGAGAGGGGATAGTGAGGAGAGGGGATACAGGAACTACTATAAAGGACACATGGACCAAATCAAGGGGGATGGTGAAGGTGGGGGAGGGAGGTGGGTTCAGCTGAGGTGGGGTGGAGGGATGGAGAGAAAAGGCATACAACGGTAATTGAATAACAATAAACATTTATTTAAAAAAAGATTACTATAGAAAAAAAAATACACGCACACACTATCAGTACAGGAAAATAGAGGTGAACAACAAAATTTTGGAAACTAAAAACCTGTGGATAACTTGCAAAGAATTTTTATGCCCAAGAAAGCTTAGTCCAGATCAGCAGTGGGAAAGGCTGAGAAACAATGAAGTACACAGGAGACTCCTTTAAAGATTCAGGTACTGACACCATAGCTCAGTCCTTACAGAAAAGGGGAAAATTTAATTAAGGTGGATGGGATAAAAGGTGTTCAAAGTACAATCATTGCCCCAATTTCAACCTGAAATCCTCACTTGATAGAAATCAGGATGCTTTTCTGGCAAGAGTAAAACAGAGCATGTCTAAATTGGGCAATATCACACATAATTGGGCTCACGTACAACCAGAAAAGTGAGATTAATTGACTATATTGCATCCCCCATCTCCTTCCTATTCAGTTCCCAGGTGTTGAGGTCAAACCTCTATCCTTTAGTCAGGAGACTGAGAGATTATTCTCTAGGAAATCAGAGCACTCAAAAGGAAAGACCTTAAGGCACTGAACTCAGAGGTTCCCCCACTAACAGTCTATTTAGATACACTATAGTAAAGGAAACCCTGAGTTGGCAATCCCCATTCACTTGTGCAGAGCTTCCAACTAGCATTTCCATTCCTTATCTTATTCACTAATAACCAATATTACTGGGTATTTAAGGAAAGCCTCTTACATGAACAAAAGATCCAAATTGACTAGAGCTGGAACTTCCAAGCTGGAACTTGGAAGAAATAGTAGATTCTGCAAATTCTTCAAAACATTAAAAAAATATACACAATGGAATACTATGCAGTAGAAAGGAAGAAGGAAATCCTACCCTTTGTGACAGCATGGATGGAACTGGAGAGCATTATGCTAAGTGAAATGAGCCAGGAGGTGAAAGACAAATACCATTATGATCTCACCTGTAAATGGAACCTAATCAACAAAATAAACAAGTGAGCAAAATAGAACCAGAGACGTAAATAAAGAATAAACTGATAGTAATCAGAGGGGAGAGGGAAGGGGGAAGGGGATAATGGGGCAAAGAAGGGGAAGGGTCAAGGAACGTGTATAAAGGATCCATGGATAAAGACAAGGAGGGGAGGATTGAATGTGGGAGGTGGGGGTAGGTAGTGTGGGGAAGAGTAACGAGGGGAAATGGGGACAACTATAATTGCACAACGATAAAAAAGGAAGGATAAAAATTGAGCAATAATATTGCACTCAAAACAGTTCGAATCTGGCAGAGGTTGGTTCATTAAATTTAAGGAAAGAAGCTGTCTCTAACATCAAAGTGCAAGGTTAAATAGCAGGTGCCGATAAAGAAGCAGCAGCAAGTTATTCAGATTTATTAATAGGTAAAATAATATTTTCAAGGAAAATGATACAGCTTTGTATTAGGAAATATGTCATGTAGAAATTTTATAGCTAGAGAGGAGAAGTCATTGCCTGGTTTCAAAGAATCAGAGGACTGGCTAACTCTCATGTTAAGGGCTAATGCATCTGATGACTTTAAGTTGAAGGCAATGCTCATTACTATTCTGAAAATTTAGAGCCCTTAAGAATCATGATAAATTTACTCTGTGTTCTACAAATGGACCAAAACCTGGATAATAGCACATCTGTTTACAACATGGTTTACTTGAAACCTGCTACTTAGAAAAAGTTTCCTTTCAAAATATTGCTGATTATTGATGATGCACATGGTCACCCAAGAGCTCTAATAGAGATATACAATGAGATTGATGTTTTCATGCTGGCAAACAACACTCATTCTGTGGCCCATGGATCAGGAGTAATTTCAAATTTTACTAAGAAATACATGTTGTATTGTCATAGCTGATGACATAGGCAGAGTAAATTGAAAACCTTCTGGAAAGGATTCGCCATTCTAGATGCCATTAAGAACATTTGTAATTCATGAGAAGAGGTCAAAATATCAACATTAGTGGAAGTTTGGAAGAAGTTGATTCCAACCCTCATGAATGCCTTTGAGGGGTCTAAGGCTTTAGTGGAGGAAGTAACGGCAGAAGTGGTGCAAATAGCAAGAGAATAATAATTAGAACTAAAGACCGAAGATGTGACCAAATTGCTGCAATCTCATGATCAAACTTTAACAAAAGAGGAATTGCCTCTTATGGATGAGCAAAAAGAAATCATTTCTGGAGAAAGAATTTATTCCTGGAGAAAATGCTATAAAGATGGTTGAAATGACAATGAGGGATTTAGAATGTTGCATATACTTAGTTGAGAAAGCAGCAGCAGTGTTTGAGAGAATTGACTCCAATTTTGAAACAAGTTCTACTGTGGGTAAAATGCTATCAAACTGTATTGCAAGCTACAGAAAAATCATTCCTGAAGAGTCAATTGATGAGGAAAACTCCATTGTCTTATTTTAAGTAATTTCTACAGACACCCCAACCTTCAGCAACAAACATCCTGATCAGTCAGCAGCCATCCAGCAAAAAGATAACTCACTGAAGATTCAGATAATGGTTAACATTTTTACAAAAAGAAATTTAAATTAAGGTATGTACAGTACATTTTTTTTGATGCTTAATAGACTATGGCATAGTGTAAAGACACTTTTTATATGCACTGGGAAACAAAAAATATTCATGACCCACTTTATGGCTGTTTGCTTTAAGTGGTGATCTGTAACTGGATCAGCACTATCTCTGAGGTATGCCTGTATATACAGACACATAAGAAGCTGTTAATAGGGAACTGAGTCCTTGGGAAAGAGATGAAAAAATCTTTTTGACACTTACACATTTTTTAAAGCTTGTATACTGTAAATAGTACTTATTTGGGAACCATCCTGCCTGGTTTCAGGAGGTGTAACCTCACCAACAGGTGAAAAGGCCCCATGGCTAGGGGACCTTGGGACCATAAGCCACTAAGGAGACAAAACTTATCCACTTGGCAGGGCACAGCCTCTGCCCCCTTTACTTCACCTTTCTTGGTCCCTGGAGAATGGCTGGATAGTCAATGATGGGTAAGAGTCCTCAAGGAAGGAACAACCTAGGCCAGCCACAGTCACAAAGAGGCCATCAGGGAAGGACTTAGGGGATTATGGAGGAGGGGCAAAAGACCCTCACCCCTTGGCTTTATCATAGCCTGAGTCCTCATTCTATCTGTAAAAAGTCTCCTAATCTCTTGGCTGCCTTGCTTCCCCCACCTGATTCAGGCCTGAAACAATGCTGAAGTGGGGGTGGGTACAGCCCTGTGCAGGGATGGTGGTTTCCAGGAGCAATTAGGCCTGAGAAAGAATGCATGAAATCCTGTGAAACCTGTTTTGCTAAGAATGCCCTCAATTTAAATGTTAAGGGTCCAAGCACAAAATAAGTTTGTTTCCCCAGGTTTTATGGCCGATTGGCAGTCACCCTATCTACCAGACCTTGGCTCAAAAGGATCACAGAAATGTTATCTGCAAACCATACCTCCTTTCTTTGATATGCATCCCTATGCAAGCTAAACTCAATAAAAGCCCATTGAGAGAGAGGCTTGGGGCTCTTCTCCTCTTAAAGATTGGTCAGCCTTTTCTCCCCAAGCAGATCATGTCTTGGTAGATTTATTCTCATCCATGGCAGTCGGGAGAGTTTTGCTGGCTGGAGCTCCCCTACAGTACTTGTTCAAAAATAAATAAAATATATTCCCTAATTTAAAAAGAGGATAGAATAAAACATATGAACATCATAAACAGTAAGGAAGTTGTTTTATGAGAACTGCTTCAATTAAATATATAAAATTGTATTTAACATATATTAATATATAGACTAATATGATCATTATAAATTGATGTATTGTGATAGAGAATGTTTCTTATTGTGAGCTGCAAAGAAGTTTGAAAGAAAGTAACTCTGTAACTATAAAAGTGTCTTTTTTACAATACTTTTGGGTTTGGAATATTACCAGACCTAAGATGTTCATGCACAAAAAGGTGAATATGTACATGGAATTAGAAAACATCCATCTTTAGTCAGTATTCCAGGTTCAGCATCTACTTGTGTCTTCCTCTGTAACTACAGTGTTTTGGAGGGCCTCTGGACAATTAAATTAAAAAAAATTGTACTGTTCAATTGTAGTTGTCCCGTTTTCCCCCTGATTACTCTCCCCTGCCCTGCTCACCACCCTCTCCAACTTTATATCCCACCCCCTTTTTTTGTCCATTGGTCCTTTATACCTGTTCCTGGACTCTTCCCCTTCTTTCCCCTATTATCTCCCTAGCCCCTCTCCTATGGTCACTGTCAATTTGTTCTTTATTTCCATGACTCTGTTTCTATTTTACTGACTTGTTTGTTTTGTTGATTAGGTTGTACTTATAGATGAGTTCATAATGGTATTTGTCTTTCACTGCCTGGCTTATTTCACTTAGCATAATGCTCTCTAGTTCTATCTATGCTGTCATGAAGGGTAGGATCTCCTCCTTTCTTTCGCTGCATAGTATTCCATTGTGTAAATGTACCATCGTTTTTGATTCATTCATTTACTGGTGGGCACTTAGGTTGCTTCCAGCACTTGGCTATTGTGGATTGTGTTGCTATGAACATTGAGGGGCATAGGTTATTTCAAATTGGTGTTTCAGAATTCTTAGGGTATACTACCAGAGTGGAGTTACTATGTCAAAGGGCAGTTCCAAATTTAGTTTTTTGAGGAAATTCCAGACTCTTTGACATAGTAGCTGCACTAGTCTAGCTCCCCACCACCAGTGTACTAGGGTTTCCATTTCTTCACAAACTCGCCAGTACTTGTTGTTTGTTGATTTGTTTGTGATGGCCATTCTGACCGGTGTGAAGTGGTATCTCACTGCGTTTTTTTTATTGTTGTTCAATTAGAATTGTGGTTTTAATTTACATCTGTCTGATGACTAGTGATGTTGAATGTCTTTTCATGTCTGTAGGCCCCCTGTATGTTCTCCTTGGAGAAGTGTCTGTTCAGTTCCTTTGCCCATTTTTTAATTGGATTGTTTTGTCTTCTGATGTGGAGTCCTGAGAATTCTTTATATATTCTGGAGAATAAACCCTTGCCTGAGGTATCATTGGCAAATATATGTTCCCATACAGTTGGTTCCCTTTTCATTTTGCTGATGTTCTCTTTAGCCATGCAGGTTTTTAATTTGATGTAATCCAGTTTGTTTATTCTTTCCTTTATATCCCATGCCCTAGGGGACTGTAGGGGAAATATATCAGTTAGGCTCCCTCACCTAGATGTCTAGGCAACTAAGATAAGCAGTATTCCCATAGCACTGAGAACAGGCCAGCATATACTGAATCACACTTTGTTATATATCTTGGCAACCTGCCAGCTTTGTATGCATTTAGTATATAAGGGAGTTGGGACTTCCCGCTGTGCGAGATTTGGCTTGTGGTGTGCATAGATGCCCCGCCCTTGAATAAAGGCATTTCAGGCATACCCACAGCTCTGCAAATTTTCTTCTGTCTGAATCCTGTGTGAACCTGCCTGGCCTTGAAAGGCTACAAGACAGGGACATGTTGGTGATAATATTGCTGTGTAGAATATCTGAAATTTTCTTGCCTGCGTTTTCCTCTAGGACTCTTTTGGTCTGTGACTTATATTTGAACCTTTTATCCATCTTGAGTTTATTTTGGTGTATGGTGTAAGTTGGTGCTCAAGTTTTATTTTTTTGCATGTATCTGTCCAGATCTCTGAAGGCCATTTGTTGAAAAGGCTATTTTTACTCTATTTTACACTCCTGCCCCCTTTTGGACAGTTGAAAATTTATGGATTTATATGAGCATACCGTTATGGGGAAACTATGAAAAAAATTAAGATGACAGGATACTATTGTTACATCATTTTTAATATTAAGAAATATTATTCTAAAGCAAAAATTTTAATAAAATCATAGGTCTATGCCAAGATTTTTAAAATTTATTTATTTTTATTCAGGTACAATTGTCTGCATTTTCTCCCCTTCCCTCCACCCCACCCCACCCCAGCCAATTCCAAGATTTCTTAATATCTTCTGTAATATTCCACTAAGAAGGTAGGAAACCACAAAGTCCTTCCCCAAGTTTGGGCATAAATGGAAAGTAATATTGCATTATTGCACTGTATAGAATACAAACGTGAAGACAAGGAAACTCAATTACTTCAATTCCACCCCCCAGATTACTTTTGTTGAAGAAATGGTTATTTAACATCCTAGAAGCTGTCTTGTTGAGATCTGCTCTGTGATCTATGAGCGATAGACCTTTTCCAGTTATATAATAAATGTGATGCTGCCTACACCTATGTGTGGGACACCTAAAAGGAAATACCCTCAGAATTACACATCATCTGTTACAGAAGTTGCACACATACTTATTATTCTGTCAAGATCCTCCAACTGAACAATTTTGAAATAGCTAAAATATAATTGAGGTCATATGGATACCATACCTGGAACTACACACATACGGTGTTCACAAATGTTCAGCTTTATAACAGCATTCTGGAACAGTCAATTGCAGAGTCACATTTTAAAAATCAAGAGAGGTAAATACAACAGGGAGTTTACACAATGGCAGAAAATTCTGTTCTTGGTAGTAGGCAGGAAATAATTGGCTGAAGAAATATTATAGGTTATGAAGAGGCATAATTTACAATCTAAGAGAATCATAGGATACCTTGAAAAAGTCATATAAACCCTAACAGAGTCTAATATTTTACATTAGTAGTTTATAGAAAATGTAAAAAAACCCCAAAGTTGTCATTTCTTATTTCCTTAAATAACCATTTTACTCTAAGTTGGTGAAATCATGAGACTACCTTAAGAAATTTTTCTAGATGCAAGATACTTTGAAATGGAATAATTAATTATTAAGCTTAAGTGAACCCTAAATTGAATACAGAAATTTGTGAAACAAGGTTTCCCAAAATTTGAAAAGAGGCTTAAGACAGATGGTAACATCCAGAGCCAAATATTAAAATGGCACCCTGAAAATGGTTCAGAGCAAAAACTAATTTTCTGTTAGTTTTCATCATATGGGTGAAACTGTTCAGTCAGTAGAGAATAGCTGGGGTTTGGGGAGGGCGCACCTAGTAAGGCTATACCAAGACAATTCACCTCTGATGTATCCACAAAAGGAAAATGACTTTTTAATTTAAATACCTCACTGTTTATGCTATTACAGTTGTCCCAGGAAAATGACTTTTTGTGGCTTGCACTTATCTTCAGAAAGACAGTCCAGTGCCCTCAACTCCATTGTGTGAATGGTAATAGACAGTAAAAATATTTTCAGAAGAGGTAAAAACTAACAGGCAACTACAAGCTCACTCTGGAAAAATGTGATAATGTCATGGAAAAGGAGGGCCACATGTTGATTATCACAGATTCTTTTTTTTACTGGAGGAATCTGTCATGTTTACACCATAGGAAAATAAGAAGCCCCTCAAAACAGGTAATACAGAAAAATTAGATTTATAAAAGAAACTATACATTTAAAGTATGTACAATGGTATATATACTTTTTCAAATATATACAAAATAATCAATGAAATGCCTCAATTTGAATGTGACTTAGTACTTATTTCATATTAACCAGGTTCAGTTGCTCTGGTAAACCTCTATTACATATGTTTTAGAAGGTCTTATTAAAAAATATCTATTTTTAAGCCAGTACGTAAAACCTGTATTTATCTACCTATGTATAAGCTATCTTCCTTATCTTTTGGATCCAAGATGGTAAAAGATTAATAATTTTTTTTAAAAACCTCATCATAGATTAAATATTTCTTCAATTTTTCTCACACAATGAAAAGTAACTTGTATTAATTTATTATAGATTTCCAGATATCAATACTAGTCAATGGTTGGTTGGCTATTAAATCATAAGTAAAATGATTCTTAGAACTAGGTCATAGTATATGGAATGCCTTAACTTTTCTTAGTTCAAATCCTGTAAAATATATAACCATGCCCTTTTATTTGTTTTAAGCTGATATACTGACTTTGCAGTCTATACTTTGTAAGAGAGCAGGTAACTCTAGCACAGAGGAAACTATATAATGTGGTATGGGTGATGACTTCAGTGGCACTATTGAATTTTTATTTATCCAGACTGTTGCCTTCAGCCCTGCATTGAGACCTCCTTGAATATCAGTTTCTAGTGTGTCCCCAACCATCACACAGTCCCCAGGCTGCACTCCAAGGAGATCACAGCAGTAATAAAATATGGAAGGTGCTGGTTTCTCTTCTTTCTGTTCTCCACCTACAACAATAGCATCAAAATAGGACTGACAGGCACAAGCATCGATCTTCTCCCTCTGGGTCTGTCTGTCTCCATTTGTTAATAAAAGTAGATAGACCTCCTTTCGAAGTTCAGTGAGCATGGCTTTGACATCTTCTGCTAGTGTCATATGCTGTAAACGTGTAGATTTCCACAGAAAATAACATTCTTCAGCCAATTTCCTATTGGCTGCACCACCCTTGGTTTCCTGTATTGCTTCTTCCCAATGTGAAATCCTTAGATCAGTAATGCATGTATTGGAAGAATGAAAACATTCCTTGCTGAGTTTAACTTGAACTTTGTCACAAATTATTTCAGCCTCTTCTTTGTAATGGTATTTTGATTGTAAGATCTTTATTACCTAAATAAATGAAAACACTCAGTTAACATTAAAAAAACTTGACGTCGTTAAGAGTTATGCCATGAGATGTGATCCTATAAACCCAGAACACAGAGACTCTAACTCCATTCCTGTGTCTTCAGGCAGCTCTATTATCACATCATTTCCCTTTGGAATTGGTCTTATTTTTAAAGAACACCAGAGTAAAGATCTCCCAACCTCCATAGAAAAAAAAATAATACACACACATATGTATGTGTATATATATTCATATTTACATATATGAATTTATAGAAAACTATATGAAGTTTTAATATACAATATGAATTTACATATATGAATATATAGAAAAATATACATGTAGTTACATATGGATATTTATTCATATATATAGAAAACTATACATATGAATAATTTATCCATATACATATAGAAAACTATATATATATGAATATATATTCATTCAAATTTATATTCTGAAAACATTCTCCCCCCACCCCTGCTCTGTCCAGCCATTTCACACAGAGGGAGGACACGGGAAAACTCTCCCTCCTCAGATCACTGCTGCTTTAGTCTGTCCCATAAGCATAGCCACGCCGAGATCCACGCTGAGGAGAAAATGTGGCAGTCAAATGGGAAGTGAAAACATTCTTCATATATAGCTAATAAAACTCCTTCTTTTAGCAGTTTAAGTCTACCACCTTTCAGGTCATGAAGATGTGAAAATGAAACGTGTTTATATTTAGTGAAATACTTTAAATTTCTAACAACTATTATTTAGACTCTTCCCAGAAATAACACAGGTTCATCTCACTTTTTCTCATCTACATCACTTTCATGTCTTAAAGACCTAAACTGACCACCATATAAAATGGGGTCCAATTATGTACTTTAAAAAATGCATATACAGCCCTGACTGGTGTGGCTCAGTGGATTGAGTGCCAGCCTGCAAACCAAAGGGTCACTGGTTTGATTCCTAGTCATGGCACATGCCTGGGTTGCAGGCCAGGTCCCCAGTATGGGGTGCATCAAAAGCAAACACACACTGATGTTTCTCTCCCTCTTTTTCTCCTTCCCTTCCCCTCTTTCTAAAAAGAAATAAATAAAATCTTTTTTAAAAAATGGGTACATAGCTCTAATGAAATCAAGCATGTTCTGTGATCTCAGCAGTTTAATAATCCAGTGCTTCTTCCAAACCTAGGTTTCCAGATTAAAAAAGCTTCAAGTAGTTTTGAGTCACTCTCTTTGTTACCATAGTTCTGATTCCCTCTTCAGAATTACATTAGGTTCTTAATCATCTTTACTGTCTTCTAACATTTACCAATACCCTAATGGCAAGCACTATGCCCAATGCTCACATTCATTATTTCTACCTTTCTAACTCTATAAGAGTTCTCCTCTTGAGATGAGGAAATAGACGTTCAGAATTAAGTACTCGCTTGAGCTGGAATTTTAACCCACACGTGCCTACTTTCAAAGTCTACATGCTTGCCTTTACACTATTGTATCAAGCACTTGGAGACTGGGTCCCTTGTCTTCATGATGTTATCTGGGGGGGAAAATAAACAGGTATGCAACCACCACAAATGCTGGGTTGAGTGCCATGACAGTCTTATGAACATCAACTGTGGAAATAAAATGGAAGGAGCAAGTCATTCCACAGGATTGCTGGGTAAAAAGCCTTGTCAGAGGAAGTTAATATTCAAACCAAACAGTTACCAAGTCTCTCGGGTGGGATGGAAGGATCATAAAATCATTCTAAACAGAAGGAATGGTATGAAGAAAGTCACAGAGCTTGGAATTTTGAAGGCAAAAAGCTTATTTCAGCTAAAATGAAGTCACATGAGGGAGGAAGCTAACAGATGAGACTACAGCCTGTTTGGTATCAGTCTGTAAAAGAGTGTTGAACCCCAGGCTATAGCAGAAGTTACCCAAATCACCTTGGCATATACTATTCCCATACATGTCAACGGCTTTATATTGTAAGTACTTGGGCTTCTCTTCCTGAGGGCTTTATTTGGCCACAGTTATATCCATGCACGTAGGCTGGAGCCAAAGTGTTGCCCGGAAGTGGCTTCAACCAATGAGGAACTGAAATTGGTGAATAAGTATCACAGCTTTCTTGCCCCTTGGGAGGGGGCAAGTAAAGCATATTCTGCATACTATCTCTCAGAGTTCCCCAACTCTTCACACCAGTAACCTGCTCATTTATGTAACCTTATTTGATTCCTTCAAGTCCCCGTCTTACTCCACCACTTTGTACAGTGTTTACTGATATCCCCTCCAAACAAATTACCTGCACTTGAAGTCCCTGTTTTAGGGACATCAGGGGAAAGTCAGCCATGCCAAGACAATTTTGATCTTTGCAGATAAGTGCAATGTACACAGTTGGGACTAAAATTTGTCTGCTGTTTTAAGCAACAGGGTCAAACAAAATGTGCTGTCCTAAACTATACAGGGAAGAGTGGTATGCTACCCACACCAGACACTCAATTCACCCATTGAAAATAAGAAAAGATGAATAGACACATTCTTCTTCCTTCAGATTGTAAGAATAACTTACACCAAAAGTAAAGGAAATATTTTTCAGGCTATTTGTGCTCATCAGAAAATTCAAGAGTTTAAGAAAAAACCACAACTTTCATTAGTCCAAGAAAAATATACCAGCCCTAAGAATTTTAGGTGAAGGTAAAACACTGAAACTTTTTACCTTATAAAGTTAAATTTCAATTAACAAATCAAGCTTCTTCAAACTTCACGGCTATGTTACCATCTTTTATAATAATGTCAATTGAATTATTCTTGAGCTATGCTTAAAGGTCCTTCTAAAGTTTCAACAACCCCATCACCACACAATAAAAAGAAACAGGCCTCTTGGAAACCACTGGGCTTGATCTTAAATGGAAGCTGTATCATAGTTATAAAACATAACTATGTTTTGTTTTCCAGTAAAGATCCAGTTGTTACTGCAACTGGCAATTCACTGGGTCTCTGAAAAAGCAGAATTAGCTCACCTTAAAGGAGAGATTCGTGTAAAAGCATAGAATACTGCTCCCCAAGTTTCAAAACTTCTTCCCATTACATCCCCTGAGTTAACTTTCCTATTTGTCACACAGCAATTAATTACAGATTCATTTGGATAAAAAAGTAGCATTTTAATAATATTAACATCTTTGGGAAAAAAGTTTATCAGTCATTCACATATATTAGATCAAACAGAAATAATCCCCTATTTGAATTAGTACATGCTATTATTTGTATGAACTCTCCTAACATTTGCACTGAGAGAATGGGAGTTCTGACTGAACTGAAGGTAGAGGAAAAAGATCTCTAACTTGCAGATGTGATGATATTTTGTGTAAGTCAGACTGGGAAAAATATTCTGAGTACAATAAGCCCATCAGGTACCTATAGACCTGAAAAAAGAGACCCTAAGATAGTGGGGGCAGGGAATCAATTTGTAGACATAAACTCAACTTCATCAACTTCAAAACTCTATTGAAGGCTATGTCTTAATACAAAAAGGAAACTATTCTTTACTTCCTGTTCTGTGGACCCATAATTAAAGTTAATATCATCACTATTCATGTTTAGCTAACTGGGATTTAAGAAGACTTGTTGAGAGCTAGAACAATATAACATTTTATAACATTATGATTAACATAGGAAGTGACTGAATTCCAAATAAAACTAAGTTAAAAATACATTTAAGCAGCTCTCCTGTTACTTTTACTTTTACTTCAAGTCTTTGCTCAAACATCATCCACTCAATGTGGCCTAATCTGACCAAACTATTTAAAACTGTGATTTGTGATTTTTAGAAAATGGCAGCCAAGTTGAGTCTACTTGCTCTTGAACCCAATTTGGACACTTAACTGATCTGCTGAAAAATAAAGTCAACAGTTAATGGAGTCTTAGCTGATATGATGTTTTGAAGACAAAAAGTAAAGAGGACACTTCAAAACAAGCAGTAAGAGGTTTTATAGGTAGAGAAGGAAAAGTCCCTGGGCATGGTGCCCACAGCTGTGGAGAGCCTGGTCAGAGACAGCGGCCTAGCAGCTCCCTCCCCTCCCAGGGTGGAATCCCTCTCCCTACCCAGACCAGGAGTGACCTGAATATGCAAAGTTGTTGGGGAGAACCAGGCCACACACAAACACACACATACAACTAGCAGCACACCTATAGCTGTAATGGTGGACGCTGACCAGCAGAGTGCCAGAAAATAAGAGAGATTGTCTGCATCTGGATCTGGTGCAGGACAAGGGCTGTGGCTGGTCGTGATAGACTCTTGACTTTGCGGAGAGGTGGAGAGTGCAGAAAGCCAGACAGTGGCTCAGCGTTGCAGTTTGAACACTCAGAGAGACTTTTTTAAAAAGGGAACTGAGATGTGCTAGGCAGGGACCCCACATGGCCAGCTGCCCTACCAAAAAGGAGGGAGATTGTGGGCTCAATTTGCACCTGCTCAGTACAGCTGGGTGATTGATCAAAGGGGTGCATTGCAAGGTAGTTTCTGGGCCGCAGGCCAGTGCAGAGTAGCTAGTGTGGCTGCTCTGTGCTGTGAGGGTGGGCTGGGAAGTGTGTACCTGAGATTATTTGAGGACAGACTGGTCCCCCTTCCTTGGTAAGACCTCCAGGAATGGAAGGTTGTGCTCAGCCACCATCTCCTGTAGGAGCAGGGGAAGATCTGCAAATCTGGCTGGGCAGCCTTAACAACCCAGCAGGGGGAATTTCCTCAAGAGAAAGAGCAAGATGAACACCTAAAAGGGCCTAGTTTGAACTACTCACAGGGAGACAAAGCACATTGGGCCCTAGGACCCTATTTCACTGAGGCCGTCAAAGCAGGAAGTTAAGAAAGGGGTACATAGCAAGGGGGATTCCGGGTTCTGCCCTGCCTTGGCTCACACACAGAGCTGCCGTTACACCAAGCAGGAGAGAGCTGACGTTCTTACACAGACTGTCCCCTCCAACTAATGACACAGACAGCTATTTAAGCAGAAATTATATATTATTGGAAATAAATTGGCACAGAATTAATATGGGAGGTGTAGGGGCAGGGGGAACACACACACAATTTTCCCCGAAGACTGAATAGTGCCTCCCAGGGGAGAACCAGAGGCCCCAACCTCTTGAGCACACAGAAGCTTCCTCTAGAGACAGGTGAAGGAGATACAGGTGGTGTTGCCAGAAGTTGGACAACTGATGCCTGGACCTTGAACTGATAAAAAACCACAGACAGATACAGAAAGAAGTCTATGATGGCCATTCTCAGCAGTGTGAAGTGGTATCTCATTGTGGTTTTAATTTGCATCTCTCTGATGGCTAGTAATGCTGAGCATCTTTTCATATGTCTCAGGGCCCTCTGTATGTCTTCCCTGGAGAAGTGTCTGTTCAAGTCTTTGCCCATTTTGTAATTGGGTTGATTGTCTTCCTGGAGTAGAGTCGTGTGGGATCTTCATATATTTTGGAGATCAAACTCTTGTCTGAGATATCATTGGCAGATTTGTTTTCCCATATAGTTGGTTCTCTTTTCATTTTAATGCTGTTTTCTTTAGCCATGCAGAAGCTTTTTAATTTGATGAGGTCCCATTTGTTTATTCTTTCCTTTATGTCCCTTGCTTTAGGGGACATATCAGTGAATATATAGCTGCGTGGAATGTCCGAAATTATAAACAAATCAACAAACGAGTGTTGGAGAGGATGCGGAGAAAAGGGAACCCTAGTGCACTGTTGATGGGAATGCAGACTGGTGAGGCCACTGTGGAAAACAGTATGGAATTTCCTCAGAAAACTAAAAATGGAACTGCCTTTTGAACCAGCAATTCCACTGTTGGGACTATATCCTAAGAACCCTGAAACACCAATCCAAAAGAACCTATGCACCCCAATGTTCATAGCAGCACAATTTACAATTGCCAGGTGCTGGAAGCAACCTAAGTGCCCATCAGTAAATGAGTGGATCAAAAAACTATGTTACATTTACACAATGGAATACTACACGCAGCAGAGAGAAAGAAGGAGCTCCTACCCTTTTTGAGAGCATGGATAGAACTGGAGAATATTATGCTAAGAGAAATAAGCCAGGCGGTGAGGGACAAATACCAAATGATCTCACCTTTAACTGGATCACAATCAACAAGAGAAAAAAGGAAAAAAAATATAACCAGAGACTCTGAAGTTAAGAACAATCTAACAATAGCCAGAGAGGAGTGGGGAGGGGACAGTGGGGAGAGGGGTTTTCAGGAACTACTATAAAGGACACAGGGACAAAACCAAGTGGGAGGGCGGGGGAGGCAGGTGGGTTTGGCTGGGGTGGGGTGGAGGTGTGGGGAGAAAATGCAGACAAATGTAATTGAACAGAGAACCAAGATAGCGGCATAGGTAGACACACTGCACCTCCTCACACAGCCAGAACTGACAGAAAATGGAACGGCAAGGAAGTCTGACACCAAGTAGATAAAAAAGAAACATACATCCAGACCGGTAGGTGGGGCAGAGACGAGCAGCCAGGGCGGAGAGGACTCGTGTGGCTGTGGTGGGACCAAGACTGGCAGAGTGTGGGATGAACGGGGCAGGCAGTCTGACCTCTAGCAGACCCCGCGACCCCACATTCGTGCACAGATAAACCGGGATGAACGGCGGGGGAGTGAAGCAGACCTCGCAACCCAGGGCTCCGGCGTGAGGAAATAAAGCCTCAAAGCTCTGATTGAAAACACCCGTGGGGGTTGGGGCAGCAGCAGGAGAAACGCCCAGCCTCACAGGAGAGGTCGTTGGAGAGACCCAGAGGGACCTAGAGCGTGCACAAGCCCACCCACTTGGGAACCAGCACCAGAGGGGCCCAATTTGATTGTGGGTAGCAGAGGGAGTGACTGAAATCCGGTGGAGAGTGGAGCGGACACCATTGCTCCCTCTCGGCCTCTCCCCCACATACAGCGTCACAGAGCAGCTATCAGCGTTACCGCACCCCTGTGAACACCTAAGGCTCCGCCCCTTTAAGGTACAGACGCGCCAAGACAAAAAAAAAAAAAAAAAAAGGCCCAAATGACAGAACACTTCAAAGCTCCAGAAAAAAATACAACCAAGCGAGGAAGAGATAGCCAACCTATCGGATACACAGTTCAAAACACTGGCTATTAAGACGCTCACAGAATTGGTTGAATCTGTTCGAAAAGAAGATGAAAAAATGAAGGCTATGCCAAGAGAAACAAAGGAAAATGTACAGGGAACCAATAGTGATGTGAAGGAAACTGGGATTCAAATCAACGATGTGGACCAGAAGGAAGAAACAAACATCCAACCAGAAAAGAATGAAGAAACAAGAATTCGGAAAAATGAGGAGAGGCTTAGGAACCTCCAGGACATCTTGAAACATTCCAACATCTGAATTATAGGGATGCCAGAAGGAGAAGAGGAAGAACAAAAACTTGAAAACTTATTTGAACAAATAATGAAGGAGAACTTCCCCAGTCTGGCAAAGGAAATAGACTTCCAGGAAGTCCAGGTAGCTCAGAGAGCCCCAAAGAAGCTAGACCCAAGGAGGAACACACCAAGGCACATCATAATTACATTACCCAAGATGAAACAGAAGGAGAGAATCTTAGAAGCAGCAAGACAAAAGGACACAGTTACCTACAAAGGGGTTCCCATAAGACTGTCAGCTGATTTCTCAAAAGAGACCTTACAGGAAAGAAGGGACTGGCAAGAAGTATTCCAAGTCATGAAAGGCAAGGGCCTACATCCAAGATTACTGTATCCAGCAAAGCTATCATTTAGAATGAAAGGGAAGATAAAGTGCTTCTCAGATAAGGTCAAGTCAAAGGAGTTCATCATCATCAAGCCGTTATTATATGACATGTTAAAGGGACTTATCTAAGAAAAAGAAGATAAAAATATGAACAGTAAAAATAACAGCAAAGTTACAGTTATTAACAACCACACCTAAAACCAGAACAAAAGAGAACTAAGCAAACAACTAGAACAGAAACAGAACCACAGAAATGGAGATCACATGGAGGGTTATCAATAGGTGATTGGGGTGGGGGGAGAGGGAGGAAAGGTACAAAGAATAAGTAGCATAGATGATAGGTGGAAAATAGACAGGGGGAGGGTAAGAATAGTGTAGGAAATGTAGAAGCCAAAGAACTTATAAGTATGACCCATGGACATGAACTATAGGGGGGAATGTGGGAGGGAGGGGGTGGGCAGGAAGGAGTTGAGTGAAGGGGGGAAATGGGACAACTGTAATAGCATAATCAATAAATATATCAAAAAATGTAATTGAACAATAATAAAAATAGTAATAATAATAATCTTAAGTGTAAATGGATTAAATGCTCCAATCAAAGACATAAGAGTAGTTGAATAGATGAGAAAACATGACCCACATATGTGCTATCTAAAGAGACTCATTTCAGCCCTGGCTGGTGTGGCTCAGTGGATTGATTGCTGGCCTGACAACCAAAGGGTTGCAGGTTTCATTCCCCGTCTAGGGTCTTTGCCTGGTTTGTGGGCCAGGTCCCCAAGAGGGGGCATGGAAAGGCCACCACACATTGATGTTTCACTCCCTCCCTTTCTCCCTCCCTTCCTCTCTCTAAAAATAAATTTTAAAAAAATCTTTAGAAATGAAAAAAAGACTCATCTCAGAATAAAAGATCTACACAGATGGAAAGTGAAGGGATGGAAAGAAATATTCCAAACAAATGGACACAGAAAAAAAGTCAGGATAGCTATACTTAAGTCAGACAAAATAGATTTCGAAACAGATGCCATAAAAACACAGAGAAGGACACTAGATAATAATTAAGGGAAGCATCCATCAAAAATATATAACCATTATAAACATATATGCACCCAACATAGCAACATCCAAATATATAAGGAAAATCTTGGAGAACTTTAAGATATACACAGCAAGACTTGTATAGTAGGGGATTTGAACACCCGACTGTCAACAATGAATAGATCTTCCAAACAAAGAATGAACAAGGATATTGTAGCACTCAACAACATCCTAGATCAAATGAACTTATTTGATATATACAGAACATTTCATCCCAAAGAAGCAAAATACACATTCTTTTTTAATGTATATGGAACATTTTCAAAGATAAGCCACATGATAGGGCACCAAACAAACCTCAGCAAATTCAAGAAGTTGAAATCATAGCAAGCATTTTCTTGGAGCACCATGGCTTGAAACAAGAAACCAGCCTCAAGAAAAAACTCAAAAACAATCAAATCCATGGCAACTGAAAAACATGTTATTAAACAATGAATTGGTAAATAAAGAGATCAAGGAAGAAATGAAAAAGTTTCTAAAAATAAATGATATTGAGCACAGAAAAAACCCCAAATCTATGAGACACAGCAAAAGGAGTCCTGAGAGGGAAGTTCATAGCAATACAGGCCTACCTATAAAAGATAGAAAAACTTTAAATGAACTACCTAACTCAACATCTACAAGAACTAGAGGAACAACAACAAGCAAAACTTAGAGATAGTAGAAGGAAGAAAATAATCAAGATCAGAGCAGGATTAAAGGACTTAGAGACTAAAAGAACAATTGAAATGATCATTAAATCCAGGGACTTGTTCTTTGAAAAGACAAACAAAATTGACAATCCTTTAACCAGACTCATCAAGAAAAAAAGGGAGAGGTCCCAAATAAATAAAATCAGAAGTGAAAGAGGATAAATTACAATGATACTAAAGAAACAAAAAGGACGTTAAGATATCACTACGAACCATATGCTAAGGAAATTTGAAAACATGGGTGAAATGAACAAATTTCTAGAAACATATAGTCTTCCAAAACAAAGTCAAGAAAAAGCAGAAAGCCTGAATAGACTGCTAAAAGCTAGTGAATTGAAGCAGTAATCAAAAAACTCCTGCCACACAAAAGCCCTGGATTAAATGAATTCACAGGAAAATATTACCAAACATTTAAGGAAGAGCTAACCATGATTCTTCTCAACCTATTCCAAAAAATCCAAGAAGGGGGAAGACTCCCTAATTCTTTTTATGAGGCCAGTATTATCCTAATTCTAAAACCAGATAAAGACACAACAAAGAAAGAAAACTACAGGCCAATGTTGCTGATGAACATGGATGCTAAAATCCTCAAAAACATATTGGCCAACTGGATCCAGCAATACAATAAAAAGATCATACACCATGATCAACTGGGATTCATCCCAGAGATGCAAGGATGGTACAATATGTGCAAATCAAAATATGTAATCTATCACAAAATCAATATGAAAGACAAACACCATATGATCATATCAATAGAGCTGAAAAAGGATTTGATAGAGGACAGCACCCATTTATGATAAAAAAAAAAAACCCAACAACACTCCCACCCAGCAAAGTGGGAGCATACCTCAATATAATTAAGGGTATATATGAGAAACCTACAGCAAACATCATACTCAATGGGCAAAAGCTAAAAGTTTTCCCTGTAGATCAGGCACAAGACAAGGTTCTCTGCTACATCTCTTCTATTCACGTAGTATTGGAAGTTCTAGCCACAGTGATCAGTCAAGAAAAAGAAATAAAAGGCATCCAAATTGGAAAGGAGGAAGTAAAATTGTCACTGTTTGCAGATACATGATAGTGTGCATAGAAAATCCTATAGATGCCACTAAAAAACTACTAAATCTAATACATTAATTTGGCAAAACGGTGGGATACAAAGTCCACATTCAGAAATCAAAACATTTCTGTACACTAAGAAAGAAATATCAGAAACAGAAATTTGGAATAAGATTCTATTTACTGTAGCAACAATAAAAATAAAATACTTAGGAATAAACTTAAACAAGGAGGTAAAACACCTGTACTCAGAAAACTATACAACACTGAAGAAAAAAATCAAGGAAGACACAAATAAATGGACACATATACTGTGTTCCTGGATTGGAAGAATTAACATCATTGAAATGTCCATACTACCTACCCAAACAAATCTATAGATTCTATGCAATCCCTATCAAAGTACTAACGATGTATTTCACAGAGATAGAACAAATATTTCAAAATTTATATGGAACCACAAATGATCCTGAATAGCCTCAGCAATTTTGAAAAAGAAGAACAAAGTAGGAGGTATCACAATACCTGATATCAAACTATATTACAAGGCCACTGTAATCAAAACAGTCTAGTACTAGCTTAAGGACAGACACATACATCAATGGAATAGAATGAGAGCCCAGAAATAAACCCATGTCGATATGATCAGTAAGCATTTGACCCAGGGGACAGGAATATAAAATGGAGTAAAAAAGCCTCTTCAATAAATGGTGTTGGGAGATCTGGACAAGTATACACAAAAAAGTGAAGCTAGACCACCAACTTACACCATACACTGACAAAAACTCAAGGTGGATATAAAATTTAAATGTAAGTCATGACACGAAAAAAGCCCTAGAGAAGAACACAGGCAGGAAAATTTCACATATCCACACAGAAATATTTTCACCAATATATCCCCTATGGTGAAGGATATAAAGGGAAAGAATAAACAAATGGGACTACATCAAACTAAAAAGCTTCTGCACAGCTAAAGAAAACATCAACAAAATGAAAGTGGAACCTACTGTATGGGAAAACACATTCGCTAATGATACCTCAGACAAGGGGTATCTACAAAATATATAAAGAACTCTCACGACTCCACACCAGCAAGAAAAGTAATCCAATTAAAAAATGGGCAGAGGACTTGAACAGACACTTCTCCAAGGAAAATATACACAGGGCCCAGAGACATATGAAAAGATGCTCAGCATCACTAGCCATCAGAGAGATGCAAATTAAAACCACAATGAGATACAACTTCACACCGGTGAGAATGGCCATCATAATCAAATTAACAAACATGTGCTGGCGAGGTTGTGGAGAAAAGGGAACCCTAGTGCACTGTTGGTGGGAATGAAGACTGGTACAGCCACTGTGGAAAATAGTATGGAATTTCCTCAAAAAACTAAAAGTGGAACAGCCTTTTGACGCAGCAATTCCACTGCTGGGATTACACCCTAAGAATCCTGAAACACCAATTCAAAAGAATCTATGCACCCCAATGTTCATAGCCGCACAATTTACAATAGCCAAGTGCTGGAAGCAACCTAAATGCCCATCAGTAAATTAGTGAATCAAAAACTGGGTTTCATTTACACAATGGAATTCTATGCAGCAGAAAGAAGGAAGGAACTCCTAGCCTTCAAGACAGTATGTATGGAACTGCACAGTATTAGTCTGAGTGAAATAAGCCAGGCAGCAAAAGCCAAATACCATATAATCTCACCTATAAGTGGAACCTAATGAACAAAACAAACAAGCAAGCAAAACAGAACCAGAGACATGTAAATAAGGAACAATCTGACAGTGACCAGACGGGGTGGGGGGAAGGAAAATGGGGGAGAGAACAGGAAAGGTCTAGTCAAGGAACATGTATGAAGGACTAATGATAATGGACAACCAGGTGGAAATTTACTGATGGAGTGGGGAGTGGGCAGGGCAGGGGAGAGCCAAAGGGAAAAAACTGAGACAACTGCCATTGAACAACAAAAATAAATAATATTACTTAAAGGTTTACTATCACACATGATTTAAGAGAATCCTAGCTCTTAAAAATAGTATCTACAACACTAAACACCCTGAAATTTATTTTTGAACTTGGATTAGAAGGATCTTTACATGATATACAATTATGAAAGGAGTGAACTGAGTCAGCAGAAGAAAACTCACAAAGGAGCAGCTAGCCCAACAAAGACCTCTGGGCTCTCTGAAGCTTCTAAAAACTAACTAGCATCCTGGAGCCTGGGACAGGAAACACACCCCATGGACCCTGCATCCAGATTCCACAGTCTATGTATTAGATGCCCAGCTCTCTATCTGTAGCCCTGCCCTTCCTTCCAGATGACAATCTGCGAAGTCTTCACAAGCACATCCCCTTCATGGCCCCTTCATGGCTCAGCTAAGGACCAGAATAGGAGGTGCTTAAGGAAATGCAGAGGCTACAGAAAAACAAACCAATTAACCATCCTCTGGCATAATGAGAACTAAATTCCAGAAGCACTGCCCAAATAAATCTTGGCTGGTTAATCCAGACTCTCTTGGCTGTACTGGGGCATAAGTTTTTATGACTTCTGTCCATAGGCACCTGTTGGCAACCTGTCTTTGTTAAGGTTGTGCAGCTGTTTCAAGGAACCACCCAATCTAGGAAGGACTGAGTTAGTTCACCTTAATTAAGCTTCCCCTGTTGATAAGAATGAGATTATTTTGAAGGCCAAAAATCCACTTACCTCTTCTTTTCAATCTATCTAAAAGTATGTCCCCCTTTCAGTCTGAAATAGGTCCTGATTTGGAAAGCAAATTATATGGCTACCATAAAAAAACAAAACAAAACTGTGGTTTGTTCTCTCCACTTTGCTTAACACACTTATAAGTACACTTAATGTATTATGTTCAGTGTCATCCCCACTAGAAAGTCAACTCATATGCAGAAATGTTTTCTCCTTTGTTCACTAAGGAGCCTAAAGTTCTATAGAAGTCTTCCTCTAGTAGTGACACTGAGACTGGCCCAAAGGTGGAAATAACTTTCCCCGAAGATCTTTTAAAAATTAAAGTTTATCTGTACAGTCAGTATATGACTCCTTCTCCCTAAGCCCAAGGCAATGGCTAGACCTTCACCCCTTCCTCTTTTCATAACTCAAGCAGAGTGAGTTATTAAAAATGGCATGTTTCTTTTAAATAGGGCATTTATAGGTGTTGTTATATTCTTATGTAATAAAGCATTCTTGATACTCAAAAGCATTGAGTTCAAGGAAGTGGCAACAGAACGTTGTGTGGAGAGACCTGGATTTTCATCCATCCATCCAGCATTTAGTCAACATTTACAATGTGTCAAATGAAGATGACTGACAGTTTGTTCATTCATAAGAAGCTCACTGTTTAGTTGTGGGCATCTGAGTTGTAAAAAATAATTATAGTAAGTGCATTAGGAGATATCTGAACAAAATATAGTGCTGATATAAGTGAGCATGTAAAGATCAGGAAGAAATACAATATAACATTTGTTTCAGAAATTATACCATGGGAGGAATGTGGATAAGACCACACCAACAGTCTATATGAGAGACAAGTCCAGCTTTAACCAAGATAAGGGCCAGGAGGATGTGCAGGAGGTGATGAACTGGGTGGCAGGGTGTATGGTTGTTCAATTCATCAAGTGAACACTGGATGCTATGCACTTCCCCTGCATCACATTAAGCATACCCAATAGGGTTATTGAGATCTGATATCTCTATTCAAATTTTATCATGAGGATTTGAGGCTTAGAGTGGTTAAGAAACTTGTTTAGGCACTTTCAGGTAGGTATTGAGAGAGTTGTGATTTAAGCTCAAATGCCTGATTTAAAGCCTGAACTCAGCCTACAGAATGATTTGGCCTAATTGTAACACATGATGGCGTGGCCTGCCAAGAACACACACAGGTAAATATGTACCATCAACACCCAGAGATACTGGAGGCTATATAGCACGCCTAGGCTGGTGCCCTTGAGGTTAAAGTCAAGGGAGTGAAGATTAAAGGGACACTCATTAGTGTAGAATGGCTCAGATAAGTCATTAAGTCAGACTTAAAATGCCCACTGATTCTGGCCATTTGAAAGACACCTAATGACCTGTCAAGTCAATTTGACTCTAGTGGCAAACATGGAAGCTACCATGAATAAATTTAGGAATAAATAGGAGACAGAGACAAGGCATTAATAGGTGTAAATTTCTCTGGAAAAACATGGCTGTGAAGAGAAACAGGTAACGTCTGGTGGAGGAGAAGGAAAGGTCCAAGGGAAGCATTGGTTTTTTTTCAAGTATGGGCAGACCTGAATATGCAGGAGTGGATGCACTAAGAAAGAGGATGAATATCCAGGGAGATAAAACCTAACTAATGAAGCATTAGTTAGGAAGGAACACTCAAGTTGCAAGGATGAACTTTTGAAAGTGGGTTTTTCAAATCTGATAACGCTTGTTTTTTTCCTTAAAACTGAAGACAAGGACCCATGGACAAAGCCAAAGGGGGGTAGGATTGAGGGTGGGGCGGAGGAGAGCGGTGGGAGGAAAATGGAGAGAACTGTACTTGAACAACTATAAAAACAAAAACAAAACTGAAGGCTGAGAGAAGAAAGCAGGAATGGATTAGGTTGCCTAAACAACATAGTAAAGGCCTAATACAGCATCTGTGGCGTACAGAAAGGAGAGAATGCTGCTGAGCAATGTCTCATGAAAGAAATGCCCAGTATAGGTGGGACTTTTTACTTTCACTTCAGAAATATACTAGGAGGCCGACAGTCCCTGGGAATCCCGGCACACGCTTAGACTTCGTAGTTGCGGTAGAATCCATTCGGGGTTGGAACCACGGCAGTGACCAAGGAGCTCTTACAGATGGACTTGTACATGCTGCTTGGTATTGAGGAGAAGGTGGCAGACAAGGAGGTGGAAAAGGCATATAGGCAGAAGGCCATCTCCTGCCACCCAGACAAAAATCCAGATAATCCCAGAGCTGCTGAACTCTTCCACCAGCTTTCTCGGGCCTTGGAGGTACTGACCGACGCTGCAGCCTGGGCCTCACATAACAAGCTCAGGAAAGCCAAGAAGCAGGCAGCAGAGAAAACTCAGAAACTAGATGAGGACCCTCCCCCGAGGTCAATCACAGAAAGCCTGCTGAGTGCACTCTTCCTGATTCAAACTTGTCCTGGCAAAAAAGCCAGGTGAGGTGACTTGGCGTGGTGTGACAATCTATGTTTTGGGGCAACGCTGCCATCGTGGCAGCTTTAATGACATCCTTCTCGGTCCCAAAGCAGTAGAAGGAACTTCAAAATACCAGTTCCCCAGAGCCTGCGGGCAGATAGGCAGGGAACCTAAACTGCCAGGCTTTAGAGAAGGCAACCTCCCTAGCTCACTCGTCCTTCTTTTTTTGCTCCGTTCTGCACGGGAGTCTCAAAGTATGAGAGGCCAGTGCTTCCGGGGCCCCTGAGGGATCACCAACCCCGGGCGCGGTGTAAGTGGAAGGGGAGGACACCAAGGGAACGGGAAATAACGCAGTTCCGGGTGGGACGAACTCACTAGACTGAGGAGGGCTGTGGGTACCGGGAAGCAGTTACCTCCAACATGCCTTTTCTACTCGCCCAGGCCGTGTCGATAAGCGTGTTGTCCAGGTCAAAGAAAACCGCCCTGACGCTTAGCCCCATCCCTTCAGCAAGCAGGACGCTCCAACTTCCCTCCTCTCGCACGGAGCCCGCGCAAGCGTAAGGCGGTCGTGCAGGAAACCTGTGGGTGGAGCTAGGAGGGTCACCTGACCCTTTCATAGCCCGGGGCTAGTAAAGTGCCGCAAAGTAATACGCCTCAAAATAGCCCGGTCCCACCCAATCCAGAATAGCCCTTAGGTTTTGCAGGAGGTACCCGCGTGGTAACCCTGACCAGTTGTGGGAGCAGCCCTAAGAAGCTAAGAAGCGCAGGTCGTGGCCTGTTAGGAATCAGTGGCAAGCAAAGCTCGCCTGAACTCTTCCCCGCCTTCTTTTGCTCCCTTTCCCAGTCCATAGTGAGTGAGCCAGCTAGGAAGCTCAACCTGAGCCCTGTTTCCTTCTCCCCACCCCCAACCCTTTTTCCGAGAAACCCGTCCCTGGTGCCGAAAACGTTGGGGACGGCTGGGTTAGAGCATAGTGTTATCCTGATACACCAAGGTCGTGGGCTCTAATCAGGGTCAGGATATATACAAGTATTTTTTTAATTTTAAAAATATTTTATTGATTATGCCATTATAGTTGTCCCATCCACCCCCTTTTATTCCACTCTGCCCTGCACACCCTCTCCCATCCTCATTACCCCCCTTTAGTTCATGTCCATGGGTCATACATATAAATTCTTGGGCTTCTATACTTTGTATACTATTCTATACCTCCTCCTACTTTCTACCTACCATTTATGCTATTCCCTGTACCTCCGCCTTCCGCCCCCCCCACACAGACACACTGCCACTGATAACCCTCCATGTGATCTCCATTTCTGTGATTCTGTTCCTGTTCCAGTTGTTTGCTTGGGTGTGTTTTTTTTGTTGTTGTTTTTTTAGGTTCAGTTGTTGATAGTTGTGAGTTTGTTGTCATTTTATGGTTCATAGTTTTTTATCATCCTCTTTTTTTTCAATAAGTCCCTTCAACATTTCATATAATAAGGGCTTGGTGATGATGAACCTCTAACTTTGCCTTATCTGGGAAGCACTTTATCTGCCCTTCTGTAACAGGGTACAGCCAAGAGGAGGGCCCCAAATAGGGATTTGTAATGGGGTCCAGAACTCAAGGTGTCCAGGAAATATTAGAAAAATATATATAGGATGTCCTCACCCCCACAAGCCTGACCTGGGGGAAGGGACACATGGAGCAGGACCATTCACAGCTGTTTTGTACAGCAACAGCTTTGCAGTTAACCTCTGGCATGGTCATTTAACATATCTATAACCTTTAACTGGTTTCATAGATATGTTAAACAGCTGTGCCCTTGCTTTGAACCAGGGAGATGTGAGTGACTTCCACCCAAGATGTAACTGGGAAGCAACTCCCCCTGGTTACAGTGCCTATGTGAGAGCTTGGAGAAGATTAGCTCCGTGCCATGGGGCCGCACCTGCCCAGACTTACTAGGCAGCCCAGTAAAGCTGGAAGAATAGGGAATACTGGTAGGTGTAACTGATTGTAGGAGGAGTCAGAAATGGAGCTGCAGAGGAAGATTGGTGCTGGGATTTAAACCCAGGTGCATTCAGACGCTGGCCATCCATTGTATAATGGTGGCATTCTGATGCTGAGGTCCTCCAGTACAGCCCTGCATTTTCTTTCTTTTTTTAAAAAAATTAATTAATTTATTTTTATTCAGTTACAATTCTCTGCATTTTCTCCCCTTCCCTCCACCCCAACCCAGCCAGTCCCACCTCCCTCCCCCACCTCTACCCACCCCCTTGATTTTGTCCTTGTGTCCTTTATAGTAGCTCCTATAGACCCCTCTCCCCACTATCCCCTCCCCACTCCCCTGTGGCTATTGTTACAATGTTCTTAATTTCAATGTCTCTGGTTATATTTTGTTTGCTTTTTTCTTTTGTTGATTATGTTCCAGTTAAAGGTGAGATCATATGGTATTTGTCCCTCACCGCCTGGCTTATTTCACTTAGCATAATAAGTGACTTTTGTTGTTTGAACTGTCTCTAATTTTTAAGCACTTAATTCGCAATGCTCTTGAGAATTATGACAGAGAAATGAATTCAATTCTAAACAGCTTTAAAAAAAGAAAGTTGTGTTTTTTTACATTTCTGATTTGTACAATGAATTTGCAGGAATTCTAACCCTGGCCAATGGTTTCTCAGAGCCCATTTGATTCTATCATTTGCTTTTGGTGAAATTAATACACTATTCTCCCAATAAATCTGGAGGCACAGGAAGCCACAGTTCATTTTATTCTGGGCAGAAGTGAGCTCATTGGTCTTTGGAAACAAGCATCACATGTGGAGATTACATGATGTGATCCTTTAGGAGGCCCAGGTCAGAAGGTCAGAATAAACATTACTGAAATCATATGTAATAAATAAATAAATAAATAAATAAATAAACCCAGGCATAGCACCCAGGCCAAGAGAGAGGACCATGCAGCTTAGGCAGAGAGAAGGGAGAGAACCACGCTGCAACTGTAATTGAATAACAATAAAAAATTTAAAAACAAAATAAAAAAAATAAAAGGAACCTGAAAAGTAAAAAAAAAAAAAAAAAAAAAAGATTCTTCCTTTGTCTTTAAAATCTGCCTTTTTAATTATGAAGTTTCTTGGGTTAGGCCTCTTTTGGTTCATCTTGTTTCGGACCCTATGTACTTCCTGAACTTGCATGGCTTTTTCCACTTCCCAGGTTAGGGAAATTTTTGTCATTATTTTTTCAACAAGTTTTTCTAACCCTTGCTCCTTTTCTTCTCCTTCCGGTATTTCTATGATGTAAATGTTGTTACATTTCATGTTGTTCTGAAGTTCCCTTAAGCTAATCTTATACTTTTTGAGTCTTTTTCCATGCTGCTGCTGTACCTGGATATTTCTTTTTACATTGTGTTCCAGCACACTAATTCCGTCCTCTGCTTCGTTCAGCCTGCTGGTAATTCCTTCTAGTGTATTTTTTATTTCAGGTATTTTATTCTTCATTTCTTTCTGGGTTTTTTTTTACGTATTTTTATTGATTATGCTATTACAGGTTTCCCAGTTTTTCCCCTTTATCCCTCCTCCACCCTGCAACCCCCAACCCTCCAGCATCCCCACCTTGGTTCATGTCCATGGGCTGTACATATAAGTTCTTTGAATTCTCTGTTTCCTATACCATTTTTGACCTCTCCCCATCTGTTTTGTACCTACCAATTATGCTTCTTCTCCCCTGTATACTTTTCCCCCTTCCCCTCCCCATTGACAACCCTCCATGTGATGTCCATTTCTCTGATTCTCTTCCTGTTCTAGTTGTTTGCTTAGTTTTTGTTTTCATTGTTTTTCTTTTCTTTTAGGTTCATTTGTTGATAGTTGTGAGTTTGCTGTCCTTTTATTGTTCATATATTTGAACTTGTTTTTCTTAGATAAGCCCCTTGGTCATGATGAACTCCTTTAACTTGATTTTATCTGGGAAGCACTTTATCTGCCCTTCCATTCTAAACGATAGCTTTGCTGGATAGAGTAATCTTGGATATAGGTCCTTGCCTTTCATGACTTCAAATACTTCTTTCCAGCCCCTTCTTGCCTGTAAGGTTTCTTTTGAGAAATCAGCTGATAGTCTAATGGGGACTCCTTTGTAGGTAACTGTCTCTGTTACTCTTGCTGCTTTTAGGATTCTCTCTTTATCTTCAAACAGGTAACTTAATGATGATTTGCCTTGGTGTGTTCCTTTTGGGTCTCACTTCTTTGGGACTGTCTAGGCTTCCTGGACTTACTAGAAGTCTATTTCCTTTGCCAGATTGTGGAAGTTTCCCTTCATTATTTGTTCAAATAAGTTTTCAATGTCTTGCTTTGTTCTCCTCCTAGCACCCTTGTAATACAGATATTGGAACATTTCAGGCTGTCCCAGGGGTTCATAAGTATCTCTTCACTTTTTTGAATTCTTCTTTCTTCATTCCATTCCAGTTGGATGTTTATTTTTCCCTTTTGTTCCAAATTGTTGCTTTGAGTCCTGGTTTCCTTCCTGTCACTGTCGGTTCCTTGAATATTTTGCTTTGTTTCATTTTGGGTATCTTCCATTTGTTTCTTCATTTTTCAACCAAGCTCAATCAGTTCAGTGAGCATTTTGATTACCAGGGCTTTAAATTCTCCTTCAGATAGGTTGGCTATCTCCTCATCACTTAGATCTCTTTCTGAAGTTTTGATCAGTTCTTTCATTTGGGCCGTATTTCTTTGTCTCAGTGCACCTGTTAAATTGTCAGGGGGCGGGGCCTTAGGTATTCACCAGAGCAGGGCAACCCTCTTTGCTGTGCTGCAGTGCTGCCTGTTGGGGGAGGGGCCAGCGAGGGAACAGTGCAGCTCGCCTGCTCATCTCTAGCCCACTTTTCAACGAACTCTCGTGTGAGACTGGGAGTTTCTCCCATTGCAGCAACCACCGTAATCCAAAGTCAACTCTGAATCTTTGTTTTGCTTTCAGTCAGCCCTGCCTGTGCAGTCCGCCACCTCACCCCAGTTTTTCTGAGCTGACCCTGCCCTCACATTCTGCAATCACCGCAGGGTCCACCATCACTGCATTTTCTTACTGGTCTGGTTGTTCTGGTTGACTGTTTCTTTAATCCTTGGTTGTCAGAGTTCCATGCAGTTTAATTTTCTGGCCATTTGCCCATTTTTTAATTGGGTTGTTTGTCTTCCTGGAGTGGAGTCGTGTGAATTCTTTATATATTTTGGAGATCAGGCCCTTGTCTGAGGTATCATTAGCAAATATGTTTTCCCATACTGTTGGTTCTCTTTCTAATTTGGTGCTGTTTTCTTTAACCATGCAGAAGCTTTTTTATTTTGATGAGGTCCCATTTGTTTATTCATTTCTTTATGTCCCTTGCTTTACGGGACATGTGTGTGAGGATGTTGCTGCGTGGAATGTGTGAGATTTTCCGGCCAATGTTTTCCTCTAGGACTGTTATGGGGTTACGACTTATACTTAAGTCTTTTATCCATCTTGAGTTTATTTTTGTGTATGGCATAAGTTGGTGATCGAGTTTCATTTTTTTGCACGTAGCTGTCCAGATCTCCCAACACCATTTGATGAAGAGGCTGTTTTTGCTCCATTTTATGCTCCTGCCTCCTTTGTCAAATATTAATTGACCGTAAACACTTGAGTTTATTTCTGGGCTCTCTATTCTGTTCCATTGGTCTATGTGCCTGTTTTTATGCCAGTACCAGGCTGTTTTGATTACAGTGGCCTTGGAATACAGTTTGATATCAGGTATTGTGATCCCTCCTGCTTTGTTTTTCTTTCTCAAAATGGCTACAGCTATTCAGGGTCATTTATGGTTCCATATAAATTTCTGAAATGTTTGTTCTATATCTGTGAAATATGTCATTGGTATTCTAATAGGGATTGCATTGTATTTATAAATTCCTTTGGGTAGTATGGCCAATTTGATGATGTTAATTCTTCCAATCCATGAGCATGGTACATGATTCCATTTGTTTGTGTCTTCCTTGATTTCTTTCTTCAGTGTTGTGTAGTTTTATGAGTACAGGTCTTTTACCTTGTTGATTAGGTTTATTCCTAGGTACTTTATTTTTCTTGTTGCTATATCAAATGGGATTTTTTTCCCTGATTTCTCTTTCTGTAGTTTTGTTGTTGGTATAAAGGAATGCCTTTAATTTCTGAGTATTGACTTTGTCTCCAGCTGTTTTGCCAAATTCATTTATTAGGTCGAGTAGTTTTTTGGTGGAGTCTATAGGATTTTCCATGGACACTATCATGTCATCTGCAAACAGTGACAGTTTCATTTCTTCCTTTCCAATTTGGATGCCTTTGATTTCTTTCTCTTGTCTGATTGCTGTGGCTAGGACTTCCAATACTATGTTGAATAGGGGTGGTAACAGAGGGCATCCTTGTCTTCTTCCTGATCTTAGTGGGAAAGCTCTAAGTTTTTGTCCATTGAGTATGATGTTGGCTGTAGGTCTCTCATATATGACCTTTATTATGTTGAGGGATGCTCCCTTTATCCCCACTTTGCTGAGTGTTTTTATCAGAAATGGGTGCTATGTCTTATCAAATGCTTTTTCTGCATCTGTTGATATGATCATGTGATTTTTGTCTTTGCTATTGTTGATGTGATGTATTATGTTTATTGATTTGTGAATATTGTACCATCCTTGCATCCCTGGGATGAATCCCACTTGGTCATGGTGTATGATCTTTTTAATGTATTGCTGGATGCGGTTTGCCAATATTTTGTTGAGAATTTTAGCATCTATGTTCATCAGTGATATTGGCCTGAAGTTTTCTTTCTTCCTTGTGTCTTTATCTGGTTTTGGGATTAGAATGATGCTGGCTTCATAAAAAGAGTTTGGGAGTCTTCCATCATTTGGATTTTTTTGAATAGTCTGTGAAGGATAGGGGTTAGCTCTTCTTTAAATGCTTTGTAGAATTCTCCTGTGAAAATCTGGTCCAGGGCTTTTGTGTGTTGGCAGTTTTTTGATGACTGCTTCAATTTCCTCTGCTGTTATTGGTCTGTTCAGGCTTTCTGCTTCTTCTTCATTCAATTTTGGAAGATATATTTTTTCTAGAAATGTGTCCATTTCACCTAGGTTTTCAAATTTCTTGGCATACAGTTCTTCATAGTAATTTCTTACAATCCTTTGTATTTCTGTGCTATCAGTTGTAATCTCTCCTCTGTCATTTCTAATTGTGTTTATTTGGATCCTCTCTCTTTTTTTTTTCATGAGCCTACTTAAAGGCTTGCCCATTTTGTTTATCTTTTCAAAGAACCAGCTCCTGGATTCATTGATCCTTAGAATTGTGCTTTTAGCATCTATGTCATTTAACTCTGCTCTGATCTTGGTTATTTCCTTCCTTCTGCTTGATCTGGGTTGTCTTTGTTGTTGTTCCTCCAGTTCTTGCAGGCGTAGGGTTAGGTTGTTTGTTTGAAATGTTTCTATCTTTTTAAGGTAGGCCTGTATTGCTATGATCTTCCCTCTCAGGACTGCCTTTGCTGTGTCCCATAGATTTTGGGTTGTTATGAGTTCATTTTCATTTGTTTCCAGAAAGTTTTTGATTTCTTCCCTAATCTCGTTCTTGACGCATTCATTGTTTAATAGCATGCTATTCAGTCTCCATGATTTGAGTGTTGTGGGCTTTTTCCTTTGGGGTTGGTTTCTAGTTTCAGTCCCTTGTGGTCAGAGAAAATGCTTGATAAGATTTCAATTTTCTTGAATTTGTTGAGGCTTGCTTTGTGTCCTATCATGTGGTCTATCTTTGAAAAAGTTCCATGTACACTTGAAAAGAATGTGTATTTTGCTTCTTTAGGATGAAAAGCTCTCTCTATATATATGTCAGTGAAGTCCATTTCATCTATGGTATGGTTAAGTGACACAATATCCTTTTTGATATTTTGTTTGGAAGATCTGTCCATTTTTTAAAGTGAGGTGTTGAAATCCACTACTATAATTGCGTTGCTGTTAATATCTTTCTTGAAGTCCTCCAAGATTTTCTTTATGTATTTGGGTTCTCCTATGTTGGGTGCATATATATTTACAATGTTTATGTCTTCTTGGTGGATTCTTCCTTGAGTATTATGAAGTGACCATCTGGGTCTCTCTTATGGCCCTTCTTTTGCAGTCTATTTTGTCTGATATGAGTATTGCTATCCCTGCTTTTTTTTCCTGTCCGTTTGCTTGGAAAATTTGTTTCCAGCCCTTCACTTTCAGTCTGTGTAGGTCTTTTGTCCTGAGATGGGTCTCTTGTAGGCAGCATTTGTGTGGGACATGTTTTCTTATCCATTCAGCTATTCTATGTCTTTTGATTAGAGCATTTAATCCATTTACGTTTAAGGATATTATCGATAGGTAGTTATACATTGCCATTTTTTCTTACCTGTGTTCCTCTGTCTTTCTCTTTTCCTTCCTTTCCTTAAAGCAGTCCCTTTAGCATCTCTTGCAGCGCTGGATTGGTGGAAGTGTATTCTTTTAGACTTCTTTTTCTGGGAAGCTCTTTATTTGGCCTTCTATCTTGATTGAGAGCCTTGCTGGGTAAAGTAGTCTTGCAGGTCTCTGGTTCTCATTACTTGGAATATTGTTTGCCATTCTCTTCTGACTTGGATCGTTTCCATTGAGAAGTCAGTTGCTAACCTTATTGGGGCTCTCTTGTATGTTACTTCCTTTTCTCCCTTGCTGCCTTTAAGATCCTCTGTTGATTTCTTATATTTAATTCTTATAGGGCCTTGGAGGACTGTTTTCTGGGGGAATTAAGATATGGGTCCCCTTTAAGGACATTAAATAAATGAGTTAATTGTTGCGTAGTATTCCAAGGCTGGGTTGCACCCAGTTGATTACTCCCTGGAATTGTTTGAGGTGATTAGAGTTAAATCCTTGGGTGGATCAATTTGACAGACTTCAGGCTGAATTGTCATATTAAAAAGGATAGAACCTAAATATTTCCAAGGTTCTGAATGCTGGATTTTTTTCTGGAGCAATTACTACCCCAGCAGAAGCCACAGAACTTCTAAGAAAGGAAGCAGTTTTTGCTAAAATATCTTGTGAAGGAGCTGCAATCAGGATGTCATCCATATAGTGATAGATAATTGAATTAGGAAACTGATCTCTGGCTGGTTGAATAGCTGTATGAACAAAATGATGGCAGATAGCTGGGCTGTTAAGCATTCCCTGAAGCAAAACTCTCCATTGAAACCTCTATAAAGGCTGAGAATTGTTAATGACTAGGAGGCAAAATGCAAAACGCTCCCCAATCCTTTCCTGCAAAACGGATTGTAAAGAAACTATCCTTTAGGTCAATAACTAGAAGTGGCCAATCCTTTGGAATGCAAGCTGGATTGGGGGTGCCCGGCTGTAGGGGGAGCATAGGTATTCCAAGGGCTGTTAGAGGGTTCAATATGACCTGATTCTAATTGTTGTTTAACTAAAAGGCAGGTCTGTTCAAGTCACTCTCCCTTAAGTGGCCACTGATCAACCCATACCAGCATATTGGAGAGCCAGGTAAGCGGTAGGGGAGTTGTGAGAGCAGTGGCCACTAGGGAAAATGCAGCAGAGAAATTCTCATCCCCCACTGACTGAGGAGATCATGGCCCCAAATATTAAGGGGCATAGGCAAGATATATGGTCAAATTCTCCCTACCTGTCCTTCTGGTCCATAACATTTAGGAGACCATACACTGATATGTGGTTGAGAAACTCCTTCAACACCTGTGACAGGTGTTCCACTGTCTGTTAGAGGCCATTCCAGAGGCCCAAACTGATTTGAGATAACAGAAATGTTGGCTCTCATATCTATGAAGCCCTGAAAGGTCTTATCCTTTATCTTTATTTGTAAGATTGGTTTATTTAACTTAACTGATTCTGTCCAAAAAACTGGTTGGTTGCCTGTACTACTGAAGCCTCCTTCCCCTCTCACTGTATTTTGAGTCTTTGAGATTACGTAGGGAAGTAAGAGCAGCTGAGCAATGAACATTTGGGCAGGAATAATATGATAGCCAGAAGCTTTAAGCATGACCTTAATTTCCCTTGATAGTCTGAGTCAATGACCCCTGGCTGAACAAAAATACCTTTGGTAGTAATACTGGATCTCCCTAAGATTAAACCAACCATTCCTGGGAGTAAATGTCCCCAGACACCAGTGGGAGCCATAATTACTTGATTCTGTTCCTTTAAGATGAGCTTGTTGGTGGTGACCAAGTTCAGCCCTGCCCTTCCATGGGTGCCTGCACAAAGATTGGAAATTGTGCATTTTCTCGAATTCCCTGATATTAATTGCTATTCTGAAAGCTCCAGTTGGGGTTGGGGCTGCTGGAGCAGGGTGCCCCCTCAGAAGTTTCCCTGAATAGGTTGGCCATTTTCGTCAAATTTAGAGTGGCATTCTTTTGTCCAATGTCTGCCCTTGCCACAGCGTGGACAATCCTTTAGGGGAAGCTTGTAATTACCCTTTCCTCTTTCCAGTGTGGACAAAGAGTCCTTGTGCAGGTGACCAGGCAACATCTTGGATCTCCCTTAATTGCAGCAGCTAAGAGAGAAGCTTTATGCTGCTCTGTGCCGATATCTTGGCAAGCCTTGATAAACTCACTGATGTCTTTGGTGGTAGCTCACAAGGGTCCTATAATGGTCCTGCAGTCTTCGTTAGCATTTTCATAAGCTAGCTGCCACAGAAGAGATTTGGCTGCTCTGTCATTATCTATTTGTCTTTCATTAGCTTCTTGGAGGTGATCAATAAAGTCAATATATACCTCTGCAGCACCCTGACAGATATTGGTAAAGGAAGAAATTTCCCTAGCCTGAGAATCAGGCACAGCCTTGATGGCTCTGAAAGCAATTTGAGCACTTTGACTAAAAGCATGAGGATCCAGCCTAGCCTGATCTGCAGTGCTGGCAAAATCTCCAGACCCAAGCAACATAGGGACGGTGACAGGATTATTCATTTGTGTATTCTCTGCCACTTGGTGGATGGCTCGCTGAGAGTACTCAGAATGCCAGACTGTGAACTGAGCTGGGGTTAAGACTGTCCTGGCCAGGGCAATCTAGTCACAAGGGACCATTCTATCACTGTCAGTGATGGCTTGAAATAGCCCATAAATATAAGGAGACTGAAGCCCACTTTCTCTAATGCTCTTTGTTAGATCCTAGTAAAGGGAAAAAGGAAGGGGTTCATGGACATTTCTTTGACCCTTGACTATAATGGGGAAGACTGAAAGGGCATCTAAACCTCAAGTCTCTGCTGCCTGTTGAAGGCACTGTCACATGGCCCTAACAGGATATCTGTCTAAATTTTCTGGCTCTCTTGGTGGTGAGCCATACTGGGAGGAGGAATGCTCCCAAGGTTGAAGTAAGGAGTGATGGCTATGAAGCAGGTCCTCCAGTTGGGCTGTAGGCAGAACTTTCATAGCTGGTTCTTCCACTATATTACATATGACTTCTTCCTCTGAACTAGACTCTTTATCCTCCTTTGTGACTAGTTCTGGTCTCCTAACCCATATGGGCAGGAGAGCAGTCCTGACTAGCCCCCAAGTTATTAAGTTTTGAGTTCTGATAGAAACACCACCATCCGGTAAAGATCTTAACCTATCACCTACATCTTCCCAAACCTTTACATCTAAGGTTCCCTCGTCAGGGAAAAGCAGGGTAGTGTTCCTTTATAGTTTGTAAAAGCTGAGTGAGATGCTGTTCCTTCACCTTGCAACCCACTCCCCGAAGGACCTGCTGTAACACCCATGGGTAAACTTTAGATAAATCAGAGCCCATTCTTGCTCTTAAAGGGCCCCTTTTTAATTTCGATGTTGCATTTTCAGATTCCACCACCTGTGCTGAACCCTAACTAGTTAGCTATTGAGGGATATAGTGTGGTGGGTCGAAATGTGCTGTTAGTGAAAGATAGTCAGGGAGAGGGGTACCGGACTTTCCAAGTACCCTCACCCCGCTTATGGGTTTCAGGTTCTCCCCCAGCGTTTAGGACTGCAAGGGGGGGCTCCTAGCAGTAGGTGACCAGTCTTTATATGGCGCTTCCCAACCAAGCCAGAAGTTAAATTAAGCAGTGTTGGAAGTCCCAACAAGGCCCCTGCATGTCTCCGGAATTGATCCCAGACACCCTCTCAAGGTTCTGACTCATGTGGGAATACCCAATTTCTCAGGCGGAGGGGAGGAAGTGCCTTTTGTCTTTGGAACTTGGCAAATGTCAAAAGCTCTCATAAAAAACCTGTGACTAACACTAAATTCTTCTGGAAAGCGATCTTCAGAGTCACATTGAAACCTAAATACTCATTCACTATCCGCTTTTCCTTATGCAGTCAGATGGAGGGAAAAGGCAAAATCAAAAGGACTGTAAGATGTGGCTTGAAAGAAAGAATTTGCTGAGATGCTTTTAAAATATCCCTGTAACTAGTTGCTGTTTTTAAAGCTGATTAAAGGCAAAGTCTTTGCTCTTTCTCCCAAGCCTAGACCTAGTTGAGGGTTGTGCTGTGGGGATGGGCTTGTGAGTGTTTTTACAGTTTGCCTCTTGTGTGGACTTTTGCTTGCAGCTGGCAGGAAACCTAGTGTTCTGACCTGGTTCCTGTCCAGCTAATCCTGTCATGAGTGACTTCTAGCAGCAAGCACCCTTGTGGCTCTTAACTGCTCAACCCGTGCCTGCAAGATTGTGGCAAATACTTGGGAGAGAGAGCAAGGCTCCTGCTTAATAAAGAAGGTACAGTTGCAAAGCGGTCCCAAGAGAGGGCAACCTAAGAAGAAAACCCTTTTCCTCTGAAATCCAACATACCCTACGACCTAACCAAAAAGCACTCGGTGTTGTCGGCCCTCATGTGGGCTGATGCATACACTCCAACCAGCTTGGTGTGATGTCCACAAAATTGGCTCATAACCCTGGGTCCCTGTTCTGGGTCCCAGCTGACACGGTTATCTGCAAGCACTGTCCACGGCGTTGTGGCTGAGATGAGAGAAATTCACATGGACTACTGAGTCCTGTGGAGGAAAAGGGACAACATGGCCACTCTCTCAAGAGAAGAGCGCCCTGACCCTTGCCTTGACAGGCTTTTATTGCTTTTCTGGGCACATTACATTGAGGATGGTCCTCATTTACTATGCATAGGTTCGCTTTAGGTGGTTACCTTTTACAGAAAACAAAGGAGAGGATGTTGCTAGTTACATCAGGAAGGAAGAATATTTGCAAATGTAAAGAGAAAAGTGGTTGAACTGGTTACACACTTCCTTGGAAGGTTTAGCATAGATTTTAGGAAGTTACTTTAAAGATATGCAGTAAATGTTTGCTGCCTCAACTCAGGGTGAGGGAGTTTTAGCAAAAAACAAATATCAAAGTGGCCTAGGTACAATGCAGGCCTGATTCCCCATGGGAGAACCCATCTGTGGGTGTGGGTCCTGTGTGCTGGACCTCACTTTCCATTGGCCTTTCCAAGTGGGAGCTAGGCCCACGCCACTCAGAATGGACTCCTATAGCCTGGTACCTGCAGAAATGTAAATATGTGATTATTTCCCACTCTTCCCCCACCTTCATTTTTTTTTTCTGCAAAATTCCAGTGGCAGTAGTGGCTGATCCTTGTTTAACTCTACAGGTTATTTTTTCTTGGGTTCTGGGGAGAGAAAACATTAAAAAAAGAAAACCCAGAAAGCATTCACATAATACCCATTCCTAGTGCCATTAAGTACATAGCTTCTATGGTGTTCTTGCTCTCCCTGCATTCTTGTCTCCCCTCCTACCCCATCCCAACCCATCCTACCCCACCTCACACCACACCACCATAACCAACCCCACCACTTTCCCAGTCCCAACCCTAATCAACCCAATCTGCTGTCTTGCTCCTGGGTTTCACTGTTCTGGCTACGGCATAGGAATGGAATCATATTCTGTCATCTTTGATGTCTGGGCTCATATCAGGTAGCACAAGGCTTACTACATGTAGAGTCACCCACATTTGTGATATATCTGTGTTTTGTTCCTTTGTATGGCTTCAAAATTTCCCATCATAAGCCTTTCATCTCAGATAAATAGGTGATGGATTTTTCCACATGCTTCCAAATCTGAGTCCCCCTTCTGCATTTAAGAAAATGTAAGTCAAACAACCTGATTATAGAAAAAAGAAGAGAGAAGCATACAGATATCAGTTGGCTGCTCGTGGTCCTACAGGCCAGCACTGAGAACCTTCTAAAGTCTGGGTGAACCTCATTCCCTTTATGCTATGATGCTTGATCTGTCCCTGACATGGAGGGAAACAGTCTGGTGAATGTCACTTGTCCCCAGTGTGGAGACAGTGTGCAGGATCAACATACACAATGAGAATGTTAATTTTAAGTAAAGATACTGATTGTTCTTTGTTTCACTTTAAACTGAATTGTGATTCTCTCTTTTTGGAGATTCCAGACTTACAAAAGTGACAAATACTTGAACATTTCAGGAAGACAGCCCATTTCAGGGAAGGAATCTGAGATGACTCAGGAAAAAGCACATCGATTTTTATGTTAAATACCTGAGAGATGATTCAAAGTATCATTGAAAAAAGTGCACATAAGAACCACTGTGATAGAATTGAACCTGAACGCAAGAGTGGTTTAAATGTAAAAGAATGATAAATTCAATGTCAAGCTGAATGCAAGAAATTAGCCACCATCAAAGAGGGGTAATGACATTGTCACAAATAGGTATGTTTTCCTTAGTTAACATAATCCTTTGAAGGAAATAATTGAAGAATACACCCAACTAACTCATCTTAACTTGTAGTTGTCTAAGTCAGATTATTTTTTTAACTCAGGCCTTCGTGTCCCTCAAAAACTGGACATTTCAAGGTGAGCACCAGATATTGGTTCCTTCAGTGGTTTCTGGTGGTATTACTTAAGTTCTGTTTTATTTCTCTTAGTGTGGAGAGCACATCAACTTGCTTTGGATGAGACATGCATTTGGAAGGACCTTCAGAAAACCTAAAACTAGAGTTTTCTGTAGTGTCCAAAATACCATCTTCTCATGCAGAATCATTGTTTCCTTGATTAGCTGCCTGTTCACTTCTCTGACATCCAACACCATCCAAAATATCTTGTAGAAATTGGTTACTAAGTGAGCACTGTTTTGCTCCTCAGCATGAGGTGACACAGCCCACCTCCTGCTTCTGTACTTGAAATATCTCCTCATCTCTCTGAGATTCATTTGGATTCTCTAAACGAGTGGATGGTAGAAAATAAACCTTGAACAGATTGGGTAAATTTAAATGGATTAGATATGGCAGGTGCTTCTCTGGTCCTCGGACTACAAAATATACTGCCTGACCCACTGTGTCTGTTTATCTTGTGAATTTTCCTTCCCCTGTGACAAGCCTTCTTTGTCACTGGTCTATGGTCATTGTGATTTTGGAGAAGCTCATATCAATAAACCTGTCCAAAGTTCATGGTGCCATGTATCTGGTCCTAGTTTTGGTTTTTGATGAGACAGCTTAGAGATCTCTGGCAGCAGCAGAGAAACACCAGGCACACTCTTGGAGTGATTTTGGATGGAGTTCATTCATGAACCCAGTATTTAAAACACCTGCTACCTGTGTTACTTTTGGTAACACGTAGCATACCTCACTAAGATGCAGACATAAGCCTAAAACTAAGTTTTAATCAGAGGGTCAGACAGTAACATTAGAAATTACTTGAAATCACTTTTCTATTTAGATGCAGATGATATTTTTATAATCTTCTCTTCATCTGGAAACATCATATAAATTATGGGCAGAATGACAAATCATAGGACATTGAAATGTGTGTAACCTTTGTGTCCAGCAGAAAGGCCTCATACTTCCAAAAACTTGTTTGGGGGAAAAAGAATTTGAGTTGTTGGTGAGGAGGACCTGGCATAAATTTAAATGTAACCCAATCTTGTCTTCAAGTGTGGACCTTCTATTCTTTTCCAATAAAACTGCTTGTCCTTTCCTGGTGCCCTTCACCCTCAACTTCACCGTCACTGTCCTATGCAATACAGAGGGCATGAGGCCAGACTCTGTGGAAGTTCTACTGCACAAAATCAGTTGTGAAACCTGGTGAGAACACATGATAAAAGTTTGCCATCTTTTTCACCTTTTTCTCTCCTCTCATTGAATTTTCTTTCTAAACTTTATGATGATGTGGGTTGATAAGGAACAGTTTCAGGTAAAACCTGGATTTGCCACAAATAAATGATGTGACTTAAAAGTAGCAAAATTGCCTTTTGAATTCTTCATCAGTAATATTGAGTGTTACAAAGCAATGATCTTACAGTTTTATTTTTCTACTTAAATGTGGAAAGCATATTTTTATTTTAAAATATTTTGTTTTAAAAATTAATAAGAAAATACTGGTCTTAACTGCCAGGTTAGATCATTTTGCCTTGGCAGATACTTTTAGAACACTTCATCAAAAAACTGCACTTTGACATTTTTCCTAGTGCATGTGGAGTATTTTCAAAATAAATTTTAAAAAATCCCAGTGAAATAATTTAAATTCCCCAGTAAGAAAATCAAACAAAATAAAAAGAAAGAAGAAGAGAAAGACACTAAAATACAGTGCAGAAAGTAATGACATTTAAAAGAGAGGGGAAACCCAATACCTATAGAAGATGGTTGCTTCAAAATATAAATACACTGAAACAATAAGATTCATCATGGCAAAAGAAGAACACAAGTGAATAAAATCAGGAATTAAAAAGGAAAAACTACAACTAACACCAAAAATAAGAAAAGAATCATTAATGAATACTATGATCAGGGACAGGAAAAGAAAGCTCACTCTCACCACTATCATTCAACACAGTACTGTATTCTGGCCATAACAATCAAACAAGAAAAATAATTTAAAGACAACAAAATTATGGACAAAAACTGTCATTTTTGGCAGATGACATTACATTATAAATAGAAAACCTTTGATAATTCAAAAAAACTAATATAATTATAAAAGAATTCAATAGCCCTGGCTTGTGTGGATCAGTGGATTGAGTGCCAGCCAGTGAACCAAAATGTCCCTGGTTCAATTACCAGTCAAGGCACACACCTGAGTTGCAAGCCAGGTACCCAGTAGGGGGTACCCAAGAGGCAACCACACATTGATGTTTCTCTCCCTCTCTTTCTCTCTCCCTTCCCCTCTAAAAGTAAAGAAATGAAATCTTTAAAAATAGAATTCAGTAAAATAATGAAAGAAAAATTAATATCTACCTATCTGTCATGTTTGTATACAATAATTACAATCAGGAGCAGATGGTGGTAACATAGGTGGGAGCAGAGTCCACTTCCCCCTGTGCACCTCTGGAACACCTAGCTGACCTTCTGAGGAAAAGAGTGAATAGCCAACGGTATCCCAGCATATATGAAAGATTGGAAGCCAAAACTTTAGAGGACATTGAAAACTCAGACAGTAAGGAGAGTGCTTCAGGACAATAAGGTCTCTGGGACCCACGTGGGGACCCGTGTGGTGACCAGCATGGGGACCAGTGTGGGGACCAGCATAGGGACCAGCGCAGCTATTGCACCAGGCCCAGTGCCCGCTAGGTCTGCCACAGGATTCCTGGGAGAGAGCCAGGTCAATGGCTCCCACCACTGCCAAACAAGGTTTGAGCTGTACCAGGGTAGACCTGGCTGCTTGAGGTTGCTGGGGAGAATAAGCATGAAGTGGCAAACACACAGGGGGCAGTGCGTACTCGCTGAGACTGTGAATTCCGGCTGGGAAGATTTGGGCTGTGATAGACCCTGACCCAGTCAGTCCATGGTCTGGTTGGAGAGTTGGGCTGTGTGAGAGACCACGCACTTGTTTGGAATAGCAGGTTTGAATAGGAGGAATTTTTCAAAAAGAAAAAAAACAAAAAACAAAAAACCAGGCACTCTGTGGCTGTTTGGGGAATTCTCCTGTAGCAGGTACACCTCTTCTTCCCACATCCACAGCCTCAGCTATGGGCCCACCTCTGCTGCCAGGACCATGACTGTTCCCCTACTCCTGTCCGCAGTGGTGGAGAGTGCCCAACAGCACTAGCGACCCCAGTGGTGCGTTGCCGACCCAGACACTCCCACACCACTGCAGCGGCCACCACAGCACTAGAGGCCAGCGGGGGCCCACACCACTGCCCATTGACTGAGCTCCTGCTGCAGTAGTGATGGCTGAATGCTCATGCCCACAGCCCCCCCCGGGTGGCACGTGCCTGACCACGGCAATCTGGCCACACATCAACAGCAGCAGATGCTGTGTGCTCACACACGAAGCCCTGTGGATGATGTGCACCTGACCCAGTGGCCCAGCTGCTGCCAATTCCACCCCAGCGGCAGAGGGTGAGCGCTAAAGCCCGCAGCCCCAGGGTCAGGGCACACCTGACCCAGCAACCCAGCAGCTATCCATTCTGCCCTAGCAGCAGAGACCAAGCATTCATGCCTGCATCCCTGGGGACAGAACACATCTGACCCCACCACTCCAAGCACAGTAGCAGAGGAGGCGTGGGGCACATTCATCACAGCAGTCCCAGGAATGCCTATGCCCTGTAGGTCCAACTGGCTCGCTCAGAGGAAGGTGGAGACACCCCCACAGAGGAAAGCAGCTGTGATTAGGGAGTCAGCCATCCCCAGAAAGACTTAACTCAGTGTGGGGCCTGAACTACCCTGAAGAGACTGAAAGTCCTCAGCATCTAAGACAGCAAAGAGCGAGAAGGTGGTGTGTGAGTTGCTCCTAACTGGTGCACCTCAAGGACAGCACAACAAGTGGACTGAAGGCATAGGCTGGGTGTGGAAGGGCATTGGGGGCCCAGCAGTGAACTGAGGAACTGGGCTGGAGGCTGGGCAACTGCGAAGAGTGTGTCTCAGGTCTGGCCCCGATCGCAGCAAAATCACAGAAAGGGAGAAAAGTGCATCCAATCCTCCCTCAGCCTGCTGTAGCCAGGAAGACCAGCAGAACTGGCTTGGCTTGTTTAAAGCCACCAGGAGGCTTCTTGACCTTTTTTTTTAAATCCCTTCTTCCTTTCTTACCTTCTTTCTTTTCATTATTCCTTTTTCCTTTCTTTCTTTTTATTCCTTCCTTCCTTCCTTCTTTTTTTTTATTCCCAGAAGTGAGACAATAAAACCTGGAGCTGTGAAAGGACTAGAGTTAGACCCAAAAAGGGGTCATGCCAACAAATGAGACAGTGAGACAAATTTCACTTTCCTATTCCAGAGAACTTGCAAGTTATTTTATAGTTGTATGATTATTTTGATTATGATTATAATCAAATATTTGAAATAATTACGATTATTTTTTCATTATTTTTACACCTTTTATTTTATTAGTATTTTGTATTTCTTTTCTTTCTGTTTAGTCTTCTTCACTTGATTTGTTAAATTGCATAGTTTGCCTGCTCTCCCTCGTTCTCTCTTTCATACTGTATTTTTAATTTTCCATCTTTCACTTTACTTGTGTTCCAATAGCACACTACTCTAAGTCCTGTACTTCCTATTCTTGTTATTCAGATCACATAGATTCTGTCATATGATTGTTGCTCCATTACTACTGTAAATAATTGCCATTCCATACAATAGTAAATACTACATAGCATCCATCCCGGACCTTAGCTCATTTCACTGTTTCTGGAACTTCATTATTGTTGTGGTTAACTCTATTCTCTTACACACTACACATATTTTCTACACTTTCCTCTTACTTGACCTCATTATCGGACCTCCCACAAGCCCACTGCTTTCTAGATCCAACTCACAATCTTTCCCCCCAACAAGAGGCTTATCTTTTTTCCACCATTTCTAAAAAGTGGCTAGTTGGGTGAAATATCATTGTTAACACTACACATACCCAAAGGATTTCCTATCTCTTCTCTATGGGTTGGTACTTTAAATGTCATAGAATACACTCCCACTGTCTTAAACCATTTCACCTTTCCCCTCCAAATGATAAAAAAAAAAAAAAAAAAAAAAAAAAAAAAAAAACAGTGGGTGGGAGCTGTGAACACAAGTATACTGACTGGAAGAGGAAACCCACCAACAAAGGAACCACCAACAAATAACGATAGAAGAAGGTGAAGGAGGGAGTGGAAGCCACACCAACCTCCACCCAGGACCGAACTAGAATTACAACAAAATGGTGGAGAAATTACCCAGAACTAACAACTGAACAATAATGAGAGAGAATCCTTAAAACCTCATACAGACAAAGAACCACCTTCAACACAACCTGTCCACACCTGCACAACAGAATACAAAAGTGGTGGATGAAGTGCCTCTCAGTTAATCAGCTGGAGGGAAGGACCCACCAAAGAAAGATCAAACAACAACCAAAACTAAAGACATACAGACAGCTGACATAAACAACAGCTCAAGACCAGTGAGCTCAGGAGATGAAGGAGATTGCACCACTGAATCGCACAGGTCCTCTACCATAGAAGTTCACACCGTAAACCCAGGTAGTCAGAACAGATTAATTTAAGAAGCAGAGGCTAACAAGAAGAGTCTCACAAACAATGGGAAGACAAAGAAATAATCCTCAAATGAAAGGAAAGGATGGAGCCTCAGAATAAATGCTAAATGAAAAAGTATCAAGTCAACTAACAGATACTGAGTTCAAAGCAATGGTTATCAGGAAGCTCACTGAGCTCACAGAGAACTATCAAAAACCACAGGGAAACTACAATGAACTCACTGCAAACTATATCAACATGAAAAAGGAAATAGAAACTATCAACAAGGGCCAAGAGGAAGTGAAGAATACAATTTCTCAGTTGAAGAACACAGTGGAAGGAATAAAAAACAGGCTAGATGAAGCAGAGGATCAGATCTATGAGCTGAGGACAAGGTAAAAAAAAAAACACCCAGAGAGTAAGAAAAGGAGAAGAGACTCAGAGAGAAGGAAGAGGGGTTAAGGGAAATGCAGGACAACATGAAACTTAATAATATCTATATAATAGGGATACCAGAAGGAGAAGAAGAAGATCAAGGGATAGAAAACCTGTTTTACTGGTTTTCTATCCCTTGATCTTAGGTGGGAGTGGAGTCCACTTCCCCTCTGCACCAGTGAAACGCCTAGCTGATCTGAGAAACAGAATGAACAGCCAACGGTATTCCAGCATATATGAAGATTGGAGACCAAAGATAGAGGACATTGAAAGATCAGACAGTAAGAAGAGTGCTTAAGGACAATAAGGTCCCTGGGATCAGCGTGGGGACCAGGGTGGCTGAAGCCCCCTGCTGCAGGGCAGGGTCTGCTGAAGGATTCTTGGGAGAGAGCCAGGCTGGGCTGTGTGAGAGGCCAGGTGCTTGTTTGGACCAGGGGGGCTTGAATAGGAGGAATTTCTTGAAAAGAAAAAGAGAAAATAGAGGCATGCAGCAGCTGTTTAGAGAATTCTCCGCAGCAGCCCTGGCTTCTTGCACCCCTACCCCCTCAGCCCCTGGATTGTGAACGACAGATGAGCAGTCCCAGCACACACCTGAAGCCTGGTTGGAGTGCACCAGGATCAGCGGACTGGGCGCCCACACCTGAAACCCTGGGTGGGCACAAACCCTGATCAGTGGCCCGGCTGCCCGGGCCCACAGGCCCAACATGCACGGGTGGGTGCGTACTCCAATCAGTGGTCTGGGACCACAGCTGAAGCCCCAGGTGGGCGCGAACCCCGATCATCGGCCTGGGCACCCACAAGTGAAACCCTGGGTGGGCACCCACCCTGAACATCGCCCCGGCTGCTGGGGTGCACATCCCCAAAGCCGGGGATCCGTGCGCAACCCGATCAACAGCCTGGCTGCCGGCAGGCAACCACACCTGAAGCACCGGCTCTGAACAACTCCCACCTAGCCCCTGTGCACAAAACAAGGCATGGCCTACTTGATCTCTAGGAGGAAGGCAGAACGCCCAGCAGAAGGGAGCTGCAGGGCTAGGGGAGACTGCAGTCCCCAGAAAGACTTGACCCAGTAGGGGGCTGAACTATGCTGAAGGAGCACCCAGAGCCCCTAGCATCTAAGACAGCAAAGAGCAAGAAGGTGGAGTGTGAGTTGCTCCTAATTGGTGCACCTCAAGGACAGCACAACTGGTGAACTAAAGGCCTAGGAGGGAGCAGAATGACCCTGAGGAACTGGGCTGGAGGCTGGACAACAGCAAAGAGTGTGGCTCAGGAAGGGAGAAAAGTGAAACCAATCCCTGGACCCACCCCCTCCAATTTCAACCACAGGAAGAAAAGCAGAACTAACCTGACTGGTTTAAAGCCAGCAGAAGACGGTTTTTTTTTTTCCCTTTCCCCCTAAATTCTTTCTTCCTTTCTGTCCTTCTTTCTTTTTTTATTCCTTCTTCCTTCCATCCTTTACTTTTTTATTCCTTCTTCCTGCCTTCTTTTATTAATTTTTTAATTTTAATTTTTGTTAAAATTCCTTCTTTTTATCTTTCCTCTGATCTTTTTTGTATTCATCCTTCCTTCCTTCCTTCCATTGTTTTTCTATTCCTTTTTCCTTCCTTCCCTTCTCCTTTTTTTTTCTTTCTTTCTTCTTTCTCCTTTTCCCACAGGTGAGGCAATAAAACCTGGAGCTCTGAAAAGACCAGAGTTAGACCCACTTAGACCTATAAATGTCAGCTCAAGACCAATGAGCTCAGGAGATTAAGGAGACGGCACCACTGAATCCCACTGGCATTCTACCACAGAAGTCCATACTATAAACCCAGTGACTCAGAACAGATCAATTAAAGAAGCAGAGGCTAACAAGAAGAGTCCCACAAACAATGGGGAGACAAACAAACAATCCCCAGTAAAAGGAAAGGAGGATGCCTCAGAAAGAATGCTAAATGAAATAGAGGCAAGTCAACTATCATATACTGAGTTCAAAGCAATGATTATCAGGAAGCTCACTGACCTCACAGAGAACTACCAGAAACTACAAGGAAACTACAATGAACTCACTGCAAACTATATCAACATGAAAAAGGAAATAGAAACTATCAACAAGGGCCAAGAGGAAATGAAGAGTATAATTTCTGAACTGAAGAACACAGTAGAAGGAATCAAAAGCAGGCTCGATGAAGGAGAGGACCGGATCAGCAAGCTGGAGGACAAAGTAGGAAAAAACACCCAGAAAGAGCAAGAAAAGGAAAAGAGGCCCAGAAAGAATGAAGAGGGATTAAGGGAAATGCAGGACAACATGACACATAATAATATCCATATAATAGGGATACCAGAGAAGAAGAAGAGCAAGTGAAAGAAAACCTGTTTGAAAAAGTAATGATGGAAAATTTCCCTAATCTGAAAGAAAAAGTCACCCAAATCCAGGAAACGCAGAGAGTCCCAAGCAAGAGAAACCCAAAGAGGCCCACTGCAAGATACACCATAATTAAAATGGCAAATTTCCAAGCAAAGAGAGGATCTTAAAGGCAGCAAGGGAGAAACAGGAAATACCATACAAGGGAGCCCAATAAGACTAGAATCTGACTTCTTAATGGAAATGCTCCAAGCCAGAAGAAAATGGCAAAAAATATTCCAAGTAATGAGAATCAGAGACCTGCAAGACTACTTTACCCAGCAAGGCTCTCAATCAAGATAGAAGGCCAAATAAGGAGCTTCCCAGACAAAAGAAGTCTAAAAGAATACACTTCCACCAATCCAGCTCTGCAAGAGATGCTAAAGGGACTGCTTTAAGGAAAGGAAGGAAAAGAGAAAGACAGAGGAACACAGGTAGGAAAAAATGGCAATAAATAACTACCTATTGATAATAACCTTAAATGTAAATGGATTAAATGCTCTAATCAAAAGACATAGAATAGCTGAATGGATAAGAAAACATGACCCACACATATGCTGCTTACAAGAGACCCATCTCAGGACAAAAGACCTACACAGACTGAAAGTGAAGGGCTGGAAACAAATTTCCAAGCAAACGGACAGGATAAAAAAAGAAGGGATAGCAATACTCATATCAGACAAAATAGACTTCAAAAGAAGGGCCATAAGAAAGACCCAGAAGGTCACTTCATAATACTCAAAGGAAGAATCCATCAAGAAGGAATAAACATTGTAAATATATATGCACCCAACATAGGAGCACCCAAATACATAAAGAAAATCTTGGAGGACTTCAAGAAAGATATTGACAGCAACACAATTATAGTAGGGGATTTCAACACCCCACTTTCGAAAATAGACAGATCTTCCAAACAAAATATCAAGAAGGATATTGTGTCACTTAACAATACCCTAGATGAAATGGACTTCACTGATATATATAGAGAGCTTTTCATCCCAAAGAAGCAAAATACACATTCTTTTCAAGCGTACATGGAACTTTTTCAAAGATAGACCACATGATAGGACACAAAGCAAGCCTCAACAAATTCAAGAAAATTGAAATCATATCAAGCATGTTCTCTGACCACAAGGGACTGAAACCAGAAACCAACCCCAGAGGAAAAAACCCAAAGCACTCAAAATCATGGAGACTGAATAGCATGCCATTAAACGATGAATGGGTCAAGAACGAGATTAGGGAAGAAATCAAAAACTTTCTGGAAACAAATGAAAACGTAGTTATAAAAACACAAAACCTATGGGACACAGCAAAGGCAGTCCTGAGAGGGAAGTTCATAGTAATTCAGATCTACCTTAAAAAGATAGAAACATTTCAAACAAACAACCTAACCCTATGCCCACAAGAACTGGAGAACAACAACAAAGACAGCCCAGAGCAAGCAGAAGGAAGGAAATAACCAAGATGAGAGCAGAGTTAAATGACATAGAGACTAAAAGCACAATTGTAAGGATCAATGAATCCAGGAGCTGGTTCTTTGAAAAGATAAAAAAAAATTGACAAGCCTTTAGGTAGGCTCATCAAAATATAACCAGAGACTTTGAAATTAAGAACGTTGTAAAAATAGCCACAGGGTATTGGGGAGGGGATAGTGGGGAGAGGGGTCTATAGGAGCTACTATAAAGTACACAAGGACAAAATCAAGGGGAAGGGGAAGGTCGGGGAGGGAGGTGGGACTAGCTGGGATGGAGGGAAGGGGAGAAAATGCAGACAATTGTAATTGAACAAAATTAAATAAATATATTTAAAAAAAAAGAAAAAGAGAGAGGATCCAAATAAACACAATTAGAAATGAAAGAGGAGAGATTACAACTGATACCACAGAAATAAAAAGGATTGTAAGAAATTACTATGAAGAACTGTATGCCAAGAAATTTGAAAACCTAGGTGAAATGGACACATTTCTAGAAAAAATATATCTTCCAAAACTGAATGAAGAAGAAACAGAAAACCTGAACAGACCAATAACAGCAGATGAAATTGACGCAGTCATCAAAAAACTGCCAACACACAAAAGCCCTGGACCAGATGGTTTCACAGGAGAATTCTACAAAGCATTTAAGGAAGAGCTAACCCCTATCCTTCACAGACTATACAGAAAAATCCAAACTGATGGAAGACTCCCAAACTCTTTTTATGAAGCCAGCATCATCCTAATCCCAAAACCAGATAAAGACACAACGAAGAAAGAAAACTTCAGACCAATATCACTGATGAACATAGACGCTAAAATTCTCAACAAAATATTGGCAAACCGCATCCAGCAATACATTAAAAAGATCATACACCATGACCTAGTGGGATTCATCCCAGGGATGCAAGGATGGTACAATATTCACAAATCAATAAACATAATACATCACATCAACAACAGCAAAGACAAAAATCACAGGATCATATCAATAGATGCAGAAAAAGCATTTGATATGATACAGCACCCATTTCTGATAAAAACACTCAGCAAAGTGGGGATAAAGGCAGCATTCCTCAACATAATAAAGGCCATATATGAGAGACCTACAGCCAACATCATACTCAATGGACAAAAACTTAGAGCTTTCCCACTAAGATCAGGAAGAAGACAAGGATGCCCTCTCCAACCACCCCTATTCAACATAGTACTGGAAGTCCTATCCACAGTAATCAGACAAGAAAAAGAAATCAAAGGCATCCAAATTGAAAAGGAGGAAATGAAACTGTCACTGTTTGCAGATGACATGATAGTGTCCATGGAAAATCCTATAGACTCCACCAAAAAACTACTCGACCTAATAAATGAATTTGGCAAAACAGCTGGATACAAAGTCAATACTCAGAAATCAAAGGCATTCCTGTATACCAACAACGAAACTGCAGAAACAGAAATCAGGAAAAAAATCCCATTTGATATAGCAACAAGAAAAATAAAGTACCTAGGAATAAACCTAACCAACGAGGTAAAGGACCTAGAAAACTACACAACACTGAAGAAAGAAATTAAGGAAGACACAAACAAATGGAAGCATGTACCATGCTCATGGATTGGGAGAATTAACATCATCAAAATGGCCATACTACCCATAGTGATTTATACATTCAATGCAATCCCTATTGAAGTACCTATGACATATTTCACAGATATAGAACAAACATTTCAGAAATTTATATGGAACCATAAATGACCCCAAATAGCTGCAGCAATTTTAAGAAAGAAGAACAAAGCAGGAGGGATCACAATACCTGATATCAAACTGTATTCCAAGGCCACTGTAATCAAAACAGCATGGTACTGGCATAAAAACAGGCACATAGACCAATGGAACAGAACAGAGAGCTGAGAAATAAACTCAAGTCTTCATGGCCGATTAATTTTTGACAAAGGAGGCAGGAGCATAAAATGGAGCAAAAATATCCTCTTCAACAAATGGTGTTGGGAGATCTGGACAGCTACGTGCAAAAAAATGAAACTTGATCACCAACTTACGCCATACACAAAAATAATTTCAAGATGGGTAAAAGACTTAAATATAAGTCGTAACACCATAAAAGTCCTAGAGGAAAACATTGGCAGGAAGATCTCAGACATTCCACGCAGCAGCATCGTCACAGACACATCCCCTAAAGCAAGGGGCATAAAGGAAAGAATAAACAAATGGGACTTCATCAAAATAAAAAGCTTCTGCATGGCTAAAGAAAACAGCACCAAATTACAAAGAGAACCAACAGTATGGGACAACATATTTGCCAATGATACCTCAGACAAGGGCCTGATCTCCAAATTATATAAAGAACTCACACGACTCCACTCCAGGAAGACAAACAACCCAATAAAAAAATGGGCAAAGGACATGAACAGACATTTCTCCAAGGAAGACATACAGAGGGCCCAGAGACATATGAAAAGATGCTCAGCATCACTAGCCATCAGAGAGATGCAAATTAAAACCACAATGGGGTACCATCTCACACTGGTCAGATTGGCCAACATAAACAAATCAAACAAGTGTTGGAGAGGATGTGGAGAAAAGGGAACCCTAGTACCTTGTTGGTGGGAAGGCGGACTGGTGCGGCCACTGTGGAAAACAGTATGGAATTTCCTCAGAAAACTAAAAATGGAACTGCCCTTTGACCCAGCAATTCCACTGCTGGGATTATACCCTAAGAACCCTGAAACACCAATCCAAAAGAACCTATGCACCCCAATGTTCATAGCAGCACAATTTACAATAGCCAAGTACTGGAAGCACCCTAAGTGCCCATCAGCAAATGAGTGGATCAAAAAACTCTGGTACATTTACACAATGGAATTCTATGCAGCAGAGAGAAAGAAGGAGCTTATACCCTTTGCAATGGCATGGATGGAACTGGAGAGCATGATGCTAAGTGAAATAAGCCAGGTGGTGAGGGAAAAATACCATATGATCTCACCTTTAACCTGAACATAATCAACAGAAGAAAAAAGCAAACAAAATATAACCAGAGACATTGAAATTAAGAACATTGTAACAATAGCCAGAGGGGAGTGGGGAGGGGATAGTAGGGAGAGGGGTCTATAGTAGCTACTATAATGGACACAAGGACAAAATCAAGGGGGAGGGTAGAAGTGGGGGAGGGAGGTGGGACTGGCTGGGTTGGGGTGGAGGGATGGGGAGAAAATGCAGACAAGTGTAAGTGAATAAAAATAAACAAATTAATTTAAAAAAAGGACTCTAATTCTCAGTTTTTGCTAATTTGGATTGGTCTTACCCACCCGTGGGTGTTATTGTATCTCCATAGGAGTCTTTGATGAGGTGCACTTGGCAATGACCTTTTGGTTTCCAGTTCAGCTGCAAAAAAGTTGGGCGTTTTGCATTCTTGGGCTGTTGCTGCTGCTAGTTCGGAATGTGGGGATTAAGTTGCAGGTGCCATGAAAGCTTTTCTTGGCTCTCATGTCCTATTTCATCTGCTAGAGAGAAGAGAATGGTGGGGAAAAAATAATAATAAAGAAGCAGTCTCTCTATTTGAATGTGTATGAAGTTGGAGTGAACTGTAAAATCTTTGCATGCAGATTGGGAATTCCCGGAAAGGTGGTGACTCTTCTCTGCTGGGAGGTTGCACTTTGCAGTAGCTCAGTGACAGAGGGACTTGTCTTGGGCTCCCATGATGGCCACTGTGAACACCATGTGGTGACAGGAACTTTAGCATCACAGCCTTTGGGATGGCTGAGTGCAGTGTAGCTCGTGGAAACTTCAGGAACAAATTATATGCTTCAGTCATATTCAGAAATATGGTGAAAAATGACTCTCTAAACTATTTTGGGGGAAAAATTAAAGCTTTGTTATGTCAATGAAGCAATTCTAAATTCCCTTTACAATTAAATCTCAGCTGTAGTGAATGAACTCTATATTAGACATTTGGCATTCTTGCTCACTTTTTAAGTGGTATTCTGTTAAAAAGTCAAGTTCAGTTTGCATTTCTTGAATACATATCATCTGATACTGGGGGGAATCTGGGTAAAGAGAATTTTGATTTTGAGTGGCTGTCCTGTTTGCAGGTGATAAAAAAGCTGGAATAATTTGGTAGTTTTGTGCAGCTGCATAGAATGGCCAGCAGAGGGCGATATAATGAAGTATTTTGTAGCTGATAACCCAAGTGCTGCATAACCTGTACTGATTCAAATACGGAGATCGTGCCGGGCAGTGGACGTCTTCGTGAAGTGCAGAGGAGTTCCGGATCTGGAAGGACAAGCTTGCACGTCCTCGGTTCTGGCAGATGGCTGCCTTGTGGAAGAAAGCCCCAGTGTTGCCAGGTCCTCTGCTTTTTTTCCCCCCCCAAGAGAAGAAAGCATTCCAGATTCACTGTACACTGTTCTGATTTGAAATATTGCTTAATTTCTTTTAAGGCATCATTCAGCACTCCTGCCCTCCTCCAAGCCACATTATGTGAATTTGGCCTGTGGTCTGCCCACCCCTATAGCATCCCAGGACTGTAAATGGCCAAGACTATTTGTTTCTTTTTATAAAAGGAAGTCGCTATAGTATTTCCTTAAAAGGGAGGAGAGTGGAATATAAAACACAAAGGCAGAGTGGCTTTAACATTTCAAGGAAAAAATCTCCTTTGCGATGAAGAAAGATGATGACACATTTCTGTTTTGAAATCCTTTGGTAGAAGTTTGCCTGCCCATCAGACAATTCTCCAAAACAAATTACATTGTGGAGTATTTATGCTCAGTGTCTGTAGTAAGTGTTCATAATAAGCCTACTGCTGTGGGAATGACCACAAACTCCAGGTCTTGCAGGATTGTTTGACTTTTAAATATTCAGCCTCGTTTCCCTGGGAGTGCTTCTGCACTTGTCAGTATGGTGTCTTGCCTTCTGATCTGGGAAATGTGGTTGTTAGGTCGGAGTCACTGAAGAAACCATACAGACACAGCGAGCTAAGGAGCAGGGTTTATTAGTGGGAATAAGAGGGAAAGTGGAGCCAACCAAGGGAGGTTAGGATTCATTTGGTTGTTCTTAGGGCAGGGTTTTTAAGTGCAAAACCCTGCGAAGGGTAACTAATTGGGGCGTCAGAGTCTGACTGGCTAGAGCTGGTTGCTGGATGCTATTTCTGCTGACCATTGTTCTTGATACATCTTGTCAGGCTCAAGGTAAAGCTGCATCCTGTTATGTTGGGTAGGCCGACCCCAGACCCCAATCTTCATCAGGCATCTGTTTCTTCTGGGTAGGGTTGACAGGCAGTTTTCCAGGCTACAGTTTCCCAGGCAGGCATTTTCCCAGGCTACAGTTTCCCATGGTACAGTTTTCCCACCAGGTGATTTTCCATTCCTCCTAGGCCTACCTAAGTCTGTCAGTAGTGACCTCTGGCTGGTGACCCAGCGCCTGCCCTTAGGCACTAGTGCCACACTGCTGAGAATTGAAATACTCTGCATTTACTCTGGACCCTCCAGACTGCTCCTTTTTTATTCTCTGCACAGCAATCTGAGCCATGTCTCAAACACTCAGATTTGATCATGGTTTTGCTGCTTCCGTGTGATTCCCTTTTACTCTTATTGCTCTTTAGGTTAAGATAGAACTCTCCATAGCCCGGCCTGTGCCCATTTCTCCTGATTAATCTTAACCGTCTCCTTCTCTGGCACTTCAGGCACCCAGGCCTTGTAATGATCACACTTTCCTCACCTCAAGCTCTGGAAAAAAACTATTGGGTTGGCCAAAAAATCTGCTGTGAAATAAAAGACACATTTTTCATTTTTACCAATAATTATTGATTTGGATATTTTGAGTGTGTCGGCAATCTTCTCCTATTGGCTTCTAGTGGGTAGAGGCCAGGGGTGCTGCTGAACATCTTCCAATGCAGAAGACAGCCCCACAGCAAAGAATTATTTGGCCAGAACACCAACGGTACCAAGAAACTATGCAACTCACTTTTGACACGTCCTATCAGTCAGTCACAGCACTTTCTCCATATATAGCACAAATTTTTTTTGCGTTTCAGTTGCATTTTTACCTTTCTTGAAGCAATAAAGTGTAATATGCTGAAAATGTTATGTATTTTCTTCTATCTTCAGTACTAAAATGGCTGCACAAAAATTCACCAATTTTGATAAGTTTTTTTAAGTGCACACTGATATAACAGCTGTCACAATACAACTTAACAAAATTGTTTCAAATAAAGTTAAAGACAACTAAGCACTACAAGAGCCATCGGACAGAAAACACTAAATGAACTTTTTGGCCCACCCAACATTTTAAATCCCCCGGAGAGCTTTGGTTAAAGTCATAGTAGAAACCACCGGAAACAAGTTCCCTGATAAGAAACACTAAGTAAAAGCGGTGTTGACACAGGTGTTCTGAGTTAGGGTTATTCTTTATCCCTTATTCAGAAACATAGGAAAGAGGGTAGAGAATATGAACAAATTGGGAACCATAAAAATTGAGTTACATATGTACAGATTACCTTATCAGTATAAAGTTGAACATCTAAGTGTTCACTTAAATAGAACAAAGAAGTTTTTGGTAATAATGTTGGCTTTCATAGTTATCGTACAAGGCTTGTAGACCTGTAACTTTGAAGCTATTGTACTTGTTCTTAAAAGGAAAACAGCATTTTTTAAGATGTTTGTTGAAGAATATTGATCACCAAGTGATCACAGGCCATTTGCTTGTTGATATTCCTGTAATTAACCCAAGCGATATATTTAAAAGTAAAATCAAACAAAACCCCAATTTATTGTGAATGTCACATCCACCTGCCTACTTCCAGCAGCTTAGATCAGCCGTGCACTACAGCACTTTCCTCTGTGAATGAAATGTGCTGTTTTGTACTGTCCAGTAGGGCATGTGGCTGTGCCACTGAGGAACGGAATAGTCTGTTTCATTTAATTTAAATGAAAATAGGTGCATGTGGTTATTGGCTGCCTCTATAGTCTGAGTGTTTATGTCCCCACCCTGCCCTCCAATTCATGGGCTGAAACCCTGACCCCCAGGTGTTGGGAGGTGAATGGGTGATGCGGGCAGAGCCCTCACAGATGGAGCTAGTGCCCTTACAGAGGCCACCCTGCTCAGCAGCCCCTTCTGACATGGGTGGGCAGAACGAGAAGTCTGTGATCAGGAGGAGGGCCCTCGCCCGACCACACAGGCACCCTGATCTTGGACTTCCTGGCCTCCAGACCTGTCAGAAATACTGTTGTTTACAAGCCTCCTACTCTGTGACAGGCCTACCTCAGACATACTGGGGGTTGTCTCAGACCCCCACCATGAAGTGGGTTGTAATCTTTTTTGCTGGTGTAGGCTCTTACCTTCAATTTGTAAAAAGCAGGACATCTGTGAAGTGCAATAAAGCAAAGCCCAGTAAAATGAGGCATGCCTGTATTTTGTAATAGCAGCCTGAATGGACTCAGACAGCCAACAGATACAGATTACTTGGTTATTAAGAATGTACATGAAAACTCTCCTTCTTCAGAATTTGTCTTTTGCAAGTGAAAAATACATGGGTGATTCTAACAGATTAAGTTTCAAAGTACCACGTGAACTTTATTTTTTCCCTAGCAGCTATGAACATGCCAGGCCCCACTGCCTGGAATATTATTCTTTCCCAAGCGAACTCTTCCTCATCCTTTAGATCTTTATTCAAGTGCAGCTTTCCCCAGAAAACCTTCCCTGATATTTTTTATGAGATCAAGTGTCCTATTAACAGCACGGGTCCCTCTCCATCACTAAAGCAGACGTGTGTTGTAGGGGGTGATGCACAGGCAAGATGGATCACGCCAGACCTGTGGCAGTGGGCCAAGGAGTGGAGGAGTGGCAGTGGCTTTGGGAGGAATGCGGAGGGGATCGGATCCTCTTGGGGGGAGGGGAAGAGGGGGACTTAAATAGGAGGAAGGGAGTCCTCGGCTGTGGTGAGTGGTAGAAGTGACAGGTGGGTGCAGACACAGGGCCGCTTTTCCATTTGGAGGTGGCAGCTCCTGTTTTCGTGGTTGGGGCCTGTAAGTAGCAGGGGACAGAGGATGGAAAGACTGAGAATTAGGATAAATCCTGGCACTCTGAAACAGCAGAGTCACTGGGTCTGGTCTAAAGCCTATTTGAAATTAGGGGTGCTGATCTATGACACCTGCTCACACAGGCTTGACAGGGGCGGGCATAGAGGGGGTCGGCAGTGGGGCTATGGAGGATCCGGGTTTGGCCAAATCCGGAAACAAATGAGGGCAGTCATACTGACATCAGGAGAGGTTGCTCTCTGCTTTTGCCCCATTGCTGGCTCATCTGAGGTTTTTTGCTGATCTTGCAAATAACCTGAAGTTTGTGAGTGTGAGTTGAATATGGACTTAAAATCCTAGTGACATGCCCCATATCCTGGTCCACCTGCTGTTTGAGGGGGTCCCATAAGACCAACAGAATATGTCAATTGAGCCTTCTTCCTGGGCCCTGGGCTGATGTAGGGTGGGACTGTACGGCGTCACTCTTCCCACACAGCATCCTGTAAGTCTCCCTCCTGACTTAGAAATTGTGATCACAAAAGAGAAAATCCTCCTGCAGGGACAGTGATTGAACATAGCTCTTATGGACTGGGGCCTGAGAATGCAATGCCTGCAAAGCCCTGCAGATATCTGAGCTGGGATCGTTCTTATCAGGAAGGAACCAGGCTTTGCACGCGGATGGTTTTTGGTGGTCAGTTGCCAGGCTCAGTGTCCCTGAAGGGACCATCCAGCTGATGGTCAGGGTAAGGGCCCCCTGGGGAGGTGATTGCTAAGGTGGCCCAGGCCTTACGTGGCTGGTGCTGAGAGCGTGGTGAAAGGCAGCTCTGGAGCACCTGGGGCACCTGCTGGATGCTGCTTTATCAGACTCTCTCTCAGTCTTTTTAATTTAACATGGATGTTTTCCCTTTATTTTAAAATCTATTTTTAGATGTATAAATGCATGGATGAATTCTAAAAACTTAAATACGAAAGAGCTGTATTTTCCTTGGACTTCTCTCTGTAATTGCATTCCTCCCCTTCTCTCCCCAGAGGTGACCACTGAAATTAGTTCCATGTGTATCTTTGCAAATGGTTGGATTTTCCTACAGTATGACTTAGGATTAGATCTGGCTGCCTAGGATAGGAAAACCTCAATAGCTTAAACACATTAGAAATTTCTTTCTCACTTAAGGAAACAGTCCTGGCTGTACACAGTCCAGGGCTGGCACGGTGGCTCCGTGAGGTCATCAGGGATCCAGGCACCAGCATGCCATCCTCTGTCCACTATCTCCATCTTCCAGGTCACCTCCGAGTCCAATATGGCTGCAAAAGCACCAGCTGTTCTCTTATCCCATGGCAGACATAGAATGAAGGAGATCTCATCTGTCTGATTACATCTTATTGCCCAAAATTTAGTCAGAAGGCTATACTTAGCTTTGGGAGATGCTGGGAACTGGAGTCTTTCAGTTCAATCCGTTACTGTAATATAACAAATAAAATCATGGCTGTATTATTAAATAGCAGGGGGACCAGGGTGAAGGCATCTAGCAATCTCTACCATGCAAACATGTGTATAAAAGCACATTGCATTATTTTTGTTATACCACACATATCACTTTGTAACTTTTTTCCCCTTAGTACATGCAATGTATTTTAGAGACCTTAGCATGTTGGTACATATAATTCTACTGCATTTCACTCACTGTTGCATAGAATTCCATATTTTGCAAATACTCTAATTTGTTTAGGTACTTCTCCATGGGCAATCACTGTTATAAACAGTTCTGTGATGAACACTCTTGGGTGATGTTTCTTGTGTGCACTTGGGTGTTATCTTAGTCTGTTCAGGCTGCTGTAACAAAATACCATCAGAAATTTATTCCTTACAGTTTTAGAGGCTGCAAGTCTAAGATCAGGGTGTCAGCAGGGTCAAGTTCTGGTGAGAACCCTCTTTCAGGTTGCAGACTGCTGACTTGTCCCTGTGTCCTCGCTTGCTGGAAGGGGCTGGGAAGCTCTGCAAGATCTTTTATAAGGGCACTAATTCCATTCATGGGGGCTCCACCCTCATGACCTCATCACCTGGCAAAGCCCCTGAACCCCTTCCTAAGACCATCACTTGGGGCTTTAGGATTCCAATGTGAACTTGGGGGGGGTGATTTAAACACTCAGGTCATAGCAGGTGTCATATTCCAGAAGAGATATTGATTAGTGAAACTGGTAGGCTGAAGTTTACGTGCATTCAAAAGGTATCAGATATGGCCAAATTTGCCTCTAAACTGCTATCTTATTTTGTAGCCCCTCTCTAAGTATACAGAGTGTGGCAAAAGTAGGTATACAGTTGTGAGTATGTGAACCACAGAGATTATTCTTCTATTATTATATTTATTGATTATTGTATGATTTTCCATATGAGCCACTGTAAACCTACTTTTCCTCACCCTGATGAGAGTTCTGTCTCACCTAACTTTGCCTACACTTGATGCATTTTTTACTGTAAACTTTCGAGCACCTGTTCCAGCTCCAAAGAAATGCCTGCTGGGACTAAAGTGTTTGTCACCAGATCTATAAATTAGTTTTTATCTAAAACTTCAAACTTCCTCTTTATTAAGTAATTTTCCCACTAACCTTGACTCTAGTTTTGAATATACATATGTATTTTACATCCATCTTTTAGTCATCAGTGGAGCAGGATTTGTGTCAATCAGAGAGAAGACGTGTGTACTGAGGGCCATCACTCAGAGCTGACATTTATTGAGCACATACTATATGCTTGACATGCTCATGTCCACAGATCTTTTCATGTGTTGTCACTGACCTTCTCTGTAGCTAGGTACCACCCTCCCACTCCCATAGATGGAGAAACAGACACATGAAGGAGGTTACAGAAACTGGCCAGGGTTACTCAGGGAGAGTTGGGATACAGACCAGGCTAAGGTCTCTTACCCATCCTGAAGTGTTGCATATGCCTGTGGTAGCTAAACATTTTAAACACAAGCCATTAGTGAGTCCTCCCTATGCAGAGCACTCTGAGAATGAGATGTGTGGACTTGGGAGTAGAGAAAGAGATCCAAGAATGAATGGAGAGGGGTTAAAAAGATCTTATGTACAGCCCAGTCCTTGCCTTCAAAGCCCAACTCCAAGCTGGAAAGTGTGTAGGACTCACCTAGTACTCATGGTAGCTCCTGCCAATAGTGACCTTGTAATTTGTAATGAACCCAATGTGCTATGGGGGTTCGTGGGGTGGGGAGGGTCCCTTGTCATGGGCAGAGGTGGACTGGGGCAACTTATGGAGAATCCTGCCTGAAGCCACCATCTGCAAGAGCCTGCTAATGGGTCCCCCTCTTTCTGCCTTTGTCCTACGTGGCACCCAGGGCAATCAATTAATTAATCAATCAATCAATTAATTTAATCCCTCACCTGAGGACATACTTATTTTTTTTCTTTTGGGTGGGTTGGGGTGGAGAGAGAGAGAGAGAAACACTGATGTGAGAGAGAAACATCCCTTGGTTGCCTCTCCCACGCGTGGGACCAGGGACCGAACCCACAACCCAGGCATGTGCCCCTACCAGGAATCGAACTGCAAACTTTTGGTGTACTGATGACGCTCCAGTCAACTGAGCCACACCAGTCAGGGCAAGGCGATCTTTGAAAAACGAAAATCAAACGCTCTCACTGTGCTGATCTCACAGGACTGTTGGTTCAATATTCTCTCTGGGGGGCGTTCCCTCACTGGCCCCTGTTATCCCAGCTGCAGTCACCAGCCACTCCCCCGTGGACCTCCGCTTGCCCCCAAGGGTACTCACGGGGACATCTTCCTGCGTCCTGTTTGCCGTGCATCTGCCTCACCAGGCAGAGCCCCTGTCCACCGGGCATCCTGCCTAGAATGGGGCCTAGCACCATACACGGTTGTTGCGTGCATGATGAATATGGGGGCTCTGGCCAATCGAGGGTTGGTTTCCTTGTAGGCTGGTTCCTTTCCTCTGCGGTGTAGAGGGAAATGAGTATAGACTAAGCAACTGCTCTGCAGCAAACCTTGTGCTAACTACTTGACCTAGATGACCTCATGTGACGCTCACTACGATCCTGTGAGGAAACTGTTGTTCCCATTGTGCTGACGGGAAACTGTGGTAATTGGCATAGTCAGGACATGAGCTTGGATTTGTGCCTCAAATGCTCATGCCCTTCCCTTTGCCCGAGGACTTAACGTTTCTAGCAGTTTTCTACACCTGTGACTCTACGCAGCCGGCTTCTTTAAAGATCCACGTGCAAATAATACCCTAAACAAACAATATGGGGATGGGGTAGGCTGAGTGTGTCATCAGGCCAAATCTCCTTGGAAACCATTTGGTACAACTTTATCCCACTTTTGGCAAAATGAAATTGCTCTCTTCTCCCTGGGGTTTGGGCCATAGTCAATCAGATTTTTTTTTAAAGATTTTATTTATTAATTTTTAGACAAGGGGAAGGGAAGGAGAAAGAGAGGGAGAGAAACATTAGTGTGTGGTTGCCTCTCATGCACCCCCTACTGGGGACCCAGTCTGGAACCCAGGCATGTGCCCTGACTGGGAATCGAACTGCATCCCTTTGGTTCTCAGGCCAGTGCTCAGTCCACTGAGCCATACCAGCCAGGGTTCAATCAGAAATTTTTACCCTTTGAAGAAAAAGCAAGCAAAGCCATCGTCTGTTTTCTTGGTTTCTTCAGAGTGGGTGGCACAGTGTCTGTTCTGCTCAGCTCCTAAGTTGCCCTGTTTTGCCACTAACTACATTTTCTGAGGCTGGCCCAGCTGGGCAGGAGACCACACGTGCTATGTCGGTATATTTAAAAAGTGGGCAATTCATTTGTTAGATGAATACAGCAATTATTAATTTCAGTTTATCCTGTTTATTGGGAACAGCTGTTCGTTAGCGTTTATTTAACTGCAAATTTTAGAGCCAAACTAATTACCTCCAGTACACAGTGGTGCAGTATCCTGTAATAGAAAAGCTCTTTCACTGCCCAGCAGGCCAGAATCTAAAAATAGCAAGCTCTCCAGGGTGCTATTCTGCAGGCGACCAGGTGGGGGCTCTCCTCCACTGGAGTTCAGACCCTATGCCGCAAACCTGTCTCCAAGACCAAAAAATGCTTCCATGTACTTACTCTAAGCTCAGAGTGGCAAACTTTCCCCCAGGACCAGACAGGCAATAAAAATGAATGAAACGGGAAGGTCTAAGAACTCACACAGCCTTATTGGCCTGTAATTTTTTCTGCACTTTTGATCAATATATAGTTAAGAGAAACCTTTTTTTTTTTTTACAGTAGAAAGGACTATTCCAGGCTTTGTGATAAATGGACCCTGACCCTTGGCCTGAAATTCCAGGAGACAGGAGTGGTGGGGACTGTAGCAAACCCAAGTGTGTGTTGGAGGTGAGGTTGGGGCAGGGATGAGAAGGTGGCAGCTGCCTCCCCGAGGAGCCACCAGCAATTGGGAATGTGGGCCCCAACTGGTCAGCTCTCCTAATTTTTCAAGAGAAACCAGAAAAATGGATTTTTATGTGAAACCTCCCAAATCTTAAACGTTAGCTCCAATGTTAAAAGAATACATAATGTATAATAAAACATCTGTGGCTTGTGGTCTACCCCCTGGTGACTTCTGGATAAGGGTTTCCTGAGATCTGTTTTCTCTGTGGGTAACACTCAGGTGGCTGGTGAAGAGACTTGTCTTCTGAGATTAAATCTAATTTATTTGGTTTTCCGTCCTTTCTTTGGTCCATAAAATTCTCTCTCATTAAAAATGTTTTATCTTAAGTAGAATTTTTAACCTGCTGGTGCTTTATTTTCCTTGTTTGGTTTTTTAAAAAATGCTCATTTGAGTATATGTTTATTGATTTTAGAGAGAGATGAAGGGGGAGGGGAGTGAGAGAGAGAGAGAGGGAGAGAGAGAGAGAGAGAGAGAGAGAGAGAGAGAAACATCGGTGTGAGGGAGAAACATCCGTCAGTTGCCTCCCATATGCACCCAGACCGGGGATGGAACCCGCAACCTAGGCATGTGCCCTGACCAAGAATCAAACCCACAATCTTTTGGTGTACGGGATGATGCCCCAACCAAATGAGCCACCGGCCAGGGCTCCTTGTTTTTAAAATGAAAGAATTGGGTTTCAGTTTCTGTGAGGTCTGAATCTGACTTTTAAATTAAATCCACAAATTTAATGTGACTTCAAACTATGCAAAAAACATGAATCCTATAGGGGGTCTTAAAATATTAAAGCAAGTTTCATGTAGGAGCCATTTTGCTTTCAATCTTCTCTCTCTCTCTGAAATAGACAAATCCCCTTTGCCAGAGTCCAGAGGCTCTTAGGTTTCAGTGTGTGTAAGGATTACCTGGGCCCTTGTCACAAAGCAGGTGCCCAGGCCCCTGAGATTCTGGCCGTGTGTGTTTGGCATCTGATGGTAGCACCCCCAGGTGTTCTGATGAAGGGAGCTCTTGAAGCACACTTTGAGATGCTGCACTAGATCTGTGTTTTGTACTGTTTCCATCACCTTCTATGTTCCCATTGTCCTCCATCACGGACAGAAAGCTAAAAACCACATTGTCCTAACTCTTCGTAATTAGGATTCTAGATGCAATAGGCTCTGGCAGGTGATATCCTTGATATTTTTAAGGTAGAAGGCAGGCAAAGACCTTCTCCCCCACCCCCCCACCCAGGACTTTTGTGCTGCCAATATATGTGAATGTTGGCAGCAGCTGAACTCATGTTCAGTGTTTATTCTTAGCTTCATGGGCTGAGGAAGCTGTGGCTTCAGCAGTGGTGGTAGCCATGGAAACAGCAATAGCCTGACATCTCACTGGCAGTAATAGTTCCTGTCCCCTGGATTACAGTTGTGGGAGTTTATAATGTTGAGGTCAGAACCTGCTTCAGTCAGTAAAGGCGAGGTTCTGCTGGGGTAACAAATTACCTCAAAATCTCAAGTGGTTTATAACAACACAGGCTCATTTCCTGTTTATGCTATGTGCACACTGTGGATTGCCAAGGGGCTGAGCTTGGCGTCTCCTCCTCTCCTTAGGGTCTGGGCTGCTGGAACAGCCATCAACGCATCTTTGCTGGCTGCCTTGGCTGGAGGGCCATCACTCTAGCACTTACATGCTTTGACCTGGAAGCAATACATATTATTTTCTCTCAAAAATCAATGGTCAGGACTCCTCGCAAGTCCCACCTAACCACAAAAGGGTTAGAAGTGTTCCCAGTAGGTGGAGATCTGGAAATACTTGGTGAACAGTACTTAGGAGCCCACAGGAGCCTGGAGGCCGCCCTTTAAATTCCATCGGCTAACTCTTCTGGTGATTTTGCAAGCACCTAATCACTGAATCAAACCCCATTCTTCTCAATATATCTAGAGTGAATTTTGTGTCCTAGGCTAAACTCTGACCAACATATAAACATTACTTCAGACGTATTTAATCTCTCTCCTCCTCCTCCCCACCCCCTACCCCACACTTTCCCTCTCTCTCCACACACATACATGCACACACACAATTTTGAAAATGCTTAATCCCATGGTGTTCTCGTATATGGAGACTTTACCCTAACCTTGTCTATTAGGTAAATGCTATTCTCTATGTTCACATAACTATGGGGTATATGCCACCCATCACAACTCTGCATTTCCAGACACCTTCCTCGGTGTCCATGACCTTCCCATGACATTGCTTTGCAGAGATGCTGCACTGTTTCTGGCCAGCCATCATTGTATAATAGTTAGACGGTGGCCTCTGGACTGGGATGATTGGGTTTGACCTTCCCAGCTCTACATTTCCTGGTACTATGACCCAGGCAAATTTCTTAACCCGCCCGTGTCTCATTTTTTCTCATATGTAAACTAGAGATAAACTTTCTACCTAATAGAATTGTTTTGAGCATAAAGCTTTTAGAATGGTAACTGGTACATGATCTTCAAAAATCTGAGACCTATGTGGTGCAATAAATGTTTTTTGTCTTTTTGTGGCACACAGACCCAACATAGGTAGCATTTAACTCACACAGGTATACCTTCTTTCCATTCCTTTTATCTTTTAAGGACAAAATCTGGTTAGTTGATAGTATGTCTATTACCAGCTCTTTTACACTCACTAATAGGAGCTACACAAATAATTGAAGTTTACAAAACCCTGATGTAGTTCATTAGCAGACTTCCAAAATCACTTAACTTATAACCTGGTCTCTAAAATTATGGATCATCTTCAAAGAAGAGCTATTCATACCCACCCAAAATAGCAAAGAGACATAAAAGAGTGAATGTTTATCTAGAAGCCCCTTTCTGAGGTTGATTTCTAGATTAATAGGTCTTGCTGAATTTTACTCGTTTGCCTCTAGACACATCCTTACCAACAAATTAAATAAACCTTCCCCATTTTCCTCAAAGCTCAGCTCTCTTTCTTCCCTCCCTTGTCTCTGTGAAAGGGGCCACCATTTTACTGAGTAAGTTTCATATTCTGACTTACTGGGAGTGGGCTGCCTGGAAAGAAATATTCCTGAACTCTGTTGTCTGCCCTGGGTCCAGGGTGACAGGACTTGGCCAACTCGATCGATTCTTCAGCTACAACCAGCCTGGAAATTCTGTCCCTTTTCTCTGACTTCATTTCCTCCGTTACATCCCCCTGAGCTGTATTTCTTACCTTTCCACCAATCCAATTTCTATTTCCCCTGAAGACCCAGTGAAAACACTATCTTTGTTTCCTTTTTTTAAGACAATTTTTAAAGAGAAGTTTTGGGTTTACAGCCACATTGAGAGGAAGGTATAGAGATTTCCCACATACCCTCTGCCCTAACATAGGCATAGCCTCCCTCATTATTAACATCACTCACCAGAATGGTACATTTTTGGCTAATGACGAGCCTACAATGACACACCATAATCACTCAATGTCTGCAGTTTACCTCAGGGTTCACTGTCGGTGTGGTACACTCCGTGGGTTTGGAAAAATGTGTAAGCCTATATCTGTCCTTACATCACACAGTCTTTACTGCCTTAAAAATGCTCAGTGCTCTACCTGTTCACACACCCCCACCTCCCCTACAACCACTGATATTTTTATTATATCCACAGTTTGCCTTTTCCAGAATGTTATATTGTTGGAATTGTATAGTATGATTTTCAAAAGAGCAGCCTTTTTGGATTGGTTTCTTTCACTTAGTAACACGTATTTAAGTTTCCTCCATTTCTTTTCATAGCTTGAGAGCTCATTTCTTTTAGTTACAAATAATATTTCATTGTCTGGCTATAGCAGTTTTTGTCCATTCACCTACTGAAAGACACCTTGGTTGCTTCCCATTGTTGGCGATTATGACTAAAGCTGCTATAAGCATCATGTGCAGGTTTGTGTGGAGAGAAGTTTTCACAGCCTTTGGGAAAATACCAAGGTCCATGATTGCTGGGTCATATGATAAAAATACATTTAATTTTGTAATAATTGTCTTTGAAACTTTGGAAACTGTCTTCCACAGTGGCTGTACCATTTTGCATCCCTTCCAGCAATATATGAGCATTCCTGTTGCTTCTCATCCTCGTTAGCATTTGATGTTGTCAGTGGTCTGGATTTCAGCCATTCTAATAGGTCTAGATAGGGTGAACCCTATCTTTCTTTACCCATATAATGAGTCTTAGTCATTTTTATTTCCCACACAATGTTGAGTCCATAATATTTGCTAAATAAATGCTGAATGGCTGAAAGATTATGCCTTCTATGATGGCACTGAACAGCCTAGATATTTTAAAAAACTATTTATACATTTGTCTTATCTACAGAAGTAGATTGGGTACGATGGAGAACAGGGATGAACCAGCCCTGTTCTCATTTGTATAATTTCATCGTGTTGCTCACAGAGGCTTAAACTATAGGGTCTGACTTGAAAATTTTTGTCCTTTGGACTGTGGGCACGCTGGAGGTGGGTCTAGTCTGGGTCTGTTTCTCAGCCTATTGTTAACGATGACATTCAGAGACCTTTGAACTTCCTAGGAAGGAGTGGGGTGAGGTGAGCTGGATGACTGCCTGACTGATGTCCTCCTTCCCACCAGCCCCCTCCCACTCCACCTTGGTGTTTATTCATATTCTTGCTTATTTGCCACATGTCCATACCCAGGTCACTTACCCCTCTGATAGCACTGATGACTTTTACCACTTTGCATTTCTTTATACAAACAGCCCCCTTTTTGTCCACTAGCCTGGAAACTCCCTAGGTCCCTGATGGCTTCCACTCCTCATTGCGGCCCCAGGACTCAGTACAGTTTCTGACATCTAGCAGACACTGACTAGAGATGGTTCGGGTGACGAATGGCCACCCAGCATGTTGGCTTGTAACTAAATTTTGATCAGTTACTCCCCATTGTTTAGCATCACCACTGTTATACCTGGGGTTCCAACTCGACTGTTTCAGGACAGGTAAAATATTTGGCATGGAGGGGAGGCAGAACAGGGTATTTCTGAATAATTATGTATGCCAGATTATAGTAACCTTAAACCCCACACTAAATGTTCTATTAATTTTACTCATTTTTACCCAATACCCATTATAGTTTTTTTTCTTTTAGTGGGATGGTCCTCGGATCCTTCCGGGGCCTCAGGTTCATCATTTGCATCCAACCTTCACCTTGACTGTGAGGAAGAGTCAAGCAATACCAAGTCAGCTTAGAACTGTCTGAGGTAACTCACACCACACATTTCTAAGAGAACAATTCTCTGCCTCCACAATGTCAGAATGACTCAGGACCACAGTTTCCAAGGTACTATTTCACTTTTAATTGTGGCTCTCGGCCACTGACTAATATGACTTGACCCTAATATGGTGAAAACTCTGCCCTTTAACAAAAACCCCCCATTTCACACGACAGAGGGATGCAAAGAATTAATTGCCACCTCAGGCTTCATTGTCTGCAGCTACACTGGGCTAATATTTAGACTCAGCCATATTTTTGATGCAAACAATGTGCAGACAATGTATCTTTCCTACACCTGGGACTTGAGGCAAGCCACTATAATGGAAGGACCCCCTTGCATAGGAGCCTGCCCGTGGTGCAGTGAAATCTGGAAAGTGGAGGGGAGGCCCTGGCATGACAGTGCCAGTTTTGCTGTAGGGCAGGTGATAGTCCCCAGTGTCTGGACTGACAGCAAAGTCAAGGGCAGTTCACCAGTGGCCTTGATATTTTTAGGTGTCATTCCTCAGAGGCATTGGCCTGTACATTCAATGTCTACCATGCCACCCTCTACCCATGATCCCTCATCACGAATTCATCTGAGTCTATTTTTATCATCTGCCTGTATCAGCCCGGTGCCTAGAGTGGTCATTGCTAAAAATACTGCCAATCATAGCAATAATAATAGCTGCCAAGTATTGGCCATCTGCTCTGTTCTAGTAGGTTGCTAAGGGCTTTCTGTGCATTCTGTCGTTTATTCTTCACAACTGTCCTGTTGTCATAGATATTTCTCATTTAGGGGAGAGTTGCCCTGTGAGTATCTTCATGGGACTCTCCTCCTGTGGGGGACTCTGGGATACCACACCTTCCCTTTTCCTACCTCTAGCAGACAGGTCAGCGAGGAGACACTCATGCTGGATAGTTTGAGTGGGAGCAACAGACAAGAGGGTAGAGATATGGGGGTGGTGGCTAGTGAGCTCCTGCCAGCAGTGCTGTGGACAGACTGTGCATCTTCAGAGCCCTGGGGGCCCTGCTGGTCCTCCAGGTGCACACACCTGTGCTGCCATAGATGCTAACACATTCTTCCTGCTTGTGATCAAGCATCCTGTCACATCTATGAACTAAGTACTGTAATTATCCCTATTTTATGAGAGAGGAGACTCAAACTCACATAAATTAAGTAATTGAACAAGGAGACTCAAACTCATATAAATTAAGTAATTGAACAAGGTCATGTCCAAGTACATTGTAGGGCTGGGGCTCAGTTTCACAGACATCAGATGTGACAGGACTGTGACCTCTGCTTGCCTGCTTCATGAGATGTGGTCACTACACCTGAGGAAGACACTGGAATGACCTATTTTTCAGAAAAGCCATGACTAGGTGTTTCCTACATATAACAAGATAAGAGCTACCTTGATTGTCTTTACCCAGGTTCATCTATTAGATTTCTCCCTCTTTCTCCCCCCTACTTTTCCCCTTTTAATACACCCCAGGACTGAAAACCCATGGGTGATTTTAAATTAAACACTCCTTTTTTCTTCCTTAAAATCTAGAGCTCCAGTTAAGAGAACGAAACCACAAATGTATAAAACTTCATCGCCCGAGACCCAAGAGAGGAAGCAGCCATAAAGAGTGGCACGCTGGAAACAAATTCCGTGCATTTATCAGTAAGTGGGGCTGCGTAGGCTAAGAGGCTTCTGCTTGGGGATGAGAGGCCTGGGGTCATCAGGCTGCTCAAAAGCAAATTCATTACCAAGAACCAGTGAGAGGTAGACCCACAGTGTCCTGCGCCTGCTGCTGGTCCGCAGGAACAGCTGGATGTGTGCGTTTACCTTGGGACTGAATTCTGTGGAACTGTGGCTGAGAAGGGCTGGGACTGAGTGGAGACTACCAGGAGAATAGGACCATGCTGGCCCCGCCAAGGCAGGGGAACCTAAGACTAGCATTTCTCAGGCTCCTGGGATGTGTTGATGACTATATTAGGAACTTGATTTTTTTTTTAAGATTTTATTTATTTATTTATTTTTAGAGGGAGAGAAAGAGAGGGAGAAAGGAAGGGAGAGAAACATCAATTGGTTGCCCCTCACATGCACTGAACCTACCAGGGACTGAACCTGCAGCCCAGCCATGTGTCCCGACTGGAATCAAACCAGTGACCTTTCACTTTGTGGGACAATGCCCAACCAACTGATCCATACTAGTCAGGGCTCAAAGCAACTTTTTTTAAAAAAAAGATTTTATTTATTTATTTATATTTAGAAAGAAGGGAAGGGAGGGAGAAAGAGAGGGAGAGAAATATCAATGTGTGGCTGCCTCTCGAGTGCCCCCTACTGGGGACCTGGGCCACAACCCAGGCATGTGCCCTGACTGGGAATCGAACCAGCGATCCTTTGGTTCACAGCCCAGCACTCAATCCACTGAGCCACACCAGCCAGGGCTCAAAGAAACTTTTTTTTTTTTTTGATTGATTGATTGATTGATTGATTTAATTTTTTGGAGTTTCAATTTTTTTTGTTGTTTTTTAAAATTTTTATTGTTATTCAATTACAGTTGTGTGTCTTTTCTCCCCATCCCTCCACCCCACCCCAGCTGAACCCACACCCCCACATCCACCCTCCCCCTTGATTTTGTCCATGTGTCCTTTATAGTATTTCCTGTAATCCCCTCTCCTCACTGTCCCCTCCCCACTCCCCCCTTGCTATTGTTAGATTGTTCTTAACTTCAATGTCTCTGGTTATATTTTGTTTGCTTTTTTCTTCTGTTGATTATGTTCCAGTTAAAGGTGAGATCATATGATATTTGTCCCTCAACATCTGGCTTATTTCACTTAGCATAATGCTCTCCAGTTCCATCTATGCTGTTGCAAAGGGTATAAGCTCCTTCTTTTTCTCTGCTGCGTAGAATTCCATTGTGTAAATATACCATAGTTTTTGGATCCACTCGTTTGCTGATGGGCACTTAGGTTGCTTCCAGTACTTGGCTATTGTATATTGTGCAGCTACGAACATTGGGGTGCATAGGTTCTTTTGGATTGGTGTTTCAGGGTTCTTAGGGTATAATCCCAGCAGCGGAATTGCTGGGTCAAAGGGCAGTTCCATTTTTAGTTTTCTGAGGAAATTCCATACTGTTTTCCACAGTGGTCTCACCAGTCTGCATTCCCACCAACAGTGCACTATGGTTCCCTTTTCTCCGCATCCTCTCCAACATTTGTTTGTGGATTTGTTTATGTTGGCCACTCTGACTGGTGTGAGATGGTATCTCGTTGTGGTTTTAATTTGCATCTCTCTGATGGCTAGTGATGCTGAGCATCTTTTCATATGTCTCTGGGCCCTCTGTATGTCTTCCTTGGAGAAGTGTCTGTTCAAGTCCTTTGCTCATTTTTTAATTGGGTTGTTTGTCTTCCTGAGTAGAGTCATGTGAGTTCTTTTTTAAAAAATATATTTATTGATTATGCTATTACAATTGTCCCATTCCCCCCCCCCACTACACTCCATCCTGCCCACCCCCTCCCTCCCACATTCCCCCCCTATAGTTCATGTCCATGGGTCCTACTTATAAGTTCTTTGGCTTCTACTTTTCCTATCCTATTCTTACCCTCCCCCTTTCTATTTTCCACCTATCATCTATGCTACTTATTCTCTGTACCTTTCCCCCCCTCTCCCCTTTCCACTCCCCTATTGACAACCCTCCATGTGATCTCCATCTCTATGGTTCTGTTCCTGTTCTAGTTGTTTGCTTAGTTTGCTCTTGTTTTTGTTTTAGGTGTGGTCGTTAATAACTGTGAGTTTGCTGTCATTTTTACTGTTCCTATTTTTTATCTTCTTTTTCTTAGGTAAGTCCCTTTAACATTTCATATACTAAGGGCTTGGTGATGATGAACCCCTTTAACTTGACCTCATCTGAGAAGCACTTTATCTTCCCTTTCATTCTAAATGATAGCTTTGCTGGATACAGTAATCTTGGATGTAGGCCCTTGCCTTTCATGACTTGGAATACTTCTTGCCAGTCCCTTCTTGCCTGTAAGGTCTCTTTTGGGAAATCAGCTGACAGTCTTATGGGAACTCCTTTGTAGGCAACTGTGTCCTTTTCTGTTGCTGGTTGTAAGATTCTCTCCTTATCTTTCATCTTGGGTAATGTAATTATGATATGCCTTGGTGTGTTCCTCCATGGGTCCAGCTTCTTTGGGACTCTCTGAGCTTCCTGGACTTCCTGGAAGTCTATTTCCTTTGCCAGACTGGGGAAGTTCTCCCTCATTATTTGTTTAAATAAGTTTTCAATTTCTTGCTCTTCCTCTTCTCCTTCTGGTACCCCTATAATTCGGATGTTGGAATGTTTAAAGATGTTCTGGAGGTTCCTAAGCCTCTCCTCATTTTTTTGAGTTTTTGTTTCTTCATTCTTTTCTGGTTGGATCTTTCTTCCTTCTGGTCCACACTGTTGGAGTCCCAGTTTCCTTCGCATCACTATTGGTTCCCTGTACATTTTCCTTTGTGTCTCTTAGCATAGCCTTCATTTTTTTTCATCTAATTTGTGACCAAATTCAACCAATTCTGTGAGCTTCCTGATTACCAGTGTTTTGAACTGTGTGTGTGATAGGTTGGCTATCTCTTTGTTGCTTAGTTGTATTTTTTCTGGAGCTTTGATCTTTTCTTTCATTTGGGCCTTTTTTTTGCCTTGGTGTGCCTGTTACATAAAGGGGTGGAGCCTTAGGTGTTCACCAGGGCAGGTTAATGCTAGTCACTGCTGTGTAATTCTGTGTGACGCTGTGTGTCTGTGGGGGAGGGGTCCAATAGGGAGCAATGGCGCATGCTCCACTCTGCTGGACTTCAGTCACTCCTTCCATCACCCACAATCAAACTGGGCTCTTCTGGTGCTGCTTCCTGAGTGGGTGGGTTTGTGTATGTTCTAGGTCCCTGTGGGTCTCTCCAATGAACTCTCCTATGAGGCTGGGAGTTTTTCCCACTGCCCACTCAACCCTCACAGGTGTTTTCAATCAGTGGTTTGAGGCTTTATTTCCCCACGTTGGAACTCTGGGTTGCGTGGTCTGTCACCTGGTCCACCATCTGCTGCCTTGCCAGCCATCTGCAGCTTTGCCCACCCCACCCCACTCCACAATCCGCCACCTTGCTGGGTCCAACAGCTGCTGCCTTACCACGAGTCCTCTCCACCTGGTTGCCTGGATGAATGTTTCTTCTTTATCTTCTTGATTGTTGGACTTCCATACAGTTCGATTTTCTGTCAGTTCTGGTTGTTTTTTGTTTTTAAATTGTTGTCCTTCTTTTGGTTGTGCGAGGAGGCATAGTGTGTCTACCTACGCCTCCATCTTGGCCGGAATTCCATTGGTTTAATTTAGAAGAAAATAGTTTATAATTTAAGAAAGAACCTCTGTGCTTCGAAGAGAGTCTGAGAGAACATCTCTCCTGGGCTCCCTCCCCTGCTGTCTGTGGGTGGCCTTCTGGTCATTTATGACCCTCTGGAACCTGTTGAAAATGGTGTCTGTCCAGTCATTTTTCTGGAGTTTGGGTTCATCCCTTGAACCAGATTCTCAAAGATTAAGATCTGCAAACACACACACCAATCTGATCCATCCACTCCACGTGGCAGAACAGAAAGCAAGTTGCCGGGTGGGTCAAGGCAGTGTCTTCAGAAACAAGGTGGAAATTGCATCTGCTGAGCCCCATGGTGTTGCTTGTGGGGCTGCAGAGATCTCCGGTCTGGTCTCATTGTTTGGGTGTTAGGTCTTCACAAACAGAACCGTACAGTCCATTCCCTCAATGACAAAGTTGATTTTCTTCACTTTTTAAGTGCTAACAATACTTTGTTGAGAAAAGATTTACATAGTGTAAATCTTGATGATTTCTGACAAATATACATCTATGTAATCATCACCCCTATTAAGCTACAGAACTTTCCTGTCAACTCAGCAGCCCCTCCTTCTCCCTGGAAGCAATCACTGTTATGATTTCCATCAATGAAGGTTATTTTTTCTGCTTTTGAGGGTCATGTCAATGGAATAACATGGTATGCACTCCTTTCTTTAGTGACTGATTTTTTTCATTCAGTGTAATGTTTTTGATATTCATCCTAGCTGACACCTCTAGTAGTCCTTTTTCATTGCTGGGAGGTATTCTATTTTGTGAATATGCCACAGCTCAACCATCCTCCTGCTAATGGATATTTGGATCATTTTCATCTTTAACTATTATGAGTAATGCTATCAATGTTCATGTGCATGTCTTTTTGTGGACATATGCACTCATTTATCTTAGGAATATACTCAAGAGTGAAATTCCTGGGTCATAAAGTAGCAAGTTGCCAAATTGTGTTCTGGCAACTTGCCAGATTGTACCATTTTGTATTCCTACCAGAAGAATGTGAGTGTTTCAGTTGTTCTGTATCCTTGTCCACACATGGTATCATCTGTCTCTTAAAATTTAGCCACTTTAGTGGATGTGTTGTGATCTTCTCCTTTCCTCTTTCCATCTTAGAACTCCTGAACTTGAGATGCTTTATAGTTAATATCAAAATAAACTTACCAGGCTGAGGAATGAGAAGTGACCAATCAGATGTTGTCATTGACTTTTTAAATTCAAACTTAATGTTCATAGAAGGAAGGAATCTGTTCATAATTGCCAGCTTGCCTGCAAGATGTGTTGGGTAGCACTATTTAAGGTATTCTAAATTAAATGTGGATATCTCTTGTTGCTTAAAATGTCTTCAGAAAGATCATACTATCATGCAACATTGAAACAGAAGTTATGGTATATACAGATTGCCACACATTGCAACTGAAGGCAGCAGAATTTCTAAATGTCTTGGAGTAGATGAAAGAGTTTTCTAAGCTCTAAGAGGCTATATGACAATTTACTCAAATTTCCTCTGACTTTAGAGAGAAGTTACTTATGTAGGGATGTAACGCACAGCAGGCAACTATAGTTAATAGTTGAAAGTTGCTAACAGAGTACCTCTTAAAAGTTCTCATCACAAGAAAATAAAAATTCTGTAACTCTGTAGAAAAAAGAGAAGCTGTTTAACTTTCAGTGGCATGTATTTCAGCTAAGGAAAATAGAAATAATGAGTTCAGCCAGAATGAAGATGAAACCTTGTTATTCTTTGATTTTCTCCTTGAAAGTATTGTTTTAAAGATTTTATTTATTTATTTTTGGCAAGGGGAAGGGAGGGAGAAAGAGAGGGGGAGAAACATCAATGTGTAGTTGCTTCTCAAGCACCCCCTACTGGGGACCTGACCCGTAACCCAGGCATGTTCCTTGACTGGGAATAGATCCGGTGACCCTTTTGTTCGCAGTCCACCAAGACATAGTAGCCAGGGCTCCTTGAGAGTATTTTTAAAAGTTATTCATTTACATGGTTTCAAATTCAAGAGTTATATAAACAAACAGCGAAGTATCTCCCATCGTACTCTGTCCTCTGTAGAAGCAGCCAGTGTTAGCAATTTCCTGTGTGAACTTTCAATGTTTTATACGAAACCAAGCAAATATGTTTATATTCTCTCCCTACTATCTATTCTCTTTCTCTTCTTTTTCTTAAAAAAAAAAAGCACATGAGACATACTGTTCAGTACTCTGCTTTTTTTTCACTTCATCCACTTTGATATACTTTGAAATTTCACTCCTCCTAAAGTAGTGTCAAAGGGTTCAGGATGACAGATATGAGACAGGGAAGCCAAGTGCCGCTGCCATGCCAACAAGACGGCCCAAGGCCAAGAATGATTCAGAAGAACCTTCACTCTCTGGAACAAGCACTGCTTGAAGGGGCTCAAGAAGAAAGAGGTCTATTGTTTCATGAGGAAAGGTATGCAGTTAGCAGTAAGTTGAAAATCATGCACTTATAGTTTTTCTAATTCCTTGAAATGTTGTTACTTTGCTGGAAGATGAAATTCTAGGAATCTTTTCTTGGTGCACTATCTCAACGTTCTCTGTCTCCAATGTACTGATCCTGGAGCCCTTTGAGAAACTGGTGCACACTGTGGAATTTGTCCCACAAAAATCTCTGTAGGTGCAGATAAACTTGACTGTGACTTTAGGGGCTCGTAGACTACCTGAAGCTCATTGGTGGAAATTTCCTAAAGCCAAGTTAGCTGGGATTTGGCTGGGGAAAAAAGGAAGTTTGTGTCATGTTGTTTGATGGCCCCTTGGGACTATGAGCACTGAGCCTGTCATTTTAGTGACTTCAGGAACCGTAGTAAATAAAAAAAGTTGATTGCAACTTTGGGGGGGGGGGCACAAGTTAGAATGCACAAGCTTACAGATGATTTCCTTCCACCATTCCTCCCCCTGCCCCCAAATAATGTGTTTGAGTTAGCCACTTAGAAATGCCATACAGTAATGTACCTGTTAAGAGCAGGGGCTTCGTGTCAGAACTCCAGGGCGCAGGGCCGCAAGATGCAAGCTCTGTTCGGCTGCTCACTAGTGCAGGAAAACTGACTGTCTCTTAGCCTCACTTTTTCCGTTTGTAAAGCAGGGCTAACAGTGCACCTCCTGGCATGGGTGAGGGTTACATGCGATAGTGAATGAAAAGCAAGACACACAGAGTTGGGCATGAGTAAGAGTTCAGATAATATTATCTGTCAATTCTGCCCTAATGACTGAGGTTCTTAATATTTTGGAATTGTATCAGGTGAATCTCTATGAACCAGTGTCACCCCAATAAATTCAATTAAAAAGTTGACATGGAAAAAAAGATGACTCCCTATCATATTCTCCCTATTTTAAGGGATCTAATAACCTTGAAACTGATTGAGAAGTTCGAAACCATGGATTGTCAAGTGGCAAAACTGTAGTTAGAAACATGTGTTTGGAGTGTTCTCTGCCACTTGGGGAAATGGGTTTTATAGGGATACCAGAAATGTTAGAGTTTACGGAACAGAATAATTACTGTAACAGTAACCACAATATCTTGTATTTATACATGTTGGTCTTCTCACTGCTAAGAAAATTTTTATTATCATCATTATTAAATAAATAGGTTAAATGGATCTTGTTTACATAAGCAAGCTCAGAAACTCCCTAAAAGTATAATGTATGCTTGTCCCCAAGTTGGTCTCATGGTCCTTGAGAATTAAAAGGAGCCTTAGGAATATTCTTCAAAACCTAATTTTGAGGAATTTATTTATATTCACATAAGACTTACTTGTGGGGAACTGTTCCAAGCGTGGGAAATGTGGCTCAGCCCCCACTTGGAAAACCAGTGGGGAGTGAAGTTGGCGGGCAGGACCCACATCCATGGATAAGTTCTCCAGTGGGAAATCAGGCCTGCATCGTACTTAGACTGCTATGAGACTTGCTCTCATAGTTTTTTCTTGCTAAAAAACTCCCTCACCCTGAATTGAGGAAGCAAATGTTTACTGAGTATCTTTATCTTCCCAGAATCTGGGCTAGACCCTCCAGGTATGGGACATAGCTCTTTCAACCATTTACATTGCAAATGTACTCCTTTGATGTACTCAGTGACTTCCTCTCCTGTGTCTGCAAAGATAACCACCCAAAACAAACCTTTGTATAGTAAAGAGGACCTTTGATGTTAAGGGCCTCAAAAACCTATAAAGGCTAGTCACCCCAAGGCTCTTGGCCCTCCCCCCTTGAGGGAGTGGCTGAGGCGCTGAGAGGTGCTCTCCTCTTGAGAGAGTGGCTGCGCCATCCCTTTTCCCCCACAGGACGTCTGTAGTCCATGTGTATGTGTATTGGAATACTGAAACCTCAACAGCAGATCTTGCGGGCAGAGGTCTGCGTCACTTACTGAAAATACCATGTTTCCCAAATTTGGGATATTCTCCCTGTCTTTTTAATTCCAAACACAAAACTCACCCTGCAGTAATTTATTTACTTATTTTTTAATCTAAGCAGAGAGCAACCTATCAGGCCCTCTGAGAACTAAGCAGGCTTTTGCCAAGTGCAGATTGTATGTGTCTGTGTGTGTATGTATCTCTGTGTATCTGTTTACATGTGTGTATCTGTGTGTGTGTGTGTGTGTTTCTGTATCTGTCTTCTGTCCCCATCATCTTATAACTGAGAAAGGACACTAAGACATAAAGACACAGGAAGTCTATTCATCATTGGGTCTGCCTTTCTGCCTGAATAGTGGCTTCCCAGGGAGTCTTAGCAAGGTGCTGCTAAGTCCAGGTTCATCTCCCTACCCTCAACAATCCTGGGAACACTACAATTTGAGGCTGTTGTATCACCTTCACCCCCAGACTCTGCAGGACCTCCCTTCCCCCATCCATCTCTGGGGCCATCAGGAATGTGGGGAAAGGAAGCATTAAAATAGATTCATAGCCCTTCAATCACATCGATCTTCATACATGTTGAATATTATGTCAATTATTCATCACTCAGAGATATCATTGCAGGGAAAAGTCACATTAAGAGGAGCCAGGAAAACCAAATATTATAAATTCCAACCAGGTGGAATCCCTAGCATTTCTGGATTCAGAGCCAGCTCCTCTGTGGTCTTGCTGGAGTCAGGAGTGCAGACCTTCTCTAGAGATATTTCTTCTCCAGGCACGCCCCGCCCCTGCCCCAGGCACAGAATCCACCTCTCAGTGGTGAAGAAGAGCTGATATATCTGTAAACACAACACTCCCAAGTGTCCTCTGAATTCTGACTTCTCCATTGTGCTGTCTGAAAAATGCACTTTTCTCATTTCACTTGTCAATGAAGCATTTTTTCCCCCAGCCTCAGAGGGTACTAAAAATGGGTGTCTGAGAAGTGGGCAAATGCCATGAGGCAAATATAACTCAATCCGGTGTCCGGATTGGTTGATGGAGAGAATGTGGGTGTGAGTACCAGGACTGAGCCACCAGGCCACGACTCAACCTTTCCAGACCTGCCTTTCCTCACTTTGAGTTTAGAGATCACATCCAAGTCAGTGGTGGCTGTAAAGATCACATTAGATAACCCAGTTCAGAATCCTAAGCAATCTTTCGCTATGAGTCTGATGACAAGACTGTATAGTAACAGTTGGCAGTTTTCCCCTGTTGTCCCTTTAATATAACATTGAATTATGACTGCAGACCCCTCCCTTCAATGTGCAATTTGTCTACTTTTTTGGGTCTCTAGGTATTTTCCAAGTGTTTGGGGGGTTCACACCTCCATAAGTCATGCCCTAAAGACATATTCCCCAGCCTCCTGAGACCCTGAAGACTGAGAGCAGTGGGCAGGCAACCACCTTCATCCCTGCTTCTGTTCATTGGATTCCCTTGGGGCTGGGTAGGAAAGCCACAAGCACACCACTTCCCTGGTATGATCAGTGAAATCCAGGAGTAGAGGTTTCTAGAAGTTCTAAAAAGTACTAGAGGCTTAGGACAACCTAGCATAGTTTGTTAGGAACAGCCCTGCCTGGTTTCAGAAGCTGTAACCCCCCATGACTAAGGCTGAGTGAGAGACCTTGGGACCATAAGCCACTAAGGAGATAAAGCTTATCTCCCTGGTAGGGGTGCCGTGTCTGCCCCCTTTACTTCACCCTGCTTGGCTCCAAGCCTGACCGATTAGCCAATGATGGGTAAGATTCCTCAAAGGAGGGATGACCTAAGACAGGCATGGTCATGAAGGGGACCTCAGGGAAGGACTTGGGGGGCTATAGAAAAAGGGGGTGATAGACCCTCACCCCTCAGCTTTGACATAGCCCGAATCCTCATTCTGTCTGCAAGGAGTCTCCTAATCTCTTGGCTGCCTTACTTTCCCTACCTGACTCAAGCCTAAAACAATGCCGGAGGTGGGCGCAGCCCTGTTCTGGAAAAGTTGGGTTCCCCAGGGTGATCAGGCCTAAGAAAGAATGCATAAAATCCTAAGAAGCCTATTTTGGTAATACTGTTACAGAACAGAGGGAGGGGGTGGTTCCTTCACGATAAATTATTACAGAAAGGATTCCCCCTTTCTGTCTCTGGAGGTTCCTTCCCCCACGCCCACCTGCTAGGTTCGCAATGCCCGCCGCCAGAGGAAATACGTCTCTCAATGCCAGAGACTGGTGAAAAGGAAAGGAATTGTTTATTTAAAAGTTACACAAACTTAGAATAATGACCTAATGTCTTCAATAGATACTAAAGTCCTCTAGAATACCCACAGATGCACAGTCCTTCCCTCTCCCTGTGCCCAGTCTGGGGTACCGTGTCTCAGGAAAAGAAGTAGAAGTCCGTGATTCAGGCTCCCGGCACCATCAGCTGTGTGGATGCTGCAATCTCCAGTTAATCCAAAGCCATGTGGCACCTTCTCATGGCCCACCAGCAAGAGTCTTCTCTCCCCTTTCTCTATGGCTGCAAAGTCTCTCCTGCTGCCTAAGCCGTGTGGCAAGAAGAAGCACTCCAAAACTTCGTGGTCCTCTCTACTCTCCTTCAGAACCGCGTGGTCCTTTTCCTCACTTCAGAACCACATGGACCTCTATCTATCTACTTGCTTCAGAGCCTCGTGGTTCTCCCATTTACTTCAGAGCCGCGTGGTCTACTCCTTCCTTCAGAGCCGCATGGTCTCCTCCCCATTTACTTTGGAGTCGCGTGGTCTCCTCTTTCCTATGGCTGCTGGGCCTAGGTTTAAATCCCAGCACCCATCTTCCTTTGCAGCCCCATTTCTGACTCCTCCTACAGTCAGTTACACCTGCCAGCATCCCCGTATTCTTCCAGCTTTACTGGGCTGCCATAGTAAGTCTGGGCAGGTGTGGTCCCATGGCATGGAGCCAATCATCTCCAAGCTCTCCCACAGGCCCTGTAACCAGGGGGAGTTACTTCCCAGTCCCATCTTGGGTGGAATTTGGTCCCATCCCCCTGGCTCAAAGCATGGCCACAGCTACTTAACACATCCATGAAACCAGTTAAAGGTTATAGATATGTTAAATGACCGTGCCAGGGGTTAGCTGCAAAGCTCTTGCTACCCAAAACAGCTCTGAATGGCCCTGTTCCATGTGTCCCATCCTCCCCTTGGCTCAGGCCTGTGGGGGTGAGGACATCCTATATACATTTTTCTAATATTTCCTGGACACCCCGAGTCCTGGACCCCATTACAAATCCCTTCTTGGGGCCCTCCTCTTGGCTGCACCCTGCTTCAATACCCTCAATTTAAATGATAAGGGTCCAAGACTGAAATGAGCTTGTTTCTCCAAAGTTTTAAGGCCCTTTAGCTATCTGATCCTGACTCTAAATAAGCCCTCATAGTTCTTTGAATGTTATGTATTGTTTGACCATTACTGCCTGATAATGATCGAAGAGCTTTATGTATGTGCCCTGTATTCCTATGCAAATTAAACCCAATAAAAGCCTATTGAGGAACAGGCCCCTGGCCCTTCTCCTTTGAGAGAACAGCCACCTTTCCTCCCCAAACAGATCGTGTCTTGGTAGACTTATTCTCATCCGTGGTGGCTGGGGGTGGGGGGTCGTTCTGTTGGCAGAGTGCCCCACCCAAGGGTCTAGTTAGGGACAAGAAGAAAAAGGTGACTGTTTCTGTGGATTGGCTGATGAAATCTCAGGTTAGAATTTATCAGGAAGTTGGGATGAAGACTAGGAGGGATTTGTTCCTTGAGAGACTGGTATGAATATACTCATTAGGATTCTAGTTTCACAGCCCAAATAATCGCTTGAGCAAGCTTCAGCAAAAAGCACCACTTGTGAGGACTCTGGAATGTGTTTTGGAATCTAAGGGCATAGATGTCACTGGGTCTCAGGCGTGGGCCGGAAGCAGGGACTCCTTCACAGACATTTGCCTCTGCCTTTTATCTCTGCGGATCTACCTTGCCTCTCTGAAATCCAGTGTTTCTCAAACTATCTGCTAAAACACAGTAACAATATTTATACCAAAATGAAATAAGCCCTAATTTTTAGTATTAGAGTCCAGAGTCATAGAATTATTGTCAAAGTGCTCTAAGTGTTCCCAAGGGCCTTTACTTTTTATGCTTCATTCTTCACGGACTAGTAACATAGCTTGTAAGTAGGCACAGCTGTTGTTCACATAGCAACCATAAAGCACTGCCCTTCCCCTCAGCCTTTAGGTTTGCCCCCACCTACAAGAAACTAGACCTGCGTTTTCTGAGCCTCCAAGTGTGGGTCAAGCTTTGCTTAAGGGTGTTGTACTATGCTCTAGGCTGTGCAGCTGTGGCTACCAGGTGGGGGTAAAGAGTGAAAACATGGTACCCACACTTGTGAGTGGCCTCACCCCACACCTCCTGAACCAGAACCTCTGGAGATGGGCCCAGCATTCGTTATATATTAATGAGCCCTCCACGTGATTCTGATGCACGGTCCAGTTTGAAAGACCACTGCTCTGGACAGTTCATAGATGACTGTAAGGAATTCTTTCTTAAGGAAATTCTTTCTCAAGGGAATTCTTTCTAGGGAATTCTTTTCTTAAGAGACAGATGGTAACTCCACTTCTTTGAAAAGAAGGAATGCATCAGTAATTTTTCAAGGAGGTAGTGCCAATATCACTAGAGAGCAGGTCCTAGAATTCATGACCTAATGCAGGGCTATAGAGGTTTTATCACACGGTGTCTTTGATGGATTGGTAGAGACCGCTTGGGTCCTGTTTTGTCGGGGTACCATGTCTGTCTTCATCAGCCTGAGCCACCATAACAAAATGCCATGGACTGACTGGCTTAAAGAACAGGGGTTTATTTCTCACAGTTACAGAGACTGGAAGTCCCAGATCAGGGTGCCAGCAGGGTCAGTGTCCAGTGAGAACTCTCTCCTTGACTTGCAGATAGCCACCTGTGCACTGTGTCCCCTCATGGCCTTGTGTAGGTGTGCGCAGATGGAGATGAAGAGAGGAAGCAAGCTCTTCGATGCCTCCCCTTACACAGGCACTAATGCCATCGTGAGGGCCATCCCACACTCATGACCTCAGCTAACCCTAATCACCTTCCAAAGACTCCATCTCCAAATGCCACCTCACTGAGGGGGTGGGGGCTTCAACATATACATTTGGGGGCAGGGGACATAATTCAGCCCATAGCAACATCTGGGCTTAGTGAGGGAAGCGACCATTAGTGATGTCTGCGATGGGTGCAGAAATGGTGTGTTTGGTAATTGTCATCCCTATCCTGATTTCCTTTATTTTATCCAATGAGGTGATTTCAGTTACCAGAGAAAACCAGTTCAAACCATTTTAAACAAAAAAGGAAAGTAATTACCTAATGTAACTGAATAGCCTGGGCTAAGGGCTTTGGGGCTATTTTGATCCTGGGCTCAAATGATACAAGACTGGGTTTCTTTCTTGGCACCATTGATGATGGTGATGGTAAAGGAGTCCACACACTCAGCAGTTCAGTGTACCAGGCACTGTTTTAAGCACTTTACATTTACTAATTCACTAAGTCCTCATAATGAGTCTATGAGGTAGGTGGTATTATTATTTTCATTTACAGATGAGGAGAGTGAGGCATTGAGAGATTAAGTTTTTTTTCAGGGCTGTGCAAGTAACAGAGCTGAGGTGAGCTTTCTAGAGTCCAAGCTCTAAACCCACGGTTGGCAAACTCTGGCCTGTGGGCCCAATGCTGCTTCTACCTATTTTCATAAATATGGCCTTCCTGGAACCCTATATCACTTATTCGTGTATTATCAATTCGTGTTTTTGCACCACAGTGAGAGAGTTGAGTAGGTACAACAGAGACTTCACCGTCTGCAAAGCCTACCATACTCACTCGATGGCCCTTTGTAGGAAGTGTTGCCTGACTGCCTCTTGAAACCTCTCTGCTCTGCTGCGTTCTAACATCTCAGGCTTCAGATGGTGTTGCAAGAATGCTGTAGCTGCTCCTATTTCTAATCCCTTTTCATTCATATCCACCAGGAAAGAGCAATTCCAATTCCCTCACAGTTCAAACAAAGCCCTAGAACCAAGCCTTGCAGGCCCTGAAAGGCCTGAGTTAGGTCTTCTATAAACTGTGGCTGGGGATCACAGACTTGGCCCAGGTTCCATGGATGGAGCTAGTGGTGAGGTCATTTTCTTCCTTTTATTTAATTGAACTTATTGGGGTGACACTGCTTTATAATTTTATGTAGGCTTAAGGTGTACAATTCTATAATATCTCATCTGTATACTATATTGTGTAACACGCCAAGAGAACATGCCGAGTCATGTTCTCTTTCCAGCTTCTTTGCCTTGTCCAGCAGCAAATGCAGAATTAACGTGATATTTGCTTGATGATTCACCATCATTGTAAACACACTGTCCTGTGCTGTGATTCAGAGATGCCTTCCAGGGCTCCTGCGTGCCATAACGGCTGTTTCATCAACATGAAAGAGCCTTGTACCATCAGGGGGTGAAGTCCCTCTCTTTGCCTTAAAAAATCTTTTAGAGAGATTTTGTTTATTTTTTAGAGAGAGGGGAAGGGAGAGAGAAAGAGAGGGAGAGAAACAATGATGTGAAAGAGAAACATCAATCAGTTGCCTCTCATATGGGGACCAAACCGTCAACCCAGGCACGTGCCCTGATGGGGAATCGAACTGGTGACCTTTAGTTTTGTGGGATGATGCCCAACCCACTGAGACACACTGGTCAGGGCAGAAAAAAAAATATTTAAAAATGTGAACTATCTCACTTAGAAAACTGAATAGACCAAATGCAGAACTTAGTGAATTACTATCAAGGGAAGTACTTTAAAATGATAAGTTGGATTTGCACCCACTTCCCTTAACATAACCATTGTCCTTAATTTCATAGGAACTACTTCCTTGTTTTTCTTTATAGTTTTATCACCTAAGTAGGCATCCTAAACATTATAATTCAGTTTTACCTGATGTAAATTTTATGGTATTGCAATCATAAAGCAGATATTCTTTTGTCTGGTTTCTCTAATTCAACCTCCTGTTTGTAAAATTCATCCATGCTGTTGTCTACCATTGTAGCTCGTTCATTTTTGCTGATGAGAGTTCCATTTTGTGAGAGGAATGTATTGTTTTGTTCTGTTGGTGGTCATTCGTGGTATTTTCTAATTTTAGCATTTATGAATAGTGTTGCTGTGAACTCTGTTCTTGGGGTACAAGCACACAAATTTGTTGGGCACATACTTAGAAGTGGGGTATGTGGCTGGGTCATTGGTAGAAATATCTCTAATGTTAGTGGATAGCGCCACACTGTTTTTCAAAGTGATGGATTTATAATCTCACCCGCAGTGTACGAGATTACCAGTTGTGCCATATCTTTGCCAACACTTGCTAATGTCAGTCCTACTAATTTCATTCCTTTTGTGGCTACATGGTACTATTTATATTTCTCCAATTACTAAATAGAACACATTTTTTATGTTCATTAATTTTTCTGAACATCTTCTTTTGTGAATTGCCTTAGAGCCTATCACCTACTTTCTACTGGGTTTCTATTTTTTGTTTGTTTGTTTTTAAAATATAGATTTATAGGAACTATATTTTTCAGTGCAGAACTCTACTCCCTTATCTCCATGATATCCTTTGTCCATGCTACTTCTTACGACTCCAATGCTTCCTTCTAAATTGCGTGGGGTGTCCCCCCACCCTTCCATCTCCTCCGAAGGATATTGCTCCCCAGGGCTCCCTAAAGCCTCACTCTATGTATACCCTTGTAATCCCCTCTGTAAAGGCCAGGACACATGATGACTAATTCTCCATCATATTTAGGGACATCTTTGTCACTGATTTTTTTTTTTTAAACCTCTATGCCTGCTGGGGATCTTTCTCCACCTGGCTGCCCCACTGGCTCCTCGAGCTCATTATGTCCAAAATTAGCCCCCTGATTGTTTTTCCTCCCCCTAAACCAGCAATTTTCAACTGGTGTGCCACAGCTTACTGATGTGCTGTAAGAATTTTAAAAACATGCAGTACCCAGCTGTTTAGTCAGGGCACTGATCTCTTTTCCCTTACATTGTCAAATGAAAAAAAAAAAAAAAAAAGACAACAGCCAACACAATAGCTATCTGGTGTGAATGAATCAAAATTATACCTACCATATTTTTTAGACCATAAAATGCACCTAGGTTTTAGAGGAGGAAAATAGGAAAACAAATTTTGAAGCAAAAAATATGGTAAAATATTTAATAACATAAATACCCCCCCCCCCAGCGAGTCAGGTAAGCTACATTCGGACTATAAGATGCACCCCTATTTTCCTCCCAAATTTGGGGATGGGGAAAGTGTGTCTTATAGTCTGAAAAATACGGTACTTTTTTGTCATATTGCCAAAAAATATTTTTTGGTGTGCTACAGAATTTGAGTAATTGGTTAATGTGTGCCGTGAGGTGGGAGAGGTTGAAAATTGCTGGTCTAAACCCTTTTCCTGTCCTGGTAGTCTTCATCTCTGTTCATGGCGTTGCTTATCAGCTTAACCATCACCTAGGTGTCTTCACAAACTCCTCTTTCATCAAGTAAGTCTCAGGTATACTGGTCTGAACCTCTGCAGCGTTTCCTTTATCCCCAGCTCAGGTCCAAATCTTCTCTTCCCTGGACGACTCCAACAGCTTCCTGAGTGAACTGTCACCTCTTGATCTAGTCTACTTCAAATGTGTCATTTACACAGTGGCCAGGGAGAGTCTTCAAAACTATAATCCTTACTATGTCAATTTTCTTCTTAAAAATCTTCCAGTGGTATTCTAGAGATAGCTAAGCTCTCTAAATGGTCCTCTGCTCCCTCACCAGCAGTCAAGCCAGTCCTAGATGAGTCTTTCAGCAAAATCAAACTGCTGGTAGTTCTCAGAGACTGAGGAGGGGCAACTTCCCAGCCATGTGCCTTTGCTCATGTTTGTGCTCACCTGGGTGGACCGGGTCCTCTTTTATGATTGAAATCCCCTGTTGGAATTGCATTTCTTGTTAGACTGCATTCCTGAAGGACAGGGCTTTCTTTGCCTTGTTCATCTATGTAGCTAACTGAGTGGCACATGATCAGTTATGAATAGCTGTTGGGCAAAGAGATCTGTAGGAAGGTAAATAATTAGCAGCATTTAATCTCATGGGTCAGTGATGTTGAATGTGCTGAATGACACTCATGGGCCCACCTGTGTGAATCTGTGCCCATGTGGATGCCAATGAGTGTTGGCATGAGGCAGTCCTCCCAGATCCTTGCAGAACTATCTTTGGTACCACAGACAGAAATGCTGAGTGCTCTTTGACTTGACATTAACACTTCTTATCAAGACCTTCAACCTAAAAACCACTGTTTTTTAGGCACATTGGAAAAATTGGGGAAAAAAACCAACAATGAAATAAAGCAAATTTTAGAGATTTGAAAGTCTTGGTCTCAGAGTAACTCTCTGTGTAACCTTGGGCAGATAGCACCACCTGTCTGGTCATGAAAGTGATTGAATCAGTTCAAATGGCCCCACAAAGAATAATGTTCAATTACTGCTCATCACAGGGGCAGTTACTCCACCCAAAGTGTCCCTGTGACTGAGCAGTGTAATGAGCAGGTAAGAAAGGAAGTCATTACAATCTTATGGGGTGTCATATAACTTTATTATCAAAGGAGACAGTGGAGTGTTAATTTGTAGATGAATCCCCGTCCTGGTGTAAAATGCAATGAGAAATTTACAACCTTTGCTCTAGGTTGTTTCCTTAAGCAGCTGCGGCCGTGATTCAGACAGAAGGAGTCACAGATACAGAGATGATTCTCTGAAGAAAGAGGGTCTGTGAGTAGGGTGTTGAGACTGTGTGTGTATGTGAGTGTGTGAGTGTGTGTGCACATGATGTCATGTTAAGAAGAATCCATCATGTGTTTAATGTTGGAGAACAGGGGAAAGCTATAATCACTGTCATTTTGTAGGCCCCTCCCAGTGTCCCTCTTGAAATGCCAGCTGAGACCGATGGAGTCAGTTAACTGTCCCCGTGCTGGCCCACGGAAAAGCCACTTTGAGCTGTGTTCCACCCCTGAAATGGCATTCTTTTTGTACACTGGAAAAGTTCACTTTTGTACTGAGCTTTCTTGCTCCATGATGAACATTTTCTGAATTTTTATGACATTTGTCACATCTTCAGTGAATATACCCATCTTTGAATGTCAGCTGATTTCTTTCAACAAGATGCATTACAAATACAGATAATTAACCTTTCTGCCTTTTCAAAAAGAGCATGAAAAGTAGGAGCAATATCCCTCATCTTGTCAGGGAGGAAGTGAGGGGCTAAAGCCTGTCATTAAATAAATGTACTATGGAATTAGGAAAACAACCCCAGTGTCCTGTCCCTACCTTTTCCCTGTTAGAGTCCGGCCAGAGGCTGAGAGCCATGTGACAGTGGGCTCAGCGGCAGCACCGGGTGGTGGCTGGTGTGCAACGTGGCCCACCCCTCTCCCCCTGCTGAGAAATGGGGGGTGTTTACCGTGCAGTTGTTTGCTGTTCTCTTTGATAAATTCAGCTATTTGTAAGCCACCTGCACTTAGAGTTGGAAACCGTCACATTAGATGAACTATGACTTTCAATTATGCCCCAGCCATAGAAGCTGGGATGGGAAAACTAAACTGGGGTGGGGAGTCAAGTTTCTTTTCATTAGAATGACTTGGGCACGTAAAACACAATCCTATACCCACCCCTCACACATTCCCCACCAACATGGATATGTGTGGGGGACCATCTACCCTGCTCTGACTTGCTGTGATATCCCTCAGCCGCCTACAAAGCTTCTCTTTCTATATGGTGAACACCCTGGCAAGTGAAAATGCTAATCTTCTTGCATCCCTGTCCTGCTATATTAGGCCTGGGCTCCACTTCGAGCAATTTCTTAGGGGAACTGGCTTGCTTTCCCCGAAGAACATCCAGGGAATGGTTTGCCTCACCTCTTGCTTTCAAGTGGGAAGCTTGAAAATAATGGCTCTTGTCACTCCCCTTAGCCTTGTTATGGGGAATATTTAGTGCTGGAGAGAGATGTGGGGGTAATATTGTGGATGTGATAATGTTGCTTCTTGCATCAGTGAACATGGTATTGATTGTAAGCTGTCAACCTTTCTGCATGCTTTGCAGGGTCCCAGAAGACTAACTACTGCTGGGAGGGTAATGCATCGGGCAGGGACATGTGCTCTGTTAGCTACGGCTACAATCTGTGTTCCATTGCTTGCTCTTAACATATCTCGGCTCACTGGCTCTCCATTTTTTTTCTGTTTAATTCCTTGACTCCTCTGGGCGGTCCTGTGATGTCATGTAGCTGGTTCCCTGTAACTCAAACTCCCCATAACAACCTGCTCATCTTGTATGCTTCCTGAGGGCAGAGGCTGCGCCTGTCTTCCTCACTCATTTATTTGTTCATTCATTCAACAAATATTTAGCACCTACTCTGAGCCAGGCATTTCTCTATGCTCTGGAGATACAAGAGTGGACTAAATGTCTCGGGCCTCATAGAACTGAGGGTGGTCAGTGAAGGCTTCTCAGAGGAGGCGACATGTGAGCCAAGTTTGTTGATATATCCTTTTGTGCCTGGACCATACATATATGCTAAGTTAGGGAAACCGTAATTTTTCAATTGAGTGGCTCATAGCCTGGCTATCAGAGAATCCCTGATCTGTGAACCTCACTAAGGCCATGCATTATTATTTCTCATATCATTTATTATTGTCCCTTTACATTATGCCCCCTTATGTCTCTTGGTCTGCATTCTTTTCTTTTTTTTAACTAGTCAGTCATTCGAGAATATTGTACATTTCTTAAATACACCGGGTGCTTTTTTGCTTTTTCACTTTTTCATTGATGATCATGGTGCCTGGCACGCTCTTTTCCTTCCTCATCACCCAGATGACCCACTCGTTACTTTATATTTGGGGTTTTACCTCCATCAGGAGGTGGCTCCTCTTGCTGCTCTCCTGCCCTGATGTGGCTGTCACAGTACACAACCAGGAGAACACAAGCACACAACGTACACTGAGTGTTTCGAGTGTTTCTGGTTGGCCATGCACTGCTCTAAGAGCTTTATTGTATTAAATCATTCAATCTTCATAGCTATTTTGTGTGATAGGTGCCACTTTTATCCTTATTTTTACTAATGAGGACATTGAGAGTCAAAGAGGTTAGATTTCAACCCAGGCAGGTACCCCGGGCTCTGCATTGTCACATTCTACTGCTAATGTCACCTGGAAGGTTGCCTGTATCCCCCAGGACAGTGTAAGCCCTATGAGGACAGGGACTGTCCCTGCTTCCCCAGACTACCCTGGCACAGGCTTGGCAGGTAGTACATGATAAATCATTACATGTTTATCGAGTGAATGAACGAATGCATTTATGAATATTACCCAGCTGAACAATTGTTTAGAGTGCCAAAACACTACCCTTCCTTCACCAAGGAGGTAGCTCCATTCTTTTACTTCTTCTCTGCCCCCCCTGGGATTCTCTTTGTCCCCCACAAGAATTTACTGCTCTGGGTGGGCGGGAGTAGTATTACTAGCCAACCAGAGCAAGAATCTAAGAGCTTTAATATACATAAAGCTAAGAGCTAAGAGCTCTTAGGAATCTAAGAGCTTTATGTATACTAAAGCTCTTAGATGTATATTAAAGCAGGGCCCCACTTCCCTGTGGATCTGGGTTTTGGTACAAGGCTGAGTTCTACAGAAATGCTGTGTCTACTCTTGCTCCAAGCAAATACAGCAGACCAAGTGGTTCTGAGATGGGTCAGCCGGAAGGGCTTCGGTGGCAGCTGTCTGTATAAGAGACCAAGGTTAACTTTTCAGGACCTCAGGGTTAGGGAGTACATTGGGAAAATCTCAGTCACTAAACCCCTGGTTCCAGCCTGGCAGCAATCATTATTTTGACAGTGTCCAAGGCAGGAATCGGCATAGACGGCATATCACTGTGTTTGGCCACCAGCAGTTTAGCTAGCGGGGGACAGAAGATCAAAGTTGAGGGATAGTTAGACGGTAATAATAAGATCAGGGTCAGGGTCAGGGGTGGGAGACCTCTGTGAGCTACTTGACTTCACTGTCTGCTTTGGTGACAGACTAAATTTGCATTTCTGGTCAGCTGTCAGGCAATGTTTGGTCACAGAGAGACTGAATATCCTCACTAGGGGAAGGGACAAGGTAGCTGTGCACTGCCCATCACTGTGATGGGAGAAGCACAGGACCTGGAAGAGGACAGACCTAGACCAAACCTGTGCCTGTGTCACCTCGACTGTGTCATTCAACCCCTTTGAGTCTGTTTCTCGGCTATAAAAATGGAATATTAACCCATCAGATGATTGTAATGATTTTAAAAAGTGCCTAACTCAATGCCTGTCATATAACTAGAATATATGGTGTTCTTTTATTTTTTTTCCTATTTACTTCACATTTAAATACAGTATGTGGATATGGGGGCTTCATTAATATTTGCTATTGGGTGAACGAAAGAGGAACCAGGCCAGTTCTGGCAGATTGAAAAGTGTTTCTGATCGCATTAGAGGAGCAGTCATTTCGTGCTGCCCTGCTGTGTCCGTTCCCGTCGCAGGCCCTCACCTGTGGCGCACTCTGTACTGGAGATGCTGCAGCATGTTTTCTCTCTTGGGTGACCTGCTTGGAACTCTGTGCTTAGATGTCTCTCATTCTGAGAAACCTTTCTTCAGTCCTGACTGATTAACCATTTCTTTCTCTGTACTGTTTCTGCACTTTGCACAGACCTCATTGTACTGAAAATATATTTACAACAGACGTAGGCTCTTACATCGCTGTCAGCTCCTAGAGGGAGGGGGCCGGAGGCTTATACACTTCAGGAACTCCAGCCCTGGCCTAGTGCCTGGCTGCCTGGCATCTACCAGGCCGTCCATGGATATTTAATGCTGATGAACTTAGGGTCATTTCCGGGACTGGTTTTCTAATCAGTAACTTCCACCCCTATCCTCTCTTATTCTCTCTCTCTCTAGCTATATTTATATTTATTTTTATTTCTATCTGTAAATGTGAGATGGAGGATAGAAGAGTTTTGACCAAAATGTCTGGCTCTGTCACTTGTGAAGTGTAAACTTAGTCAAGTTATGTAATTCCTCTCTGTTTAGTTATCTGCAGAATGGGAACAATCATACTACCTGCACCTAGAATTTTGAGGATAAATGAATTAATATATGTGAGATTTGTGGGAACAAAGCCTGTCCCATAATAAGCGCTCAGTAAGTGCTCTACTATTGCATGTTAGAAACAGCATTTTAAGACCTCTAGAGTCAGAACCTTGAGCTAGAGCTCCTGGTCCCATGTCTTACTGGCTACGTGCCCTTGGCCAGGTTGACCACGCAAGTGTATTTCCTCATTTGCAAGGTAGCACTAATGCTGGCATTGACCTCATGGGGTGAAGGAAAGCAGATCATGAGGAATCACTAATAGAGTCTCAATGAGTGTTGTTGCTATTATTTTATGGTGCTTTAAACTTATCAAAGCAGTTGTAAGTTATGACCCTCATGATAATTCTGCAAGCTTGGGACAGACAGCTTTCTGACCACCTTATAGGTGACACGACCAATGTAGGGACTGAGTGGCTCACCCATGTTTCTTAGTGATGCAGCAGTGGCACCAGGAGCAGGACCCCTGTTTTCTATCTCCTAGTCCCGTGTACTTTTTTCCATTGACGAGGCCAGCTCCTTCCATGGAAAGCAGTTCCTGAGACTTGACCTACAGTCCAGGGGGACAAGGTGGTGCATCAAGAATCAGGTTGCCATACAACTATTTCTGGTGAATTGGGGGGATTGTTGTATGTTGGGGAGCGTTGTTTAGAATGCACCAGCCTCATCTCCACATGTCCATACCAGGAGGGGGCAAATTAGGGAGGGCTTTCTTGTTATGGTTGTGGACTTTACTGTCACCCCCAATGCCTTGTCATAGGCCTTCTAGGGCTCTCTTGGGCCCTGTAGGCAGTCAGCAGAGGGACTGAAAAAGGAATTGGGGTGATGGTGGGAGGGTGGGAGGGAAGTTTTGGGCAATTTCTTTACAAACTTGAAGGAAGGGAAATGATGACCTCCCACGTTCTCAGCTATTGAATATTCCAGGGTTGAACTTTTATCATAATGGGCCCTGGAATGTTCAAATGGAATACACTGGAGACAGCTGACTTCTTCCATTGGGTCACTGAGCTAAAGGAATTTTAGCTTTATTTTTGCTCTCCACCTGACGATTGCTCAGCCTTGCACATGCTGGTTACATGCTGATGTAGTTAATCCTGAGGCCAATGAGAGGTTTAGAGGTGCATTGCTTTTCCCAATAGAAAAGGCAGGAGCCAGACATTAAGGGGTTAAGAAGCAAATGGGTTCCTACCACCAACTCACTGTGTAAGCTCCCTTCTTCATGCTGGCTTGTGGTCTTTGTTTCTTCCAATTCCTCTTCCTTCTTCGAATGAGAAAGCACACATTTGCCAGAATTCAGATTTCCAGCTGCTTGCCAGTTGTTTTTGAATGCCAGGGACTGACTGACTGTTGTATTTAGGGTGATTTTTTTTTTTAGCTGATTTATTGTCAGACTTTCTTTGAGCCAATAATGATTTCACATGGCTGTCCGTAAGGGATAAGGCAATGTTTTTTCTTTGTGGGCAGACTTAGTTGGCCTCAGTTTTTACAACTTTCCCAGATAAAAATAAAATTCCAAGACCAGATTAGTTTTCTTTTGGTCATAAATGCTGATTTATTTACAGGTACCTTTTTCAAGTCACCATTATAAATTTGGGATAAAATATATATTTTGATTAAAGCCTCAGCATTTCACATTAGGGTCCTTTAAGGATTCACTCATGTGTTCTATGTTTCGGCAGTACAGCATCTCCCCCCAAAGCATTTAGGGTGATTTTAATAAAATCCTAGGAAGTTGTGGTTCCCATCCCCTGTGGTCAAGTGATATCCTCTGGGTAAGCTGATGGCTTGTACGGAGCAGCAGGCCTTGGAGGACACAGCATTGCGGGCTTCTTAGAATCCAACAAACTGTTGAAAAGGTGGCGAGTCGGCTTCCAAGTAGCTGCTAGTGTTAGCTGGGAAAGGGACTGACTTCTAGGTGCCACCCACTAAGCAAATCACCAGTACGAGGCGGAAGGAGATGGTGACTGTAAAGTGCCCCGACAGTCCCTGGCACAGAGTAGGGAACTGGTGAAACGTAGGGGTGGTTACCACCGACTGGGGCCTGAGCTCATTGGTTCCAGTGTGTCCTTTGTATGGGGTAAAGGTGAGAAGGGCTATTTCGGGGCCTCTGGCAAATTCTTACCACTCTGGATCTCCCTGTACATCTATGTGCTGAAGGTGGGGACTAGTGTAGGGGCTTTTCTTGGGGGTTCACAGATAGACTACAGGGGGCCTGTGGACCCATTAAATCCTGGCCACTATCGTTCATGTGTTCTGGGGAGCATTCTTGACTCAAGTATGTGACGGGCCACTGTCCACTGAGACTCTGATGTCTGCGTAACTTAAACAATCTGTGATGCCAGCTCTCTAGGGTCCCGTTTGAGAAGTGTGCCACTGGTGTTCATAAAATGAATGTAGGTGGTGCATGGGTGCATGTTTGTTATATGAATGGTTATGCGGTTATTTTACTGTTAGGAGAAATAACTGGTACATTAAAACTGGTATTTCCTAAATAGTATTTTTTTTTGGAGGAGGCAAACAGTGCCCTTGGATAAATGTTAAATGAGCAATTTAACATTTGCTCATTTGTACAAAGGTGGGTTGATGTGTAAGCTTGAGAAATCAGATCCGACCCAATCCCCACCTGGTAGTACCCCAGGAGCTGAATCTCTGAGGAGCAGAGCAAAGGCCACTGAAGGAAGTGACAGGGTACTTAGGACAACAACCCCCTGGTCTTTATGTATCCTGGTATCACAGCTCTCTCTGAGTTGGAGAAGTTTCTGACACTCTTTTGGGTCTCCCCCAGGAACGTTGCCCCAGTCAGGCCAACAACCCTGCTCAGAGAGGCCGCCTGGGCTGCTCCTGTGCATGGTCAGCACAGAGGATCTCTGTAGGAAAGATGAGAATTGCTGGGAAGAAAGTCCTGTCTTCAATTGCATGCTTGTTCCATTTTGATATGTACTTTTTCATATTTTAATGTTTCTGAAATTGGGCTGCATCTTACAAAACTGTGTTCACTAGAGTAGTTACTGCCTTGCCCAAAAGCTGTTATTAAATGGTTAGTAGCTTAGCATTGGAATATGGTTCTTTTACTATTTTTTTCGCTCCTTCAAAACAAATTACACTTGAAAGCTAGGACTTGTAATAAATATACAAACTGAAAGAAAATGTCTCTGATAAATTCTCATTTCAAGCAATTTCCCTACCTACTAAGTGGAAGTTCAGGGAAATGAGGCACCATGACAGGTACTGTGGACACTGAGCCAAGACCTAGCTTTGTGGTACCTCCCACCTCCTCCCCAAGCCTCCTCTTCAAATTTATCTGACCTTTGAATTCACTGTGTCACCTCCTTAGAGGTGTGGCATGTAGAACCTTCTGGAAGTTTGAAAATCTGAATCTTCAACTTGGGGGAAGGATGAGCCAGTCTCCAGAGGTTCAAACGAACTTCACCCCAATGTCAAAGCTTCCCTATTCCCCCCTATATTCCATTTTTGCAGGAAGAGAGCCCTCTGGTCTATTTTTCCATATGGCAAGCTTGGGGAATGTTAGAAGTGCTCGATTAGACTTTATAAATCAGCATTTTCATTAGCTGTGTTTCTTCTACCTATAGTGGAGATGGGTGGATTGTTACTTTCGGTTACCAAACCCAGCAAGAGGGGAGGGGACTGCTCAGGAGACACACCCAAAAAGGGCAGGCCAGCCTTGCTCAGGGAGCCAGATATTTAGCAACTGGGACTTGGCCTTTAGAAGTCAGTGGAATAAATAAGCTGGAAAAGGGTGAAGAGAAAAAGTGAGGGGACATGTAAGTAGAGGATTATAGGGAGCCACTTAAAATGACAAAAAGCAAGAGTAACAGAGGAGCAGATGGAATCCGGCCCCACGTGGCCTTGCCAAGCTAACTCTGAGAAGCGCCTCATGGAAAGGGGTCTCCATCTGTCCCCTGAAGTATTCATGGTGTTTCCTAGGCAAGTTCTCAGGCTGTTTCTATGGCACTTTAAAAAAAAACAGTGTAGCCGTGTTGATGTGGTCTTTCCCTTCTCATTCTGCATGCCCTTCATAACCTCGTGAGATAAATCTCTTTGACTCAAATGGAATTGTTAAAAAGAAAATGGCAAACCCCAAAAAGTCCTCTGGGGCAGGAGATGCTGAGTTCTAGTTTTTCACAAAACAAGGAGCATTTCTCTAAGAGTAGAGTAAACGGTGTTTATTTTTTGTTGAATTTTTCAATCAAAGGGAATTGCTTAATTAAAAAAAAAAACTTATCTCTTTTCGCTTTAAATACTACAGACAACCTCATTTTATCTCAGCAGACACCTAGAAACAAAACACGGGACCCACCAGAGAAAATGGGGCAATAAAAGCATGAGAAATTCAGGTCAACTATGGAAGAATTACTGTTAGCTGGCAGCTCTCAATTCTAAACAGAAGTGTCCCAGGACCTATTGGTTTGGACAAAAGTTTCTTACAACTGGGGATCTGGGAAAGTTGGACTCCTTTTAATTCTATCCCACTTGCTTTCTGTGTAGGGAAATTAAAGTCAATGCATCAAATGAAGACCCAAAGAAACATTTAAAAACGTGTTGGACTAGTATCAGTATGTGAGATTATTAAGTAATAATAACTTGTCCTCCTAGTTAACCTTGTCCTGGAATATATATAGGTTATTTGTGGCCGCCACTGCTATAATATTTTCTGAAGGATGCCAAGCTGTATGCAAGATTTTTTTGCTAAAGTCCAGACTGTCGACACTGATCTCGTCCTTCCTCCGCTTGCCCCCCACGCACACTTTCCGTGGCTTCAGGATAGCTCGAGGTTTGCTGTTTTCCCTCGAGGCCTCCAGGGTAACATCACGCTTGGTGTTTCGGTCAAACATCCTGAAGAAGTTGTTGTAGGAGCCGGTCATGATGACACTAAAGCAGAGAGGAAACAGGGAGCCACTGAGTGCTATGGAGAAGGGCGGCAACATGTCCCTGTGGTGTCTTTCCAGGGCAAACACTGCCACTCTGTGGCCTGCTTATGGCACCATATGTTTTATTAAAAACAAATAACCAAACAGATTCCATAGTGGGACTACTGACTTCCTTTGGAGTCAGAGCAACAAACCCTTGGGCTGGGCTTGGAAACAAGGATCATGATGACCCTGCTTGTTAATTTTGTTCTGTGGATTCCATCTACTTCTGGGCTCAGTAAAGGAGTGGTTTGAATGATCTCCGCCCCACCTACCCAACGCAAGGGATTGTAAGGCTGGAGCAAGGTTAGGGAAGCAGGAGCACCTTGAAAACAACGACGCATTGTGTGTGTGTTTCAGGCTGACCACAGCATTCTGGCCAGCACACGGGACAAATGCTGGCAGTATGACTCACTGCCTTGGGCACATCCTCCCCCTGCTAAGCACTAGCTCTAAATTTGGCCTTTTCAGAAAACTTATCTGAAAAATGTATGTCATCATGGTCTCACTTGGGAAGAGAATAACCAAATTCACATTTTGAAAAGATTTGGGATGAGGAAGTAAGATTTCCTAGTGGACTGATGGAGAGTTTCTGCATTATGCAAAAGTTATCCATTCTTGGGTGTATCTACAACTGGTCAGGAGAGCAGTGAATGCCAAGAGCCTCTGGAAGCAAGGGACTGAATCTCGAATGGTGTCAGTTTGGATGTGGTGACAGGCTGCGGGGAAGTGGTGCTCCTGGTGTCACGTTCCTTGGTGGCTGCCCCCTGAGAGGCTGCTGAAGCTCTGACAGGCTGGTTAGGATGGCAGAGCATAGCGTCTCATCAGTTTCTGTGACTTGTGTGTGTGACAAGATGGGACCACAGGGAAAGGGTAAGCTTTGGTGTACCCCGTCAGTTGTGCCAAGTAAAGTCATCAAGGGTTGGACGTTGTTGCTCTGGCCCAGGAATGCATCTGTGTCAGGCAGGGGACTGGGTGCTTTACCCCTGACACTCATTTCAGCTTCTGTTATCCCTGGGAGTAGATTTACGTATGAGAACTGAGGAACCTGGTGCAGTGTCACGCTGCTAGTAAGTGACAGAGTCGGGCCTCTGGCCCACATCTGCCTGACTGTAGGGCAGAGGCATTCACAGCCACCTGGCCTCACTGCTTCCCATGCACACGTTTGCTTCCCCCAGCCAGGGCCTGGCTTGCTCTTAAACAGCAAGAGAAAGTCTTTGTGGGGAAAGTAAATGTCCTCAACTTTATCTGACCCAAGAATAACATTTTCCAATTGTGATATTATGGACAGAAAGTCAATCTAAGGGTTCAAACTCAAAACTCATTACTCTTGTCTCTATTGCCTACTCTGTACAAGCTTGGGCAGGTTATTGCACCTTGCCGAGCCTCAGTTTTCCTCACTTGTAAAATGGGGATGATGACAAAAGCCCTGTTGGATCACTGTCAGGACTAAATAACATAATGTGTGTGAAGTGCTGGTACATAATAGGGGCTTAATAAGTGGCAGTGTTTGAATCTAGGCTAAGACAGAGGGGGAATGAGAGCAATGACAACAAACACACAAATAATAATATCTATAATTAATAATAAGCAATACATAATAAAATAACGGGGCTGGAATTAGCTTCTTTTCCCTGTGGGGGCTTCTGTTCACACATCACATCACAATTGCTTTGCTCCTTCCTTCCCCATCCTGTACCGATCGGGTGGTATGACTTAGGTCGTCTTCCACGTGATGATTCCTCCCAGACCTGCTGAGTGGAGGGCTCTTTGGTTCATGGGCAAAGAACGCAAAATAAGGGGCTGAGACAGTGTGCACTCACTAAAGGTGCAGATCTCTGATTGCTTTGCCAGGACTGAATTTCTGTGCTCCCAAGCGCTGCTGTATTGGTGGGGCCGTCGCCATCAGGAACTAGCCCCTGGTAGCCCATGCTGAGTTCTCCAGGAAGTCAGAGAATCGTCTGTATTTGTCAATCTCAAAATGAACTATTGGGAGGTAATATGAAGTATTGTTGAAATCAAAGCCTTGAAACAGTCATAAATCATGTTGAGGGAATATGACAGTCGAGGCCAGCTAGAATTCAACTAATGAACCACTGGAGCCTTTGGTCAAGTCTACACTCATGGCTTTAAGAGATAATTTTCGATCTGGAAAATTTGCAGCTGTGTGAACTCTGCATGCTGGAAGTTGCTGGTGGATTATTACTGAGCCTCACTTTAGGCATGTTGGCCTAGCTCACTCTGGGGGTGTTGTGTGTGTACAACAGAGGATTTTCTCATTGATGTCAAATGGTCAGGCACACTTGTACCCTTCCCTTCTTTCCAGGCCTGACCACAGGGTCATCCAGTGACCACACTAGGCATCCCTGCCGGGCCTTTTCACCTGACCTTGACATCCCTTTGGCTGCACCCCACTGAAAATAAGCCACCCAGGGCCTCTGCCAGGAGATGCCCCATCTTTGGAAGGCTCCCAGCCACAGAGCCCTTCTTACCTGTCAGACCCATTCCACACACACTCGAATTTATCAAAAATGCAGTCGTTTTCATAGAGGGAGCACAATTTGCTGCGGAGGTAGTCATGAACCTGAGAAAGAAATACATCAACAGGGTCAGTTATTTTAGAAAAGGATGACTTCTGTGAATATTCCCTCTTTTTACATGAGATGTTAATTCTTTTGGTATAAATGTGCCTTGATCCAGATGGTCCCCATCTGAATCCAGGCTCGGCCCTTTCCAGCTGTGGGGTGCTAGGGTGGTTAGTGAGCTGCTTACATGGCTAGATGACCCAAACAAGCGTGCGCAGGTGCACAGTGGCCCGGAGCAGGGCCCATCAAGGGGTAGATTCCTATTGTGAACAGGTATCAGAGGACACCATTCAGACGACAAATATGTACTGAATGACTGCTATGTGCTTGGGATGGAGCAGTGAACAAAATACCCTTGGTGTGCTACCCAGTGTGGGGCAGATGACCAGTTCACATGGGCCCTTTGTTCTGAAGATGGGGAAGAGGCTTCTCACAGAGCACCCCCGAGTCTGATGTGTTGTGACATGTCAGAGTGTGAGGGCAAAGGTGGGCAGACCAGGGATAACCTGGATGGTAGACAATGGCGAGGGCAAGAGCTGTGGCAGCGGGACATGATCGGATTCTTGGCATGTTTGAGGAAGAATAGATAGGACTTGTGGATGGATCAACTATGAAACGAGAAGAGAAAAACAGGAGTCAAGGATGACTCGTGGATCTTTCTCTGGAGCAAGTGGAAGGTGGAGTCACCACACTCATGTCAGGGTCAGATGATTTGGAGGTGTCTGTGTGAGTGGGCCGTGGAGTGCACGCTGATGTGGGAGGTGCCATCCCAGTGCACACAGCAGCTCTCCCCTGGCTGTTTCTATTTTTCAGTGAAATATGGAGCAAGGTTATCAGCTGAGAGATGGGGGAGGGGATGGGATGGTTGGGAAGTAGCACAGAATTGCTAGGGGGCACAGAGGGTCCCTTGAAATTGCTGGATATGAATTTTAATGAGACTGGTTAGCGTGGCTGGGTGTTTTTCTCTAGCTACAGTGAAGCAACTCAGGTGTGGATGCTGAATAGGCAGCTGAATAAGGCCTAGAGGGCAGACCCTGGGCTCAGTTTTTCTCTGAGGGTAAGCCCTCCTGAGCCCAGTAGGAGGGAGTGGTAATAATAACAAGTGTACACAGTATGGTAGCTTGTTGTTATTAGCCAGTACTTTATCCATAAAATTTCATTTCATCTCTAAAACCACCTTAGGATACAGGGACTGTCATTCGAATCATTTTAATGGAGCACAAACTGCTGGGTGTGACGTCATGTGGTCAATATCACACAGGAAAGAAAATGACAGAATGGGAACCAAACGCCAGTATTCGGGTTCTGGAGCATCTACTCTTAATGGCCCTAGCAATCTGCCTCCCGCTCTTGTTCTGTGTCACAAGCCGTGCCTTACAGGGGGTCTCAGTCCTACACAGAAGCCATGGTAATGAACTGAGATGAGGCCAAGAGGGGACAGAACTGGGTGAAGGTAGAGGGATGTTAGGACAAGCCTTGTTTCAGTTTGTTTGGATTTAGAGTGATGGTTCAATCTCCCTTTTCTTGCAGTTGGGGCCACTTCTCCTCTCTTGACTCCAGAGTTTGCTGGATGTGGACCTTGCAGGCTCAGCTGTGTGCTTAATAGTGGACAAAGAGGGTAAGATTCGTTCCATGTTGCATCATATGTTTGGGGTATTTAAAGGCTAAGTCATTGGACAGTGTATTTCTAACTGCAAATTAATCTCCACTTGGCTCTCTTGCTCCCCCACAGTTCTGCGCCTTGCATCTATCTGGTCCGGTGCTGTGGTGACAAGAACATCGTCTGTGACAGGGATCCTGGTGGGGGAGGGGGACACAATTGTGAGGCTGTGTTCTGTGCTTCCTCTCTCTGCTATAAATGAATTCACTCTCCTTCCTTTCCTACCACCTTTTGGGCATCCTGGAAGTCTGGAAGTGGTTCAGAAGGCCATTTCTGTTTGTAGGTCTTAACAACCTTGGTGGTTGTTAAGAGCCACTCAAGTGGGCCAGTGCTGGTCTTGACCAGGGGCCATATAGTAAATATACATGCTTTATGGGTCATCTGGCCCCTGTTGCAACCATTCAGCTCTGCCCTTGTGATGCAGAAGTAGCCACAGGTAATATGGTACTACACAAACAAGTGAGCAGGGGTTGTGTTCCAGTAAAACTTTATTTATTACAAGGGGTGGCTGCAGACAGGACTGGCCTCTGGGTCATAGTGTTGTTTGCCCCGCTCTTGACTATTCTGCTCCCCCCACCCCCAAAGCAGCAGACTGTTTTCTTGGGAGAAGGTGATAGAGTTAAGAACATGAGTTGAGGGGTGAGCCTTTCTTCTGGTGGTTGGAAGATGTTGACCTCAAGAATTTGTCTCATTTCTAGAAAGAAAGTCTGATTCTGGCCTTTTTTGCCTCTATCACCGACTTGCTTCTGGGCTATGTGTAATGGAGGGGGAGAGGGAGGGGAGTTGAAGGGGAAGGATGCCAAGCTGGGAGTGAGTCCAGTGGGTACTGGATGCCAAATGAGTCAACCGGGTCCTCCAGCTCTCCTCCTGTTGAGGGAGAATACTAGCAAAATAGATTCTTAGCCTTCTCTCCTTCCCCTCCTTTCCCTTACCTGGCACAGGGCACTTTTAAGGCAAGGCACAGAGGTGAGTATTCTGGGGAGGCAGAAATAAGTTGCAAAAACCCTTGGTTAAGCAGGTTTCTATAATGCAGCACTTCTCAGAGTCCCACAGTGGTCCAAAAATTATAAAGTATAAGAGAGGGATAGAATGTTCTTTGACTTCATGATAATCACTCAGCTTTCTTTTTTTTGGAAAAGTACCAAATAATGTATTTAAAATAATTAGGATTTTGACAGGCAGGGAGAGGACCAAGCAGTGACACCTCTTAAGGCCTGATGCAGGCTACCCTCTTCCTGATGAACCTCTCCTGGTCCTTCACCATTCATCTTTGGCGTTGTGCTTATAGAAACACCACAGGTGAGTAGTGTCAAAATGAGTATGCTTTGGCAGTGTGGGCCTATTAGCAGGAGCCACACCCACCAAGAACTCCATAAACAATTTTTTAAAAAATTTACTTTTCAATTATAGTTGGCATGCAATATTAGTTCCAGGTGTACAACATTGTGATTAGACACTTCATACCTTATGAAGTGACCCCCCCCAATAAGTCTAGTACCCATCAGACACCACACGTCAATTGCAATACTACTGACTATATTTCCTATGCTGTTCTTTACGACCCTGTGACTTTCCATGAATTCCTGAAGGACAAAAGTCAGGAATTTCCTCCTCCCCTGCATCGAAGTTCTGGGAAGCTCCTGCCTGCCCCTCATTGAGGACTCTGAAGGAGAAGAACATCTACTCTGAAGGTACGCTGTGTTTATGTTCTCTTATTAAAAATCTTAGGCAAACAAGATGCACCTGTCTCCGTCAGAGGCGAGAATAAGGTAAGACATGTACCTGAGAAACATCTAGAAAACAGAGCAAGAGTGAATTTAAAACACATCCTATTTGATGCTTCTCTCTTCACGTTCCAAATGTTCTTTCTTTTCTGTGTTCCTATTAGCTTGTGTTTGGCCTTTTAGATTAAGTTGTGTCTCACCACACAGTGGTTCTCAGTTATGTACTTAACTCGTGAGGCCTAGCAAGACTAACCTCTATTGGTTGGTTCTTATATTTCAGGGATTGACAAACTTTTCCCATAAAGGGTCGGAGAGCAAGTATTTTAGGGTTTCTGGGCCACATGGCCCCTGTCACAGCCATGCAACTTTCCCTGTAGCACATGGCAGCAGAGGGTGTGATTGGTGTGGCTGTGTTTCAATCAAACTTTATTTACAAAAACGGCGGAGGAGGTGCTGGATTGGGCCCATAAGTCACCATTTGCCAGTCCCTGTTCTATAGGAAACCTTACAAAGTGCTAGTCATATTTAAGTCCACAGCTTCTTATTTGTGGAAACAACGCTGAGCTCAGCTGATGCGTGAAAACACCTAGCAGGAGCATTCCCAGTCTCCTGCCTGGGGCAGGTGTTAGTAATTCATGATGGGACTCTTGCCCACAGGACCAGGCCTCACAGTCTTTTCTCAACAGTGTTCTAGTCAGTCAGTGAGCATTTATTTACCACCTTTGATACAGTATATAAATTTAACTAACTTGCTTTAACATATGCCATCTAAAGTTAAAATAAAATTTGGTGATATTTCATTTCAATACATGTGCTCTGATACCTATTTTTAGTATGCGGCAAAGTAGATTTTCAAGTCTACCACTAGCTAAACATGGTTTGAGAACCACAATCTTAAAATGCTGATTATTCCATGTCCCTGCTAGCTAGCTGTGTTCTAAAAGCCCTCCCCTAAAATGAAAGGATCGATTGCACTCACCACCATGTCACCTAAATCTACTTTTCCCTAATCAACGCTCTCCAGCAGGCCACACCTCTGCCACTGCCACCTGAACGCCAGTTCTAGTTCCCGCTGCCTTCGCTTTCTTGTGTGAACACTGGACACTTGGTCTGTGCAGATGGAAGACGACCCTCGTGGTGTCTACAGACAGGGGGTGAAGATGAAGGACTGTGAGTGAGGGCTTGGGGTTGTGGAGCTGGATCCTGAAGTCTGAGTATGCTTTGGGGGACAATAAGATCCCCAATAATATAGGGGATGCTCTTTGAACTTCAGGGGTAACCAAACTATGTCAACTACATATGTGGTCTTGCATTCTGGCTCCCAGGCCTCTTTATAGCTGCCTCTGGAACTCAGTTGGTCATCAAAGCCCTTGGTGTCCTCAACCTCCTCTCTGCAATTTTTCTCCTTCTTCTGATTGAAAGATCTGCTTTTCCTGAGGCTACTCATGTGGTGGCCATACTTTTGCGCTCCTTGACAGGGTGGGCTCCTTGGTTTTCTAGAAAATTGTTCCTGCCTATAGTCCTCGAAGTCAAGCCAACAAACTCAGCTTCCTGCTACCCATACTTTTTACAGTCACCCAAAGTTCTGAGTCCCTCTGCCTCATTACTTAAAGGAATTCTAGCACCTCACCCTCTCTTCTGTCATTATTCCTGCCATCATTCTTTAGTGATTCAAACACTCTGGTCTCTCGGTTACTTGGCCTCATTATTTTCAATGAATTTTGTCCTTTGCTTTCTTGTTCATATGGTTATTCCTGTAACTGTATCCCTTTAACAAGTAATGCCCTATTGCTACTCCCTGATTTAATCAATTCTTCAAATCCATTGATCTGACCACTTTCCTCTAGCCGTTATTTTTCTCCTTAGCTACCTTAGCTTCAGTGGTCCATCATTACAATCACTCCGTATTATATACCTTCAACAAGCTTGCCTTTCTCTTTCTTTCCATTGTACTCATTTGGCAAAACCTACATCACTGGTTAAATCTAACTTTCTGCCCTTCCCTACCTGCACCACACACGTGAATGTGGCTGGGAAGAAACACACAATCACACAGTGTCACTTTAGGTCAACAATATGAACCTCAAGTGGAGCCCTGGGCAACCCTACATTTCCCTAGTCAACTCACTCTCTTTGATGAGTATTTTAAACTTTTTCTTCCTCCTCACCCAGCTGATGACCTTCTTTATTTTACTGAGAAAATCAACATAAGAAGAAACTGTCCATATGTTCCCATCATGTAATTCACAAGCTTTCTGTACCTGTACCTACACACTCTTCTTCCTTTGATGGATGAATTGTCCATCTTCCCACATAAGGCTGACTCTGCAATGGACTTGTTTTCCTCAAGGACTGTTCCTTTAGCTGTCTCCCTCTCCACAGTCTGCTGCTTATCAGCATAAAACTTCCTTAAGCCCATATCCCATTTTTCTGTTCCCCTTCAGAACAAAATTTCTTAAAAGAGTTATCTGTACTCACTATGTTTATATCCTCTATTCACAGTCTGTCTTGAACCCAGTCCAGATAGACATTCGTCCATCACCTCACCTATTCCTCTTTCACTGAGATTACCAAGAATCTCAACATTAGCTAAATCCAATGGTCAAGTCTCAATCCTTTGTCTCATTCAGCAACAGCACTTGGCAGTTGATGAGTCCCTGCTCCTTGGGACAGTTTCTTCACTTGGCTCCCAGGACATTCCTCTTAGTTTTCATCTTACCTGACTGGCCAATTCTTCCCAAGCTCTTGTGACAAATCCACTTCTCTACCCAACATGGAAACACTGGGGCCCTAGGACACAGTCCCAAACCTGTTCTTTCCTCTGAGCTAGATCTATCCAGACTCACACCGAGTTGTCTACTTCTCATTTCTGGATGTTGAGCCAACTAAACATGTCCAAAACCAGACTCTCAACGTCCTCATCCATGGAATGGCAACTCAACTTTGCTCAAGATAAACCCCTTGGGAGTAATTCGTGGTACTGCTTTACCTCTTACATCCTGCATCAAATCTTATTGGCCTTACCTTGGAAATATATCAAGACTCTGGCCACCTCCACTGCTAATACTGTCATCTAAGCTACTAATGCTGACACCCCTTGCCAGAATGCTGCAATAACTTCCTAACTATTCTGCCTCCTGCAGACACCAGCCCTAACTATTCATATCTCCCTTATAGTCTCTCTTCCTTAGCACAGCCAGACTATTTATTTTAAAATGTTAGTCAATGATAAAAATGTTCCAGAATTGGATAATGGTGATTGTTTCACAACTTTGAGCATGGATCATATACTATATTCAAAAGGTTGAATATTACGGTATGTGCATTATATCTCAAAAAATATGTAAACCAAATTCCTCTGTCTAGAATTTCCCTACTTCTCTTAAGCTAACCCAAGACATCTTAAAATAAGACTAGTTTGTTCCTGCCTCTTGACCTTTGCTTTCATTGTACACTTGCCTGGAATTAGCTTAAGTCCTTTCTACCTCAAAGGCTAATCTTTAAAAAACAAACAAGCATTCTGAACAGTGCCTTCTCCTTTGTCCTTTTGTCAGCAAGTCTACAAACCACCTGGGTGATTCTTAAGCCCAAAACCTCCACAAAGTCTTTCTGACTCCTCTACCCCCCCATACCCAAGCAGTTAGCAAACCTCCCAGACTCTCCATCCTCCCTCCCTCCCTCCACCATTCCAGCACCACCATTGCCCTCTCCCTAAATTCCTTCAACCTGTTTGGCAAATCACACTGTGAAACTCACAGTAAAAACAAAAATTGCTAGTGCCATTTCCTGTATAAGACTTAATAGCTCTCCACTGTATTCAGCCCAAAGACAAACAAAGTAACCTAACCTACTGTACCAGGGCCTCTGTCTCCAAGCCCTTCCTTCTGGCCCTCTGTTCCATGTTTCCAGGAGTAAAGAACTTCTTTCTGAATACACCACATTTCTCTTGATTCCAGGCCTGTCAACATACTATTGTAAGAGCACAACTTTGCTGGCTAGTTCACAGTTGTCAAGACTTGGCTGAAGGGTCACTTCTTCAGGAAAGCCTATCTCACCACAGTGGCCCTCTGTGTCATCTTTCATCACTGCATGCTCAGTGCCCTGCTGGTCACTCCCTTCTCTACCAGACTGTCAGCTCCAGGAGAGCAGGACCATGTCTGTCTGGCTCCCCTCTGAGTCCATGGTATCCACCGCACAGCAAGTGCTCAAGAGATAAGGGTTAAGTTCCAGCTCCTCCTGATGTGCCCTTGTCTTAAACCCAATGGCCCCCACAGGCTGTACCATTTTGGTTTTTCTGTGTTGTAACGAGCCTTTGCAGGCAGAGGCTGACTTAGAAGCCCACAAAGGAAGTGTGCAATACACCCATGGGTGGGGGTGGTCTGTACCTGGTAAGTCTCGATGGGGCGGCTTTCCATGTTGAGATCCCAGACTTTCACGGTCAGATAGTCCCTGGTCATGATATACCTCCCACTGTGGCTGAACTTCACATCCGAAATCGAAGAGATAATTTCAGAGAAAAATGACCTGTTGCTTGGATCTTCCGGCTCTTCAAAAACTGCAGAACCAAAGCAAAACAAGATGAACTGAGTGCATTCTTATCAACAGACTCTAATGTGTTCAGGCCAGCTAGAAAGCCAGCGGTCCAACTTGGAGTAGGACTGGTGTCTATAGGATGTAAGTTGCTCACAAAGAGCCATCAGCAGGAAAAGCTGTTACTGGTTTCTGTATTCTCTGGTGCTGACCATTTCCAAGCTCCAGGTCTATGACCTAACTTGATTTCACAGTTCCCCTTGTTTCTGGGTGTCACTATCCATACCAAAACCCAGAGTCAACTTAGATGCTTGAATACAATTTGTATGCCATAAAATGTACTCATTTAAAGCTTATATAGTTCAGTGGTTTTTCACATGACCACATAACCATGCAACCATTACCACACTCTAAATTTAGAATATTTTCATCCACCCCTTCAAAAAAGCTCCATATCCATCAGCAGTTCCCCGCATTCCCTAACCCTACAGCCCTCAGCCACCACTAATCTATTTTCTGGTTCTGTGACATTACCTACTCTGGACATTTCACATTAAATGGTCTCTTGTGTCTGACTTCTTTTAGTTAGCATCCTATTTTCAAGGTTCAGCCTCATTGTAGCATGTGTCAGTGCCACATTCCTGTTAACGGCCAAGTCGCACTCCATTGTATGGATATGCCACACTCTCTTTACCAATTTGTTAGTTTACAGACACTTGGGTTGTTTCTATTTTTTGGCTACTGTGAATATTCATATACAAGCTTTTGTGTGGATATATGCGTTTGTATCTCCTGGATTACAGTGTTTAACAATGGGGCTTCACTGCCAGACTGCCATTTACTAATTATGGGACCTTGGGCAAGTCCCTTAACTGAACTGTGCCTCAGTTTCATCAAACTGTGGCTAAAAGTTTTTTGTATACTGGGTAGGGCCAAAGTAGGTTTACAGTTGTTCGTATGGAAAGTACAATAATAAATAATAATAATGCAAGAACAAACTATGTTTCACACACTCACAACTGTAAAAGTCTACGTTGGCCCCACCTGGTATAGCGCCCATGTGCTCTGATACTCAGGCACTTCCCATCTCTCTCAGTAGCTTCAGCTCTGCAGTCTGACATTGAGCCTGCTATAAGCTGCCTTTCCTTGTCTTTCTACCTTGATTTTGACTTCTTTGGTTCAAATAGAATGCAACAATTGTAACTGAATAAAAATAAATAAATAAATTTTTTAAAAAATAAAAAATAAATAAAACCTTACCTTCAAAAAAAAACCCCAACAAATTGAAGGTATAGAATATACCTTGATGTTTCCATTTCTGTGCTCTGCCTGATCATTCCTTCTTCATCAAATTCTGCTTAATTCAAATGCTTTGTCTTTTACATATTATTTTAGCCCCAAGTAATTTTTTCTTTTTTCTGAAGCCCTATCATACTTACTCTGGCTCCTTCATTTAGTATGTGCTCAGGAACTCTCACAATGAAACTATAATTTCTCATGTTATTATTTAATAATCCACAGCTTTGTCTTAGCTCAACTAGGATGTGAGCTTGAAGGTAGGATTTTGGTTTTTCTTATCTTTGAACTGAGAGTTTTATGCACAAATATTCAATAAATATTTGTTGCTTGATTGGAACCAAAGCTAGATAAATTAATGAATTATTTGCCTCCTGAGTGCAGAGCCTATATGATGTCAAGCTATACAAACCTGTCAATATTTAATTATTTTTGACCCCCAACTATGGCGACTGAGAATGGTCTACTTAATAAGTGTTTGGTCCAGCCTAAAATTGTGACACCAAACCTGCCTGCAGATTCCTGAGTTAGCTTGTCCTCCAGAGCGTCCTCTTTCCTGCCTGCTCAGTGCACTCCTGGTATCAAAGTCCATGCAGAAAACCTATGAACACAGAGTCCTTTCTCAAACCTTGCTAAATTAAACCACCATCCAAGCCAAAAATACTTCTTTTCACAGAACCATTTCAGAGAACAAAACAATTGATCAATCAGAATTGAACTTGAGTACTAAAGAAACCCACTGAAACAGAAAAACATGAGCTCATTCTAGTCTCTGACCCAATGTCTCAGTCAGTGGTCTTATCTTTTGTATTTTGATCAAGTGTCAGTGAAGGCCCTGCCCTGGATTCTGATTGGCATCCTCACAGTTGAGAACTACCTTTTCACATTCATTTGGATTTAAGGCAATCTCATTATGACCGGGAACTTAGAATCACCAAGCCCACCCCATGCAAAACACAGAGAGGCTTGGTCACCTGGTATAGGGAGCAGCAAGGACAGCTTGAGACAGTATGTGGGAGGGGCTTAAACTGCTCTGGAGTGCGTCAGTTCCTGCCTCTGTCACTTACCAGTGGTTAACCTTTTCTTTGCTACCATGAAATTTAGTTTTCCTAGCTGCAGAAAGGGGGTGCATGTGGCCTGGCACATATGCTTGGCACATGGTAGGTTCTCAACAAATGTCAGTTGCTATTTTTTACCATCACTAGCATGCACTGCTTTTGTATTGGCCAATCCCATTTTGTTCATCAGGAATCCTGAAACTTTGGGACCAAGGACTGCAGAACCTATGGACTATTTAAATCACATAAAGAGTGTTTACAAGGAATATCTTCTCCAAACACTGGCTTATAGGGGCCAATACAGCAATGTTGTAAAGCCTCAAAATGACACCCCCCGCCCCCAGACTATGGAGGTGAAATAAAAGACAATTCTTTAATTACTCCATCATTAATTATACATAGCTTGTCCTCTGTCCCACATAGGATAACACACCAGCACAGCACTTGGTAGTCCATGACACGTCTATGCCTATCCAAGTTTTAATATCAACTCCATGAATTCTCTTTATTCATTCAACATTTAATAGTGTTATTAATTATTGTACTATGTGAAGTTTATTATATTCTAGGCCCTGTACTTTACATATTCTATCTCATTTAATCCTTGTAACAATACTATTGAGTAGGACTGATGGTTTCTTATTTTACAGATGTGGAAAACTAAGGCACAGAGAGGTTTTTTAACCTGCCCAAGGACACAGAGTTAGAGCTGTGTTTTGAATTAAGGTCTGACTTCAAAGTCCTTGTCCTTAATCATGATGGAATTCTGCCTTTTACTATGGAGACCTTATTTTAGGAACTCTAAGAAGAATCCAGAGTAGAATCTATATAGAACTATGGAATTGTAAAGCTGGAAAGGCTCCACATGACTAGTTCTATGCTGTTCTTTTTATACCCAGTCCACTTCAGACACCTAAGGAGCACGGTTTCTGCACCAAGTGCTCATGAGTCTGAGCCCTTCAACACCATTGGCAGGCACAAGGTGGGAACTCCAGGACTCTATATGACTTTGTGGAGCCTCTCACTCACCCCTCAGCTCTAACCCCTGTGGCCTTTAAGCAATGAGACCACCTTTCCTCTCACTGTCCCTCTCCCTCAGTTTATATGAATGGACACTTACTGTATTTTCTTGATTTGTCTCCCCTAATAAAATGTAAGCTCTACAGGGCAGGATTTTTTCTTTCTCATCTATTTTGTTCTCCTATATTCCCTGGAACAGAGTAGGTGCTCAGTAAATATATGTTAAATGATGGCCATTTTAATTTTAAATGAAAATAATACCAAGACACATCATAATTAACATGCCAAAGGTTAAAGATAAAGAGAGAATCCTAAAAGCAGCAGGAGAAAAGAAGAGAGTTACCTACAAAGGAGTGCCCATAAGACTGTTAGCTGATTTCACAAAAGAAACTTCGCAGGCTAGAAGGGACTGGCAAGAAGTATTCAAAATGATGAAAAGCAAGGACCTACAACCTAGATCATCACTCTACCCAGCAAAGCTATCATTTAGAATGGAAGGGCAGATAAAGTGCTTCCCAGACAAGGAAAAGCTAAAGGAGTTCATCATCACCACGCCATTATTACATGAAATGTTAACGGGACTTATTTAAGAAAAAGATAAAAACTATGAACATTAAAATGGCAATAAATTCACAACTATCAACAATTGAATCTAAAAAACTAAGCAAACATGCAGAAGAGAAATAGATTCATAGATATGGAGATCATTTGGAGGGTTATCAGTTGGGAGGGGGGAGGAGGAGAATGGGGGAAAAGGCACAGGGATTAAGAAGTACAAATTGGTAGGTTCAGAATAGACAGGGAATGTTAAGAATAGCATAGGAATGCAGGAAGATGGCGGCGAGATAGGTGGGAGCGGAGTCCACTTCCCCTAAACACCGGTGAAACACCTAGCTGATCTGAGGAGCAGAGTGAATAGCCAATGGCATTCCAGCATATATGAAGATCGGAGACCAAAGATAGAGGACATTGAAAGATCAGACGGTAAGAAGAGTGCTTAAGGACAATAAGGTCCCTGGGACCTGTGCAGGGACCAGGGCGGCTGAAGCCCTAGCCCAGGCGCAGGGTCTACTGCAGGATTCTTGGGAGAGAGCCAGGCTGAGCTGTGTGAGCAGCCAGATGCTTGTTTGGACCAGGGGGGCTTGAATAGGAAGAATTTCTCAAAAAGAAAAAGAAAATAGAGGCACTCAGTGGCTAGTTAGGGAACTCTCTGCAGCAGCCACAGCCAGCAGTCACGGCCCTCCGGCGTCCCTCCCCCCCTCAGCCCCTGGACTGTGAACGTGGGATAAGCAGCACCAGTGCTCACCTGAAGCCTGGTTGTGCGCACCTAGATTAGTGGACTGGGGGCCCACAACTGAAACCCCAGCTGGCCACCCACACCTGAAACCCTGGTGGGGCGCCCACACCTGAAACCTTGGGTGGGTGTGCACCGGGAGCAGAGGCGGGCCACACGTGACTCAGTCCCAAAGGAGCTGACCAGCCCACTGCGTGTGACCCAGGCCCAAAGCAGCAGATCGGCTGATCAACAGCCTGGCTGCCTGCGAGGGACCATACCTAAAAGCACCAGTTCTGAACAACTCCTACCTAGACCCTGCGCACAGAGCCCTGCAGGGCCCACTGGCTCTTTAGGACTAAGGCAGAACACCCAGCAGAGGGGAGCTGTAGGGCTAGGGGAGACTACATTCCCCAGAAAGACTCACCACAGTAGGGGGCTGAACTACCCCATGGCAGCACCAAGAGCCCCTAGCATCAAAGACAGCAAAGAGCAAAAAGGTAGAGTGTGAGTTGCCCCTAATTGGTGCAACTCAAGGACAGCACAACAGGTGAACTAAAGGCCTAGTGGGGAGCAGAAGGACCCTGAGGAACTGAACTGGAGGCTGAACAAGAGTGAAGAGTGTGGCTCAGGAAGGGAGAAAAGTGAAACCAATCCTTCCAAACACCCCCTCCCGTTCCACAGACAGGATGACCAGCAGAACTAACCTGACCAGTTTAAAGCCAGCAGAAGACTTTTTTTTTTTCCTTATGCTCTCTTTTTTTTTTCTCCTTTCCCCCTGAACTCCTTCTTCCTTTCTGTCCTTCTTTCTTTTTTTTTTATTCCTTCTTCCTTCCATCCTTTTCCCTTTTTATTCCTTCTTCCTGTCTTCTTTTATTTATTCTTTTGTTTTAATTTTTGTTAAAATTCTTTCATATCTTGCCTCCAATCTTTCTTTATTCCTTCTTCCTTCCTTCCTTTCCTTTAATATTCCCTTTTTCCCTCCTTCCTTTCTTCCACCCTCCCCCACCCTTCTCTTTTTCCCACAGGTGAGACAATAAAACCTGGAGTGCTGAAAAGACCAGAGTTAGACCGTGTTACACCCATAAACGTCAGCTCAAGACCAGTGAGACAGGAGATTAAGGAGACAGCACCACTGAACCCCACTGGCATTCTACCATAGAAGTTCATACCATAAACCCAGGGAGTCAGAATAGATCAATTTAAGAAGCAGAGGCTAACAAGAAGAGTCTCAAAAACAATGGGAAGACAAAGAAACAGTCCCCAAATGAAGGGAAAGGAGGAAGCCTCAGAAAGAATGCTAACTGAAAAAGAGGCGACTCGACTATCAGATACTGAGTTCAAAGCAATGGTTATCAGGAAGCTCACTGAGCTCTCTGAGCTCAAAGAGAACTACCAGAAACTACAGGGAAACTACAATGAACTCACTGCAAACTATAGCAACATGAAAAAGGAAATAGAAACTATCAACAAGGGCCAAGAGGAAATGAAGAATACAATTTCTGAATTGAAGAACACAGTAGAAGAAATGAAAGCAGACCTGATGAAGCAGAGGATCGGATCAGCGAGCTGGAGGACAAAGTAGAAAAAAACACCCAGAAAGAGCAAGAAAAGGAAAAGAGGCCCAGAAAGAATGAAGAGGGATTAAGGGAAATGCAGGACAACATGAAACATAACAATATCCGTATAATAGGAATACCAGAAGGAGAAGAAGAAGAGCAAGGGATAGAAAACCTGTTTGAAAAAGTAATGATGAAAAATTTCCCTAATCTGAGGAGAGAAAAAATCACCCAAATCCAGGAAACACAGAGAGTCCCAAGCAAGAGGAACCCAAAGAGGCCCACTGCAAGACACATCATAATTAAAATGGCAAAATTCCAAGACAAACAGAGGATATTAAAGGCAGCAAGGCAGAAACAGGAAGTAACATACAAGGGAGCCCCAATAAGGTTAGCAACTGACTTCTCAATGGAATTGCTCCAAGCCAGAAGAGAATGGCAAAAAATATTCCAAGTAATGAGAACCAGAGGCCTGCAACCAAGACTACTTTACCCAGCAAGGCTCTCAATCAAGATAGAAGGCCAAATAAAGAGTTTCCCAGACAAAAGAAGTCTAAAAGAATACACTTCCACCAAACCAGCTCTGCAACAGATGCTAAAGGGACTGCTTTAAGGAAAGGAAGGAAAAGAGAAAGAGAGAGGAACACAGGTAGGAAAAAATGGCAATGAACAACTACCTATCGATAATAACGTTAAATGTAAATGGATTAAATGCTCTAGTGAAAAGACATAGAATAGCTGAATAGATAAGAAAAGGTGACCCACAAATATGCTGCCTACAAGAGACCCATCTCAGGAAAAAAGACCTACACAGACTGAAAGTGAAGGGATGGAAACAAATTTTCCAAGCAAATGGACAGGAAAAAAAAAGCAGGGGTAGCAGTACACATATCAGACAAAATAGACTTCCAAAGAAGGGCCATAAAGAGAGACCCAGAAGGTCACTTCATAATACTCAAAGGAAGAATCAACCAAGAACACATAAACATTGTAAATATATATGCACCCAACATAGGAGCACCCAAATACATAAAGAAAATCTTGGGGGACTTCGAGAAAGATATTGACAGCAACACAATTATAGTAGGGGACTTTAACACCCCACTGTCAAAAATGGACAGGTCTTCCAAACAAAATATCAAGAAAGATATTGTGTCACTTAACAATACCCTAGACGAGATGGACTTCACTGATATATATATATATAGAGCCTTTCATCCCAAAGAAGCAAAATACACATTCTTTTCAAGTGTACATGGAACTTTTTCAAAGATAGACCACATGATAGGACACAAAGCAAGCTTCAACAAATTCAAGAAAATTGAAATCATATCAAGCATTTTCTCTGACCACAAGGGACTGAAACTAGAAACCAACCCCAAAGGAAAAACCCCAAAACACTCAAAATCATGGAGACTGAATAGCATTCTATTAAACAATGAATGGGTCAAGAACAAGATTAGGGAAGAAATCAAAAACTTTCTGGAAACAAATGAAAACGTAGTTATAAAAACCCCAAACCTATGGGACACAGCAAAGGCAGTCCTGAGAGGGAAGTTCATAGCAATACAGGCCTACCTTAAAAAGATAGAAACATTTCAAACAAACAACCTAACCCTATGCCTACAAGAACTGGAGGAACAACAACAAAGACAGCCCAGAGCAAGCAGAAGGAAGGAAATAACCAAGATCAGAGCAGAGTTAAATGACATAGAGACTAAAAGCACAATTCTAAGGATCAATGAATCCAGGAGCTGGTTCTTTGAAAAGATAAACAAAATCGACAAGCCATTAAGTAGGCTCATGAAGAAAAAAAGAGAGAGGATCCAAATAAACACAATTAGAAATGAAAGAGAAGAGATTACAACTGATACCACAGAAATACAAAGGATTGTAAGAAATTACTATGAAGAACTGTATGCCAAGAAATTCGAAAATCTAGGTGAAATGGACACATTTCTAGAAAAATATAACCTTCCAAAACTCAATGAAGAAGAAACACAAAACCTGAACAGACCAATAACAGCAAACGAAATTGACGCAGTCATCAAAAAACTGCCAACACACAAAAGCCCTGGACCAGATAGTTTCACAGGAGAATTCTACAAAGCATTTAAGGAAGAGCTAACCCCTATCCTTCACAGACTATACAGAAAAATCCAAACTGATGGAAGACTCCCAAACTCTTTTTATGAAGCCAGCATCATCCTAATCCCCAAACCAGATAAAGACACAACAAAGAAGGAAAACTTCAGACCAATATCACTGATGAACATAGACGCTAAAATTCTCAACAAAATATTGGCAAACCGCATCCAGCAATACATTAAAAAGATCATACACCATGACCAAGTGGGATTCATCCCAGGGATGCAAGGATGGTACAATATTCAGAAATCAATAAACATAATACATCACATAAACAACAGTAAGGCAAAAATCACATGATCATACCAAAAGATGCGGAAAAAGCATTTGATAAGATACAGCACCCATTTCTCATAAAAGCACTCAGCAAAGTGGGAAATAAGGGATCATTCCTCAAAATCATAAAAGCCATATATGAGAGACCTACAGCCAACATCATACTCAATGGACAAAAACTTAGAGCTTTCCCACTAAGATCAGGAACAAGACAAGGATGCCCTCTCTCACCACTCCTATTCAACATAGTACTGGAAGTCCTAGCCACAGCAATCAGACAAGAAAAAGCAATAAAAGGCATCCAAATTCGAAAGGAGGAAATGAAACTGTCACTGTTTGCAGATGACATGATAGTGTCCATGGAAAATCCTATAGACTCCACCAAAAAACTACTCAACCTAATAGATGAATTTGGCAAAACAGCTGGATACAAAGTCAATACTCAGAAATCAAAGGCATTCCTGTATACCAACAATGAAACTGCAGAAACAGAAATAGGAAAAAATCCCATTTGATATAGCAACAAGAAAAATAATGTACCTAGGAATAAACCTAACCAAGGAGGTAAAAGACCTAGAAAACTACACAACACTGAAGAAAGAAATTAAGGAAGACACAAATAAATGGAAGCATGTACCATGTTCATGGATTGGAAGAATTAACATCATCAAAATGGCCATACTACCCAAAGGAATTTATAGATTCAATGCAATCTCTATTAGAGTACCCATGAATATTTCACATATAGAACAAACATTTCAGAAATTTATATGGAACCATAAATGACCCCGAATAGCTGCAGCAATTTTGAGAAAGAAGAACAAAGCAGGAGGGATCACAATGCCTGATATCAAACTGTATTACAAGGCCACTGTAATCAAAACAGCCTGGTACTGGCATAAAAACTGGCACATAGACCAATGGAACAGAACAGAGAGCCCAGAAATAAACTCAAGTCTTTACGGTAAATTAATATTTGACAAGGAGGTAGGACCATAATGGAGCAAAAATAGCCTCTTCAACAGATGGTGTTGGGAGATCTGGACAGCTACGTGCAAAAAAATGAAACTCAATCACTAACTTACGCCATACACAAAAATAAACTCAAGGTGGATAAAAGACTTAAATATAAGTCGTAACACCATAAAAGTCCTAGAGGAAAACATTGGCAGGAATATCTCAGACCTTCCACGCAGCAACATCCTCAAAGACATGCCCCCTAAAGCAAGGGACATAAAGGAAAGAATAAACAAATGGGACCTCATCAAAATAAAAAGCTTCTGCATGGCTAAAGAAAACAGCACCAAATTACAAAGAGAACCAACAGTATGGGAAAACATATTTGCAAATGATACCTCAGACAAGGGCCTGATCTCCAAAATATACAAAGAACTCACATGACTGCACTCTAGGAAGACAAACAACCCCATGAAAAAATGGGCAAAGGACTTGAACAGACACTTCTCCAAGGAAAATATACACAGGGCCCAGAGACATATGAAAAGATGCTCAGCATCACTAGCCATCAGAGAGATGCAAATTAAAAACACAATGAGGTACCATCTCACACCAGTCACAGTGGCCAACATAAACAAATCCACAAACAAATGTTGGAGAGGATGCGAAGAAAAGGGAACCCTAGTGCACTGTTGGTGGGAATGCAGACTGGTGAGGCCACTGTGGAAAATAGTATGGACTTTTCTCAGGAAACTAAAAATGGAACTGCCCTTTGACCCAGCAATTCCGCTGCTGGGATTATACCCTAAGAACCCTGAAACACCAATCCAAAAGAACCTGTGCACCCCAATATTCATAGCAGCACATTTACAATAGCCAAGTACTGGAAGCAACCTAAGTGCCCATCAGCAAACGAGTGGATCCAAAAACTATGGTATATTTACAGAATGGAATTCTACGCAGCAGAGAGAAAGAAGGAGCTTATACCCTTTGCAACAGCATGGATGGAACTGGAGAGCATTATGTTAAATGAAATAAGCCAGACGGTGAGGGACAAATATCATATGATGTCACCTTTAACTGGAACATAATAAATAGAAGAAAAAAGGAAACAAAATATAACCAGAGACATTGAAGTTAAGAACAATTTAACAATGGGCAGGGGGGAATGGGGAGGGGACAGTGAGGAGAGGGGATTACAGGAACTAGTATAAAGGACACATGGACAAAATCAAGGGGGAGGTTGGAGGTGGGGGAGGGAGGTGGGTTCAGCTGGGGTGGGGTGGAGGGATGGGGAGAAAAGGCACACAAGTGTAACTGAGTAACAATAAAAATTAAAATTAAAAAAAAAAAGAATAGCATAGGAAAACGAGAAGCCAAAGAACTTATATGCATGACCCATGGATGTGAACTAAGGAGAGGATGCTGGAGGGAGTGGGGGGTACGGGGTGGTGGGGACCTAGGAGGAAAATTGAGACAACTGTAATAGCATAATCAATAAAATATATTAAAGTAATACCTATTAATTTAACAGCTCCTGAAAAAAGCTATCTGAGCAATTCTTTATTCACTGCCAATTTGTTTCTTTTAGGTACTTGAAAAGTGTGAGAAAATAAATTGCATATGAAGTCATCTGCTTCAAGGCTTATACTAATTCGTAATGACCAGTCATTGGTCAGCTACTTAAGTGTATCTTATGTGCAAGTGCACACAAGCACAGCACTTAGCACATACAAATAAAAGTATTTGTTGGATGGATGCAGGCCAGGCCCTGTACTAAATGCCAAGGACACACGGAATAAGAAAGATCCAGGCCTCCCCTCATGGTGCTCACAGGCTTCAGGAAGGGACAAATGTTAAACAACTGTACAATTTTCACTACAGATGTTAATAAATGGGATTTTACCACATTAACAGGGGGGAATAAAGTGCTGGGAACCAGCAAGCAGAATGCAAATGAAACATCACCCTGTGTTCCATGTAAGTTACCAAATGGGTGGTACAAAAGTATCTACTGCTTGAGTGACAGATCTTAAGACAAATCAAAACTGGTATTTCTCCTGGAGACCCTTGGCTTGGTATTAGACACCCTGCTGATCCACAGGGTTTCCAGCTAGCTTCTGGAAAAGAAAGGTGTCTAGAGGAGAAAGGAGAGAAGCATGGTGGAGTGAAGGTGAGCTCTGTTCCCTTCATGAGGAAGCAGGCTTGATGAGAATCCTGACTGTTCAGACCTAGCCAGTGGGAAGGAGTCAGGTTCATCACAAGGGGGCCTGTGTCTTGGACACCCTGATGACAATAGCAACAAAGACGATAATGACACCTGCACTTGGTCGTCAGGCATTGCATACATTATCCCACTGAATGCTCAAACTTATGAGGAAGGTACTCATGCTGTCCTTACTTACAGATGAGGCTGACCAGGAGAGGCTAAGCAACTTGGCCAGGATCACGCAGCTGAAGAGTAGAGATAGGCCTTCGACTGACCATCTGTCTCTGTTGTGCTGCCACCACGACCAGGCCTTCCTTGCTTTGCCAATATCATCTCTGTTCAACCCAGTGAAACTGGTCTCTCTCATGTCCTGAACTAGAAAGATCTTGTGCACGCCCACCTCCATGCCTCAGCTCCTCCTCAAATCCTCCTGTGCGCATCATGAGACACGGACAGACCATCAGACTGGGAGGCAAGGGTGCTGGGCTGGAATCCACAGTGGACACAGATTAGCTGGCTCTTAGTGATACTTACTATCTGTTGAGCACTTATGCTGTGTGCCTTACATTTATGAATTCATTCAACAGTAACAGATACTATCATTTCCCTCTTCCACATACCAGTCTAGTCAGTCAACGAAGGCACAGAGGTTCTGTAGCTAGTAGGAGGCAAAGCCAGGATATGAACTCAGTCTGCTGCTAGCCTATGCTCTTAACCTCTGTCCTACTGCCTCTCATTTGAATGACTGGGCGACCATCAACTCCCTGGGCCTGTTTCTTTGTCTGTGATACGAAGGAGGGAGGATTGCCAACCAGGTCTCTCCCAGCCCTTAGATTATTAGGCCTGTGAAATTCTACTAGTCTTGTCTTTCAATTTCCCTCTACTGATCACTGTCACTTTAGGGTAGATAGCCTACCCAAAGTGACAGCAGCAGCACACCCAGCCCACAATAGGTCAGGGAGTCCAGATTCTGAGGCCAATGAGCTTGGGAAACTCCTACCCAGTTTTGGGAACTGAGAATGCAGTTTGCTTATTAAAGGTGCTGAAAAGTCCTGCAGGTAAAAAAATGAACATTCCTTACTCCAGGTTTTCAACCTTTGCCTTGTTGAGTTTTGGGCCAATTCTTTATCATTGGGGCATGGTGTAGGATGTTTAGTAACATCCCTGGCTTCTACCCACCAAATCCGCCATCCCAAACTGTGATAGCCAAATGTGGCTCTAGATACGGCCAAATGTCCCTGGGGGGCGTGACTGCCCCTGGCTTTAATCCTGCTTTCAAATCTTATTGGATCTCATCTCCTCCCTCCCCACTATTTCTTTTTATTATTATTTTTTTTGAAAATCACTTGCAGCTCAGTGTTTCTCTAGTACAGAGCTGCTTACAGCACACTTTGGGTTACAACGCCACAGTCAAAAGCAACTGACGCTTCCTTTCAAACCCTTCAGGCTACACAATAGTCCCCCCTTATCTAGGGGGATGTGTTCCAAGGCCCCCAGTGCATGCTGAAAACCATAAATAGTACAAGACCCTGTAAATATTATGGTTTTTCCTCTATGTATGTTAACAAAATGAAGTTTCATTTATCAATTTGGCTCAGTAAGAGATTAACAACAATAATAAAATAGAACAATATAATAAAAGTTATGTGAATATGGCCTCTCTTTCAAAATATCACATCATACTGTACGTATGGCATGGATATGCTTGACAAAGGGATGATTCACATCCCAGAGAGAGGGCAGAGTGGGTTGGCACAAGATTTCATCACACAACTCAGAACGGTGCACAATGCAAAACTATGAATTGCTAATTTCTGGAATTTTCCATTTAATATTTTAGGACTGCAACTGAGCGAGGGTAACCAAAACCATGGAAAACAAAACCAGCATGAAGGGGAATATTATATTAAGTGTCCTGAGCAGATAGTGCTTTGTGTTATAAGATATGAATATGGAACTGAAAGTATCTTACAGTTGTTGTTATCCTTCAGGATGCCTGGCACAGGGCTATTTACCTGAAAGCTCAGATGACTGACTGAACGAATTAGGTCCCAGGATCCTGGGAAAGAGTGAAAAAGTCACAAATAAGAGAGAGGAAGTGTTAAGAAGGAAACTGCTAACTTAAGAGAGACCTAAGACTAAAACTACCTTCATTACCACTGGGGCCAGAAGAGACAGGAGGCAGTGGCGTGCTGGTCTAGGAGTCTTGGAGCAGGAGAAGGGAGAATGGCAGGAAACCATGCAGAGAGGCTGTTTCTGCAGGAGGCTCCTTTCTCTGGACCATCCCCTGGATCCTGCTTAGAACTCAGGCCCACACTGAAGGGCCAGGAGGGGACCCAAGGTCATACAGCTGACCCTGAGAGTCTCCTCACTCTCCATCCCACACGGGGTGGTGGCTAAGAGTGCAGGTGGTTCCAGGCCTAGCAGGCTTGGGCTATATGTTATGAAGCCCTGGATGAGTGGCTTGACTCCTTCCAAGCTTTATCTTCCTTGTCTGTCAAGTAGAGATCAGAGGAGTTCCTGCTGTTTGGGGTGGTCATAGAGATAGATGGGCTCTTTCCTGTCTAGCGCTTAGCATTGTGCCTGCACCCAGAATAACCGGGAGGGCAGCAGCAGTGCACAAAGAGGTGCTGCTGAAGGCTCGAAACAAGTGCAGAAGCCTGAGGTGTTTTTCCATCGGGGCCAGATCTTAGAGCTACCAGTAGTGCATCAATTTCTAGGTCTCCAAACACAGGCACACAATGGCTTGTCCCTGGACTGTCACTTGAAATTCACCGTTCTTGGTACAAGTGTCTTTCCTTTGGTGCTGAACAATGCCACCACCACCCTGGTTTTGACGATTCAGGCAGATAAGAGGGAGAGTACAGGGAACCAGGCAGGGGGATGGGACGGTTTGTTCATGATGAAACAGGAACCATGCACATGGTCTTAAATTGCTCACTTATGCCCACATTTCTTTTATGGAGAAGAAGGCATGCTCTTCTGTTTGGAGACATGGTTGGCAATTTCCCAATAAAGGGGACACAATGGCAATTTTCCTACAGAGTGAGGCAGATGGCAATTTTCCTTCAGAGATATGCAGGCAGCAGCTTTGCCCCTGGAGAGGAAAGGCTCAGCAATTGAGATGCAGCCAGCAATTTTTACTATACAGAAGACACATCCAACAATTTTGTCCAATGAGAGAATTGGCTAACAATTTTTCCCACAGAGAGTAAGAACTCCCACAGATGGATAATGCTGGCCTCTATCCAGCTGAGGACAGCGAGAGAGGAAGTTTAAGATTCAATTAGTGGCTACTGCACTACCACGGACCTAATGGCATTGTCTCTAGACATGGGCTGGAAGCTGGAAACTTAGATCACATTAAGACCCAGAGGATTCTGAATTGGGAAGTGATGACGCCTCATTGCTGAACTTTTGTGATTTACTTCTCACACAGCCCCTCATCAGGTCTGCAAATAACTGTCAACAGTGAACGCCATGGCAACACAATGCATGGCATCATGGGGAAGGAGCATTTAAGCTCAAAGAGATTACATCGGTTCCTGACTTTTGTATAATTATTTTCAAAATACATATATTATACTTCATAAATCATTCATAGTCAAAAAATAATGAGTCAAAAGCTTTTTTTTTCCCCAAGATAGAGTAAAAGGATAAAAAATTCCTGAGTAGGGAAATGATGAGACAGACCCGGCTGGGGTGACCAGGTAAGAACATGCTGAACCTCGAATGATCAATAAGCTCTGGATGGAGCAGAGGTCAGCAGACTTCTCCTGTAAAGAGCCAGATACTAAATTTTTTATGCTTTGAGGTCCATTTGGTCCTTGTTGCAACTACTCAACTCTGCTTTGAGTGTGAAAGCAGCATGGACAACAGGTAAACAGATGAGCATGTATTTCTATAAGGCTCTGTTTTAGTTGCCTCCTGTACACACTTGGGTGGGGAAACAAACCTGCAAGCTTTTGTTCTTGGGACAACGCTCCAACCAACTGATCCACACCAGCCAGGGCTTTAAAATATTTTTTTGTTCTATCATTTGAAAATGTAACAACCTTATTCTGAAGAGCCATAGCAATCTTGAGAAAGAACAATGTGGGAGGACTCGCTCTACCTGACATCAAACTGTACTACAAGCCCACTGTAATCAAAACAGCCTGGTATAAAAAGATAGATCAATGGAACAGAGTAAAGAGCCCAGAAATAAACCCACACCTATACAGACAATTAATTTATGACAAAGAATGTAAGAATATACATGGGGTAAAGACAGTCTCATCAATAAACGGTGTTGAGAAAATTGAACCACGTTACTACACTATATCCAAGCATAAACTCAAGATGGATTGAAGACATAAATGTGAAATTAAAACCATAAAACTCCTAGAAGAAAACACAGGCAGTAAACTCTTCAACATTTCTCTTAGAAATATTTTTGAGGATATGTCTCCTTGGGCAAGGGAAGCAAGGATAAAATGAACAAATGGGACTATCAAATTAAAATGCTTTTGCACAACACAGGAAACCACCAACAAAATGAAAAAACAATCTACTGAATGGGAGAAGATACTCACCAATGATATACCAGATAAGGGGTTAATATTCAAAAAATATGAGGAACTCATACAACACAACACCAAAATCCCCCAAACAGTCTAATTAAAAAATGGGTGAAGGACCTGAGCAGACACTTCTCCAAGGAAGACATACAGATGGCCAATAGGCATATGAAAAGATGCTCAACATCACTAATCATCTGACACCTACCATAATGGCTATCATCGGTAAGTCCACAAACAACAAGTATCGGCTGGGATGTGGAGAAAAGGGAACCCTAGTGCACTGTTGGTGGGAGTGCGGATTGGTGTAGCCATTATGAAAAACAATATGGAGGCTTCTCAAAAAATTAAAAATAGAGCTATCATATGATCCAGCAATTCCACTTCTGTGTCCTTACTGGAAGGAGACAAAAACAGTCATTCAAAGCAGCATGTGCTCCCCTATACCCACTGCAGCATTGCTGACAATAGCCCATATATGGAAGCAACCTAAGTGTCCATTGAAAGAAGAATGAATAAAGAAGATGTGATATATATACACAATGGATTATTACTAGGCCATAAAAAAATTAAATCTTGCCACTTGTGATAGCATGGATAGACCTAGAGGGTATTATGCTAAGTGAAATAGGTCAGACAGAGAAAGACACATACTATATGATTTCACTTATATGTGAAATCAAAAAAAACAAAATAAATGAACAAAATAGAAAAAAATTCATAGATTCACAGAATAAATTGATGGTTGCCAAATGAGAGGAGATTGAGGATACAAATAAAAAAGGAGAAGGGATTAAGATAAATACAAACTGCCAGTTATGAAAACTGTCACGGGCATGTGAAGTACATCATAGGGAATACAGTCAAGGATACTATTATAACTATGTGTGATATCACATGGGTACTAGACTTACTGGGGTGATCACTTTGTAAGCTATATTAAATGTGTAATCACTATGTTGTACACCTGAAACTAATATAAGATTGTATGTCAATTGTACTTAAAAATCAAAAATATAAAAATGAATGTGCATAGTTTCTTAATAAAATACCTAAGTACAAAAAAAGGCGGGGGGGAACAATCTCATTCTTTGTTAGACTTCTGCAAAAACAGGTGGTGGTCCAGATTTGGCCTGCAGACCACAGCTTGTTGGCCCCTAATGATGATGTTTGGGGGGTAGGAGGAGTGCCTTGTATGCTAGACAGGGGAACCAGCAAGAGCAAATACCTGAGGTGATACATTTTTAGGGGACTGTGGACCCTACAGCTGGACACAGAGAGATCACTGGTCAGTAAACTGCAAGTTGCCTTCCCCAGGCACATCTCAGGCTGGCAGAGGCAGCGTGAATGGATTCTGGAGTTGGACATACTCAGATTCCACTGCTTGCAAGCCAGATCATCTCTGTCAATTTTCTGCACCTCTATAAGATTCAGCTTCATCCTCTTTAAAGTGCAGATCTCAATTCCCATTTTGCTTGGTTATGCGAATCAAATGAGATAAAAGCAGATAAAGACACCTAGCGCAGTGCCTGGCACACAGTCAGATATCAGCAGATATTAGGATCACACACTATTCTCCCGTGTGCCGAGTACCTGGTAGGTGCTAGAGTTACCAGAGTGAGCCAGATGGACAAGGTCCTTGTGCTCTTTGGTACTTCCTTCAACAAAGAGTCAACCCACTTACTTATCATGGTTGGCGACTATGTTTTTTTTCTTAAAGGAAGAAAATTTGCTCATTTCCTTGGCGGCAGTCAGAATAAAGCACTCGCCCCCAAAGCTGTCCACACTCTAACCCCCAGAACCTTGGAATACGTTACATGGTTACACAGCAAGGGGGAATTAGGGTTGTAAACTACTTGACCTTCAAATGGGCAGATTATGCTGGATTATCTGGATGTGCCCAATGGAATGACAGGGGTTCTGATGGGTAAAAGAAGGCAGGAGGGTCAGTATCAGAGTGATGCATTGTGAGGAAGACCTGATGGTCATCACTGGCTTTGAAGATGGAGGGAAGGGGCCAGAAGCCAAGGCCTGTGGCGGCCTCTAGAATCTGGAAAAGGCAAGGAGACATTCTCCCACAGAGCCTCCAGGAGGGGACATGGCCCTTAATGTTAGCCTGGGGAGACCTGCTTTGGACTTCCGACCTCCAGAACTATAAGATGATTTGGTGTCTTTTTAAGTCACCAAATCTGTAGCATTTGTTACAGCAGCAGTAGGAAATTACAGCTCTCTCCTCCCATCTTGCCAACAAAGGGAGGGGACAGAGTGTCTGGGGTATTGCTCTTATTTCTCTGGACCCCAGAGACAGCTCTGTCCCCCAACAGGTCCCTGTGGATCCCACCCCCTTCAACACCTGCTCGTCCACAGCTGGCCGGGAAGGCAGGCCAGACAGGGCTGCTTCTGGACTTGGACTGTGGCAGGTGCACTGCTTCCAAGGGACTCCCAGTGAACCTCCAGGGCTCAGCCACCCTCTCCTCCCAGCACTCCTGCTGCCACAGTCCAGAGAAACCAGAATCCGGCAGTGGGGAAGACAGAGCAAACTGAGTGGCTTAGAGACCATCAAGACTTAGCAGAACTGGAGACTACATGACATCCTGCTGTGGGAGAAGCAACTCCTCCCACAGCAGCAGCACTCCCCTGCTCAGACACCTACAGGGACTCTCTCCATCGCCAATAACCAACAGTCCTGCCCCCATGGCCTGGCACTTGGGGCCCTTTCACCAGTACCCCAGTGTTAGTGCACACTTCTCTCCAGCTCTCACACTCCAGGGTGGCATGACTTCCTACTCATCATTTGTACCAGAGTCAGAGACTGCCTGTCTCTGGGTCCCAGGCAGGCAGTGAACTACATGAAGCATGCACAGGTGCACAACAGGGAGTGGTGGGCACTGTGGCAAACTAGGATGTCCACACCCTATAAAGGGGGCAGTGTTTACTCAGCAACAGCTGATTGCTGCATAGCCAGGTGGTCTCATTTGTAAAGTCTGAATTTTTCCGATAAGCCCTGATGTCTCAATGTTAACAATTAATTAATTGATTATTATTATTTTTTAGTGTGTGGTCAAATATAAATGATCTGTAAGCCATGCAGACGATAGTTTGTGATTTCTGTTTTCCCGATGGCTGATGTCTATGGAGCACTTATCATGTGCTAGGGCTCGGTCCACACTCATTCCCCTCCTGTCTTAGCTTGGGCTGTTGTTACAGAGTACCATAGGCTTGGTATCTTATAAAAAAAACAAAAATTTCTCTTAGTTCTAGAGGCTGGAAGTCTAGAGCAGGGGGTCAGCATGGATGGGCTCTGGCGAGGGCCCTCTTCTAGGTTGCAGATGGCCATTTTCTCGTTGGACCCACAAGATGGAGGGGATGAAAGAGCTCTCAGGGGTCTGTTTCATAAGGGCACCAGTCCCATTCATGAGTGTTCTAGTCTCTTGCCAAATCACCCACCTCAAAGGCCCCACCTCCTAATATCATCATGCTGCAAGTTAGGATTTCAACATGTACATTTTGGGGAACACAAACATTCAGTCCAGAATACCCCCTATTTCTGCTTCCCTGTTTCTCTGACTCCCATTCAAACTTCAGAGCCCACTGTCTCTTCCAGGGAGACTTCTTGGACAACCTCAGCCCACTGCATCCTTTCCTCCTCTTACTGGTTAATTTGGCCACCCTCTATACTTATCTGTGCTACAAAAAATATACATGTCATTCAGAATTGACCAGGAACTAAGCAATCCTGGTGCAGGGAATGGGCCACACAGAAAGCTGGCACTGGTGGTAACAGCGGCTTGTGCTCGCTGCCCGGGACTATATGGGGTGAGAATGTCTTCCACTTCACAGCTGAAGAAATGGAGGCTAGGAGATACTGGGACCTGAAGGACCCCCTGCTTCCCTGGGAGGACAGCATCCTTCAGGCTCCTCAGCTCTGGAGTTAGACCTTTCTCCTGAAGAAGCTTCAGCTGAAATCTGTGACTTAAAGAGAGGGGACTCAAGAGCCTGCTGTGCTTGGCTGAGGGCATACCTGTCAATCATACCTGAACTTGGGTTAACATCCACAGACAAGTTTATTTTTAATTTTATTTCTTCTTTTAGGAACTGAAATTTGATTGGTCCTTTAAAAAAATTAAATTATTTTTATTTTTTTAAATATATTTTATTGATTATGCTATTACATTTGTCCCATTTCCCCCCTTCACTCCATCCTGCACACCCCATCCCACCCACATTCCCCCCCTTTAGTTCTTGTCCATGGGTCATACATATGAGTTCTTTGGCTTCTACATTTCCTATACTATTCTTACCCTCCCCCTGTTTATTTTCTACCTACCATTTATGCTACTTATTCTCTGTATCTTTTTCCCCTCTCTCCCTCTTCCACTCCCCTGTTGATAACCCTCCATGTGATCTCCATTTCTGTGGTTCTGTTCCTGTTGTAGTTGTTGGCTTAGTTTGCTTTTGTTTTTGTTTTAGGTGTGGTTGTTAATAACTGTGAGGTTGCTGTCATTTTACTGTTCATATTTTTTACCTTCTTTTTCTTAGATAAATCCCTTTAACATTTCATATACTAAGGGCTTGGTGATGGTGAACTCCTTTAACTTGACCTTATCTGAGAAGCACTTTATCTGCTCTTCCATTCTAAATGAAAGCTTTGCTGGATAGAGCAATCTTGTATGTAGGTCCTTGTCTTTCATGTCTTGGAATACTTCTCTCCAGCCCCTTCTTGCCTGTAAGGTCTCTTTTGAGAAATCAGCTGACAGTCTTATGGGAAGTCCTTTGTAGGCAACTGTGTCCTTTTCTCTTGCTGGTTGTAAGATTCTCTCCTTATCTTTCATCTTGGCTAATATAATTATGATGTGCCTTGGTATGTTCCTCTGTGGGTCCAGCATCTTTGGGACTCTGGGAGCTTCCTGGACTTCGGGGAAGTCTATTTCCTTTGCCAGATTAGGGAAGTTCTCCTTCATTATTTGTTTAACTAAGTTTTCAATTTCTTGTTCTTCCTCTTCTCCTTCTGGCATCCCTATAATTTGGGTGTTGGAATGTTTAAAGATGTCCTGGAGTTTTCTAAGCCTCTCCTCATTTTTTTGAATTCTTGTTTCTTCATTCTTTTCTGGTTGAATGTTTCTTTCTTCCTTCTGGTTCACACTGCTGATTTGAGTCCCAGTTTCCTTCCCATCACTATTGGTTCCCTGTACATTTTCCTCTGTTTCTCTTAGCATAGCCTTCATTTTTTCATCTACTTTGTGACCAAATTCAATCAATTCTGTGAGCATCCCGATTACCAGTGTTTGAACTGTGCATGTGATATGTTGGCTATCTCTTTGTTGCTTAGTTGTATTTTTTCTGGAGCTTTGATCTGTTCTTTCATTTGGGCCATTGTTTGTCAAGTCCCACAGGTGTTTTCAATTAGTGGTTTGAGGCTTTATTTTCCCGAGCTGGAGCCTTGGGTCTCATGGTCTGTCACTGAGCCCACCAGCTGCTGACTTGCCGGCCAACTGCAGCCTTGTCCACCCTGCTCCACAGTCTGCCGCCTCGCTGGGTCCACCAGCCACTGTCTTGCCCACCCTGATCCTCCAGGCACTGCCTGCATCTCCGCCTCTTCTACTGGTCTGGATGAATGTGTCTTCTTTAACTCTTTGGTTGATGGACTTCCATACAGTTTGATTTTCTGTCAGTTCTGGTTGTTTTTTTGGTTTTTAAATTGTTGTTGTTCTTCTTTTGGTTGTGCAAGGAGGCACAGTGTGTCTACCTACGCGTTCATCTTGGCCAAAAGTCCTGATTGGCCTTTCTTGAGGAGAGATTGTTTTTGAGATTTGCATAGACGAGTTTATTAATTGGGGACCTGCCTGTCCTTCCTTGATGAGGAATCACCAGTTATTAGCCACATGGGGCCAGTGTCTTTTTGGAGAACTGGAAAGAGTGAGGGAGGCTTCTGAGCACATCCTCTATGGCAGGTGGGGGCGAAAAGGGGGGGGCGGCTCCAGTGCAGATGAGATGATGAACTGGCAGTGGGGTCTCAACAGGAGCCTAATGGAGAAACCTGGTAACAGCGAGCCCCAGCTTTACCAGCACTCATATTTGGTCTTCACTCCATTATATCCATGTCTCTGTAAGGTAGGTGATTATAAGGTATGGGGCTTTATGCTCCTTCTGTGGAAATGCTGCACTCCTATAGCCCAGGGGTATCAAACTCATTTTTACCGTGGGCCACATCAGACTCATGGTTGCCTTCAAAGAGCTGAATATAATTTTAGGACTGTATAAATGTAACTACTCCTTAACTAGGGGCAAGAAGCTTGGCACTGCCGCCGGGTAGAAACAAGGTGCCAGGCCAGATAAAACAAGGTGGAGGGCCAGATTTGGCCCACGGGCCTTTTGTTTGCCACCCGTGCTATAGCCAGTAGGTTCCCAGAATGCAAGGGCGGTGTCTCCAGGCCCCTGAGCCCACTCCATACACCACGGGTTAGATACTTATTTTTTTCTCTCTCATCCTGATTTCTCTCTCTCTTCCATTCTCTCCTTTTCCCTCTGTGTCTTTATTTGTTCCCAGTAGGCAGCTTTCTGCATCTTCCCCCAGAGGAGCTCAAACTCCCTGGGGAACCTCTGCCCTGGTAGACAGGCCGTGAGTGTGAGGCTGTCATTAGGGGTGACTGCGGGAAGCCATTGTCATGGCACCATAGAGGCCGGGCCTGCACTCCCATGATGTCCTGGTTTTCTAGGCTGTCTAACAATCACTGCAGTGAAAGGCACACACACAGAAGGTGAGAGGAGCAGTTCCCCACTGGCAGTCATCTTGCAGAGCCAGGTGAGGGGTTTCCAACTGAGTTGGGGGGTCCGTCTTGATATGGGCCACAGCACTGCTTGGAGAGGGACTCTCGTATGGACTGGTCACCACCTGCCATCTTCTCATGGCTCCGGGACTTTGCCTCTGTGTTCCCAGCACTGGCTCCTAACCCACTGACAGTCAGGCCTGGCCCTGACTGTTCCTGGAACTTGCACACACAGAGTAGTAACATCTACTGTGCTGGAGTAGATGGAGTGACAGCCTCCCACCTGCCAGGCGCTGGGCTGGATAGACCTCCCTACTCTGCTGGCCAGCCAGTGATGTTCCATTCCCTTCTCACAGGTGCTTATTTTATGGATGAAGAAATGAGGCTCTGGGAGTCATTTGCCCTCGTTCCAGGCCAGGGAGGAGCAGAGCTACAATATAGGTCCAGCTCCGGCTCTGTGGCCATCTATTGCCCCCATCCTCTGTCATTTCTTCTCCAGGCCCATGATGAGAAAGGGGACCCCTTCCAGCTGGTGCTGACAGATACAGGGAGCTTTACACTATTGGGAACTGTTCTGCCTGTTTTCAGAAACTGTAACCCCTTGTGGATGAGGCTGAGTAAAAAGACCTTGGGACCATAAGCCACTAAGGAGACAAAGCTTATCTTCCTTGTAGGGGTGCTGCCTCTGCTGCCTTTTACTTCACCCTGCTTGGCCCTGGGTGGATGACTGGTTAGCCAATGATGGGTAAGATTCCTCAAAGGAGGGACAACCTAAGACAGGCACGGTCGAGAAGGGGCCCTCAGGGAAGGACTTGAGGAGCTATAGAAAAAGGGAGTGATGGACCCTCGCCCTTGGCTTTGACATAGCTTGAGTCCTCACTTTGTCTGCAAGAAGTCTAATCTCTTGGCTGCCTTACTTCCCCTGCCTGACTTAAGCCTGAAACAATGCCTTAAGCCGGAAACAAGGCCAGAGGTGGGTGCAGCCCTGTGCTGGAAAGTGTGGGTTCCCCTGGGTGATCAGGCCTAAGAAAGAATGCATAAAATCCTGTGGAACCTGCTTTGCTAAGAATACCCTCAATTTAAATGATAAGGATCCAAGGATAGAATGAGGTTGTTTCCCCAAAGTTTTATGGCCCTTTAGCTATCTGACCCTGATTCAAAATAAGCCCTCATGGTTTTTTTAATGTTATCTATTGTTTGATCACTACTGCCTGACAATGACTGATGAGCTTTACGTATATACGCCCTGTATTCCTATGCAAATTAAACCCAATGAAAGCCCACTGAGGAACAGGCTCCTGGTCCTTCCCCTTTGAGGGAGTGGCCACCTTTCCTCCCCAAGCAGATCATGTCTTGGTAGACTTATTCTCATCTGTGGCAGACGGGGGGCTCTGTGGGCAAAACTCCCTGACATTACATCTCTGAGGGTGTGGTCCCAGCAACATCACCATACCAATTCAAGGATTAAACCATCAATTTGGGCTTCACAGCTGTGCTCTCACCAATCTCAGAGAGTTAACTAGGGTGGAGATGTGTCTTTATGGACCTAACATAACACACCAGAAGCAATGTGGAGAAGAGTCACCAAACTGACTGAGCATGTTACTACCTGCTAGGTCCTCCCATGGCTTCAGAGATACCACAACCCTCCTGGTGCCTCTGGGACCTTGTAGCCTTATGCTTGGATGCAGAAAGAGGATGTGTTTTGTAATCAAGAGAAAATAAAGGCTTTATCCTTCAGTAAGTACTTTTGCTTAATGACTTGGTTGTGGGGAAGGAGGGGTAGTCTGTACCGTTCAAATTTTGAATTTGGCTGAAGAGTAAGACATCTCTCCATGCCCACTGTTGTTCATGCAGTGCACATGAGGCGCACCCTCGGTAGGTGCTTGGGACATGGGGACCATGGTGTGCTGACTTTCTCAGAGCCAGACTCCACAAATGAAATGCCTTGTTCTCTCTCCCCAGTCCCTGGCCCACCCTGATGCCTCCCCCTCAGACCTAGTAGGGTGAAGATTGGAACTGTTTCTAGGCATCATCTATTAACAGCTTTAGCCATGGGTCTGAGTCCAGCCTCAACCTATCATTCTATCTCTGGCTTTGTGTAAATTACTTGCTTTTTTGAGTCTCTACTTTCTGATCTATAAGTCTGAGTTCATGGATTATTGGGATAAAAACACTTATCAATGCTGAGTGCTTACTCTAGGCCAGGCATTATCTCATTGAAGCTTCACCACATGCAGTAATGCAGCTTCATTATTGCCCCCGTTTTATAGAGGGAGGCACACAGGCTTAGAGAAGTTAAGCTTAAACTCACCATGCCAGGTTTGTCTGACTCCTGAAATGACACTCTTGACCTCTCTTCATCCTCATTAAAGCCAAATTTCCAACCACAAGAGTCTCACATATACCTGTAAGTGGCCTTTATGATTTACCTTCTTGGACCTCAAAGGAGCTAGGACCTTCTTATCTCAAAGCCATTAGGTGGCTTTCAAAATGTGCTGGCAGTTGTTCAGTAAGATTCAACATTGCCTAAAAAGTCCTTCCCTTTCTTCCCAGCATCTGCTTGAGGGCTTCCCCTCCTGTATCACCTCTCTCATACCCACCAGCCCCTTAGATTCTTTCTGGACAGTTGATTTGGAAACAACCACTTCCTTCTCTGAACTTCTAGAGCAGAGTTCTCAAATCCTGGTCAGGATACAAATGTCATAGTGCAGCACGCCATACAGTCTGACATCCTTTAAGTAAGTTATTACATATAACTTGGTATTAAACAATACATTATTTTGTACTAGAGTCTGTTATATAGACCATAAGTGTTTCAGGAAAATTTCTAGGAGAAAAGTTTAAAATTGAGCAAATTCTGAGTTTTGGCTTATTTGATTTTTCTGGAATTTGGAAAAGCTAATACCTAATGCTTTTATTCATTTACACATTTGGTTTAAGAATTGTGGCACTAGTGTACTGTGAGACACAGCCACATTTTATCTGATGTTATATCTTTGATAAACATGTCTCATATTGTTACAGAACAGACCGGGGGCGGGGGGGGGACCCCAAAGCTGTGTGGTTCCCTCAAGGCATGGCTGCTGAGCCTGGGTTTAAATCCCAGCGCCAATCTTCCTCTGCAGCCCATTTCCGACTCCTCCCACAATCAGTTACACCTGCCACCATTCCTGTATTCTTCCAGTTTTACTGGGCTGCCATAGTAAGTCTGGGCAGGTGTGGCCCCATAGTGTGGAGCCAATCATCTCCAAGCTCTCACACAGGTGCTGTAACCAGGGGAAGTTGCCTCCCAGTTACATCTTAGGTGGAAGTCACTTCCATCCCCCTGGCTCAAAGAATGGCCACAGCTACTTAACATATCTATGAAACCAGCTAAAGGTTATAGATATGTTAAATGACCATGACAGAGGTTAGCTGCAAAGCTGTTGCTATGCAAAACAGCTCTGAATGGCCCTGCTCCATGTCTCCCATCCTCCAGCTCAGATTTGTGGGGGTGAGGACATTCTCTCTCTATTTTTTTTTCCTAATATTTCCTGGACACCCTGAGTTCTGGACCCCATTACAAATCCCTATTTGGGGCCCCCCTCTTGGCTGCGCCCTGTTACAATATCATTCATTCATCATTTATCCCTCTCACCTCCCCTCCATTCATTCAGTATGATTTAGTATCCTTAATATGCCAGGCACTGTCCCAGGGACACTTCTACTATTTAATAACCTCCCTAGGGGCTAGAACCATATGTTTTAATTAACACAAATTTTTACCTTTGTAGCCCTACAATGTCATGAATACAAAAGACTCTCAGTAGACAGGGACAAAAGAATACTATGCATCAAAACCCTGGGCCAGGAACACTTGGACACACTGAGGATGACATGCTATTTGGCAGAAAACTTAGTTAGCATTTTCTCTTTGATACTGGGAATCTAAACTTCACATGTGACTTAAAATAAACTTTTTATTAGAAATACTCCATAATTTCACATCCTCTCGCCCCACCACAGTAAGTACACGGAGGCAAAAACTGCACCTTGTAAGTCTGTCTCCCCACTGGGTTTAGCTCAACACCTCACTCACATTTGTTGACCTATTGCTTGCTTTCTTTGATCTCACCATTTTCCTAAGCTTGATGATCCCATTTTCTCATAGGGAAACTCTTCAATGACAATTTCACTCCATTAGAAGGATTTTCAATTGACATCAACATTTCAGGATGAACTAGTCAGACCTGGGATGAAGGATGTCTGTCCATGAGATAAATCCTATTTAAATCCTTATGTTCAGGTTAAAGATATAAGAGAAGATAAAAGCAAATATCATCATAAGCCTCGTGGGAGTGCTCATTCTCCTGCCCTCTGCTGCCTCTGTGCTGTGCTGGATGATGATGGGAGGCCAGTGTGTGCTTTGAGTAACTCAGCAGATAAAGGAACCTGCACTGATAGGCAGCTACTGAGTGCTCAGCCGCTCTCACAGCTCAGTTATTGGTGCCACCTACTGAGCTGTCAAAATGGACTTATGTGAACTGCACCGGAGGCTCAAATTAGCCGATACACTTAAACGTGGGTTAATCACACACATGAGAGTCCCCCTTCCCTTCTCTGTCCTCCAGGGTGGTACTGAAGGTGGCTGTATGAACACATGAAGTGAGAAACAAACCCCCAATCTTTGTCAGTGTGTTAGACTCATCTTTTCTGGGCCTCGGTTTCCTCACACTGCAAAAAGGAAGAAATGCTCTAAACTCATAGGTTCTGTAAAGATCAGTTAAGATAGTGGATGAGAAGGGGATCTGTGAATGGTATTGTGCTAAAAGCAAAATGTATCCATTTAATCATTTTATGCTAAAAAAAAAAAAAAAGAGTCCTCAAGTGCACAGAATTTGTGAGTTTCCTCCCAAAACTGTTCCTCCTCTAATCTTTGCCAACTCATTCAATGCCCTTCCACTTAGGCATGTGCTCAGGTCAAAAAGCCTGGAGTCTTCCTGGATTCCTTCCTTTACCTCACCTTCCACACCTAGTTTCTAAACAAGTCCTGTTAATTTCACACTCAAAACATTGCCCAAACTGGCCCATTCTTAGTCTAAGCCAACAACCGTCTCTGGCCTGGACTGTCTAGATGGCATTCTAACTCTTCTCCCAGCATTTACTTCTTCCTGATGTTTCATTCTTTACATACTGAGTGACAGATTTACAAGTATAATCACATTATTCCTTTACATAAAACCCTCCCAGATTTTCCCTTCCCAAGTTCAATGAAAGCCAACTTCCTTACCTTTGCCTACAGGGCTACCATGTTGCCTAACTCTCAAGTCCTTTGCATAGTAGACAATGGCAATGGGGTCCTGGGGTTACACAAGGTGACTGTCCTGAGTGTGGAGTGCTCACTTTTCCCCTCTGCGGGTCCTTGTCCCGATACTATGGACAGCCAAATGGTCTTCCTTCTGCCCCCCACCTGCCAAGCACTGTCCAGACTCAGAGCCTCTGCATTTGCTGTTGCTGCTTCTTCAGAAACCCTTTTCACCCAGGATCACATTATCATATTTGCCTATGTGTTTGTTGTCTGTCCCCATGTCCTTGGATAGAGTGGCATGAGGGCAGGAGGTACCACCTTCCTAGTGTCTGCAATAGTGCCTGTTACATGGCCACAACAAGAAACATCTCTTAAATCAATGAGCAGAAGGTTGATTACCACCATCTTGTAGACTCCTTTTCCCTTTGCTCTGTGCACAAATGCCAGTGCCTTCCCAAAGCTGGAAATGAGCTTAAGGACAGGGTCAACCAATCTGCAGTGAGAGCCTCTTCGTTGTGTAAAGAGAACTACCAGGCGCATATTTGGCAGACTACATGCCCACCACTGTTCAACACGCATTTATTCAGCACCCTCATTTTTCTAAGTGCAGAAGGGAGATGTGAAGAACTTTAGTCATAATGGAAGAACCATCTGGCAGGAGAGACAGAAATGGAGACAGATCATTTCAACCTATAATAACAGATGCTCCGGTGGAAGGCACTTAGTCCTACTTGGTGGCACATGAAAGGCATGGCAGGCAGAATAATGACTCATGATGTCCGAGTCCTAATCCCCAGAACCCGTGAGTATGTGACCATTCACAGCAAAGGAGAATTGAGATTGTAGATGGAATTAGGGTTGCTAATCAGCTGACTTTCAAAAAAAGATTAGTCTGAATCACCTGGGTGGGCACAGTGTGATCACAGAAGTCTCCAGATGGGAAGAGGGAGATAGAGGAGGAGAGCTGGAGAGATGCCATGTGAGGAGGACTTATCCCACTGTTGCTGGCTTTCAGGTGGGGAAAGGGGCCCTAAACCAAGAAGTGTGGGTGGCCTCTAGAAGCTGGAAAAGGCAAAGAAACAGCCTCTCCCCAGAGCCTCTGGAGGAACACAGCTCTGCCAATACCTTGATTTTAGCCAGTGGGACCCATACCAGACTTCTGACCGACAGAACTATAAGATAATAAATTTATGTTTTTTAGTCACTCAGCTTGCAGTCATTTGTTACAGCAGCCATAGAAAACTAACACAAAGAGGAAGAGGTGAACTTGCTGATGTCGCCTCTGGTGGGAAGGGACAGGCAATCGTAAGACCTATCCTGTCCTGGACAGAGCCCTCTTGAGGCTCTGGTGGGCTCATGTCCTTCCCTGGGGAAACTTCCTCCTAGGTGTTCCCTCAACTGGGGTTGTCTTGAACCTCAAATTCAGGATGCTCACGCAGTGCCCATGGCTGCTTTGCCATTGATGGCTTGTCATGGATGATAATGACCGGCAAGCTAGCCTTGAAATGTCCCAACATCAGAGCAGCCAAGGACACCTTTAACATCATGGCCACCCTTTTCCATCCTGTGTCCCTGGAGGCTGCTTCTGTGTGCCCGAGCTGCTTTCAGCCTCCATGGTCTTCTCATCCAAGACCCCGAGTGGGGGGAGGGCGGGACCTGTGCAGGTGTCATCTAATAATGAATGATACTCATCTCCAAAATTAATATGCTTTCCAGTTCTTAGAAAAATCCAGTCAACTGGAGGCTCCAGGATGACTAATTGACAGAACTGGTTAAATTAATCACAAATGCAAATGAGGATGGAGGAATTCTGTTTTTACTCCATGGCTTGGGCCTGCTCTGCTGTTAATTGCTGCCCAGAGAGCTTGAATGGGGTACAGACACAGGATTAGGGAGGGGGACAGGCTCAGTGAATTCTGCAACTTGCAACAAAGTCTCTGTTTTGGCTTTTCTCCAGAAGGATTGGGGCTGGGGGTGGATGTCTGGGTGTGTTTATCAGCCTATCATCAGCCAAAAGCATTTTTATTAAGAGCCTTGTCTTTTTAACCTAACCAGTCCCTCCCCCCCCCCCCCAAACACTGTTAATTATGCCCCTGATCAAAACTGAACCACTTTTGGAAGCTGTGCCAAACTTTGGAGGTTTTAAGATTCACTGCAGCTGCCGTCTTAGCCGATGCCTTTGGACACATTCCATTCAGAGAGAGACCTGGGTGAATGAGCTGTAGGTATATTAAGGGATCCAGTGGCCTCTGGAACCAGGACACGGCACTTCAGTTTGTAGGTGAGGTGAAGAGTAGGTCAGTGGATTTAATGTCTGTCTGAGGACAGGGTGAGTTCTGCATTTGCAACTGTTGGGCCAGGGTATCTAGCCAATGGGAATGATATAAAATGGAGCCCCATGAAATCATCCTTCTGGATGTTAGCAAAAGGTCATGCTCTTTCTCCTGATGCCAAAGACCCAGGAGAGTGAGAAGAAGGAATTCTTCTCTTGGAAGCAGACAGACCTGGGTTCCCATCTTGGCTTCTGCACTGTGATGTGAGGCAATTTCTTCCCCTCTCTGTGCCTCACCTGTACATGTGGTTACTAAGACCAGTCTTCCTGAGCTGTTGTGAGACATAAATAAGACACAGAAGGGCTCAAGAATAACATCTGTCTCCCAGCACTACATGCACCTTTGGAGGAAACAGAGTTTCTGATTTGGATCAAGCTTGGCCCCATTCGCATTGGCTCTCAGGCCGTTTCGCCAATGACCACACTACTTAAGAAAATATCTGAGAATTTAGGGCCTAAAGCACTTACACCATTCCCCTCACCAACACTTTTGTGACTATAGGAGTAAAACTACAATCTGGGAGTGGATCTGGAAAACAGGAAAGCTGCCCATGTTCCATCGCCCTGACATATGCCATTCACACAGTTGCTGCCTGTCTCTGCCTGCACCCTCATCGCCATGCTGCAGCATCAACGGTGGGTTTGTGGCTTTGCATCCCGCTTTCACACTAATCACAAGCACTTCCCCACTTACTCCATCTTTAACTGTGTCCACAGGCTGTTGGTGAGTTTCTTTTCCAGCACCCCTCACATTACCCCTTTCCCTGCCCCTATTCTCAGGAGCATTTCACCTGCTGCTTTTAAGCTGTTAACACGAACTCTGCTTCTTCCAGGCACTCTCACCTCCAGAGTGGCTTTCACATAGGAAACAGGCTCCTCAGAGCCTCAGGGGCTCTAAAGTCAATTCACCTTCCCTTTGTTGAGAGAAAAGTATTTCCACACCACAGGAAGGTGTCCAGGCATCATCACTATAAAACACACAGACAACCACGGAGGGCTAGAGGGCCTCAATGTACAGGCTCCCCTCACCCCGGTCCTCTGGTTCCCCACCACCTTCTCCTTTTTTAAAAAAAATCCTCCCCCAAGGATATTGTTATTGATTTTAGAAAGAGAGGAAGGGAAGGAAAGTGGGAAAGCAGGAGCAGGGCGGGGGGAGGGAGAGGAAGGGGAGCGGAGACACACACACACACACACATACACAGAGAGAGAGAGAGAGAGAGAGAGAGAGAGAGAGAGAGAGAGAGAGAGAGAGAAACATTGATGTGAGAGGGAGACATCTATCGGTTGCCTCCTGTACACACCCTGATCGGCAATTCAACCCTCAACCTAGGCTGTATCCTGACTGAGAATGGAACCCACAAGCTTTTGGTGTACAGACCACACTCCAATCAACTGAGCCACTGGGCCAGGACCCCACCACCTTCCATGAGAGGATAAGAGCCACGAGCACTGTGGGTGAGGGGCTGTGCCCGGAGCCCTGCCACCCAGAGGAAAGGATCGGTGTGGCACCTTGCCTGGGCAGCCTGTGGGAGTGAGCCTGCGGTCCACACCTGGAGGAACCATCAGCTCCAGGGCCTGTGCTCTGGATTGTTTTCATGTCTGCCATTAGGGGCTGAACTGTGTCCCCCCCAGATTTGCATGCTGAAGCACTAACCCCCGATACCTCTGCATGTCTCTGAAGGCAGGGTCTGTGAACAGGTAATCAAAAGAAAATGGGCAGTCCCTAATGCAGTATGACCAGTGCCGTGGGAAGGGGAGTTTTAGACACAGGTGTGTGCAGAGGGAACACAAGGTGAAGACAGAGGAAAGATGGGCTTCAGCCAGCCAACGACGGGGGCATAGGACAGATTCTGTCCTCACAGCCCTCAGAGAAACCAACCCTGCTGACTGCTTGATCTCAGACTTCCAGGCTCCAGAACAGCAAGAGTATGAAGTTTCACTGTTTAAGTCATCCAGTACCTGGCACTTTGCTGCAGCAACTCTAGTCAATGAATACCGTCTTTTATGTCTTCTCCCTTCTGCCTGCCTTTCCACCAAGGATGTTCAGTGGAACACCACTGCATGTTGGGCACTACACTAAGTACTGGTCATTCAGTGGTGGGTAAGAAAAGTAAGGTCCCTGCCCTCATGGAGGGAGAAAAGCAAGCTTCTATAGATGAGTGCTATGAAAATAATTAAAAAAATAAAATCTGGTGGTAAGATAGGAATAGGGTGCGAATGGGATGAACAGAGAAGTCCTCTCTGAGGAGGTGACATTTTCCCAGAGATCTAAAGAGTGAGAACTATCCAGACAAGTGGGAGAGCATTCCAGGTAGAGGAAAAGCCTATGCCAAGGCCCTGGGGTGGGAAAGGGCAGGGTGTATTGGAGGTACAGGAAGCAGACCTGCATTGCCAGACTACATGGAGCTGAGGTTAGAGAGGGGTAGGGGGCAGATCCAAGCAGGGCACTGGAAAGGTGTTCAGATTTAATCCCTCTTTCACTCCCTAGGTTGCCATTCATGATACCTGGCCAGTGTCTTCACTCGACTCCCAATACTCTTGCACCAAAAGGGAAAAGCATGATGCAGACCAGCCAGTTGCTGCCGCCATCAGCACCCTATTGTTTTAGCCATAAGAATCTCAAACAGCAAACCCACCCGTCACCACCACCAGAAGCCATAGGGAAAAAATAGAGACATGAGGGACAGAATCATCTCTTTCACCCCCTGCTGAGTATGCAGAGTAAGGGACATATGGAAATTAATATATGCAGTTCTGATAACACAGATCTCCTTGGCATTTTGATTAAACCCTGACGGTTATTAAATACCCTCCTTCTCAGAGCTCATCTCTGAAAGCCAGTGTTGCTTTTCATCTTAACCTCTGATGAACTGTCTCAATTGCGATCACACACCTTGGCTGAATTGTGGTCGGCTCGAGGCTGGCATTGGAGGAGGATGCAGAAAATCAATATGAAATGTCAGGCGAGAGGTCAGATTGAACTTGTTTTCCTGGCTGGCAGGAGCCCGGGGCTGCCGCTTCCTGAGTTGAACAAAGGGAGATGTGTACTGAAGAAGGTCGGCACTCTGGACAAGTCAGGAAAATGAATTTCATTTGCTCCTTAATTAGATTAGGAGGCTGACGGCTGGCAATTCAGAGTGCTGCCAGTGTTGGGATGGGGCGTGGGGAGGCAGGGCTGGGGCGGAGGCCTGCAGGCTACAGTGAGCTCCTGGGTCTCACTAGGGACTGTCCCCAGGATGTAGGGTTGTGTGGGACCCAGGCTGGGAGTAGGAGCAGCCTCTGGGGGTCCCTGGGTGTGCAGCTGGGCAGGTCTCCAGCTTCTGTGGGCACCATGGCACTTTGCTGTTCTCAGTCTTTAGGCCCCAGTCAGTGGTCACTGCCTTGGGTTATGAAGTCCTTGTTATGTCCCCTCATAGCACCACATGCCTCTCTTTCATAAGTTATTACATCTGCAGTTAACACATTTCTCCTCCTTAGACACAGTGATGGCGAATTTTGTGCATAAACCTGACTGGGCTGTGGCATGCTCAGGTATTTGGTCAAATGTCATTCTGAGTGCTACTATGAGCTGAACATAGTAGCTCATAGTAGTATGGATGAACTGAACATTTAAATTGAGAGACTGAGTAAAGCAGATTACCCTCCCCATTGTGGGTCTCTATTTGTGAAGGCCCAAATAGAACAGAAAGGCTGCACCTCCCCAAATAAGAGGGAATACCTCTGTCTGATGCCTTCGAGCTGGGACATCAATGTTTTTTTCCTGCATCTGCCCTTGAACTAAAACATTGGCTTTTCCTGGGTAATGAGCCTGCTGGACTTTGGACTAGAACTACATCATTGGCTTTCCTGGGTCTCAGGCTTTGAAACTGAGACTGGAACTAGACCACTGGCTTTCCTGGGGCTCCTGCAGTCCCACTGCAGGTGCTGGGACTTGTCAACTTCCATAATCACATGAACCAAATCCTTGTCATACATCTTGCTCATATGCACACCACATGCATACACACATGTATGTATATGTATGTGATATATATGAGTATCTCCTATTGGTTCTGTTTCTCGGGAGAACCCTCACCCTCACAGAGAGTGAGCTCTAAGTGGGAGGAAACTGGGTCTGGTTTTGCTTACCCTTACATCCCAGAGTCTGGTACAGCGCCTGACATATAGTATGTGCTCAACAAACACTAACTAAATAAACGAACAACTGAGCTTTGTGTATCTGGAGAAGAGTTGGAGTTTCAAGCACCTTACAGCTGCAGGCCCAGCACAGAGGGAATTCAGGAGAGATCATTGTGATAATAACTACTACTGTCACTTCTGGACCCAGGCCAGGCAGTCGCCATATGATGACATTTACTTCTCATGAACAGCCAACTCTAGGAGGCTGTCTTTACTACTTCTACTATCAAATGAGGAACTTGGGGCTCACAGGGGTTAAATAACTGGCCCAAAGCCACACAGCCATTGAGTGTCACAGTCAAGTGCTGATTCCAAAGCTTCTACTCTAAAGCATTTTAGTTCTGGAAGTTTCTAAGGCCTTGTCCTTTTTCCTTCTGGAGTTGAAGGTTCGTCAAACCTCCTATTCAGCTTATTCCTCAACACCCAGCACTCATGTGGGTCTTTCTGACCCTGAAGCCCAGGCTGGTGTCTGCCACTCTGGCTGTGAGCACCAGGGCTTCTCCTGCCACCTCTACCATCCACGTGGGGCTGGGGGCCCTTTGTGACTGGTTCTACTTTCGCTCACCAGAGAGGCCCTGCCCTTCCTCCTGAGTTAGCTCATGTCACCTCACTCACAGCATGTTCCAAACAAAACCCCAACCCTTCCCTCTCTTCCAGGGCTTCTGATTAGTCCCCATTCCACATGCCCTTATGTGAACCTTCAGGCATAAGTGTATTTATTGAATAAATATTTACTGAGCACCTACTTAGTATCAAGCCTCGGTAATATGATGTGAGCAAAACAGAGTCAGTTCTTCAGAGGGTTTGTAGTCTAGAGGGATGGACACAGAACATGAACACCATGGGTGGCAAACACCAATCTCTAAAATCCCATCACCCGTGGTTGTCTTAAAAGAAAATACTCTATTTTCCTCTCTTTTCCTTTCTATTTCCATGGCTACCATCCTTATCTAGGATACAAATTTCCATTTATTATCTTCCAGTTCTCCTATGCTTCTTCCCATCACCCCTGTGTTAATCTTCCACAAAATAGGAATTCTGTAACTTTGTTCTCCAGCCAAATGATTTTGAATTGCTCTCCACATGCTAGCAACTGGGGCACATGCAGGTATCCTTGAAGGTCATGGAGAAGGAGGTCAGGGATGCACGATGTGGTACTGGACGCCATAGGATCAGTGCTGCATCTTTTGGGAACATCAGTTTTGCTTACAGTTTGGGGTGGGTAGAAATGTAATTATTAAATTAAACAGAAAGACATTTTATGGGAATAAAATACATATAGAATTCAGTTGAAATCTGAAGATGAAAAAAGACTTCAAAAAAATCTGTAGTGGGCAGCATCTCCCAGGGTCTCTGGCATCTGCCTCTGGCCTCAGGCATATGTTGTTTTGTCTTTGCTGACAGGCCAGGCCACTCAGAGCACCTGGGAGAGGTTGGACTGCCACTGGGTGTCCTTCCTCCATAGCAGCAAGGCTCATGCCTGGCCTTAGCAGTGCTGTAGTTGGTGGAAAAAATTTAAGGACTGGCTACCTACCATAGGAGCCAGACTCTGGGTATAGAGTAGGCACTCAGTGAATGCATGCGTGAATGAATGAACACGTGAAGGCATAAACTTTTGACTTGGACCTTCAAGGACCATCACCCCTATTTGCCCTCATTTCCTCAATATTCTCCTTTCACTGAAACCTGAGAGTTCTTACTAAGACTCCTTAAAGGTTCCATGTCACTTCTTTAGTCCATTCTGTGTGTGCTGCGGGAGACACCCTTCTCTCTCTCTCTCTCTCTCTCTCTCTCTCTCTCTCTCTCTCTCTCTCTCTGTTTCCCACCAAATCAAATAGTACTTGTGCTTCCACTGCCCAGCTTCTGCCAGTCCTGTGAGGTCTGGCCCAAGTCCCACCCTCCTCTGAACATCCCAAGCCCCGGTTGTCTCCACCACTCCTTTGGGTAATAAAACACCCGCTGCCAGATGCACTGTCCCTGAAATGTTTCCTGGGTATCTCTGAGTTCATCAGCCAAATTTTAAATTCTACTATGTTTGTCAAAGCTCCATGACAAACCCATGAGGTGCATATTATTATTCTACCCATTTTACACAAGCAAAAACTGAGACTCAGCAAGGTTAAGGAAAGTTGGACAGTCATACAGCAAATCAGGGTTAAAACCTGGCTTTGACCTGGGTCTGTGGGAATCTAGAATCCACACAACCTACACATCACTACACTCTACATATCAGCTGCCCGCGTATAGGAGATGCTCTATCTTTCCACCGTACCCATCAGAGTTCTTAATAGTAACAGATACATCATAGATACAAGAAGATCATGCTGAAGGACTGACAGTGAATTTTAATCCAGAGCTGTTTAATCAACCGGGAACAATACCCCACCACTACCCCCTCAGGGGATAATGACATTTTTGGTTGTCACAACTTGCCTTTGTTACTGGCATCTCATGGGTAGAGGCCAGGGATGCCGCTAAACATCCTACAAGAAGACCCTCCCCTTGGAAAGGATTGTGTGCCCCAAATTTAGCAGTGCTGCTGTTAAGAAATCCTGTGTACATTAGAGTATTTCCTAACTTGTTCTCCATCTCTTTATTTTACAAGTCAGAACCCAATCTCCGTCCTTTTGTCTTCAAAGAATCTTCTCTAACAATGAATTCTGATCAGTTTACTTCCCTGTTACTTTAATGTCTGATCACTGATTTTGAGAAAAAAATTCAAGTTCTTTATCATGGCCATCATGACCAGGCCCCTGCATTCCATCTGAGTTTGGATTCTCTCCCTATTCTAAGTCACTCCCCATATACCAGCCTTATCAGTCCCCCTGCACTTCCAAAACATTATGATCTCTCGGGTCTCAGTACCTTTGCACATGCTGACCCTGCTACCTCATACACTTTCCCCCTTGTTGGCTTGTAAGTAAATACTGCCCAGAGATCAAAACCAGCATACACATCAGCGGGTATTTACTGTGCATCTATCATAGGCTGGGCACTGTCTTAGGTTCAGGGGAAATGGCTGTGAACAAAAGGGAATAAATCCATGCTCTCAAGAGCTGATGGTCTAGATCACAGGTGACAAACACAAGACCTGTGGGTCAAATCTGGCCTTCCACCTTGTTTTATCCTGCCCGGCATCTTGGTTCTACCCAGCAGCAGAGCTGAGCTCCTTGCCCCTAGTTAAGGAGTAGTTACATTTATACAGTCCTAAAATTACATTTGGCCGTTTGAATATAAGGGTGCAAGGGTGATGTGGCCCCAGTGAAAATGCGTTTGACACTCCTGGTCTAGATCCGCACTATCTACCAGAACTTCCTGCAATGGTGAAAATGTCTTAAATCTGTCCTGTTCAGTCTGGTAGCTACTAGCCACACATGGCTAATTGTGGCTAGTAGCTACCATACTGAACGCCTGAAGTGTAGACAATCTGAATTGAAAACATGTTTCGAAGACTTAATATAAAAAAAATTAAAACATCTTGTTAACATTCTTAATTGTTACCTCATCAAAGCTCCATGACAAACCCATGAGGTGCATATTATTATTCTACCCATTTTACATAAGAGAAAACAGACTCAGCAAGGTTAAGGAAAGTTGGACAGTCATACAGCAAATCAGGGGTGAAACCTGGCTTTGACCTGGGTCTGTGGGAGTCTAGAATCCACACAACCTATATATCACTACACGCTACATACCAGCTGCCCTTTGCAATACTTCTCATAGCCAATGAGCAATGAAAAACCATCAAAGTGACCCAGCTCTGCACCTCTCCTAGCCATACACCCACACAGAGAGTCCTTCTATCATTCCTGACACATAGGAATTGAAACTTAAAACTGGGTGCATGGGAGGTAAAGCTCTTCCTTTGTGGCTCTCCTAGGCACCTGCAGTGGCCAAGCAGCACCTTGCAGAAGGTGTGGCTGGACAAACAGAGCTGTAGTCACTCCTGAACACCTTGGAAGCTGCATATGATGTAAGCCAACACTGGACATGGATGACCACTGCCTCCCAAGCACCTTTACTCTGGGGAGTTTTCTAGGAAGCCTTCCTACCAGCTCCAACCCAGCCTGTCGACCACAGTGCTTGCGGTGAGTGCCAGCTAACATTTGCTTCACCTGCTGGCATTGGATCAGCTTCTGGCCTCCAAGCACTCAGCCCCCACTGGTTTGGAGCTGCTTTGGTCTGTCCATGCCCTGCAAACTCCAGCGTGACTCTGTGACTCTGGCTGCCCTTTACCCCTGTCCCTTCTCTGCAATTCTTCCCTGGAGCCCACTAGAACCATCGGGACTTCTAGAGTGCTGGCTCCCAAAGCTGCAAAGCTCCAAGAAACCAAGAATCCATCCCCCTGACTACTATTCTTTTGAAAACATATTGAGGTATGATTGACATATAACATTATATTAGAATCAGGTATGCAACATGATTTGATATATATAATGTGAAATAATCACAATAAGCCTAGTTAACATCCATCACCACACAGAGTACACATTTTTTCTTGTGGTGAAAACTTTTAAGATCTACCGTCTTGGCAACTTACAGATATACAACACAGTATGATTACCTTGATCACCATCCCCAGATGCCATACTTGGTTCCTTGTGTATTCTCAGCTGCCAGCACAGGCCAGCAGGTCCTGTTAGCGGCTCCTGCCAAGGTCTGTCCAGAAACCACGTGCTCCTCTCCACTGGTGCACCCCGCCCCCATCTGAGCCATGTCCATCTCCTGCCTGGGTACTGCACCAACCCCCCACTGTTCTCGCCCTTTCCCCCATAGGTTCCTCCTCCCCACAGCAGCAAGACTGAGCTTAAAACATAATTCAGAACATGTCACCATGCTATGTGACAGGGCTCATGTCTTATTCATCTCTGCCTTCCACAGCCCGCAGCAAATGTTTGCGGCATTGACTGTGAGGTTTCATCTTTATTGAAACACCCAAAGTGGAGTGGACTCCTGAGCCAGGCGGACACTTGTGGTTTCTTTGTTCCCAGTATGTCTAATGTAGAGAAGGAGATCAAATCCTCCAGGTGGGCGTGGCCCTCTCCTCCCGAGTGTCAGGAGTCCACCCACCCGCCCCCATCAGCTCTGGGCTGCTTGCTACTCACACTTGGTGTGCCTGTCACACAGGGCAGACGCCCTCATGTCGCATAGCCGGATGGTCCCTTTGCTGCTGCTGTACACGAAGGTATTGCAGTGATGCGGGTGGAACTCCGCGGCTGTGATCACCTCTGTGAGCTCCTCCATGTTGGCCGGCTTGATGTCGACGATATCTGGCACAGACGAGTCAAGGAGTGGCCCAGGGGGCGGGGCAGAAACTTGGGGTGGGCCGGGGTGAGTGTCGGGCTGTACTGCTGTATTTTAGAGTGACGTGTTAGCATTGACCAAGCATGGTGGAGCCTCATAAAACTCTGTGGGCAAACAGCTAAGTGTTAATGGTCCCAGGCAGATGCGGCCCAGGGTTACCCAGCGGTAGGAGGCAGTATGAGAACTCGGGTCTCGCCAGCCCCCTTTCCAGTAGTTTTTCACCCTCCACAACATGCGGAGGTCCCACCGAAGTGACCTGCTCATGCAACTGTGCTAAAACGTGCCAAGTGGCACGGACTGTCATTTCTCATTTTACAACAGTGGTTACAAAACTTGTCCCATTCCAACTAAATAATTCAGTGTATTTGAATCTTTACCCAGACTCCTGGGCTGATAAATAATATGTACAATAGACTGTAAACCTTTTCCCACGCAATCTCTGAGATCTTCCTTAATATGTTGATGATGATGATGATGATGATGAAAGCTACTGCCATTTACTGAGTGCTGACTCTAGGTCAATAGCTGTGCGAAGCACATCACATACTTTATATCATTTAATCCTTCTAACAGCTCTAGAGTCATTACTTTTCTCATCCCCATTTTCCAGGGGGTGGGAATGGAGGCTCAGAGTACGTAAAGTAACTTGTCCTAAGTCACAGGGCTAAAGAGTGGCAGCTCTACGATTTTACCCCAGCACAAAATTTGTGATCTTTAGTAAGTATGCAAAACTTCTCATATTGAAGATACACATGGGCTCGAGTCTCCCTAAGCTGTGATTGGCTTTAGGGCTTGTGTGGGAGTTGAAGCATCAGAAAGAAGCTGTGCAGTGGTGTGGTGGGAGAGTTTTGGCCTGCTATGAAATATACCCTTAGTGTATCATGTTTTTTATTTTTTCTCTTCTTTTTCCTTTCTGATCAAGAATTATTTTACTTGTATTTTTAAAGACTACATCTTTGTATACTGCAATGAAACGTTTGGCCTTCACTTATGAAGGTGACTTAGAAACACACACCTTCAGTGGGGTGTTTGGTATATACACAGAGGCATGGGTTTGGGCTGACCCCTTCATACCCCCACCGCGAGCTCATGAGGACCTGGGTGCAGGTTGGGAGGCATCTGGCTGGGGTGAGGTGCTGTCTGAGGACCCAGGAACTTCCTGCAAAAGAACAGGCCTCGTGAGGTAGATGCTGTTGTATGGAAAAGCTGACCAAAATTATTGCCACTTTTCCCAGCCTTTGCAACACAGAGTGATCTTTGTGATTTTTTGCTCCACCTGTATATCATCAGGTAGTACTTTTTGCATGACATTTTTTTTTTCCGGCAGATCAACTGAAATCAACTCACTTTACTTAGCCTTGTATAAACACTAATCCAATATTCATAAAATCATGGGTATAATGAGCTAGTTACATTTTTAATAACATGCATGACAATAAATACATAACAATTAAAATCAGAACATTCACATGGGTGCCAGGACTTTAGGTACCCGTTTTGGGAACATGGTATTGTACCGACAGGCAGTAACTTGACACAGACTATGCTATTAGACTGGGACGGATGAAAGCTCTCTGTGATCTTTATGGTCAGTAGCACAGCCCCTCCTCAGAGTTTAGATGAAGTACAAGGAAATGCACTGGGGTTTTTAGTTACACCGATGAGGTGTTCATCTATGATCAGACATCACCTCCGCTTCTGTTACGACAACGTCAGCATGAAATTTGTTGTAATAAGGGCTCTGTATTTGCCTGGGTCCTCCACTACCTCTTATAAATCCAAAATTAACTTGAGGCCACGCTAACATTACATTTCACTACAGTTGCCCCGCAGACCCAGATGCGAATATTACTGAGGTCTCCAGAGCATGTGGCTCCCCTGGGTCCACAAAATGCCACCTTTCAACTCAACTGCTGCCAGAGTCATAAATATTATTGCAGCTAGCCCCCCACTCTGGGGAGTGGGAGCCCGTGCCTCCCAGAATGAGACACCCCCCCCATGCCCTGGGCTGGTGGCCATGACAAGGGGTGGGGTAAGCAGAGGTCAGTATTCAGCTGTGGTCAGATTTCATCATCCTCCAGAAAGAGCCTCCACAACCTACTGTGCCAGTGAGCAGGTTTTTCTTTTCCCAAAATAGGGAAAGAAAATCTGGTGTCAGCTTTCTCAACCTCTACAGTGTAGCTCTAAACACCAGATAACTGGAAGAGATCTTTGCTGTGTGGGAGGGGAGGTGCCACATCCATGGTTATTTTTTTCCGGCCTAAAAATAAAGCCCCAAAGTCAGAATGTGTGAAAATGAAGTGTTTAAACATATCTCTGAAACCAGCAACCTCCACAGCCATCAAGAGCACCACCATGGGAGGTGACCACTGAGCCCGCTGCCTCTAGATCCTCCCCCACCACCTTGGACCTCTCTGTTTGCCCATCACCCCTCATCCTAAAGCAGCTCCCTTAGCTCTAGAGTGCTTGTTTGGGTCTGACTCTATGGGGGTCAGGGGATAAGCTGTGGCTCTATACCTCTTCTTTTTAATCCTTACCCAAGGATACATGCATTATTTTGAGATGGGGGAGAGAAAGGGAGAGAGGGAGAGAGGGGGAAAGGGAGGAGAGAGGGGGAGAAAGAGGGAGGGAGGGAGAGAGAGGGGGAGAGAAAGAGAGAGAGAGAGGGAGAGGGAGATAGACACGTTGATTGGTTGTCTCCCATACATGCCCCCCTGTGGGATTGAACCTGCAACCTTTGGGTGTATGGGACAATGCTCCAACCAACTGAGCCACCTGGCCAGGGCATCTACTCCTCTTTTAATAACCATGATGATAAGGACGAGGAAGAAGAATAACTACCTGCAGTTAATGGCTACCAAGTGCCATGTACTGTCTTATTTGACCTTCATCTCAGCCTTATGAGGTCAGTCCTATTAATAGGCCCATTTTTCAGCAGAGGAAATAGTGAGGGAGATAAATTACTCAAGGTCATCTGACCAGTAGGGGGCAGCGCTGGGATTGAACCCGTTTGTCTAACTCGAGCCTGGGTTCTTGACCACATGTCACTCTCCCTGATGAGTGTGGTTCAGTCTGGCTCTCTTGGAACTAACTCCCTTGGCTAATCTGAGAGGGAGCTGTCTTCTGCTTTCGGCCTGTGCTCTCTCAATTCACCATCTACTTTGGGAGCCACATTTTTCAGAACCACAATTGGGACACAGTATCTGACCTAGAATTTTTTTGTGTCCTATGGTAAGATTTTTTTTTTTTGATCCAGAAGTTGGGACAGAAACATGAAGAGGAATTTTCTCAATTGTTATCAGAGGGAGAATTTGCTCAGTTCTAGAAACATTGGGAGAAGCAGTCCAATTACCTAACTGAGTAGGTATTCAATGGCTTACAGGGATGACAATAGAGCGTATTTCATGTCTGCCTCATAGAGAAGCCTGGGCCTCTTCCCTTACACTCTTGTGAAGAGAGATATGCACCTTCAGTCCACGTGGTTTTGCCCTTCATGTTGGGAAGGAAGGAGAAAGGACATAAGCAATGCATGGCTCCCTGTGTTATCTTGAAAATGGAATGATGCATTTTGACAGCCAATTTTCTCTTCCCCATCCTTTAGAGCTCTCTATCCAAATTATTTCCCTGTTGTCCCAAAGAACTAAGTGGCAAAAGCAAAACATAGCATTGGATTCACGGATAATATACAAGGCAGACAGCCAACAGATTGCTATTAAATTAACCCTGGGGCTTGACAGATCTCTTCTTCCTGACCCCTACAGCTTATGGTGTTCCTTATTAAGGCTGAGCCCAGGCAAATTACCTCTGCTAACAAAAGGGGTTAATCTGCCTCTCTGCTAGGGCTCTGGAGGCAGCTCTGAGGGTGGGAGGGGGCACAGCCAGTTTGGCAGCTGAGCTCCACGCTTGGAAGGCAGAAGGGGGAAGGCAAGGGTACCGCTGTGCCAGGCAGTGGCCTAAGGCAACATTTCAAATAATAATTGAAGATGCTGGGAGGTCAGACCTTAAGAGATCAGCTTCAAACAAATATGCCAGAGCCATAGGTGGCATCAGCAATGGGGTGAGGGAATGGAGGGGGTTGTGGCAAGGTGCTAGGGGGCGGCATGGGGGCCATGCAGGAGTCACGTTCTCAATCCCGAGTTTGGAAAAATATTTCTATTAAAAAAGCCTACATTTGCAATGCAACATTATAAAATTTTGAGAACAACACACACACACACAGAACTAGGGGAATAGTAAGTAAATGTTGATTCATCTCATTAAATTGTTTATGTAATAAAATCCTAGGTCTGTTAAAAACATAGTATGAAAAATTCTATCTAAAGTATGATCATAATATCATTTAAAACTCATACTCTGAAAATGATGACTTAAAAGGCAAGATACCAAATGTTAGTGATTGTTCTATCTGGGTGGGTTTATTTTAGGACAGAAAAAGATATTTTCTATGCTTATCTATCTGTATGTACATAATTTTAGGTGAGGAATGTCAGATACAAAATATATACAGTCTGACCACAGCCAGTAAAAAAGTGAGTGAGTGTGTGTATGTGTGTGTGTGCGTGTGTGTGTGTGAGAGAGAGAGAGAGAGAGAGAGAGAGAGAGAAGAAATAGGAAACAGGAAGGAAATGTAGTTATATCTTAGAGGGGAATTAGAGTCTAGGTAAGCATGTAAGTTATCCTTTAGTAACTCTAGCTTGGGTCCATTCATTTATTCATTCATTCCTCCACCTACTCCATAAATGTTCACAAAGAATCTGCCAGTTCTCTTCTGGGTGCAGAGAACATAGCCTGATACATGCAGCCTAGAGCCTAGCAGGGGACCTGGTCACTAAACAAGGTAAATAAATATTATATATAGGATATTAGGTAGTAATGACTGCTACACAGAGAAATAAAGCAGGGAAGAGTGTATGTGTGTAGGGGGGTGGGCAGGGTGTGTGTGTGTGTGTGTGTGTGTGTGTGTCCTAGATTGGATAGGAGAAGGCTTCCTGGATAAACCAAGAGGTAAATTTTTTTCTTCTATTTTCTTATTTATTTTTCTGAGCCCTTATAGTTGAGTTAGCTAGCATTCACTTAAAATTGTGGTGTAAATTCCCTATATACACATCAAAATTAGGAGATGAGATTACAGGTCATTTAATAATCTCTACAGTGAATACATGTTATTAAACAAAGAAAATAAACATTAAAAAAGTAGTTTCCTTGGCTTCAAACCATTCGTGAGAGCGTTGGACACCAGGAGCCTCATCTCTATGGGTAAAGTTCAAGATAATATGATAAATACTGATGATAACAAAATGGAGTCAGGAAAGTGGGAAAAATTTGTGCTTCCAAATCTATTTTGCTCAGAGAACTTGGGAAAGTCATTTTGTTTCTCTGGGTTTCTCTCTTCCCACCCCCCACCATGGTTTTGCTTCTCTGGTTGAACTCTTGATTACTCACCCTCAAGGTTACATGGGACATAGTAACAGGGATGGAGTTTTATATCTTGGCATTTCCAGTGCACATAGGAAATGCTCAATAAATGTTTATGGATTTTACTTAAATTCCTCATGACTTAGCAGTCTTCCATGGGCATATGTAAAAATGCAGAAAGCCCACAGTTAGGTCAATAGGCCAAGATGCCAGGCCTGTGTAGTGTGAAACATTTACATGTGGTTTTCTTAGAAGACAATGATAAGAACAAGGGGGCTGGAGAAATATTCCAAATAATAGTAATTAACGTTGCCATGCCTTCCCTCTGTGTCAGGCACTTTGCTAAGTACTCTATAGGACTGCCTCATTTAATCCTCAAACACCTGATAAGATGGGTGGTGGGGTTATCTCCCTTAACCGACAAGGAGATTGAGGGTTAGAGAGATGTAAAGCAACTTGTCAAAGTCACACAGGTTTTAAACATGAAACTAGATGCAAAACTAGTGAGTCTGACTCCAGAATCTGCATTCCCAAATACTAAGCTACAGTACTCTGAGGGAGCCCAGGGGAAGTCTGCAGAGTTGCATTCTTATCCTCTCCCCCTGAGGACCTGAGGCTCAAAGGGCTGGTCCTGTCAGGGGTGGGGAAGGGGGGCAGAGAAATTCCCCAGGCTCATAGGGCCCTAGGTTTGGCCTCTGATACAGAGCACCAGCACCCACATAAGCAAGGCACCAGGCCTGGGAAAACCCACCACGGCTGCCTGAATATGGGGAGGAAGGGCTTCCTCGGTGGCACACACAGGCCAATGCTGGATATGTCATTGCAAGAAATGCTCTCCTTTTATGCTAAATGCCAATCTGACACTGATATATACATTTTGGATCAAAGCACAGCAGCCACAGGGAGAGAAACTTGTACTGGGCCCTACAGCTTCCCCCAAAAGCCTGCCTGGCAGATTCCAACTGGATTAAAAGGCCACTGTCCATGGTACTAAGAAGTGACAGAGCTGAAAGCCATAAGTTGAAGTTATATAGCCCCTTGATCAGGGAATCAATTCACAAAGGGCCTCAGCTCAGTTGACAAATAATAGCTGATGCACCAGATGCTCATGCCAAGGTCAAAGATATAACACTCCAATTGGCTTCTCCCAGATAAAGCATTTCTCATGCCCATAGACTGGACTTCTGCTGACCTTTCCAGTCTTGCTTACACCATGTTTTACCTCACTTTGTGGCCTCTGGTCACAGTGGCCTATATACCACGCTCCCTCCTGCCACAGGACCTTTGTACATGCTGAACCAGTCTCTCCACACTTCTTTGACATGTTAACTCACACTCGTCCTCTTCCAGATCTCAACTCAGTAATCAGTTCCTCACTAAAGCCTTCTTTTATTCCTCAGTCTGTGTCAGATTTTCAAATATGCATCCATGGAACCATATTCCTCTTCTTCCCTAAACTTAAGTTTGTAATTATGTAGTCATTAATATGACTATTGGATGCAAGACAGTTTGTTTCTTTTCACTTGCATATCCCCATGGCTTAGTGCAGTGTCTGCCACCAATTAGGTGCTCTGGATACAGCTGTTGTGGGCTGTATCTTTACTTTGACTTGACACATGTATATTAAATAGGTCCTATATGGGACTAGGTAAGAGCCTAGGTCAACTCATTCTTAGTCCTGACAGTAGAGTTCAAAGGATCCTAGATATAGCACAGTTTTCATAAAGAAGCAATATTACCTTATAGCGACTTTCCTGTATTGAAAAGTTAGGGCTGCCTCTTGACCTAGAAAATCACTTATCTAAAAATGAGTTATTTTTGTAGTTAATACAATAACTACATGTAGTTAACCAAGTGAGACCAAAGTTAACCACTTTAAACCAGAACCTGTTATGCAATACAGGGACAGACTGGCTATGGATGGGAAGGAGAGAATTCAAGACCAGGTACCATGAGGCTAGGAATGCCCCACTTTGATATGGTGCTAAACACAAGGCCCTGAACCTCAGAGATCCTGAGAGTGTCTGGTATGATGAATAACAAACATCTTGGAAAAAGAGCACCCAGCTGCAAAGCCAAAGGAGAAATCTAGGACTGAGAAGGTAACTCAGATGATGAATTCTGCTGAACATTTGACTTTTGACTTTTCTAGTTTCCTTGTACTTTCAATAATAATTAGGATTGTATCAGGCTCTGTTTATTGATCATTTACTGAGCAAAGCACTGCCCCAAGCATGTATGTGTGTGCGCATATGTGCATGTGCGCGCATATGCATACACACATGTGTGTGCGTATGTATACATACAGCTGTTCAGTCAATCAACATTTAAAAACACTGACAAATTCTCACAATCCTGTTTGATAATCATCTACTCCATAGGTCATGGAATAGAGGCTCGAGTAAGTTAAGACACATGTTAAAGTTTACACAGCCAGCAAGTACAGCAGAGCTGGGTGAGAACTTCAGGCTTGTTGGGCTCAAAGCCTGTGCTCTCAACCATAATTCCAATGTCACACCAAACACCAGTCACTGGAAATTATGACTTTTTAAAAAATCATATCGCAAGACCACCTGCCTTACTATTCACTTAAGAATTTTCTTTACATAAACATACTCTGTAATTTAAGTGAATTTTTTAGTACCTGTGAAATCACAGGAGTGATGGTTGTATTTTATAGGATTCATGATCATAAATACCTAATTATGAAAACAAAAAAAGTCCACCTAGCGTTTGGAACACCTTGCCTGCCACCTCAGGGGTACTCATGCCACACATTGGGAACTTCACATCACTCTGTCCCAAACCATGAGGCATTACAGAAGTGGCGCTGAGCAACACAGGATTTGATGAGACCTGCCTGGTGGTGGGTGTGTTTCTGAGGCTGCTTTGAAAGGTGGCCGTTCCTACTCCAGAGGTGGCTGCACTCCAGGGGTGATAAGCCAAAGGGTCCTGGTTTGTACACTCAGTGCTTACAGTGGTCTGGTTGAAAATGACAATATAGATATCAGTTATCATCATTCTCATGATGATGATGATGATTTTACATATGGCTCTTTAAGGGTGAATGGCCCAGTCTCATTCGTATGCTAGCATCTGGCACACTGTCTGACATCTGCAGAATATAATCTAAACTGTGCTATTAATATTTCCCCTTTGCATTCTCCCCAAGGCATCTGTCTCCCAAAATGCCTAAATAAACTTCCCTTCCCCTTGAAGGCCTAGCAGCAAAATTCAGAAAACATGTCACCTAGACTGGGGACAGAAGCAGCTCCAAGTGACAGCAGCTGAGCCTGAACAGATTTCTGGCTCTTGGATTAGATGTAAAGGGAGAAAGGGAACCACCACCCACAGTCATTCTGTTAGCAGCTACATGTTCAGGCAAAATCTGTAGACAGGTTCTCCCAGGCTCAGACAGGATGTGGAGCAACAAAAGCTGCCAGTTGTTTCTCAGTGTCTCCATAATCAGCTCTACCTGCTTAAAACCTTCTTCCCTGAAAAGCCTTCTGGAGCTACTGAGCACTCTTTTGTGATGCAGAGGGGCTAGCTGTGTACCAAAACCAGGTTTTTTTTTCTTATTCACATATAGCTAAACTACACTTCCCAGCCTGCCTTACAGTTAGAAGTAGCCATGTGACTGACTTCTAGCCAATGGAATGCATACTATTTTAGAGGTAGGCTCATAGGAGTCTCCCATGTGTGGTCCACCACAGTCTTTCCCCTTGGCCATCCTGCTGCAGATAAACAAGGTGATAGGATGCAAGGACCTGAATCTCTGACTTGGAGGAATCAAGTTTGCTGGTGGGGATGATTAATATTGGACTTTAGAAGAAAATCTGTTATGTGTTTGAGCCATTATGGGGTCTATTTTATATCAGAACATTCAAAGCTTTAATATGACTAATATCCTCTTAAAGTAAAATTTCCAGGTTAGATTTCATGATCAACTATATACTAAATATCCCCACATGGAAGACCTATTCAAATTTGACACATTCAACCCAAATGGTACTTCCTCTATGTCAGAATGTTTCAGGTACTGGGATACAGGAATGGATCATACAAAGTCCCTTTTCACACAGAATTTACATTCAAATATGGGGGAACCCCAAATATACAAATAAAGAAATAATTTCAAATAAGGATAAGTACCATAAAGAAAACAGGGAGAGAGGGTTATTTGGGAGCTACTTGGGAGTTAATGGAAGTGTCTCTGAGGTGGTGACATGAGATTGAATTGTGAATGATGACATGTAGCTAGCCATGTGAGCTCTGGGGGCAGAATATTCCAGAAAGAGAGAACAGCAAATGCAAAGCATGAAAGTAGCAACAAGTTTTATCCAGGAACAGAAATGAGGTTAGCTGGCTGAAGCTAAGTAAATGAGCGGAGATATGACAGGACATCACAGAGGGAGGCAGGGTCCAGACTGTGTGGCATCTTCCAGTCCAAGGTGAAGAACTTGTATATAATTCTGTATTCAGTGGGAAGCTACCAGAGTGTGTTAAACAGGGGAGGAATGGTATCTGAATTATGTGTTGAAAGGTCCACTCTGCTAGGGGAACAAGTAGCATGTAAGACAGCAAGAAAGAAGGAAGACCAGCCAGATTACTGCAGTCACACAGGTGAGAAAACAGTGGCCTTCATCAGTGTGGATTGGTGGCAGTGGAGATGGAGAGAAATGAGTTGATTTCAGCTATACTTTAGAGGAAGAAAAGGCAGGGCTCAGGGAGATTGATTGGGGATGAGGAGCCTGGTGAGTGACAAAAAGGACACTGACTTGTACCTCAGTTTCTCAGCTGCCTGGGTGGGAGACCAGGAACTGAGATCAGAATTTCAAACACCAAACACCAGTCACTGGAGAGTCAGGTTTGTGGTGGGATGGACCATGTGATATGGACTGAATAAATGTGATTTGTATTGTTAAATAGGGGTCAATATAGTACAGCAAAAATACTGGCTCAGACACTCAGCAATTTCCTTGCCTTCTCAGGATTTTAGCTAAACATGAGATAATCATACTGAAATTATGGGGTTGTTATTTCAAATAGACCCGTGGTGGGTAGAGACGGAAAAGAAGAGTGACGGGGACTTAGGATTACAAAAAATGTTTGGCGTCTTGATCTGGATGCTGGTTACACACTTGTGTTCTGTCTGGGAAAATTCACAAAGATGGCAAATTATAATATACCTCAAAATGAGATTCTATGCAGAAAGTTCCCAGTACAGTGTTTAGAACTCAGTAAATGGCAGCCACTATTATTTTCACTAGTAAGATACAGTAAAAGCCATGTAATGCATATCTGTGGTCCGTGCTGTCCATACAGGCCATTGAAGAATCCTCTAACGGGAGGAAGAAACCTTAACTGAACTCTAGGGTCTTATCTTACAGTTGATGAAGGTCACATCTAGTTTTAATTGAAGACACACAAATGCCTGTGCATGATACAACTTCAATCCAGAGCTTGTCCTGGCCCACAACTGGTAACCGGATACTTCCCCAACTTTGTTAGGATGAAAGCTTGTCATGGGTGTCAATGTAATTTAAAAGACAACCGTTCTCCACAGGGCCTAGTGTTTAGTTACAACCATCCCCTTCATTCCACTTTCCCTCAAGCCTGCTCTTACCTGAATACTCCTGATTCAAGCCAATCAGTGATTGGCCCCAAGGAAAGGATACTAAAACTTTGATTGGTTATTTCAAAGTTCCACAGGTTGATCCTCAGGTCATCAGCTGACATGTAGGTTTCATAGTCGCTGTTGACTGATATGGAGTTGATGTGATACGTGTGTGCATTGGCAAATACCCTCCGTGGCGTGGCCTCCACCATCAGGTCCATGGGTCTGAGGACAGGCACCTGGGATGCAAGAGAAACATGTCCTTTTAGGACCAAAGCTCTGCACTGAGAAAAGAGTGTGCATGTTTATGTCCTTGATTTCCACACTTAAAATTGGAACCACAACAAAGGAGCTCTGAGAGAAGGAGAAATAAATCACACTGTTCCTAGTCCCTTCTGTGCTTTTAAGTTCTACTCTTTTCTCAAAAAAATGTCACCATCACTTGGCCTTGATGGGCACTTTCATCCTTCATCAACTGTAAGCATTTTTCTAGGACCCTCTAGGTAGCCTCATCTCCCAGGGTCTTCAAATCTGTGTGTGTTGGTGGAGGGTGGGGTGCAGGAAGGGCGGTCTCTGGCATCCACAGCTGCTGTTCCAGATTGTTTTTAACATGAACACTTTTTTAAAAAGGAAGTTCAGGGAAAATTTTAGAAATGTGTAGCTCAATTTAGATTTAAATTGATCCTTCATGGCTTTGGAGGCCTAGATCCCATACGGGCTTGGTCCTCAATCCTTAGGGCATTGTGAGAAAACACATCATTACTCAAGACTGCAAGTTCAAATCCAGCATTGACATACAGGGCACCTATTGCCATCCTGTTACACCTGGGATAATGTTGGTTTATACTTATAGTCTTGGCATGCCTGGTCATGCCCACTTTCATGTCTATACTGTCCTAGTTTGGACAGTAAGTTATATGGTCATCACACAAATAAATAAATAAATGTGAACACACAAACATATATGGCAGTTGGCTATTATTTGTTGAATGAGTGAGTTGGAATATGGGAGCAAATGTTTTCTTCCCCACAGGTCAGAGAATGAGGCAGTGAAATAGTTTCCCACACATGAAGCTCTTCCTGGCAAAAGTGACCCAGGACTCATCACTCTTCTGACCGCCTCTTTGAATTCAAGGGCATTTCTGACGGCACGTGGGCTAACTGGCTGCTAAGAAAGTGAGTGTGGACACTCTGCCTGAGAGGGAGAGAACAGGCTAAACACAGAATGGGCAGGAAACACAGGTGTGGTCCTGTAACAGAAACAAGAAAATAAAAGGACTGGAAGAGTTCCCCGTTCAAGGAACTCATCTCTTACAATCCAACCCTAAATAATTTGATACCAGGTGGTTGATTAAGGTTTCTACTTTTGGATTTGTTTTAACCCAGGGGCTGAGGGGCAGAAGGTGAAATAAGGTTCAAATCTGTGAAGTGTGGTGACCTCTGCAATCTTTCACAAAACAGAATCGTCCAATTGAGTCTTGAAGGAGTTTAGCTCACTTTTGAGGGAGTTTTTAAATTAAATAAAAAATTCAAAAGAATTGCAGTGTCCTATACAGATGTGGTCCTGGATCTCCTGGAAACCAGAGGTGCCCTGAGTGGTGGATATAGGGAGAGCCAGGTGTCCTCTGAACACCAGGAAAGGGAGTGGGTGAAAGACTCTGTGAGCCCCACACACCCCGGGTTTGGATAATGGCTCTGTAATGGCATAATCCCAGGGATGGCCAGAACTGGGAGACCTGGGCTCTGATCACGGGTTCTCCACTCACCTGTGGCTGTGTGACTCTGAGCAATTAACCTGCCCTTTCTGGGCTCTGGTTAGACTATCTGAAAAACAATGACAATACCCACTGTGCCCTCTTATCATGAGTTGTAACTCCATTCATGATATAGTTTGTGATGTAACTCATTCATTTCATGAATTATAATTGCCCTCTGGCATGCCCTCCCAATCACCCTTTCAGCGAGGGATTTACTGAGCTCCGTACTAGGTCCTGTGGGTTTCGGGTGGTGAGCACAACCAGATACAGTTCCTGCCTTCAGATAGCTGGAGGAGGTGGATACCAAATCACTCACAGTAAAATGCAGTAAGTGCCCTGAAGGAGAGGCTAGAGTGCAAAGGGTGATTTAGCATGGTCAGGGCGCTCTGCAGGGGTTTTGCTGAGGAGGTGTGAATTAGATGACTGTGAAGGATGAGATGGTTTACTAGGCCAAGTGGGGGAAGGATGTTCCAGTCATAGAAAAGCGCACGTGCAAGGGTCCTATGGTGGTAAGAGTAAAGGGTCAATAGGTCAGCAGATGAGACAGAGAGAGTGATGGGAATCATGGTAGATGTTATGTGATGGGATAGGTAAGAAGCAAGCCCTCAGAGAGGTTTTTGCCATTACCCTAAGAGAAATGGAAAGAAATTTTAAAAATTCCAGTAATATGAGTAGGTTCAAAGTTTTCATCAGGTCATTCCTGATGTTCAGTGGAGAGTAAGTAAAGGATGAAGGAGGCAGAATTTTGAAGAAGGTGATACACTATCAAACACCAATGAGGGCACATCTTAAGTTAAGGCTTTGTAATGGATAAAAGAAAAAGTGACTTTGCCCTTAGGAATTCTCCCTGCAAATATTTATTGGGCTTTTACGATGTCTCAATCATTCTTTACACATTATCTCAGGTAATTCTTTCAATGACTCTGTGAAATAGGTACTAGTACACAAAGTTCTAGTGCAAAGAGAAAACTCAGGCTCAGAGAGGCTACGTCACTGGCCCAGGGTGGCCCAGCTATTGGATCCCAGAGTCTACTCAACTGCAAAGCTAGTGCTCTTTCCACTGTATCACACCATACTTGACTATCATACATGGCAGGAAGTGACAAATGCTCCCTAAGTGACATAGGTGTGACATCAATGGTGTTGTTGATGGGACCAATGAGAATGGTCATCACAGAGTTCTGTGGCTGAGCTGTCTCTAGAAACCTCATTTAAGTGTTGCAAGTATTCATGGGATTTGAACAGGGCTTCGATTCTGTGTGCTTTCAGAAACACCAGCCATGCTTTTCAAGTCCCTTTTCATAAAGGAGCTCCCCACCTGGGGCTTTTGAGTGCTACCCACTTCCCCTGCCCCCAGAGCTAGTCGACCTGTAAGCAGCTTCCCTGGGGCCACAGAAGAAATAGCATTAGCGAGGACTTCCTGAGGCTCCTTCTCAACGCTACTTGGGCCCTCATGCTCTACCGTGCGTTGTCTGCAGAAGCTGCTGCGCCTGTGGAGATGGGGAAGGGAGTGTGACAGCCGGGATCAAGAGCAGTACAAAGTGGGAACTGCCAGCCCAGAGCTCCCGCCTAATGTGACAGGCCTCCCTGCTAATTCGGGCTGACACATTCCATGATGTACCACTTAATGGGGAAGGCTCCATGGAGGTGTCTGGGGAGGGAGCCTCTAATGCTTTGTGCAGATAAGGCAGGGGGCTGTGTGTCACTCACAGGATTCCAGCACCATTCCCGTGCCCAGATCAAGGCTTGTCCACGGCCCAGCGACACCCGTCACAAGAAGGAAGAAGGCGGCTTGGTGGGTCAAGCTGGACGGGCTGACTGGTGAGGAAGCCCTGTTGGGGCTGTGGCTCCCACTTGCTCTGGCTCCCACGTGCTCTGGCCATATTCTCCTTTCAGGGCTCAGCAGGGAGGGGAGTGGGATGCTATTCCTTGAGGTCAGCACACAAGCAATCCTTAGGGCTTTCTGGGTAGGGCATTCCCAGAGAGCTCTGTGCTTCAGGCCCGTCACTGAGTCAGCGCTGCCCTGACCGACTCCAAGGCACCCTTTTGCTCAGCCTTCCCAGGAGCCAACCTCACGAGGAAGAATCCTCTGTTCATCCCTCTTGCAGGGGAGGGCAGGGAAGTGAGGGTCCTGTCTGCTGTCACACAGAGGGGCTGAACCCGGGCCGTGGGTTCCTGAGTGAGCACCCCTCACCACGGTTGCAAATGAAACTATCAGGTTGAAACATGAAATGGCCATTTTGTAAATCAAAAATGCCCCAGTCTCAGTGACCAACACTTTGGAAGGACTCTGTGCCATATGGATGTGACATGGAATCGTGGAACACAGAATCCTGCAAGGGCCCTCATAGCCTCTTAGGGCTGGTGTGTGAGTGCACATGTGTGAGCATGGCGGAGGGCGATGCAGTGGGAGGCTGTGGTGTCTAGGGCTTAGTCCCTTCCTCAGTCCTGGCAATATGTTTGGATTCGCTACCACATTTTACTCCAATGACTATTCTTGCAGACAAGGAAAGTTTGAAAACATCTGACCCAGGCTGTTCCTGAAGGCTGCAGATGAGGAAATAAAGACTCTGAGAGGTGACGAGCCTTGTCCGTGGTCCCCCAGGTCAGGGTTGCTGGCACACAGCCTTGGATTCCTCGTCTTCCCCCACAGCTTCCTCCTTTGTCTCACACCATGTCTTGAGCCATTCTCCACAGGCCCAGAGCCCCCTCCTTGTCAAACAACAGAATGAGACAAAACCCAGGAGAAAGCCACGGCCCCAAACCTGCAGTCCAAGCCCTCCTTTCTGAGACATCTTGGCAGGGGTTCATGAGACGAGGATCAACCCTGAAACAAGGCAGGTGCTGCCTGTGCTTGCCGGTGAGCACAGAGGCCAGTCCTTCGCCCTCGGAGGGGGCAGGTGGTTCTGGATTGTACTGCTGGAATCTGGTCATGCCCACCCCTCAAGCACCTCAGACTCCTCCCTATCCTTGACCCAGTTGCAGCTCGTCCCCCTGAGCCTGATTCTAAAGGATGAGCACCCCAGCCTTGGTGGCCTGACAACCTGCATGATGTTAGAATATCAGCCTGGGAATAACATTCCAGGGCTCAAGAGAACAGCGTCAGTCTAACCTGCTATAAGACTTACAGGTGTACCTTGGCTATAATGCCAGTGGGATGCGAAGAGTCCAGGGGGCCGCATGTTCTCTCACTCAGATCGTCAGGTCTCTGTTCAATCATGCCCTCTGAGAGAGGCCTTCCCTGCACATGCCACCTCAACAACCTCCCCTTGCTATCCTCTCACCCAGGGAGCCTTTTAGACTGTTGTAAACACTTAAGCAATTTATCAGTGAATTCTCATTCAATATCCTATGATGTTGCTTACTAGATATTATGAGTGCTGCTGCACAGATAAGGAAACTGAGGCCAGAGGGGTCAACTAACTTCTGGAAAGTCACACAGCTGGTACTCAGGCCCGGCACTCCTCAACTGTGGAGTCTAAGCTGTAGTTGCTCTGTATTATAGGCCCTGGAGGAGTGCACTTGGGTGCGAGGGCCAGAGTAAAGAGACATTTCAGTGCATGGGGACTTGTGCTGTGATGGAGGTCAGGAGGTACTGCCCAGGCAGTGTTGGCCACGTGGGTCCTGTGTCTACTCAGGGAGGTCAAGGGAGACCTCAAAAAGGAGGGGCAACTAAACGAGGCAGGACGTGAAGGGTTTGTGGGCATCTCCCAGGCAGAAGTGAGGGATGGGGAGGAGAGAAAGCTGTGCTCTACTCCGAGGGAACAGCATGAGCCAAAGCTCAGAGGGGAGAGTGCAAACTATATGAGTAAATGTGTGATTCCTTGTGTTCTGGGGCTGGAAGTTAGTGATTCATTATTCACACAATAAATAATTATTAAATCCCTCCTGTACACCAGACATGAAGAAACCTATGTAGAGTAAGGGATGGAGAAGGAATGGTGTGCTATTTGAGGTCGGGCAGTCATAGAAGTCCTCTCTCAGTGGATGACATTTGAGTAGAGACCAGAAGGGAAAAAGGGAGGGAGCCAGGTGGCTCTCTGGGGAAGAGCACTCCAGGCAGAGGAAACAGCAAGTGCAAAGGCCCTGAGGTTGGAACATGTACAGCATGTAGGAAAAACAGTGAAGCACCTTTGTGGCTAGAAAGGAGTGGGTAAGGAAGGATCATGGGAGGAGAAGATGGGGGTCACAGTCAGGGCTGGGTCACAGATGTTCTTGGGAAAATAAGGAAGATTCAGGGAGGCGCAGGTAGCTGACCATTACTGACTCCCCTTCCTGTGAAGACATCCCCCTCCTTGCACTCTCTCTCTTACCTCTCCACCCCTTCTGTCTCTCCCTACCCCTTTCATCCTTCCTCTTTCCAGCTTCTTGCTCATTATCTTTGCTGCCTCCCCTCCTGGGAAATACAAGATCATCTTTCACTTCCCAGAACTCATTTACTAACAAAATGAATGCTGCTGTCACATGGCTTATTTGGTGACTATGCTGGTGATTCTTCACAATCTTCCACAGCAGCGACACAGGTGTCTGTGTCAGTGCGGGTCACAGAAACCCCCTTCGGGCACACACAATGAAAGCTGAGCCAAATCCTGGATGCCCCAGAGGCCCCCACTTTAAAGGACATCTGTGATAATGCACAGCAGGGAAGGCTAGAAGTGAGACTCCAGGGCCTTCATGCACTGACTCTGCACAGAGAAAAAACAACAGCTGTGTTTACCATGGCAACCTCCAGCGCCCCAGTAAGTCAATGGATTCAAGGCACAACTCTGAGAGAGGAAAGATGGCCAGATAGGAGCTAAAGAACAGAAAGAAGAGGGGTCATGGAAAAGGAAGAGAGAAAGAGGACCATCAGTAGAAGCATGTGGCGGATTTTTAGTTGTTCAGTAACCTTGGGTCAAATCTGATTGGGTTCAGCAGATGAACACTTGAACTTGGCTAAGTACAATCAACATAATCCACATTATAAGGTCGTTTTAAAAAATGCTGCCAATTTAGATCCATACTTGCTCCATATATTCTTGTCAGGGTAACTGAGATTATTTTATATTGAGACTGACAGGCTATATTAAGGTCATGGGGTTAAGTGGGCCCCATGTCATCAATTTGGAAATACACATAGGAATGCATGACTTCATGGTGATGCCAGATAAAACCTTCAGTGAAGATTTATTGAGCATTTACTACATGCTGGGCAGTCACCATACCGAGTATCTTTAAGAAGCTTAGACAACACACAACCCTAAACCTCTTGTTCTTGCTCATAACCAGCCCTTTGGGGAAGCTGAAACCATGGCTGTTTGATCTAGAAAAGAAAGAGATGAGAGCTGTCCACCTCCTCCTGGGTGCAAGGAACACATGAAGCAGGTGCTCTGGGACCCCCGATTTGAGGCCTGGTGGAGAATAGGGAGTGCTTCTACCATCCCATCTAGCAGCACTAAATAGTTGAACAGGTAGGGATGCTAGAAAGTTCCAGGTTCAGGCCTTACTTTAAGTTTGCCATCTGGCCTTTCCCTGGGCTTCCTTCAAGGAGCATCCTTTGTGACTCTCCAGTGATAGTCACTGCAGGTTTGGGATACACCCAGACTTCGTCATCAGGGAAGAGGGAATGAGTCATCTTGAAAATGGGAGAAGCACTGGGTTCAGCCTGTACACATCCCTGTTCCAAAGCAACACAGCTTGGTGGAGCAGAGCAGCTGTTTCCAACAGGAGTATGTGATGACTTCCTAAGAACTATCTGGACCAGTTTTAAGGAAACTTCCTCATTTCTAACTTCCATACCATTCCTTCCTAAAATCAAATCAGCTCAGCAGACACCCACAGCCTAGGTCCTCCTTTTCCACTTTGCCAAAGAAAGACAGAAGACAGACTCTCCCTCCGCCTGAACCTGACTATGGTGCACTGTCCAAGGCAGAAACACTTCTGGGAGGGACAACTGGCCAATACCTTCAGTCAAGGCCCCACAAATGCCCTCACCCACAGCTCATTATAATATGAATTTCTAATAAAGTTTTACTTCTTATGATTAATCATTACTTTTCAGAATTATATGTCGATGTTATTTCGATCAAGTATGTTCTATTAATTTTACAGACAATTATACCAACAAGAAAATATTGAACTCTCATATAAATACAGGGAGGAAAATCTACTTTTGTTATTGAAATGATCAAAGAAGCTTTTAACACTTCTTTGGAGGAAGTGCAGTACAAATACATGCTTAAAGAAGAAAAAGGAGTGATACGGAGTTCTAACTTTTAAATAACTTGTTCACATATTCTTTTAATGGATATTGGTGGATATCCAGTTATGAGGGCATTTAAATTTCATTGGATGCATTAAAAAGGTGATTCACAGTTTTACTCTAAACCATCTAAGTTCAATATACTCCTGAGATCACATTCTCTGTAATTAACATTAGAATGGAGATGCTTGGTGCTCTATATAAAAATGCTCAGGAAGGCACACAGCTTATCAAAAACCTCCTACGGGGTACACAAACACAAAATCTGAAGATGTTATGGGGTAAGAGAATTTTGGGAGTCATGCAGAGCTGGGCTTCCTCCTGGCTGCAACATGTACCAGGCATGTGGCCTTGGGCTTGTCACGTCACCTTTCTCCCTGTTAGCGACAGCAAGTCTCTCAGTAGCTTTGCTGAGAAAACTTAGCACAGAGCCCGATACATACCATCTAACAAAGACACATTTACGGAGAACGTACTTCATGCTGGAATTGTGCTAAGCACTTTACCATGTTCTTGAGTCTTCACAATGACCTTTAGAGGTAGGTGCTAATACTGTTCCCACCTTACAGATATGGATCCTGAAGCCAAGCAGCTCCTAAAACTTGCTCAAGGCCATACAGCCACTAAGTTGTGGAGCTGCCCTTGAACTTGACAATCTGGTTCCAGGAGCCATGATAGCTGTTATTAGAATTTTTTACCATTAACTTCCAATTGTAGAAAAATGGTTCATTTTGAGAGATGGTCTAAGGAGGATTTTCTGACTTTTTGCTATTGGCTCTAGACTTTAGGCATCCCTTCCATGCACCTGGGGGATTCTGTCATGATTACAGAACTCAGCATTAGGTTCTATAACAGCATCTCTGACACAGCCTCCTAACAGAGCATTCCTCAGGAAAAGTGGCTAGTAGAATGATCGGTCACTGCGTAGCAATTAACTACACTGGAAGAAAAGCGCTGCTGGCTTTTCTGGATAGGAAAATAGCTTCTGTCCACATTGTCATGAAAACCTTGAACAATATGGTTGTTCATCCAATTATCAAACCAACCTGGGGGGCAAAGCCTCGAATTACACGTACCCATTATTAAGGAGTAATTCAGTGTAACAAACCAAATCGAGTATGTACAAAGACTGTCAAATAAAATAAACTACTAACAAATTAAATTACTTCCCATTTTCAGTGGGAAGAATGCCAGTCATTTTTCATTTTTAAAAATACGCATCTTCATTACATTTTTTAAAAAACCTGAAAAGACACATTTAAATGCCTCTTGTGCTGTCTGTACTAAGGTTTCTTTTCCAAAGGCACAACCCTCTCGGTTGTGGGGCGTTTTCTCTCAGGGAATTTAATGAAGCATCAGGGAATTAACAAGCATCAGAAATCTTGCTTCCTCCACGGATCAATCAATGGTGGACAGAGTTCAAAAAGCAGGAGTGATCTGTTGGCTCTGGCTTCCCGCGACGCATCAGAGCTGTTGTTTCCAGAATGAAACTGCCACTCAGTAGCACCCCGCCAAAACACTTGGGAATTCTATCCAAAAAGTATAATTTTTAGATTTCCCTGATCACACCCTTCAACAGCTTCAATATGTCCCTGGTTTCTTCTGTTACTGGCTTTCTCACAGAGATTGAAATAAGCCTGGGAGGAAAAACCCTTGCAGACCAAGTCAGTCTTTGTGCTCCAGGTCCTTAAATATCTTACAAGTACATTCTCTCATTTGACAAATGTTTATTAAGGGCCAATTACTGCTCTAGGTGGTATATTACAGAGTGAACAAAACAAGATTAGTGGTGGCACTTCTAGTCTAATAGGGAAGAAAGACATTAATGTCTCAAGGTGGATATATTGTTATACACTGTCACTGATGCTGGAACGAGATGTTCGTTGTTTCAATAGAGGAAAAACAGTTTCACTTAAAAACATAGGGGCTCTAATTGAGATTGGGGAATTGGGTAAACTGTTTTGGAAGAAATGACAACTCACCTTCATAAGCTTCCTCTAAATCAGTGGTTGTTAGCTAGATGAAGTTTTGTCATGTGACAGTCTGGAGATATTTTCAGTTGTGACTCCTGGGCGTACACAGCTGGCATCTAATGGGTAGAGGCCAACGATGATGCTAAATGCCCCAAGTACAGAACAGTCTCAAGCAACAAAGAATTATCCAGCCTTGCCCTGACCAGTATGACTCAGCTGGTTGGGCGTCATCCTGCAAAGTGAAAGGTCACTGGTTCGATTCCTGGCCAGGGCACATGCCTAGGTTGCAAGTTTGGTTCCAGGTCGGGGTGCATACAAGAAGAAACCAATCGGTTTCTCTCTCACATCAGTGTTTCTCTCCATTTCCTTTTCCCTCCCTTCCCCTCTCTCTCAAAGAATAATAGTAACAATAAAAATAAATTATCCAGCCTAAAATGTCAACAGTTCTGAGGTTGAGAAACCCAGCTAATTTACATCTTGGGTAGATTAAAAAAAACAGCATTAGCTTCCATAAAAGGTAGCAAAAAGTTCCAGTTCATAAACATAAAGATGTTCTAGATTTAAAAGTGTGTTATGTGTGTTTATGTGTGTATACACACACACATATAAATGTATGTATTTATACATATATAAATATATATACATACATGGGGGGGGAAGAGAGAGAGAAAGAGTGAAGGGAAAGACAGAGACAGAGACAAAGACAGAGACTTACCCCCTTTTTTCCAGCTACAATAACCACACACAACCCATAAAAACTACCTGGGGACTTAATATATATTTTTAAAACCCAATGCAAGATGGTTTTTATGGCAGACTAACAATTTCATGCTCTCAGGGTCTTTGACTTCTTTTGGCCTCTCTGTGGAAAAAGGAGGAAAAATATCCTCCTCTCAGAAGATAAACTCGCTATCTAATTGGCAGCCCCATACAGTAGCCTGTGATTCTGCCAGTTTTATCTTTTTTTTTCCTCCCAGACACTTCCATTTTTCTGTCAACTTTGTTATTTCTCAAAACATGTTTCCCTATTCACTGCCTTTCCTGTTATTTTCCTTGATGTTTCACGTTGTGTGATTCCACATGAAAAAAAGAGACATCTCAAAATATTCCAGAAGAGGGAAATTTTGGTTAATGTGTATAGATGGGGAAAGAGGGTGCGTAGGAAGAGACAGTGGTTAACTCTTGGTTAGCTTGGTTAGGATTAATCACAAAAATTATTTTCGTTTTGTTTTTTAACTGCTATTGATGAAAGCATTTCTAAAATCTGCCTGCACACATTTTCCTATTAATGAGTAGGATAAATATCACTGAAAATCTGATGACCCAACATTCACAAGATCTCAGAAGTAGCGTACTACATTGTATCATTTTTTTATTTTACTGTGGAATGTACAGAATCAAGAAAATATAGTTGATATCAACTTCAAGAATCTTAGATTTAAAGTCATCTGAGAAGTACTGAACTACAATGGTGTAGATGCATACAGAGATGCGTCTAAGAACCTTGAAACATGACCCTTATAGATATGAACAAAGCTATTATATAGCTAAATGGTGTCAGTTCTGCTTCCCGCCAACAGATGGCGGTAGTGATTACCAGTAACACTAGCTTTAGAACCAAATTGACAAATGAGGGACCTTTTAGGATTGCTTGGTCTGGTTCCCATCCCTGGATGCACATTACAATCAAATGAGGACTCATTAAAAACTGATGCCTTGGCCCCACCACCGATCATTTAAGTCAGAATGCCTGTGAGGTGGAGCCCAATTACTGATACTATTTTGAAAGCCTCTTGGATGACGAAGGGCCCAGGCTGAGAGCCAAGGGGTAAAGGGGAGGGTTTCCAAAAAACAAACACTTAAGAGTGGTTATCTTTTGGAGTATGAGGTTATATGAGTTTAAAATTATTTTTATAGTTCTGTACTGATTGAGGTTTTAAAAAATAAACATAAAAAGGAAATCATTTATGGAAGATAAAAATGACAGGAAAAGAGTTACTATTTATAATATACAAAGTTCCTGAAATTGATAAAAGGTAACTCAATAAAAACATGGGCAAAGGATATAAACAGAAAAATTTAAAGAAAGTGAAAAACAAATGACCAAGAAATATATACAAATATGCCCAACCTTATTGTAGTCAAGGAGATACAAGTTAAGATTTTTTAATCTTACTTTTACAGAAGTTTAATTTTATTATACTAATCTTTTCATCCTTTATCTTTATGTATAAAAACGGACTGTTCTAAGTCTTTTATAACTATTCATTCAATATTCACAACAATTTATGAGATAGGTATTCACATTATACCTCTTTTTAAAAAGGATTTTATTTATTTTTAGAGAGAGGGGAAGGAAGGGAGGGAGAAAGGGAAAGGAATCTTGATGTGAGAGAAACATCGATTGGTTGCCTCTCTGAAACCCAGGCATGTGCCCTGATGGGAATCGAGCTGGCAACCTTTTGCTTTGTGGGATGATACCCAACCAACCAAGCCACACCAGTCAGGGCTCATATTATACCTCTTTTTACAAACGAGGATAACTGAGACACATAGCAGTTATGTGTCTCAGCTTAAAGTCACATAGATAGTGCTTGCTGGAGCTAATATAAACACTTGGGTATTCCAGCCAAAGGCATCCTTACCCTTAACCACAGCATTATCTCTGCTTGGATGGGCAAAATTTACAACTGGTAACAGTCTACCCTGGCAATAGAATGAGAAATGGGCGCTTGCTGGTGGGAGTATGAACAACATGATTTTCAGAAGGTGGTGTGGAAGTAGCTATCAAAGCAAAGTAATGTACACATGTTCTAAGCAAGTCCTACATTAATGGAAACTACCCTACAAAAACCAAACAGCCATTTGCGATAATATATGCTTGAGGACATTTACACAGCATTGTTAGTTACAATTGAGCTGTAGCAAAACCTAGAAACCACTGGAATGTCTATTAATAGGGGAATGTCTATTAATAGGGGAATGATTTAATAAGTTATAATAGGCCTGTACTTTAGAATATCTGCAGTTATTTCAAAGAAGATGAATTGACCTGGAGGGATGTTTATATTAGTGAGCAGAAAAATGTGTATCGTATGGTCTCAATTTTGCATGAATAAAGCAAAACCACATTCATCCATTAATGTGAATACATTTGTGTGCACATAGAGGAAGAAGGTAAGGAAAGACACACATCAAACTAGTAACACGAATTGCCTTGAGATGTAGGGCCACAGTAGAGTATGATTTAACTTGTGGCTATAAGCATGCACGAGTTTTGTAATATAAAATAAAATGCCGTGGAGTCCTCCTGTCTAATGTCCCACCAGGGCAAAATTCTTAAGATTCTTCAGTCTGCACTGAACTCCTCCTGGGTAAGATTGAGCAGCTCTTAGGAGCACGGCTTTCTCATGCCGTGAGCTTAGTTAGGTCTGCTTTCCTGAACTGTCCACCTGTTTGTTCCCTGGGTTGACAGAGAGCCACCCTGCCCCCTTCCTCCAAAGCACTTCAGATAACTGAGGACAGTTCTCAACCATCCCTCTTCCCATTCAATAAATGACACCAAGACTTGGCCTCCAATCGTCATACCTCCCAAATGTTCAGGACTGCTTCACTTCTACTGATGCTTGGCTTTACTCAACCCAATCCACCCGTTCAGAACACAGACGGACCTGTATTCTTCTATACAAGACATATGCTTTCTACTTCCATAGCTTATAAGTGACTCACCTCTGTAATAGTCCATGGCATACTGTCAAGTAAAATCTCCAGATCTCTTTTCAAATAAATTAATGTCAAGTCAAAAATCTCTTATATGCTGTCTGTCTGTTTTGAACTTGAATGCAATTTGCTAAATTCTCCTCCTCAGGATTTATCCCATTCTTTTAGAAGTGAAATACAGGGGTCGGAGGGCGGGGTGACAGATAGGATGTGCATGAACGAGAGAGATGGTGATAGGAATCAAATAAATTACCGAGTTCTAGGTAATCGGATTTTTCTTTGCAATGAAGAAGATGGGTCAGGTAACGGTGAATGAGCTAGAATACGGAGAGGACAGTGACAATGTTCTGAAGTCTGGCTTGAGGGTGGGAGATACCTTAGATAAACTTGTTACATGAAGTAGGTGGGGAAGAGAGAACCCTGGGGGAGGGCTTGCCAGTTCCCAGGAGTGAGAGTAGCACTAGGTGGAAAACAGAGGTGATGGAATGAGACAAGAAAGAGAAGAGTGTATCCAAGAAAAGTGGCAGCACATGGGGCTGGAAAGAGAAAAAGGAAGGTGGCCTCCAAGAACAGAAACAGAAAGAGAAGGGAGGTGGGGAATGAGGTGGGGAACAAGGGGTGCTAATATTCTACTCTGACTCATTAGATGTCAAGAAACACAAACCTTCTCAAATTTACTTAAACCACCCACTCCCAAAGAAAAAACAACTCCAAAAGGATTATTGGGAGATCAAAAAGTCTTGCCGATAGTTAGAACTGGAAATGGAGCATGTGGAAAGCAACAGGGACTTGGCCTGCTGTTAGGGACCTGAAGAACTGTACTTTGTCTCTCTCAGGGGCACCCTGGCCTCTTAAAACTTCTCCCTGCATGTCAGGCCCTTTCTATTCTCTTTTCCAACAAAAGGTAACTTCATCTGTTTATCAGTCTGAACATGGCCTCCCAAGAGTCACTCTCACTCTGACTCCATATCACTTTGAACCCAAGCACTCAGCATGGTTAGAGAGGAGAGAAGAGAACAAGCAGGGAGGGAAACAAAGTAGGAAGAATGAAAGAGACAGAGCCTTCTAATGAAGTTCCCATCCCTGCCCTTGAACTTATCACATTCACCATCACCTCCACACCTTTTCCTTCAATGCTCCCCTTCCTCATTCCACTTCCATGGGCCCTCCCTGTAGTCTTCCCTGATCCTGACCTCTCCAATCCACAGAACTCTCCCCTTCCTTATGCCATGTACACACCCAGTGCAGTGGAGAAGAATCTGGTATTGCTAAGAGCCCTAAAGAAAAAGATGAATTAATTACCGTATTTTTCAGACTATAGGACGCACCTAGGTTTTAGAGGAGGAAAATAGGAAAAAACCCCGCTCCACCATGGCTCCCCCACCCCAGTGAGCAAGGTAAGCTACATTCGGACTGTAAGACACACCCCCATTTCCCTCCCATATTTGGGGTGGGGTCCATCTTATAGTCGGGACAATCCGGTAGCTTCGTTATTCAACCTGGCACTGTTTTGACAACCTTCATGGAATCATTTCCTAACCTGAGTTGCTAGTGTTATAATTTAGACTCCTAACATCTCTTATTCCAGAAGAGTAAAGCAAAACGGGTCTCTATTCCCTGGACAGAAATTTTATTTTGTTTGGAATGGTGTTATAATTGCCTTTTCATCTTCTTCAGGCCACAAACCCATTTTTTTTTATGCTGTCTTGCAATTCCCCCCACTTCCACATCAATCTTACAGGTTCTATGAGACCTTTCCTCAGCAATCACATATTTTTTTTTTAGACTTGATTGTTAAACTGTATTAGAATAAGAGTTTATCCTGAAATGAATAAAATTTGATAATTACTTCTTCTGGCAACATGCTATCTTGGATGATATGCCTGGTCTAGTTATTTTTATTTTCAGATTTTTATTTATTTATTTTTAGAGAAAGGGGAAGAGAGGGAGGGAAACATCGATGTGTGAAAGAAACATGGATCGGTTGCCTCTTGCACCTGGAGACCCAGCCCACAACCCACACATGTGCCCTGACCAGGAATCGAACAGATGACCTTTCTGTCTGCAGGACAATGCCCAACCCACTGAGCCACCTCAGTCAGGGCCCTGGTCTAGTTTTAACTAACACTTTTACATTATTATTCACTAAGACCCTGGGACCTGTTTCTGCACATTCACGTGGTCTACATTCCACACAGGAATGAATTTCTCTCCACATGCCTAGCATTATGCTGGGTCCTTTTAGAACTCTATATCCTATCTGTTCCCCCCAATTTTTCAAGCCATCCACTTCCTTGCTTATTCCTGACCTCTCTGTCCTCTTATTCCTGGTTTTATGGCATGTGGGCCTATGAGGCTAACACAAATAACTGAAGGGCAGATAGACTTACACCTGCCAAACCTCCATTCTTTTGGTGCCCTTCAAATGTTTTAATCCTCACCTGAGGGTATGGTTATTGATTTCAGAGACAGAGAAGGGAGGGAGGAAGGGAGGGAGGGAGGGAGGGAGGGAGGGAGGGAGGGAGGGAGAGAGGGAGAGAGGGAGAGAGGGAGAGACAGAGGGAGAGAGAAATATTGATGTGAAAGAGAAACAACAATCAGTTGCCTCCTGGACAGACCCTGACCAGGGATTGAACCTGCAACCTAGGTATGTGCCCTGACCAGGAATTGAATCCCCAACCCTTTGGTGTACAGGACGACACTCCAACCAACTGAGCCAGCTGGCCAGGGATCACCCCCGACCCCTTCACCCTCAGCTTCAAATTTTTTTTACCATATCTGTTTTACCATATTTTCTTTAAACAAATCCAATTTTTAGTTAGCTAAATTAATTTTGATAGGGAACTTTACATCACAGCGATCCATGAAAAAGCAATTTTCCATGACTTCCCCCCAAAACAGAATGTTATAAAAATAAATGCAATTTAAAATTTGATTTTAGAGTCTAGCCAGACCTGGACTTAGAGCTTATGGCCAGTTCCTAGTTTAAAAAGATCAAGATGTGTAAGTAGTATTAGAAGGGTTAAAAATATCAAAATCAAAATAAGAGTTTGGCTTGATGTAATCAGAATGATTTTAAAAAGAAAGGAGGAGGGAATAACTTCCTTAGTTTTGTGATTCAATAAGTTACTTAAAGCTGTGTTTTATACCAACAAAAACATGTAGCCCAGCCTTTGGGGACACAGTGATATGTGAAGGAGATCAGCACAGTACATGGGACATGTTAGGGAATTAATATGTGGTGATTTCAAATATTTATAGACAATCTACTTTGTGTCAGCCATGGTACTGGGTCTTGGGAATAGGAAAACATATATGATAGTCTGCCCTTAGGTAGCTCAATGCTATTTCATGTGCCTTTTCACAGCTGGGAATTGCCAAATGGTTTGATGAGTTGTTTGAATAAACAAACAGGTATCTGGGATCCCTGGCTGGTTGTTAACTACCTCTGTTTTTCACCTGTGTCTGGCTGTAGCTACCAAACCCAGGAAAGTGTGGGATAATGTGTTTCACACTTGCTTCCTAGATTCACCATAGTGCCTAATGCTCAGAGGGCTTGCTACTCAGTCAAGCACATGACGTTATCTATCTTGTGTTTCATCCTCATAGCCACTGTGAAGTAGGGAGGTTAAGTGATGGTGAACCTCGTTTCTCAGACGAGAACATCAAGGCACAGCTCTGACAGAAGGAGGCCCTAACCATCCCAGTGAGCACAAAGCTGCATCCTCAGTTTACTGGACCAGCTAAGATCCCTACTATGGCCTTCCTTCCCTTGTATTCCCTGACACTGCTATTTAAATCTCACTCCTTTATCCTGGTGTGATCAGAAAAGGACCATGTGACTCCCATGGTAGTCTCATTACTTATGGTTATTTAAAGGGGAAATTCAGAGAATGGGGACAGGAGCAGATGGGGGTGTTGGAGTAAGAATTGAATGAAATGATAAGCAAAACAAAGGGAGAAAATAAAAAGAAGATGTCACTGGATGTTAAGAGAAAAATAATGAGCTCTTTTTTAAACACAGAAGGAGAATGAACATGGTGAAGAAGGAAGCCAAGCTGCTGGAGCTTGGCAGGGGGTCATTTATTGATCGACAAGTCAGAATGTGCCAAAAAGAAAGACATGGAGGAGGAAAATTGTTTGCTGCAGTTTTCACAATGGGAGGCGGCCAACAAGGCAAGATATGTAAATTTCCCAGGGGAAGAATATGAAGATTCTTGTCTTCAAGTCCTCAAAAGCAAAGCACTGTTTTCTTTCCTTTCTTTTTCTTTTCCTTTTTTAAAAAATAAATGCACTAGTTTTGATGCTAAGCTAGGATCAACCACTCATTTGGCTCCTGATACTGTCAGATATCTGAAGCTGTTTGGGGTTTGGGAAAATGGGACTAAATATTCCTAAATCTCATAATGATAGAGAAGCCTGAGATCTGCTCAGGGACTGGGCTCAGTGGATTTCTGTCAACTCTCTTAAGGAAAGGAGGAGCGTCTGGAATTACAGGCAAAGGACTAGCTTCCCAACAAGGATACTGCTGGAGTGTGCCCCAAAAGGCAGAAAAGAAAGCAGGATTTGTCCATTACAAATGACAGTTACATGATCTATAATTAAAAAAATATTTATTTTTTAGAGAAAAGGGAAGGGAGGGAGAAAGAAAGGGAGAGAAACATTGATGTGAGAGAGAAACATTGAGTGGCTGCCTCTCGCACATGCCTCTGACTGAGGACCAAATCCACAACCCAGGCATGTGCCCTGACTGGGAATTGAACCAACAACCTTTCAGTTGGTTCAACTCACGTTGGTTGCAGGACAATGCTCAACCAACTGAGCCACAATGGCCAGGGCTACATTATCCATCTTAAACCACAGGCAGAAACTGAGATAAATAAGAACAGCCAGGGAAAATGGAAACCATATTACGGTGCAGCAGGCAAACAAATAAAGATGGCAGGCTAACCCCCCGTTCTGTGTAAGCAGAGCATGGGGCTGTTCAGTTGGAAGTGCTCCTTGATCACTTTCTTGTTAATTCCCAAGTCTTCCGAGGTCTCTGACTCCAGCCTCTCCCCAGCTATTTACTTTTCCTTCCTGAGAACTCTTTCTTTAAAATGACATTCTGTTCATGATACATTTATAGGTATGTAAATATATTTGCTCTTCTAGAAAATGAGACAAACCCAGCTCTTGAGTTAGGATACCCAATAAAGGGAGGCATTTTCACTTTTTAAGGTTGCAGACTTAGGCAAGCTAAGTTTACAGACTGTTTGGAATGTCATTCTCTCAGCATGTACAGTACTTGCAAATGCATCTGCTCATCCATTTTTTTTTCCTTCCCCAGAAGAGACCAATGCCAATAAAGCTCATCTGCCTGAGTTATGGGCTTTTCCCTTCTGATAATCAGTGAAATTATGCAAAGGCAGTGTTGTTACCAAACAGAAATAGAGAGCAAGCTAATTGCACCTGATAATTTGGCCTGGCACATTGTTTTTTCCAGAATCTACCTCACGACAGATGCTGGCAGGATGGTTTCTATAGAAAATAGACAGGGGGAGGGTAAGAATAATATAGGAAATGTAGAAGCCAAAGAACTTATCTGTATGACCCATAGACATGAACTAAAGGGGGGGAACGTGGGTGGGAGGGGGTGTGCAGGGCAGAGGGGAATAGAGGGGGGGGAAATGGGACAACTAATAGCATAATCAATAAAATATATTATTAAAAAAAAGAAAAGCAGTCCAATTAAAGGGAAAGTTTCTGGAAAGTCAGTTTGAATGTCCAATGTTCTATTTGCATTTGTGAATATCAGCCAGGTTAATAATGAGCTTGTGCTGGAAGATAAAAATAGGACTTTTTTCTTAGTGGTAAAGACAAAGGAGAAAATATCAGGAGAACTTTTGGGGTTGTTTTTATTTAAGGAAAAGTGACCTACTTGGATGGCTTTTTTTCATTGCTAATAGAAAACCAAGACAGAAGGTCTAGCAGCTGACAGTGGATCCTCTGATTTAGGCAGAGAATTCTGCAGTTTTGATGATGAATGATTAGAAGCAGAGGCAGAGAATCTAAAGGAAGATTTGCGACCAGAGTTTAGAGTTAACTTTTAACAACTTGCCAGGCAACTGTTCATGCCATCTCCCAGAGGTCACTCACAGGAGACTTGGTCACAGCCTCTTCCCTACGAAGGAGTTATTACTAAGCACATAACTTGTCTCAGCTCAGTGAGAACTTGTGCGTTCACTGCTCTTTGAAAAACAGGCATTGGAGGGTAGGAACACCCTTAGCTCAATGTATACATAGGAACTCAAATTGATGATCTATTTTCCATTATCTCCTTGTCTGTACTTGCAGAGTTTTACTAAGAATCATTAATGGGCATTTCCTTTAGGTCAGAGATGTGAACTCATTCACCAAAGAGTCTTCAGTATCAGTGTTAATGTGTCTTAGGCAAATTCTCTCTGGCCATATGATCAAGTTTGTGTCCCTTCCCTCTCACCTGTCCTCACAGAACTCTATGCTTCCACTGAAAGCAGCACCTGAGGTCCACCAGTTACCTCTCTGCTCTGAGCATTCCTGATTCCCAGTTTGAATGGAAGCTAGCTAGCTATTGTTGAATGGTTAGGACTAAAAACCAGATAGTGTGCTAGTATTTTTTCTGATTACAAGTCCTATGATGTAGGTACTTTACTGATGATAAAATGATACTGTGAGAGCCTCAACAAAAGGCCTAAAGTCTTGCAAAGACAGATCTGGGATTTGAATCCAGAGCTGTTATGCTAAAGCCTTTTGCCGCCACATTAGACTCCCTCAGAAAGGTTCCAACTGTGGGCTTTCCTCCCTCCCTGAGGGCAAGGAGAAGCAAGGCAGCCTCCCATTTCTCCCAGGAATAAGAACATTTTGCTTGCACTTTTGGAACAAATAGGCAAATACTTTGTTTTGTTTTAAAGGATCCATGTGACTCATTCCTTTAGTGCCCACATCTCTCTGTGTATCATCTTGACTCATATTCTGGGCTTGCTCCAATAAAATATACTGTATTTCTCTTCTAGGGAATTTTAACTGGCAGCCAACATATCTCGGTCTGTGTTGTAACTTCAAAGATATGCTTCTCTTTGAAATACATGAAGGTGGAAAAGAAGAAAGGCTCCTCCATCACTGGGCTGGACAAACATGGTTCCCTTTTAACACCGGTGCCACTATGCAAAGTCTCAAAGGCTCCGGGAACAGGGTTTAAAACAGGCATTGGAGGGTAGGAACACCCTTAGCTCAATGTATACATAGAAACTCAAATTGATGATCTATTTTCCATTATCTCCTTGTCTGTACTTACAGAGTTTTACTAAGAATCATTAATGGGCATTTCCTTTAGGTCAGAGATGTGAACTCATTCACTAAAGAGTCTTCAGTATCAGTATTAATGTATCTTAGGCAAATTCTCTGTCTGTCCTGGAGAATGAGCCAGTTTGCCCAGTTTTGTTCATGCTGCCTACAGTAGCCCAGCAACAACACAAGACAGTGTTTCTTGAGGTTTGCTTCACAAGTTAGTAGTTTGGGTATACTCAGGACTGGGGCTTCTCCCACTAGAATCTCCCATGCTCCCACATTCTCTTAGTACCAAGGTATTTTATTCAATGTACTCAATAAAACGTGATGAAAATTTGGGCATTGTCCAATTAACTTATGCTTTTAAACATTTGCTGAACATCTTCTGACTTGCTGTCTTTCATGCAATCTTTTTTCAGTTTCATGTTCCTTGCCTCTAGAAACAGCCTCATAGCCTGAACTGTGGGATAGCAGGTTAGCCACAGCTGGGCCCTAGCTTGTGCCCTAGCTATGGCAGAGATTTTTGCCCAATGAATGAATGGAAAGTGGCAACGGTAACGATTACTATGGCGATCACACAATGGGGAGATCTACGACCACACACAGAGAAAGTGTAACACCAAAACATCTCCCCTTTGGAGTATGGGAGAGCTCTGGGGACTACTATAGTTAGATCAGGGATAAAAGCCCATTAGCAAAAGCCAGGGAAACAGCTTGCCCCTTCTTGGAGCCAGTGGGCATTTGTCTCTGTCATTCCTCTGGGCATGGGGCTCTGTTCTCTCTGCATGGAGGGCAGAGCAAACCCTGCTTTGGAGCCAGGCTTGAGCTCTGTAATATGGCTCTGCACTGCTCACCAATCTCACTTCTCTCTTCCTCTCTCTCTGGCCCCATTCTCGCATGGAAAATTGAGGTAATGATTGATACATCTTGAGCAGTTCTGACAGGTGCACTCTGTCTGGGATCCCTCCAGCCCGAGTACTAATTGGAAGCTTATCTTTTCCTTTGTGTAATAGGGAGCTGTCAGGTTCTATGACCCTCCAAACAATTCAGTCACTCGTGGGAGGATTTGCTTCGGAGGGAGGACGCCTTGATATTGGAGAAACTCCGTGAAGGCCATACCCTGACATGGATCAAAACAGTGGCAGTAAAGAGCTGGAGGGCAACATGCCACACTGACAAATGCCACTTGCTTCATCAATTTAAACTCTTCAAGTTCACTAGAACCGTCCTATGTTGTGCCGGCAGTTTTTATATCTTGGCGTATCTCCTCTTGGGTGCAGAATATTTAGCTGTCTGAGCAAGGAAGGGATGCTTCAAAAATGACCAGTGCAGAGAAGATAGGACTTGCTTTGTTCTCAGGAAGGTCTACAGTGCCCATTGTGGTCTGGCCATAACCTGCCTGCCTGCCACCAGCATCTCCCTGGGCCCAGCATTCCAGTGGCTCTGGCCTTTATTCCATCCCCCATTTTCCTGTGTGACTTCCCACGTTGGGGCCTTTGTCCATGACAATTCTTCCACCTGGAACGCTCCTCCTACTCTTTTCCTTACCTGTCTCCTGCTTCAACTCAATTAATTGCTCCCCAAATCATTCTGTTTCTCCTGAGTGAATCAGACACCTGTTTCCTCTGCACCACACAGCTCTTGTCTTCAGTCCCCATCCCAGTGCCAAGTGATAGTAGCACATTTGATTCATGCCCTTTTCAACCAAAAGAGCCTGTAAACTCTGTGAGGGCAGGAACCATGCCATCCACGCTCACCGCTCCACCTCCAGGACTATGCCTGGCTTACAGAGGGTACTCAGTACATACTTGTGGAATTAGTGAAGAAATGAATGAGAGACCTAGGTGGTGCCTATATTCCTGATTGATCTGACCATCAAGTAGCGCAAAGGCACATTTAACCAGGATTGGTGTGACAGTCATCTGTGAGTTCATCTACAGAGACGACTCTACCCTGGGAAGGAATAATGGTAACCAAGAGTGGTCTTGTCTTTTCACCTGTCTCAATATCTAACCATGCACCTCCTGAACTCCTGCTCTCTCGTCTTTGTTAATGATCTTACGTTTCCCCCACAGAAAGCTTTTCTCAGATGCTCTTTGGATTTGTAGAACAAATGATTTTTTTTTTAATCAAACTTTCAGAAGTTTCTAAACACCAGCATTGTTTTGGGCTGAAATAGCAGGTGAATGGGATACAGTTTTCACCTTAGGTCTGGATATTGGGACATTAAAGAGACAACATCGTTATTCAATTCAAAGTTGCAGAACACTCAATCCCTAAAAAATAAGTAGAGAAAGTGGGATCCCAGAGCAGAGAAGAAAAAGTTGAGAAGGAGCTCGGGCAGTGTTTCAATACACAGTGGGTTGACTGTGTTGTCGGGCTTGGGCACATGAAGTTGGTGCTATTACTATTTTCAAATAAAAGCTCATAACCAGCTAGTTCCTCCCTGGACTGGAAGCCCCATGAGGGCAGGGGCCACACATGCCTCTCCCTGACTCTAAGTATGGAATATGACTTTTATAAGTGCAGATTAGACAGATGTTAGGCCACCCAGAAGAAAACATACACAGGATAGTTTTTAGACTGGTTAATGGGGAGTTTATGCTTCTAGAAGTCTCTGACATAGGATCAAGCCTCCATGGGCTCTGCTGGTTGAATACCATTGCTGTTGAGAAGCCAGACAACATGGTGGATAAGAGTGGGGGGTTTGCAGCCAGACAGCCAGGGATGGACTCTGGTTCTGCCACTTGCTAGAGAACAAACTTGCACAAATTCCTTCATCCAAACAAAACATGGCTTCCTCACCTGTGAAATGGTGGTGACAGTTTTAAGCTCATGGGGCTCAGGTGAAAACTGAATGAGGAAGTACACAGAGTGCCCAGAACAGTGTCAGATACTGGGAAGTTCTCAGCTGAGGTTAATGAATTGAATGTCACGAGGGAGGCTCTATGAAGAATCCCCCCAATGCCCCCGTCATGTGATTCTGTGACTGGAAAGCATTAAGAGCAGAGGGACAAAGCTGTCAGGCTAACCCCTGTTCCTTGACCCAATCCTTCTAGTCAGCATTTCCAGAAGTGAGGTCTATGGCTGTGCTACTCAAAATAATAGATCCATGAGCTCTTTGTTAATGGTCCATGACAAGATAAGGAGCTCAAGCCAGATTCAATGCATTGCTTCATTTATTGAGAAAGTCCTGCAATGAAAAATAAAAGCATCAGCTGAACTCTACAGTGGCTTACTGATATGGACAATTCATATTCTGGCACGAGATCCTTATCTTCATGTAGATTGGCACTGAGCCAAGGACCACATTTTGAGTAGAATGTTAAAAAGAACAGTAATCCCATGAGAAAAGGGCTTTTCATGATCAGATAAGTTTGGTGGAAAAATACTGCATGCTGTATATCTTTTCCTGGACTCTGATATATCGTATGTTAGTATATTAAAGGTCCTGAGAAACCCTGGCATATATAAACTCATTTAAATGTGTTTATGATGGCATTTCCCATACATTCCTGGGCGAGAAACGTCTGTGAGTGTTTGCGTTTGTGTGTGTGTGTTTTTGCCACTGCTTTGAACATTTTTCTTGTAAAGAACCGAGTCCAACTGATCATCTGATCACAACAGCAAATAACAAGAGTGTCACCCAATCCCCTCTTCTCAAATTAAAACAGATCTAACACCTTTTAGATAGAAAATTCCTTTCCTGCTGGCTCAACCATTTTAATGAAACCAGAGAATTAAATACTATTCCTATTGATAGTGAACTACTTTAACATAAAAATACCCTTATAAAATGTTTTCCTTCAACCAGTTTCTTATTTTTGTAAAGATTTTATTTATTTATTTTTAGAAAGAGGGGAAGGGAGGGAGAAAAAGAGGGAGAGAAACACCAATGTGTGGTTGCCTCTTGCACACCCCCTACTGGAGACCTGCTCCACAACCCAGGCATGTGCCTCGGCTGGGAATTGAAGCGGCGACCCTTTGGTTTGCAGGTTGGCACTCAATCCACTGAGCCACACCAGCCAGAGCCAGTTTCTCATTTTTTACGAGCCAAAGAAAAAAGAACGTATTGTCTTATATACTACCCTCTAGGGAAAAATGTAAAATCTTTTTCTCTAGTAAAGATGGGGGTATTTAAAATGCTTATATCAATGCACCATTGAAGCATGGTTTGCAACACACTAGGATCAAAGTGATCATTTCCTCTGCTGAATTTGATTCTCAATTCATTTATGTTAATTATTTTCTACAAAAGTATCTTATGTATAATGAGCAAAGGCCCCAGACTTCTCTTGTGGTCTCAGATGAGTTATTTGCATAGCCTGGTAGCAAAAGGGATCTAGGCACATATTTTTGATGTGTTAAGTCTAATGGAAAACCAAATGCAAATCAGGCTTCATTGACATTCTAAGGTTCCTTGAGCCACGTACTACGTGGGAACTGTGTGCCACGTGCATGGCTGCACCTGCATTTACACACAGGCACACACAGTTTCAGGGGCTGGAACACACCCTAACTCCAGCAGCAGTAAGCTCACATTTCAGAGCCGGGCCCTGTCTGGGAACGATGTCTTTCCCATTACACTCACAATTCAGATAATTTCATCCAAAAGATTCAGAAAATGGAGGGACTTTTCCCCCTTGAATCATCCCATTATGCCTGGAGTTTCCACTTCCTTTAAAAGTATACAGAGAGCCCTTGATAGGAAAAGACAGGGAAAATCATGCTAATAAATTATATTTTGAAAAACCCATCAGGGTCAGTGTGAATTAGGTTTGACACTGTGACAAGACCCTCGCTTGCAAAGCCTGAAAAGGGCTAGTCACCTGCCCTGGCCTGGTCAATCTTCCCCCATCTCTGAGATTCAGACTATCTAATGCTCACGGATAGGGAAAAGAGACTGGGCCATGGTCGAAAATACTGCCCTGTGTCATGACCAGCGGATCTCAAAATAAATTGCACCAGAGGTTCTGGAACATCGAGATTTCCCTCTCTAACATGATTCTTTTCCTTTTCTGGCACTAGTGGACTTTTTAGCTTCCCGCTGTCACTGAATGTCCCTATGGGGAGTGTCACTTACTAGTTCCTGTCACATTGAGGAAGCCATGATGCCTTCCAAAGGGGTTGAGAGCAAGAGACAAAGAGAATTTGATCTTAACCCAGGTACAGGATTCTGCTTATATTTCCATTTAGATTGGATGCAATTACTGCATGGTAAGTGCAGCATAACAAGGTCGCTTTGAGAGAAAAGAAAACATTTTATTGTCAGTGTATACACTTCGAATCCAACGCAGCTTTGGAGAACCAGTATGAACACACGTTCAAGGGAAAGCGTAATGGATTGCTGGTCTCCAAACACAATACAGCTTTGAACCTTTTCATCATACTCACCAGACTTTCCTGAAACTCCTGGTGTCCAGGTGAAGGACAAGATGGAAAGGGAGAGGAGCAGGATAATAACAACACAGCCCGAGCATCTACTGAGCACAAGGCATCACACTAGATACTGTCTGCAGGGCACCCTATTTTGGTAGCCTGACCTCTGTGGGAAGGATGTACGATGATTTCCATTTTACAGCTGTTGCTGAAATGTGGTCAGAGACCTGGCTCTTTTCTAGAGACTGGACCATGGTGTTAAGATCACAGACCCTGGTGTCAGACTGAATCTGTTTAAAAACATGATTCTGCCCCTTAGTGGCAGCAGCCCTTGGGCCAGTCACTTCAGCTTTCTGAACTGAATGTCCTCACTTGTGAAATGGGGATGAAATAGCACTCATTACCCCACAGGGCTGTGGCCAGGCTACAATGAGAGGGTGTCTGTAATGTGCTATTAGCAGAAAGCCTGGCACACAGTGTGTGATTAACTGATGTCTGCAATGTTGTTAATGTTACAGCACACCGGCCGTTGGGTGGGCTGCCCCCAGTATTTGATTGGGAGTAAGAAGGAAAAAGAACTTGAGTTATAAGGGGCAGGTCCGCTCACACACAACCTAAACATAACTGGCTTGCAGAAGCTCACTCTAAATCAAATCAGTCACTTTGTGGAAAGGCAACCACATTTTGATAGTAAAGTTGCCCTCAGATTATCCTACACAGGACCTTGAGATAGGAGGAAAGGGGACAAAGAACGAACTTAAAATATTGAATCAGAAAGACTCCACTTCCGTGTGGATCTTGAGGTCATTATGCCAATGGCCCTCACACCAGCTGGCCTTACATGCTGCCTGGGACACATCTGAGAAATACAGGTAGATAGATCCCTTGGCCTGGCTCCTAGAGATTCTGAGTCAGCAAGCTGGGGATGATTTCAGATGTTCCCAGAGTCTCGTGATCACCCAGGTTTGGTACACTGTGACTTAGTTTCCATGTATCCTTCTGTCCCACCTCCCCCCCCCCAAAATGGAAAACCCACCTGTGCCCAAGGCAAAGGATCCTCTGCTGTCTGTCTCCTTGATGGGTTGTTCTCTAGTCCCTGTTTACTCATATATTGGTTTACAATGAATTTTCAGATGAATATACCAGACATTCTGTTTTAACACAAGAGGCAGGAGAGTAGCATGGATTTTAGAATCATAAAGATATGAGTTCAAGTCCAAGCATTACCAGTTGCTTGCCACCAGACCTCAGCTAGGTCACTTAATCTCTCTGGCTTTACCTCCCACATCTCTAAAATGAGGTTTATTTCAGTACCTACATTATAGGTTCATCCTGAATATTAAATTAGCCAATATATGCCCAGAGTCCCTGGAGCCCAGCAAATGCTCAATAAATGGTTGCAGCTGTTATTATCCCAGCTGAATAATTCCTTTGCATGACATGGAACACAACTGACGTAGTCTCACTGAACATTACCCAAAGAACAGGACCGAGACATCCACACCCCTCACCCCCACGAGGTGAAATGTGTTACCACACCGAGGCCTGTCGCCTGAGGCTTCTGCGGAGTGCTTTCTGATCCCATAACTGAAACCCCATGATACAGATAGATACAGTTAGACAATGATGGCAATCAATAATGATAACAGGAATTATTGTTTATTTTCATAAACACAGAGTGTGCGCGTCTTGCTGGGTCACACACATTACACGCCAGCTTTGACTTTTGGGGCAATCAATGGGAGATCTCAATATCCACCCGCCGTGGTAGGTGCGCCAGGGAGGGGGCACAGGTGAAGAAATTACCCATACCAGAGTGACACACTCACCAAGTTAATCTAATCCAGGGGGCCATCCGGGGGCCATTGCAAGTCCATAAATATGGAACAGGCTTGATTGATTTTTTTACTGCAGTAGCTAAACACTTCATTGTTATTTGCAACGAATATAAGGAAAGATGAAACTGTGAAAGGATTGGTTATTAGGCTCCCAGAGCAGCCATAAATCGTGAAATGAATTCTAGGAAAATTAGAAAGGGTCAGGGTAGGTGGTATCTGTGTCCTGAGAGGCCTCAGTTATGAAAGTATAAACCCAACATTAAAACCTGGGGCAGTCATGGGCAATCCTGACTCAACTGGCACCTTACCCTGACACCAGCCTGGGGTTCCCTGTTCTCCTGGAGGGGGTGTCACCACATGGTCACTGCAGAGACAGCAAGAAGGCATAAAGGCTGTGCCTAGACAGGAAGCATTTGATTCTCAGCTTTGAAACCTTGAAGCCTTGGTTTCCCCCTTTCACACCTCTAGAAGGACGGAAATAGCAATGCACATCCTACTTGCCTCCCAGGATCCTTGGAAGCATCAGGGGAGACCTCCAGCATGAAAGACCATCTATCCTGCAAGATGCTTCTCAGAAACTCCTTCCCGCCCCTGCATCTCATCCCTGCTGCTCTTCCTCTGAACTGGCATGAGGACCTTCTGTGCTTTTCTCAGGACCTGTACCCTACCCACAGTTTCTCAAAGTGTGGCCCAGGCTGCCCACAGCAGCATCACTTGGGGGTTTCCCAAGAGGGGCCTTGTCCAAGATGTCATTGGGTACAATGCAGACCTTCTAAACTGGGATCCCTAGAGGTGAGGCTGATGAGGGTTGTCTAGAAAGCATTCCAGGGGACTAGGAGGCACACTGTTTGAGAACCACCAATTAAATTAACTTCCTGTTGCAACCATTTGCAACTTGTTCCCTCCTTGCCCCTCACGGACATGTAGTGTATTTCACTCACCTTTGTAAGATACACTTTGCAGTACACACTTAGCACAGTGCCGGGCACACAGTAGACACTCAATAAAGTAGATAAGAAATGCACTGAAAAGTTCTATGTGTCAGATACCATTACCTCACTGTGGTCTAGGTCAAGGACCACACAGCAAACAGTCCTGTGTAAGGGTGAAGAGTGGCCAGGGGCTGTGGGATCAGACAGGCCTGGCTCCAGTCTTGGTTTTGCCTCCTATTATCTGTGAGGCCTTAAGCCAGTATTTAACATCCCAAAGCCCTTGTTTACACATCTGTAAAATGGGCATGATGCTGAAGTCACAGGAGTGTGATGTAGAAGGAATTGTAAAATGTCCATAAAACTGCTCAGCCCAGAACCTGACACTAGGAAGGGCTGATCAGACATAGTTGCTGTTAGTAACCTTCAACCAGTGATCTGTTTATTCAGTTCTTTAGAAAACAGATCAGGTGGTTAAACTTGTTTCACGAAGAGTATCACTTTTGGGCAAATGGCTAGTCTGTTTAGTCAAGCTGCCTAATCCTATGACCTGTTAGCAACAGTCCTTAGGAGTCACCTTCAGAATTCGGAGCCTGTCAACACTCAATGCCCATTTGTCACAGGGTCTTATGCTGTGGCCGGGTGGAGGGGGTGTGGAGGTGGTGTCTAAATGCCACCAGTGGGATTTGCAAACGTCAGAGTCATTCTAAGGGGAAACATGTTAGTCCAGGAAAGTTGCAGGGACGTATGTGTCCCGAGTAGAGAGGCAGACAGAGGCCAGAGGCCAGCAGAAGGCAGGTGTGTAAAAACATGATGAAATTGAATCTTTTCTCAAAAAACAGAGTGTCCATTGTGCACCCACCCTGGGCAGAACAGCCTTTGCAGCCCTCCCCCCTCAAATACTCTCCCCAAACCAAGCTCATACATTAAGAAAGCTTAGTCAGACATTTGTGAGGGACACAAGCAATGAAATTCCCCTGCTCCATGATCAGGAATTATTATTTTCTTAGAAAGCCAAAGCTTTAGGGAGTCATAACGACAAGCATCAGATTTGGGTCAGATAGACTGGGTTTGAATCCTAGCTCTGCCGTTTTCTAGCCATGAGGCAGATGTCTGGCCTGCTGTAAACCGGTTTGCACTTAGGTGAGATCCGTTCATTTGATGGATATGTGCCAAGTGCCTGCTGTGCACCACGTGTTGTTCTAGGTGCTGGAGCCCCAGAGTGAGTGCGGTGTTGTTCCCACTTCCACAGAGCTGACATTTTAGTGGGGCTGGGGGGCATGCAATGGACAAATGCTGGACTAGGCAAGGAAAAAGCTAAGGGAAAGGGGACAGGCAGTCAAGGATGCTGAGAGTGAGTGGGTGGTGCTGGCGGCTGTGTCTCTCAGACATTCCAGGAGAGCTTCTCTGAGAAGGTGGCCCTTGAGCAGAGACTTAAATGAAAAGAAGGAGTAAAGCCTAGGATGATCCAGAGAGAACAAGAGAACTTATCTGGGAGAGTTATTGTTAGGACAAAATGGTGGAAGGGTATAAAATCCAGCACCTGGCATATAGGAAACATTCAATAAATGTGACTATCATCAATAAATGTGACTGCCATCATCATCATCATCATCTGTAAGGAATATGTGGACAAAATCCATTAGAAAACTTGAGCTCATTACATCCCCTCCATTTTGGGAACTCACAAAAGCTTAGGAACTCACAGCTTTTGGACTCTACATGCACAACCAGATAAAATGCAAATTTCCACCTGGCCTCAGTTCCCAGGGCACTGGCAGTCAACCACAACAAAGGACATAGTAACCCCAGGCTCCCCCAGCAGGGAGAAGCCCACTAAGTGCAATTTCCCACCACCCAGCTCCTGCCCCAGGCTGATTCAGTTACTAGAACTGTGAGTTTCCCTTGCCTAGAAAGAGTGCTGACAGCCTCTCACCCCTGGGTAAAGGGAGGCTGAGAAAGAAGAGAATCTTGCTAAGGGGAACTCAAGGTCTCTATTTCTCCACACTGAGGTCAGGGATCTGGAAAGTCAATGTGTATGAATGGATGGGTGAGAGAGAAGCAGGAAGGGGAAGAAGGAGAAGGGGTGGAGAGAGGTGGGGAGGCGGGAGAGGGAGGAAGAAGGGAAGTGGGAAGAGGGAGAGAGAGACAGAGATACAGACAGACAGACATCCTGACCTGGAATAATAACTTCATCATTCTACATGTGTCTGAGTTGAAGAGCCAGAGGTCTTGACTTTTTGTCCCAGCTCTAGAATAACCAGTTGACAGCCATCAGGCAAGTCACAGTCTCCCTCTGAGTCTGTGGTCCCATTTAAGGGCTCAGGTCCCAGAGCCAAGTCAATCACGGTTTGACTCTTGGCCCTGCATGATCTTGGGCCTGTTAAATATAACTTCTGTGAGCCTCATTTGTCAAATGGGCATTTTTAATAGTGAACTACACCTCATGAGACAGCTAATGCATAGTTCATGGAATCTAGTAAATACTAAATAAATACTAGATTTCAGCATTTTTACCTGCCAGATATCTGTGCTGCTCTTCTCACTGGCTGCTCAAATGATGAATCAAGGGGTGAGGTAAGAAAACACTCTGTGATATAAACGGCGCTTTACAACTATCAGGTGTGATTTTTAAATTATCATCATGATTATTGTTTTGGGTATTATGATACTGAGCAGGAAACAATATTTTCATAGAAGTACTCCTCACAGTCTCTCTGGGTAATGAGAGAATGGATTTGAAAGGCTATCTCCCATGAAAAAAAGGGGGAAAAATAGCCACAGTCTTATATTGAAAAGCGAAGCCTCCCAGCACTGAAACAAAACAGGTTCATTACTCAGTGAGGATTAATTAGCTGTCGGATATTATTAAACATCCTCACTCTCAAGATCCACACAGAACTGAAAACTCTGAAAGGGAGCAGGAGGTAATCATAGTACAGGGAAGGAAAAAAAAAAAAAAAGCCACAATTGCTGGCAATGCAAATTTAAAGAGCAGAGCATGTTAGTAAATTATAGTCTGATTAATATCACGTCAGCTCACTCTCTGTTTGGAGTCATTGTTCTGAACCTACGGTCTTCAGGGCTGCCTGGCTTTCTCTCCCCTACCACCGGGATTCGAAAGGAAAGGCGGCTGTGGCCTTTCCAGGGTTTGCATGGAAAGGATGCTGGAGTATGGCTACATACCCTGAGAAATAGGACATTTGAAAGCCTAGGGAGGCGGTGGAGGTAAAATCAGATACAAGTATTTACAATACTGTAGCAAATGTGTCTCCCAAGTTGGTACAATAACTGTTGAAACAATTGGTAAGTAACAGAGGCTTGTAAAAACAATAGCTGGAAGGAGGCTTAGAGATAACAGTGCCCGGGGACCACAGACCCCCTCGTCTCTACCATCAGAAGCTCATATTCAAAATGCAGACTCCTCTGGACCACTCCACTTGCTGAAGGGAATCCCCAGGGCTGGGTCCTAGGAATCTATATTTGTAACTAAGACCAGGGTCCCAGGACCACTGACTTCGTCCAGTCCTCTGCCACTTAGAAGACACTTAGCCTGGAAAGAGTAAATGTGATTCACTGGCCCTGGGTCACCCGCTGGTTAATAAGAAAGTAAGAACCAGAATTGGGATTTTCTACCTCAGCCCCATGTCGGGGCCTCCTCCCATGTATGACAAGTACAAGTCCACTTCCCAATGTCACTGTCATTCTTGGGGGACAGATGATCTCTGCTCTAATGGAAGCTTAAATAGAGGTCTTCTCTCCTCTTCCTCATGGGGATAGCATCTCCAGGGCCAACCACAGATATAGGAAAAACCCCACAGGATGTCATGGACAACAGGGGTCATCATATGGACGGCAGATGGCATCTGAGAAATCCCCTCCACATAGCGAACAAGGGCAAGGTCACATTAGGGCACACGTTCGCGTTGTGAACTTCCCAGTCCCACCCAATCTACCTGCTTCCCTACTGGGTTATAAAGTCCCGAGGGCTGAAAGGCTGACTGTCTTACTCCTTTTGTGTCGCTAGCATAGCGCTTGTCCCTTAGTAGAAATCAATGAATAGTTTGTAAATACAACAGTATAGAAAGTATATGACAAGAAGAATTAATATGAATTTTTCTCATATACACAGGTCTATTAACAGCAGGGGGTAATAACAGTCACCGCAATAATGATGATAGTAATACAAGAACAGCAGCAGGGAACTAACATTATTGAGAGTGTTCTGTGAGACATGACAGAGGCTAAGTTCTTTATCACACACAATACAGCATTGAATCCTCACAACTGTCCCAGGAAACAGGGACTGTCATCATCCCTGTTATGCAGATGCAACATTAGATGCACAAGGATTTTAAGTAATGTTCCCAAGGTCACCAGACAAAAAGCAATGGAGCCACAGTTGTAACCCAGGACAGACAGACTCAATGTGCATACTCCTTAGCACTCTGCCCTCCAATGTCCAAAGCCTGAGCATTAGAGCATCACTGAGGTCTGGTGGGGCAGACCTGCTGGTGGTCCCCCAGGCTGAATGCACAGGCTGACAAAAAGCGAGCAGAGCAGCCAATGCTTTCTGGCTCAGAAGGCGCTCAAATGAAGACCAGGTACCATTAGCACTAGGTAAGCACCTGACAGCCTAGCACTGTGGCCCACAGAGAGTCTGTGCCCAAACGGCATCCACTCCATAGACAGATGAACAAACGCACACATCAATTAAGGAACAAACAAGCAAGCATGCTAATCAGACACACAACAATCACTCAAATCCCCTATCTGCTTCTAAACCCGGGGCGACAACCTCTTTTCCCAGAAGCACTGCACCGTCCCCCTTCAGTGTTGGTCTCCAGAAGCGCAGCTGCTACCTGCAGGCACAGGTTTAGCATGGCTTGGAAAGTCCCTTGGGGCTAGGGTGAGTCCTGACCTGGGCCTGCTTTCCTGCTCACACTGAACACACCCCAGACTAAACTTGTTACCCAGTCTTGAACCAGTTTAACCTATATCTGGAGAGCCGTCCCTTAAAAGTCCACTTTTAGAAATCTATTTTTAACACCATTTGCCGATGAGACCTTTTCTGGTCTCCCAGAACCCAGGTAATTTCCCCTCCTTTGATCAAATGGCAACTCTCTCCCACTCTCGCTGTATCTATCTCCCTCTGTTTAGTGTCATAATCATTTCTGTATTAGTCCTACGAATCCCCTTCCCTTACCAGACTGTGCATTTCTGGAGGGCAGGAAGGAAGCTGCTCAGACTAATAGTACAGATCATTTATGGAGTCTTTGCCATGGATAAGGGCTTTCCACCCTCATTGCGATTTACCCTCATAAATCCGCGGGCAGTGAGGGTTAGGCTCACTGTTTTGCAGATGGAAAAACTAAAAATAACCAGCATGACTAAAGCTCAGAAAGGTTAAGTGATGATGGGAGATTATGGTAAGTGGCAGAATCTGAATCCAGCCTTTGTAGATTCAGAAGTTTGTGTTCTGAGTCACATCTCCAACTTTCCATCTGGGTAGACCCATCCCCTATCTATACCTTAAGTACAGAAGATGCTCGAGGCATTTTAGAGACTGTGAACAGGCAGAGAGGCTAAGCACACAGTGACGTGTGGCAGCAGCCCTGTAGGCAACAGGAAATACATGGATTGGTAGGCAGTGGAGCTTGGCCCATCCTGCTCCTCCAGCTGCCCCCAGAATCCCGAGCAAGTGGAGTCTCTGCTGGATCGCCCTCCCTCTCCCATCAGAGTTGCAACCTACATAGCAGCCAGCATGGGGCCAACCTGAGGAGCCCTTACCTTGACCCTGGTGGCCAAGGAGGCACAAAGTCGGTGGCAAAAACCACCTGCCAGACTCACCCGCAAGGTTGTGATGGTGGCAGGATCCCGAAGCCGGCCCTCCTCATCTTTTAGATTGTAGCCTTCTGGCCTCTTGTCACGCTCACTGACTTTCCACAGCTTCACAGTTTTGTCTGTGGAGGGCAGCCAGAGGACATCAACATTACAGTGAAGGAAAGGTTAGAAAGGTTTTGTTTTTTTTTCTGGGTGGGGGAGGGGGCAGGATCAGGACAGGTGGAGGTAATAATGAAAGGAATGGCCACAGGAGCTGGCTCCTGTCAAGGGCTGTGGTGCATAAATCTTGTGTCACTGGAAGGCAGAGCTCATGTTTCAGAACAAAAACAGACTGTGTAGAGACAAATGGTCTTCTTCACAGTAGGCTGTTAAATCGACAGCTTATACATTAATTTCGTTCATTCCATAAAAATAGTTATTGAACACTGAATAATAAGATTAGCCACATATATAGAGTGAACTATGTGAGCACTCTGCATGGTGAATTGATTCAATATCCATTGTCACCCCGAGAGGTAGGCACTATTATTATTCCCATGTTTGTGTCCCATCTCACCTAACACTGCCCTTACCATGACCTAAGAGGCCCTCCGTGACCTTCACCCCCTATTTCCTCACCCTTTCTGATCTCACCATCCCTGCACCCCTGCCACTCGGCTTCCTCATAGCTCCTTGCACACATTAATCCAACTGCTGCCCCAGGACATTTATACGAGCTGTGCCTTCTGCCAGGACAGCCCTTTCCTCTCATTTTTACCTGATGTTTTTCTTTGCTGTCTCCCTACAACCCAACTTCATGGGGCCTTTCCTAATTAAGCTACATAAAAAAAATCTTCATCATTCCAGAACCACTCCTTCCTTCTTTATTTTTCCTCAATGGGATTTCACTACCAGACAACTTATTTATTACGTCTCCCTCACAGGCAGGGATTCTGACCGTCTTGTTCATTACCCCCAGCACCAACAACAGTGCCTGGGACACAGCAGATGGTTAATGAATATGAGCTGGAAGAATGAATGAGTCTCACCTGCACAGTGCATGTTGCCAACGACACTCAGGGAAATAAAAGAAAGGAGATTCATCAAAATGCTCTTTTCCCCTTGCAGTCTCCTTGGAGTTCCCACCTGGAAACTACCTTTCTTACCCTTGTCCTGTCCCCATACTTTATTTATACCACTTGCAGATACCTGTCATTCTCTACGGCAATAAAGAGGGAGTGAGAAGTCCAATGCCTGCAGCAATAAAACAGGGTGAGAAGTCCAATGTCTACAGGACTCAGGCAGGCGAGGGGAATGAGTGACAGGGGCTGGGGGCTTTGGGGAGCTGGAGACAGCATGTCCCACCTGCAGACATTCAACTCCATTTTATAAGGAAACATGTTTGGGCCAAACACCTTGCGTCTATGGGCTGCAGGCCTTTGGAAGCCTTCCTTATCAGATCCTGCCTTCATGATTTGTACTTGTTCTAACTTCTCATCTGGAAGGCAGGGACTCGGGTGCCCTTTCTGAATCTCCCTCTATGCCTGCACGAGGCAAGTGTGGAACCAGACTCCCTTGGGCCTTATCCCCAAGCCACACCAGGCAGCTAGACACATGGCCCAGGACTGTGATTCCCATACCACTAGGCAACTAACTAGTGCATCTTGAGACAGACAAACGGAAGTACTAGATTGAGCAGGGAAAAAACTACAGAACACCCAGTTAAATCTGAATGTCAGATAAATGACAAGAAATTTTTTAGTATAAATATGTCCCAAATATTCTAACCTTACAAATAAAGATGTGTAACTTCTCTGTGCCTTGGTTTCTTTATTGGTATATTAAGGAAAACCGTGTCTTCCTCATGGAGTCCCTATGAGGATTAAATGAAACACTCTGTGTATGATGCTTAACCCAGTGCCGGGGTCTAATAATGGTTCACAAATGGCAGCTATTAGAATGAACACACTGGGCACCTGTTCTGCAGTGAGAACATGTTGCTCTGACAGCATCAGCTTCACCCAGGTGGTGTCAGCACATCCCACTTCCTCTCTGTATAAGACTGCTGGAGGAGTTACACCCCCCTCTACCCTGCCTTTGCTACGATCCCCTTTCTCTTTTGCCCCCTCCTCTCCTTCTTCCATCTCACCTCACCAAAAGCCTTGTCCTCAGAGGTCTGAATGCACCCCATTGTGAAGTGGGCTTTCAGCAACAATTTGGGTAATTTAACAGGTAAGTGCCTGTTTCCTAAAATCTGGGGATCACTCAGGCTGGTCACGTCTGCCGCCCCACCTGGCCAGGCTGCCAGTATAAGATCTGTGCACTTACTCTGGCTTGTCCTGGGACAGCAGGTGGGGGTGCTCTTCCCAGGTGCTGGGGCGACTTTAGCACTTTGTGTCCACATGCCAGCCCTCCCCTGGGCCTGCCCTCTCTGGATATCCTGCTATATATGGGACTGTGACAAAAATAAAGCCTGTGCCGTATTTATATTGTCACTGGATTAGCTGCTGCTCAGCTGTGACTTACAACAATCCAAACCAGTGACTTTTAACACCAAATATTTTCAACTGCTTGGCTTTGCCATGCATCCTTCCCAATTGTAAGGCAATTCTTTCCTTATATTTTTTTCTAGTGAATGATAAATTGCTATATAGAGAAACAGAGAAATCATAGGTAAAGCATAAAGAATAAAACCACCTATAATTGCTCCAGTCAGAGACAATCATTGTTAACATTTTGTATAGACCCTTGTAGGATCTTTTCTATTCACTTTTTTAGGGGAGAAATAAAAACCTATAATAATATTACATATTTAGATTTTGTATTTTCTCATTTTATTTCCTTCTTTATTATACAAGGACTATATATAATTGTAGAAAATAAAAGTGAGTGTAAAAGTAAAAAAATTAAAACCTCCCTCAATTCCACTAGGCAGAGATAGATATTATGAAAATTTTACATAAATCCTTTCATGCTGTTTCTGAGTGCAATTATGTAACTCTTTTAAATAGACATAACATGCTATACATAGGTTATGAATGTTATTTCCTGATTATAGTATATATTCCTATAAATACATAATTTGTAATTGTGAGAATTTAATAACTAAAGGTCTAATAATGGGAGATTTATTAGTAAATTATAGAAGAATCATATGGAATTTTAGAAGAATATTTAACATTAAGGAAGATATTCCTGTTAAGCATTATATTATTAAATGACAAATCTGGTTGCCAACCAGTTTACAGAATACATCACATTTTTGTTAAGGAAAAAACCAGATTTATCCATGCCTCTTTGCTGTTTTCTTTAGAAAGTCATTAACAATGGTTCTCTCTGTAGGAAACCCTTTTATTATCTTCGCTGTGCTTCCTGAGTTTCTAAAGTTTTTAATAATGAACACATACCCCTTTCGTAGCGTGTATACCAAGTCAAATACACATTTCCCTTCTCATCGCAGGTAGTAAGACAAAAGTAGGAAGCTAGGTAAAGCACTGTTTTCATTTCGCAAATAATTTCAAGGTCTAGATTCACAATTGAAATGTCGGTTTTATTTTTCACTAAAAATGGTAAAGTTGGAAATATATTCAAGCTGATAAGCACATTTTTAAAAAGATAATTGATGGTGAATTCAAGCCAATTCCCCATGGTTGGGTTGCCTGGAGTCATTCTTGACTTTATTATCACACAGTGTTTCTTGACTCCCTATCTTGAAGCCTTGTGCATAAAAAAAGTCTGAGGAACATGTGGCTATGACCATGAGTAATGACTTTTTCTGTCTTCTGGCTGCCTCTCTGAGTAGCTGATCCTTACTTGTGGCAGCTTTTAAACACAATCTTATCATCGATCTTCATTTTCTCTTTTATACAGTAACTCCAATTGTCTGCCATTAATTTTTGCATGTTAACCTATTTGGCTTAAGGGGAATTCTCAACCTCAATATTAGGACACAAAAGAAAATCACAGAAGAACATGGGAATTTTTCTTATAAGAATCATTTGGGGATGCATTTGGCATATGAAGTAGCAACCCAAATGGGAAGATAATATCCTTGTTAATCAAAAAACTATATAAAAACTCAATTAACAGAACATTATGCTATATAATTAATCTTTATTGCATTTCACTGATTTTTCCCATCCCCCCCACAAAGGACTTAATATGTCTTTGAATTTTATTATAATAATCAATAGGCTAAATTTCATAATATAAAGTAAGCTAGCCATAATCAGACACTTTCTCTGCCTGAAGTAATTAAGTCACACAAAATCATCAGAAGTCTTTTTTTATTCTAAGCAGTGTTGAATCTGCAGAGCCTTGGAGGAAAACTTCAACAGCAAAACTAAGAGGGGAGAAACTGAAACAAATTCATGTGGTTTGGCTTTCAGGAGACAGGGGCAAAAAAATAAAACAATAAGTACAGTTCTGGGAAAGAATGAGATTACTTGGAATCTGGAAAAACAGATGAGTGGAAATCTGGCCATGTCGAGATAAGCCACACCTGAACAGAGCCACATCTAACTGGCTCTTTCAGAATGGTCATCTTTTAGATTTGCACGCGGGCTTTATGTTTGAGGGATTTTTGGTTTGTATGCATTAACAAATCCCCTTCATTTTTATAAAATTAAAATAAAACACATTGTTAAAACTTTGAAAATAAAAATGATAAAGAAAATAATTTATAAGTCACCCTATAATAATACATCATCAAAAATTAATCATGAAAACCCTTTAGGTGTGTTTCCTTTCAGTCTTTAAAAATGTTAATATATGTTTGATCATATTACATACATAGTTTGCATTTTTTTCACTTGACATATGAGCATTTCCCCTTTCTTCATAAATGATGGGGGTAGGCAAATAGCAAATCTCTAGCTTTTTGATTTCTATTGAAATGGACACTGCTCACAGACTCACACACAGGATGAAGTGAATCACTCTCTAGCTGATTTACTTGAGAGAGGGTGTTTAATTTTACCCATTAATCCTCTTAATTGTTATACTATTCAATTAGTACCCTTTAATATATGATTGTATTCTAAATTGTTTTGAGCACAGATGGCTTCTTTCAACAAGGGCATCAAGAAACTTCAGGGTAGGTAATTCCACTGTATGAAGGCCTCCTGGTTTAACATGGAATTTGACTCTCTATTCAATTCCTGACATCATCTATCTCTTACCTATTTATAGCAATTCTATCGAAACCAACAAGTGGTGTTAGAAAAATATAGAGGGAGAAAGAGAAAGAAATCACTTTATCATCAGCTTTTCGGTAGGGTCCCTCTCTCTTCTAAACTTGTCCTGAGAGAACTTGATTTGCTCAGAGAGACACAGACATACGCTTTAAAAACCCCAAAATACATTCAGGGATTAATAACTTCTACTTAGTATGCCAGACTCACAGGGATGCAAGTTTCCTGAAACGTGTTCTTGGAATAACATCCAGTGAATCTTAAGAGAGGAAGTCACATTACAACCGCATCTAGAAATGATTTGCATTAGTTGAAAACTGCTGATAATGGTCCTCATGTAATTCAGCCAGAAATTGGTGATATTTAAAAAGAATAACTGCTGTTTATGGGGGCCTACTCTGGGCCAGGCACTCTGCCAGGCACCTTGCAAATACTGTTCTGAAGTTTTTTTGACAGCCTGCAAGGTTAAAAAGGAAAATTGGGTCTAAGACATTGAAATGCATGGTTTGGCTGACTGAATCTCTGCAAGTACCCAACAGGAGAAGTCACTTGCACGTACCATTAGTAGACAGAAGGAAGTAGGCTGCATTCTGCTGAGGGAGCCATCTGATTTTATTGATTTTTTCTTCTATTTCTAAACTCTTCAGGTAATCGAACTCGGGTTCATGGCTCTGGAATGTGCTGTAAACATTGTATTCACCCCTACGATGAACCTGATTTTTACTCTGTAGGAAGGGAAAACAAATACACCAAAGATGAAATCACATGGGCTATCTGCAAATTCACCAATTTCTTTCTTTTCTTTTACTTTTTGAGCAGAATCATTAGGGGTGGGATGGGGAGGCTTTGTCAGTGTGGGATGAGGGCAGGACCCTGAGCGTCCCAAGTTTTACCTTAGCTCAGAGGCCTCCAAAGCATCTGCTCTTGTACTTCTGTTGGTGACTATTAGCACCTCCAATATACATATACTTAAAATTATATACATGAAATTCTGTAGTAATATATGGTATACATCATAACATATACATAGGGTAGAACTTAAAAGAGGATGTAATTCTAAAATCAATATACATTTTAAAAAATGAACATAACTAGAAGTTCTAATATTTTCTTTCTGCACCCTAATGGATGTCTTGAAACACCCTATTGTGGGAGCCATCCCACACTGATGTCCATACATACTTTTCTCAATCCCTTACAAAGAGGACAAAGCTATAGCATCCATGTCTTTCATTGGCTGTTTAAAATCTCACCAGATTCTCACAGCATCTCTGAGAGGTAGGCAGAGCAGGGAAATAAAGAAAAGAGGCTCAGAGATATCTTCCAAGGTCGTAGGACTTCTAAATAGTAGATTTGGGCATCAGATATTCCCCCAGCCCACCCCTCTTTTTTAACTTGAGTAACAAAACAGACAGGAGCAGAGAAGACATTTGTATCCCTGGGAGATGAGGACACTTTACCTCTGGCTTTCTTCCAGATCTGATTATGCAAAGTGTAAACAGCAGGAGCTAAATAAATGAGAATGAAAAGCAAGGGAAAAGGGTCTGCAGAAAGAGGCAAGAGAAAGAAGAAAGGTAGAAAGAAGGAAAGATAGGGTATGAAACAAAAAAAGAGAAGAAAGGCAAAAGGGGAGGGAGGTTTTGTTCCAGCCTCTGAGAAGCTGATACCAAGAGCTTCAAGAGTCTGGCTTTGGAAAACTGTGCTCAAAAATTCAAATCCAGGTCTTCTTAGACATCTGTCATAAAAGCTTGACTCTTAATAAAAGGCTCAATTTTTAAAAAGTTATATTTCTGGGTGGATACAGAACATCCAAACCCAAATCTCAACTTCTCAAAGGGTGCTAACACCCAGAGGTTTCACTCCCACAGCCAACTCTCTGGCAGGCGGGGGGGTGCCTCTTGAGAAGGGGCTCCCAGGAGTGGCAAACAGACCTGTCCTGGGTGTTGTAACATGGCTTTGTTCCTACGCCTCTCCACAAAGCTAAACACTTAGCTGCGTGTTATTATGCTGGACATTTATTTATTTATTTTTATTGAACCAAACCACCCTCTTGAAAATGTGTCTCCTCCATTCCACTAATAAATCAGGCTTCCCAAACACTTCAGTCTGTTAAAATAGGTGAAACCTGTGTATAGCGAATGGAAAAATGTGGATCAGAATATTCCCGGCAACATGCTGCCCTGGATAATTTATGCTAAATAGTTTCTCCAGTTCCTCTTTATCATCACTATGAACTTAATTGGATTTTTTTAAAAACTGAAGATGAAGGCTTGAAAATCTGTGTTAAGAGGATTTTCAATGCTGACATACTTGTGACTAGCCTGCCTACTGCAGAGAGAGCCAGTCCACCTTAACAATCAATTTATCCGAGTGCTGATTTGGTACCATCCAAATCAGACTGTCAGTGTGTGCAGTATGTGCCAGACCAATTAGCACTCAGCAGCTCTGGAAAAGCAGGAAAAACTCCAGGTCATGAATAGCTATTAGTTCCTGCTTGCCAACCACATTTCCGTGTTTCCAGGGCCAATGGAATAGGCTGGGTGCCTGATTTAATGTTGAACACTTGAATTTATACAGAACCCTGAGGGATTCTGATGCCCTTATAGAAGTTAATTGCAAATAATGTGCAATTACCAAATATATCACCTCTAAATGAGGCTTTCCTTTTTTTTTGAGGGGAGGTGGAACATAAATGGCTTTGAGGCACAAGACAGGCTTCAAATTGCTAGGGAAGTCTCTGGTGAGGCCTCCCTCCTGTATTGGGCCTCCCCCCTCGATGCTGCTCTGCGTGAATCTCAGAGGCAGGTCGGAGCAGATGGGAGAGTTACTAGAACACAGACTGGCCTGCTGGAAGCTCCAGGACCCTGCCAGGGGAGGCCCAGGGAATCACATCGGGTCATGACTCCATTCTGACAAAACAGAAGCAGACACCCCACCACAATCCAATTTATATGAAAAAGAGAAACAATTCCTAGTGGAACCCAAGTCCCAGGAAGAAATGGGCTGTTAGAGATTCAGTGGAAGTAAGAACGCCTGCTCGGAAAACATACAGCATTCAGCTCCCGGGACGTTCGTGTCACCTCCAGTGAAGTGTGTGCCCCCTGCATTGCTCAGATGTCATTCTGGGAGACTGCAGTCCCTCTGATGGGGTGAGCTATCATTTTCTTCTCTACTGACCCAAGTTGTACCTTCATAGCTGTTGGCAAGGAACTATTTTTCCCCCTACATATTCTGTAGGAGTACCTGACATAAGGGGTGATTCAATTTTAATCACTCGAGGATAAATCTCACTCCAAAAGGAGGAGTTATGCTCAAAAAGCACCCATGGCATTTTGCAGCTCAGAGGTGACCTGCAATACCCAGGTTTGAAAAGATAAGGTCATGCCCAGGAAAGACTATTTTCAGGTGCTTTTATGAACTGGATGTGTTAATGAATTTTTGGCAGTTTTTAGTTTGCTAGCCAAGCACCAAGGTGAAGGGCGACTCCTGAGGATTAAGGAACAGTAGGAGGCCTCCTTTAACAAGGGAAGAAAAGGGGCATTTTGCATTTACTCGCCACTTACCTCCTGCTCTCGTTGAAATATTACAACTCGACCCCCCTTGTCCCCTGTAGCTAGTAATTCTCCCGTGTGGTTGAATTCTACCGTAGAGATAATGTCAGCTGAAAAGAAGAAGACAAAGGCAATTTAAGTAACTGCACACTTACTTTGAAACGATAAATAATAGACATATTTTTCCGTGCATTTAAGGGCTTAAGGCTTTGTCTCTGCAGTGGAATTTACAAGGGTTTTATGATCTGTATTTTAAGTGCCACTACAAGTGGCACTTGGTAAAGTAAATTCCCTAGAGACCCACACTGCTCTGTGGTCTCCTGGAACATCTGTCGAGAACAAAAGGGAAAAAGCACATTCAGATCCTTTTATTTTGGGCAAGAGAAAACAAATTTCTTTAAGTCTCAGGGAAACTGGGCGTTTTCTTTGATAATTTCAACCAGCCACAGAACCTGTACCCCCTCCTGGACTTTTTGAATTTACCTTTCTTCGACACCAAGGAGCCTCCCCAAACAGGTTTCAGTGGTGGCTATGCAAATGAGGGCTGGGGACCGACAGCCAGGCTAGAATGCCAGAAGCTCAGACATGGAAATTCATGGCAACCTAAGCAAGCTGGAAATTCAAGGAAAGATCCCATAAATGCTCCAGCTTGACCCTTGCTCCCTCTTTTTTGGTGAGCCCAACACACCTTTCTGAAAGAGCATGGCCTTCTTCCAACCCCAGGAGAAGGGTGCTGAGAAAACAGGGTCATGAGGTCAGAGGGGAGAGGACAATGTGTCCCCTGTATTTCCAAACAGAGAAAATACACAGGCACCAGGAACTCAGATCACAGATAATTGCTGGAGGAATGCCAGCCTGCCAAGTCTTTCTTCAAAGATGGTTACCCCCCGGAGGAATACGGACAGGTAAATTACCTATGATTGGATTTATTAGTGCTATTTTTAGAAAAATGTCAGAGGTTAACTCTCATGCAATTATTCCCCTGCAGGGCTCTGACAGTTGCTACAGAGTTCAAATAAGTTTTTTTTAAAAAGGGGGCAGGGGAATTATGACTATGGCCTTTGATAGAGGAACATTCTGAAGATTATATCCATGCGAGGAAGGCAAAGTGGAAACAGTGAGCTGGAAAACTAAGGCAATTGCCCCTGAATAATTCACATCTCAAATCTTACTTCAATATCATCATTTCAGGATATTCTTTGTATGCCTGATTTATTCAGGCAAGTAGTGCACGATTTTCCACATGTAACTGTCCTTCATATGTGAAAATGCTCCTAACAGTCATTCTTTGTGCAGAAGGAAAAGGAATAAGGCATAAACCATAGTTGCTTTCAAGCTAGGTGCATTTAAAAGAACAATTCATGATTCCTCATTTGGGCCTCTTGGCTGACTGGCCAGAGGAACAGCAAATTCAAAGTTCTCCAGGGCCACTAGGTAAATGGAGTAAAGGAAGCCAGGGGAAGCAGAAAGCTTCTGTCCCCTCTTAGGGGAATAGTGGCTGCTCAGTTTAAGCCAACTGTGGCCATGAGCTATTGCAACCATTGCCAGATATTCTGATATTCTTAAAAGAAGTTGGAGGCCCTAGCCAGTGTGGCTCAAGTTGGTTGGAACGTCGTCCCAGAAACCGAAAGGTCGCGGGGTTCAGGTCCTGGTTGAGGTGTGTAGGGGAGGCAACCGATCAGTGTTTCTCTCTGGCGTTGGTGTTTCTCTCCTGCACTGACGTTTCTCCTCACCCCTCTCTCCCCCTCCTTCCCGTCTCTAAGTCTGTCCTCAGGTGAGGATAAAAAAATGAAATAAAATAAAGAAGTTGGAAATTCAGATGTTTATGCAAAATTTCTAAAGTTTTATATATGGGCAACTAATTTTTTTCAACACCAGAATATTAAAAAAAAAATACGCCTGCCTATATTTTTAACTGAAGACAGTGTGTAAGTCACCCGCTTGTGATGTCTGATCTATAAGCTTCCTTCAGAAAAGACTACTCCATTTCTTACTCAACTGGAAAGTCTAGTCTCTTCCCCCAGGAAGAGCCCTCCAAACGAACACTATCCTAAGGAAACACGGTATACGCTGAGTGGTTATTTAGTTCCAAAGGTAAGTTCAGAAGGCCTATTTCTATAACAAGTATGCACTGCGGAAAAAGAAAGCCCAGCAGGGCTGGGAAGCCGACCACCTCCAGTGAATTATTTGACCACTTCTCTTTGTTACAGTTTGTGCATCTTAGCACAAAGGAGAGACGGCAGCTGTTAGATGTTTGCAGTCACCTCAGAATGCCCTGCTTGAAAAGCACTAGAGTTCCAGGATACACTCCTTAGTTACTGCTTCTGGCCTTTCCGTGAGTGCTTAGTTAGCACTGGGGTTATTCACAGAGCTTCCTGACTTGGGTGCAACCTAAGGAAGTGGCTGTTTCTTCTACCATCAGAATTCCGACGGTACTAAGCAGTGAGTCAAAGCTCTCAAACTGCTGAAGATACATGCACCTTCCAGAGAAAAAGGGAGTAGGGAGAGGTGAGAGAGTGGTGGGGAGACTGGCCTGGGGGTTCACAGTGCCACGCTCCTCTCTTCTCCTGTCTTTGGGGCTAAGATGCTGTTAACAGGCAGCTGACGTCCTCCCTCTCAGAGGCAGTTTTAACAGACTCTGGAGTCCAGGGTGGGCTTCAGGGTCCATGCATTGGGAACCTCTCCTAAAAGATGGGCCTCTTCTTTTGGTGAAGTCGGGTAACAGAAGAGTTAATAGCTTTTCCGAAGGTCAGACTCCAGCTCAGTTTCCAAGAAAATGTCACTCCAAGGGAACCAAAGTTACTTTTTTCAATGATGCCATATACATTGTCTTTTTGCCCAGGCTCTCTATGAAAATGTCTTCATTCTCCCTTTAAGATCCACACAGGTAAAAAATAAGGTATGATTTTTTTTAAAAGTCAGTAATTCTCAGACATGGATCTGTTCACTTATTTAAACCACTCATCACTGCACAAGATGCATGGAGCATCCTTCCAGGCTCCATGGAGGACACACACTGAAAGGTTCCTGCCCTCCAAGACATTTCAACAAAAACATGCACCACTCCTCACCCCACCACACCCTGTTTCTGCCACCATCTTCAAAAATAACACATCTGCTCTCCTGCACTCAAGCTTCTATCAATGATTTCTGCCTGCAGTATCTATTTTTACTCACTATTTCCTCGGCCTTTATGAAGGAATACATTTTCTTTTGTATTTGCTAAATGTCTTTCATATGTGCATGCCACCCATATTATTTAAAAATTGTTAGGAAAGACAACTGGGCCCCAAATACCAGGATACCTACAGCCCCTATCACTAGAGCAACACCTTTAGATTAAGCATTGTCCCGAAGACCCTTCTTAAATGCAACTGTTGCTTGGGAGCTACAGCGCATTTTAAATCATGAGGAACCATAGTATGTGCATAGAATATTGGTCACATACGAGAACAAAAATTTGCATCAAGGAAGGAGAAAGATCAAAGGAATAATGCCTACTAGAGAGCACATGTCCAGGTAAGGTGCTGCAGTGGGGTCCTGACCTACCAGAAAGGTGACAGGTATGGGGATTTGGAAGAGCCAGGCACCGAAGAAAGAAAAATAATCAATACACATATACACAGAGTAGGATTCAGGCTTCAGTCTAAGTCACATGATCCAAGCCAGTATTATTAGAACTCTGCAGTATGGGGCCTCAGATATGACCTCAGCTAATAAAAACACCTCTTTTATTTTCCAGCTGTTATCATAATTTGTGCTACGTTGCCCTCAAGAATCTTGTAAGAGAAAGGATGATGGACACGAAGGATTCTGAAATTCCTTCATCCCCTTGGCAAGTCCTCATTTTTATTTTAACCCTGCCAGTCAGTTGGTCTGTATGTTAGGTTGTTTATAGCTAGCCATTGTCTACCTCCCTTCAGAGCATTTGCCATTGCATCTCGAGGTAAAGCCTGTTTTGAACTTCCTTGTTTCCTGCCTCATTTATCTTGGCTAAGCCAGTAGGTGGAACCAGAATGCGCTACTGCCCCATCCATCTCTGTGGATCCTCATCTATGACTGTTTAATAATTGATGCAAAACTCATGAATCATTCCACATTCCAATTTCAAGATACTGGAACTTCTGATACAAATTCTCTTGGGTTCGCATCGTGCTGTTTGGTAGAGCAGTTTAAATTGGAAAATTTAGCCTGCTTAAGACAAAGCAACTTTTACAGAACTAGGATATGGGGAGAATAAACTAGCAAAATTAAAGACAACAACTTCATCTGAAATCATGGTCAACAGGAATCAATTCATCAAGTTCAACATGATTTTGGCCTTTAAATGACCAGTTCATATGACACAATTTTATTAAATGCCCAGCCTTTCATGCTGTAGAACAAAAAGCTATAAACACAGCATTTTCCCTCCATTCTATAAACTTGTGGACCAAGTGCGTGTTTTTGACTAAAAACAAAAATAAAAGGATCCAAAAGCAGGTACAAAGGCCAAATGTAGTTAACGTGCTTTTTAAAGGAAGTAGGACATTTGCCCTGTTCCACATCTATTTGTGTTGATTTAATTTCCAGAAGATGGTGGCCCGGTAACCCCATTTCTAGTTCAATGGGAATGGCTAAGACCAATTTTTTTTTCTTTTTAAAAAAGTAATCTCAGCATCCCACAAAGGCCCCAGGCTGGTAATTCTGTACATGAAGTCTCCATTTACCTGGAGAGTAAAAACTGACTTGACCAATTCTACTCATGTGATAGTGAGGCAGGAGGAAGAGGGGTCCCCTAGACTATGCCCTAGCTGCCCACAGTACCATGCTCAGCTGGAGTCTGTGTACTGCCAGGACACTGAGGCAGGTCCCTTGATTAGAGGGCCATGTACAATTCAAATAGTAGGGTGACTGTTGTGACCAAAGATGACTCATTTTAAAGTTAGAGAGGACCTAAACCCAAACCCTCCAAGAGGACAAGATCTTACTGAGAGGTCACTAGTGTTGGCCTTTTCAGCATCAATCCTAGGCAAAGGGATTGAAGTGAGAGGGTAATGCAATTCAGCCTTCAGAAGCCATTAAACATGCTATCTTTCACCTAAGAAACATTTGGTAGATAACATCAGAAAGTCTTCTACCCTACTTGAGTCCACTAATTCCACCTACGCATACCTGGCTTTCTTCCTGATGGTCGGGCTGACTCTGGGCAGAGCTTCCTGTCTCTTCAGCTAGGACCAGGATATCAGCAAGAATAGAAAATAGGTTTCATAGCAGTGGCAATGGTGGAATGGCACAAACAGTAAGTTTGTGTCAAGAATGGTTTGGAAGGTCCCTTCCAGCCTGAAGTGCTGTGATTAATCGGCGACGGGCCTTGCAGTGAGGGGAGGTGGCATGGCTGTCCTTTGTCATCCCTACCCAGGGGCTTGTAGCTACACTGGCAATAACTTTGTGGATTTGAACAAATGGGATTCTTAGGCTTCCCAGGGGGAATTAAAAATACTCCTATCATCTACATTGAACTGTGGATTCCTTTCTGGATTCTTTCAAGGTCCAAAGTCAGCAACCATTTTCTTAGAGAAATTTTTCTTTGGTAAGTTTTTGATAACCGAAATAGTGTGTTGGAGCATATTTTCTACCAAAATTGGAGGGAAAAAAATAAGTCTGATTATGGTCAAGCAAGATATGCCCATGTACTGCTACTGGGATTGTGCCAAAATGACCCTGCTGATGTTAATGTGTAGTAAAGTTTAAAGAGGAAGCAGGCAATTAAAATGTATGTAAGATGACTGCAATTTTGATAACATATTTTCATGTCAAAATATATCTTTTTTAACTGGTAGAGTAATATATATTCACTAAAATTTCCATCAATACCAAGAAGATGCTTAAAATATAAAATGGAATTTCCCCCACAATGCAAGAGTTAACTCCTGTAAATCCACAAACATTCATAGGGAAAAGGTCTGTGAGGGAGAGGCCAAAATGATATTACTTTGGTGTAGAATGCGGATGGTTCATTTATTTTCTCAGTCTTTTAAAAAAAATTTCCAGTATTTTCTGATTTTTACCATGATCATAAATACATGCACAATTTTCATTTGTAAACAACTTTAATTGGTTTTTCAAACTAAATAAGATTTTAGCATTTATCTCAGTGACTTTTTAAACTTTTCAAAAATTTCTTTTTTAATTCCCACGTGGTAAAATTTGTTTTATGGTAGCACACAATTTTATGGGTTTAGACAAATGCACAGAGATGTGTATCCACTATCACCATCATGATATAGAACAGTTTTACTACCCCAAAGTGGGCCTTCGTATTGCCGCTTTGAGGTACATAATTTTTCAAAAGGAATACAATTATGCAAATGAAATGAGCTGACAAGAACATAAGAGCTTCCCAAAGTTAAAAATGCAGTGCAAATACAGAGCCTTAATACTACTGGTCTCTACAGATATGACTCAACTCAGTTTGGGGCCAGTGGTCATTCCCTCACTACTCAGAGTCAGAGATTTTATTTTTTTAATCTTAATGCTTAGATATTATCACCATTCTGTGTTTAGAGTGGTGGGAAGCTCAATTCATCAACACACCTTTGCCAATCACAAACTAGGTTTATGCATGAAGCTCTCTACCCTTTGTCTTTAAATGGGTCTCTGTTCAAGTCCTTGGTTCAGCAGCATTCACTTCTTAGCTTGATCCTATTTCTCACACTCCTTTAGCTTGGTCCTGGTGACAGGAGTGGTAAATATAAAGTTCTGAGTAGTGATAACAAATAGATCTAATCTTGCTGACCGATTTTGATCTATTGTGCGAAGCCATCTATTGAGAAAAGTTCTGAGGTCACAGCTGGGCTTGATGGGAGAGTATAGTGATCAATTAGTCATGTCTGCCCCAGGCATGGAGGTTGGTGGTGCACATGCTACATGCTTGCTATCCTGACCTTCAGTGAGTAATACACACTTTCTGATCCAGACTTACTCCTTTGTCACCCAACCACTGTCTGGGATTTAGATACTGAATACTTTTCCTTTCATTTGAATATAATTGATTCTTTGCATAGTGGTCTTAACTTGAACCTGGTGGTGTACTCCTCCTATATGAAAGAAGGGCAGTAGAAGGGTCTAACAGCCCCAGTTCCTTCACAGTTGCTCCTTGTGATTTAGCCACAAGCACAGTGGTAGCAAATGGGCACGGTTTACATGTCACTCTGCCCCTGTATACCAACTTCACTAAGAGCAGGTAATGTGTTGTACTTCTAGCCAGTGCCTTTTGCCCTTGCTTACCTCCTACTATAGGGGCTGAAAAATGCAGATTCTTGCTTCCCAGCCTCCCTTGTGGCTACTGGTGGCTATGTGACCCAGATCTGGCCAATTAGGCACATAGGAACATCTGCTAGGGGACAAGGGGGCAGAATTTCTGGGAGAGATTTTTCTTCCCTGAATAAAAGGAAGGAAGCAAGTAAGGGGACCCCTTCTGGCCGCACTGACTGCTCCTTGCTTCCTGCCTCTGTATGTGGTTATGTGTGGCCAGGATATCTGAAGTTGTGGAAGCCGTCATGTGACCGTGAGGTGATTTAAGTCTAAAGAGTTTAAAAAGCCAAGAGGCTGGAGTATTACATGGAAAAATAGGACAATGTCTTCGATGATAGCATTGAGCTACAAAAACCTACCTTAGAGATAGTTTATGTTTGGACTTGTAAAATAATAGATAAACTGTGGTTTCAGTTACTGCTACATCACAGGTTTTCTGTCATTTACATCTAAATGCATACTAATATACATGTATTTCCATCTTTGTTTTCCTCCTAGCTCTTCACATGGGACCAGATTAGTGTTGCATGTTGAATTGGAATTTCCGTACAGATTCTCACATGCACATTTTCACTTCACTTTACCACCCAATCAATGTCTTCTGCACTTGATTGGTTCCCAGTACAGGTATAGAGGTGGTTCATCTCCCTTCCACTGTGTAGAAATGGCGCATTACTTTTTTATTTTTGTTTTTGTAGGCTGTGAGGTAAATGAATAGATTAATGCTTTCTATCCAACCATCTCCCCTAGCCTGCGTTTCATTGTCCCAACTTGTTGCATTACTTTTTGACTATCCAAATATGAAAGGAGCTTATTGGGATAGCATGCCCCTCCTCAATTAATCACGATGTCCATCGTAAAATTATGACTTCAAAGGGACCTAGTCTTGCCTTCCTTAGGAGCCAAGTTCTCCCTGGTAGTGTGCAGGAAGCCCACCATGCTTGCTGAGCAGTGAAAATCCAGATGGTAGGAAGCAGGTGAGTAACGAATGCCATGCTGTTCCCATTAAAATGCACGCAGCTTCCCCATGCTGACCAAATCCCCAGCACTAACCGGGTTTGAGACAACCCAGGCCATGTGGGTGGATGGAGATTGCCTTTCATTCAAAACATGTTTCTGCAACATAGAAGCTGAGAAGAGAGAATTTTCCTGTAGTTGGAACAAAACTTGGCTAAAGGGCAAAGGAGTTTTAAAAATTGTAAGTCGTCTAAGTACAGAAAAACCTAGTGGGAAATTGGTTGCAGTCCAGACTTGCCTACTAACCACAAGCCTGTGAGGCTTACAGTGGAATCTGCTGTCAAGGTGTCTGCCATCTGTCACCTACTCCTTCAGAAAGCAAAGGAGTAATTAACTGCTCAGGAAATGCAAACTCTGCCAGTCATTCGGATCCGTTACCTACACAACATGGGGCATCTACCACTGACCCCAAAGTCAATGGGACTTCAGGTCCAAAACAGAGAATCTCGTCACATCTGCGGGGCAATAGGGGCTCTTGGGCAGGCAGTGTGCAGCCCAAACACACTTATCATGGAGTCTGTATGGCATGCCTTTGGTCAAAAATGTCATGGTGCCAGATGCTTTGAGGCCAGTGAGGCACAGCATCTGCACTGTGGAAGCTAAAATTCCTGCTGTCTGTGGGCTGGCTCTAATATCACTTCTTTAGGGAAGCCCTGCATGACTTCTCGCCAAAGCCAGACAACTCCCCTTATGGTGCAGCCTGACTGAGTCCATACTTCTCCTTCACTGCAGTGATGGCCACTTACCATCGGCACTCAGCCCAATGGTAAAGGAATCTGTTTCAATGCCTTTCTCCATCTTTGAATCATAAACTCCATATAGAATGTATTCATCATTGAGCTTTCAGTGCCTAGATGAGTGTCTTAAGATATAACAGATGCTTCTTATTTTTTCTTTAGTGGATCATTGAATGAGAGCCAAAGAGACCCCATACCAAAGTGGACCAATGCATACAGTCTGGTTTCCCTGAACAAAGTACCAAAGAATAAAATATGTATGCTGGTTGAATACAAAAGAAAATATTTTTAAGGGGTGCAAGGCAAGGGGAAATTCTTGTTTGGAAGAGTATTTATGACTTGTGAACTAGTCATAGATTGATCAGTAAATAACAGGTTTTATCCTAAAAAGCCTTTGCAGAAATGTCAAGGAATTAAGGGTTCTATGAATCACAGGAGAGAAAAGAGCAGCTGGGTTGGGGAAGAGAGGGAACTAGAATATAGTGCTACTTGGGAGCAGGCATGGCAGTGGCAATGAGACAATCCAAAGTGTATTAAGCAAAATGTGTTAAGCAAATAGGACTGTGATTCCAGGAATCTCTTAAATGAACACCTATTTCGTGGGTGTCTTTGGGCTGGATGCCCGAGATATGCTAATAAACAAAACACATCTGGGCTTTGTCTTCAAGGAGCTTTCAATATAGAGACTGGGGATTTACGATAGACTGGGATGCAGTACAAAATGTAGGGGAAACAGTTTGTTCAAAGACCTTATGATGAAGTCTTTCAGCCACAGAATAAGAATCCCAGTTTTGATGATGGAAACTGACCCTATAGAATCTTACCCAGATCCCTGTGGTCAAGAATCTCTTGTATCTTTAAAGGACAACTTGAACACTGAATGCAGTATGTCCCCTTGCTAAACTCTGATGGGCCTAAGGAAATAAATGAAGAATACAGTAGAAAAGGATTTGGATTTTTTTTCTCTAAAATCATGAGGTTTCCATGCCAAACACCATTAAAATGCTGCTCACAGTTCGCCGGTATTATGCTATGATAGTTTTTCAATGGTCTTAGCAGAGAAAACGGAAAGTATTAGAACCAAATGTGCCACTTAACGATTCTATGAATCACTTCGTATTTCTCCCCGTCTCCCTTCCTGTTTCTATCCCTCCCTCCTGCCTTCCTTTCTTCACCCCCTTTCTTTGGATAATGTGCATGTTTTAAAGCCCTAAATACAATAGTCTACATAAAGCAGGTAAATAATAAAAGGTAGAATAAACTATTGTTGATTTTCATCACAGACCCTAGCCAGACCAGACCTTTAATAAATACTCATCAAACAAAGGCACTATAGTACATCCTTACTTTTTTTTTCTATTCACTGAAAATGGAATATTTAGACAATCAATTAATTTCTTTCATGTTCATGTAGCAGTTTAGATACCCATGAATAATATAAAATGTAGAAAAATCAGTAAAGACTAAATGTTGATAGACTCATTCATAGTTCCATTTATTCATTCAAATACTCACTGAGTGTACCTGCTATGTGTCAAGCACTATTCCAGATATTGGGTATATATCAATGAATAAAATAGGCAAACTCTCTGTCCTTATGGAACTTACATTCTACTTGTGGAGCAAAGACAATGAATGGACGTGATAAATCACATCATATATTAGATACTATGGGAAAAGAGTAGAGCTGAATATGCGAGATTAAGAGTGCTCGAGCTAGGAGGGAGGCTTAGATTTTAAAGCCCCTCCAACCACAGAGCAGATTGGAAAGAGATGAGGGAGCTCACTATGTAGGCATCCTTAGGAAGAGTGCTCCAGAGACTAAGGGGAAGACCCTAAGAGTGAAACGTGTGTGTGTCAGCAGACCGGGGTAGCTGGAGGGTGCAATCAAGGGGAAAATGCGGTAAGAGATGTGAGAGATTCGCATAATATAGAGTCTTGTGGACCACTCACCTTGGCTTTTACCAAAAGTGAGACGGGCACAACAATGTGAAAGTACTTAATATCACTACACTGCACACTCAGAACTGGTTAAAGTTCATGTTATGCACACATTTGGTCACAATTTTAAAAAGTGAGAACTGAAATGGAAGGTTGTGGGAGGGTACAGAATAGAGAAGTGGTGAAGTCTGGCATTTTATAAGCAGCGGTCTGGCTGTTGTGCTGAGAACAGGCTGGAGAGGGATGAGGTGGGATCCAGGGTGGTGCTGAGATAAGCTGGGTGAGAGACGATAGTGACTTGGACCAAGGCGCTGGCGGTGGAGGTAGAGAGAAGTGCTCAGAGTCTGGATACATACTGAGAGTTGACCTTATAGGACTTGCTGATGGACTGATTACAGGGTATAAAAGAAAAGAATCAAGGATGATTTCAAGGTTTTTGCCCTAAGGATTCACATGATGGAGTTGCTATCCCTGAGATTGAAAGTTTGAAGGTGAAATGGGCCTTTTGGGGAAAAGACCAGGCATTGAGTTTCAGGCATGGGCAGTCTGAGAGGTTCGAAGCAAAGATGTTGAGTAGACCATGGGAATGAGAGTTCAGAGTCCAGGAGCAGGCTCTGAGTTCGAGATACAAATGTGGGAGCTATTAGCATCATTTCAGGTGGTACTTAAAGCCGTGCGACTGCGGGAGATCTCAGGGAGTGAGTGTATGAAAACAGGAAGGGAGGACAAAGCGCTGAACTTGGGGGTACTCCAACATTGAAAGGCTGGGCAAAGAAGAATAATCAGGAAAAAAAACCAAAGAAGGAGCGGCCCATGGGAAGAAAAAATCAAGAAAGCTTAGTGTCCTGAGTGCCCAGCGGAATGCAGAGGAGAGCGTGAGCAAGCATGTCAAACACTGCCGAAAGGTGGGTGAAAGGCTTCTGTGACCTTTGGATTTGAATCATGGAGGTAACTCTTGCCTTTGGCTAGTTTCTGTGGGAGGGTCAAGGTAAAAGGACTGGATTGGGTTTCAGAACAAATGGGAGCAGAGGAACTAGAGACAATTAGTACAGATGACATTTCAAGCCATTTTGCTGAAAAGAGTAGCAAAGAAATGAGGTGGAAGATAGTAAGGAAGTTGGGCTAAGAGAGCATTGTTATGAGATCATAGAAACGATAGCAGGTGTGTATGCCAATGAGAAAGTTTCAACAGCCAGGGAAAGAGTAATGAAGGAGAAAGAGAATGGAATTGCTAAATGAATGAATGAATAAACAAATACATGTATGGATATATAAACCAGTAACCAGGACAGGTCCAGCATTAATAGCTGAAATAAAATCTGTACAGGTTCAACTTCTATCCTCAGTCAAAAGGCAGATATAGGAAGAAAAGTGCTATTGAAGCCCTGTCTTCACAAAACTCTCAAAATGTGTAGTAAGAGTTTCTCCCCTCAATCAGTATTTCAGAGATCCATGTGATCACTGTGAGTGAAAAACAATGTCTTGGTTTCTTTTTTGTTTTTCACTTCCTCTTCTCCCCTCCCCCTTTCCGTTCTCCTTCTTTCCTTCCTTCCCTTCCTCTCTCTCTCTTTTCTCCATCCTTTCCTCCTTCCTCTCTTCCCTGCTTTCTCTTTTGAAGCTGAGAGCAGAAAGGACTCTATTTCTTCTGCTCCCAGGTCCATTACCTCCTATCTGCCTACCAGGCAAGAGGCTGCTCACTTGTTTACACTTAAAAATGGTGAGACAGGGGGCCTGACCTCCTTACGGCCATTCTTGGGTAACTTTCACCATCATTCCTATTATTATTATTTATTATTATTATTATTATTGAAAGAAACAAGTCTGTCAGAGGGGGAAAAAATACCCCCTCTCTCATCCTGCCCTATGGAAGATTTACTGACATTTTGCAAATGGCCAGAACCAGGTAAGGGTGCTGGGAACTTTCCCAGTGATTTGTAGCTCTCCCTTCCAGGAAGTCCATCTTTAATGGAAAAGTCTCTAGCAGCACACTCCTTGATTAAAGTGGGACTACAAGGAGAGGACCTTAACTGTCCTGCAGAAGGCTCCTGAAATTAGCGCATTGTTAACCTGACCTCAAGATATTCCAGTCTCTGTAGAAATTAGTGTTGCAATGTTTAGAAAAGCACAATTTTTCTTTTTCTTCCTTTTTTTTGTGATTTAGTTATGACTTTCTTCACCTGATATAACTGCACTTGACATGAAGTAATTCTAACACAGGATCAAGAGATTTACTCAAAAGATAAAACCTAATGTAATTTTCTTTGCAAAATGATTCACAACAGCCTTAAAAATAACAAGTTCTCCAACTGCCTTTAAAATAGGTGATTTACAAAAACAAATGTTTTACACATATTTCAGGGCCATTTCTGTCATGGCAGCCTTGTGGCTTTAGGTACCGTCCATATACTAATGACTACAAAATTCAAATCTGTAGCCCAAAGAATGTGACACTCATATGTCCACCACTGGGCAAACACTTTTGAGCTCCTAGTAACTGCGGAACACTGTGCTGGATCTTGGATAAACAGAAAAGCATCATTTTTCTGTGAGACTACTATTCACTGAATTAGCCTGCTGCATGGCAGACATAGTACTGGGCCCTTTACACATATTCTCTTCCTAAGACTACATTATCATCCTCATGTACTGAACACCTACTTTGGCCAGGATCTGTGCTTTGTGTTTTATATCATGCCATTTCATTGTAATTCAAAGCCATGATTTCAGTATCTTCCCCTATTTCTCCAGTGAAGAAATGGTGGCTCAGATAAGTTAATTAACTTGCCTAAGTTTGGGAGGCCAGTTAGTAGTGCAGCTGGGATTGTACCCCAACTCTAATTTCAAAGCCCATGCTCTTGACCTGTCTCCCTTGGGTATCATTTCTTTTTCCTCTGCCTGCTATTATTTCTTCTCCCTACTCTCTTTCATCTATCATTCCTGTTTTTGTTTTATTTTTCCTGATCCTCTCTAAAGTTTTCACTCTTAGTTACAAGCTTTATTTCTTAGCATGGTAGAGTGGATCTTCTGGGCTCAACCTTAACTCTTCCATCCGATCTTCTGTACTCCTTATCCACACACCTGACGCATTAGCCAAGTCAAACTCTTTGGACTTCCTGAGCAAATATGGTCTTTGCTGACCAACTTTCATGGCATTTCAGTCCCCTAAGACATTCTGCTCATTACTTATGCATGCTGACATCTTCTTCTAGAGAGTATGCTCCCTGAGGGCAAGATCTTCTTCACTATTTCAGTCTGGGGACCTATCATAGAAACTTGCACTTAGGTTTGCACACAATTCCTAAATTCCTGTTGAATGGCTGAATGAAAAAAAAATGGATGTATGAAAACTTCCAGGCCAGTACCACTACTCCATGAAGCTTTCTATGAGCTCCCCTGATTGAAAAATATCCCTCCCTCCTCACAATTCTACAATTCTTACTTTTCACATCTACCTGTGACTTTTTCTCTTCTGTGTGTCCTTGTTCTATTTTCCTTACTGAAATGTATTTAATTACAGACAGAGCCCCTATTTTACTCATGTTCAACTCTACCAATGAATTCCTCAACCTAGAATTTGCTCTTTTAGTATTTATCCTCTTTCCCCTCCCTTCCAAGGGAAAATCTAGTTAGAATGTAGTGTCTTTTAGAAACCAAGTAAGGCAAGTTTCTATGTGAAACTTTACCCACCTAGCTGACACCTTCTGACAGGACGTGACTTATTTATATTGGATTATATAAATGTTGGCAGATGGCTTGAATGTAGTGTATGTGTGCTGTCTCCTTAACTAGATTATAAGTTCCCTGAAGACAGAATCATCTTTATTTAACAGATAACATCTTTATCAGTATCTAGGATCTCATTCTGTGCAGAGCAAACATGATCTAAACAGTCCCCATGTGGAGATTTAGGATTTTCATGGGTAGCCGATTCTTGGCCTGTGTAATGCATATGACAATTCTTCCCTAAACCTGAAGTTATGCATGCTCCATTTTTGTCTATGGCTTTTTTTTTTTTTTTAATCATTCATTACTATAGAGGCTCACAGCCTGGAACATCTCTGAGACAAAACCAGTCCTGGAGAAATCAAGTACTGAAGCCATTTCAGAACCACTTCCTCCGTGCAAAGCACATGGGTGAGGAGTGAAAATGGGGTCATATTTCTATGTCTCTAAGGACTCTACTTTTGGGGACATTGTAAGGACTGATTCCAACAACCCAAATTACTGGTTTTTGGAGAGCACAGAAAAACTTAGGGCACAAAAAAGCCAATACCTACAGGGCTGGGCAAAAGTAGGGTTACAGTTGGGAGTGCCTGAAACATAGAGTTTATTCTTGCATTATTTATTAATTATTGTATTATTTTCCATGTAAACAGTACACCTACTTTTGCCCCACCCTGTATTAACTGCAGTAGCAAAATTCATTTCTCTCCAACCCACACTGTAGCCAATTATTAGCTCTGATTGTGATGCTTTGATTATTTCTTGCCAAGTCCACAGGAATTAAATGTCAACATTTTATCAGGCAATAGAAGGAACAGATCAACATGGCCCCAAATCTCATGTTCATAGCCTCTTCTTCACAGCGAAATGTACCAGAAGCTGTTCTGAGGAAATCTTGGGATAATACAACTTTTGGGGAATTTATTGCTAAGGAAATGCTGTGAACTTGTCCTTTTCCTACCACTCCAATCCCAACTGAAATCATGTCTGACCCTCCCTCCCCTCCATTCTCATCCCACCAGTTTGCCTTCCAGATCTCAAAAATGCCGTGCCTCTTCTGACTTCAGGATCTGGAAAGCAAACATGCTACTCTCTTTGCCTAAACTACTCTCTCTCTCTCCCTTTCCCTTGGCTAACATCTCTTCATTTTTTAAAAATTGCAGCTTAAGCAGCATTTCCTGAGCAAGGCCTTTTCGGAAGACATGCTATCTTGCTCTCTACAGTACCCTGTTCTTTTCCTCCGTTAAAGCATCTACCAAAATTCATCATTATATGTTCGTTTGTGGGTTGACTGTGAATTTCTGCTTCCCTAGAAGACTGTAAAATTCACCAGGGCGAAGTCATAACTGTTTTTTTTCATTGTAACATTCCTCCTGGCCCACAGCCCAAGGTCTGACACATAGTAGACACACAATCAATGTTCAATGAAAATACAGTTTTCTAGAATGTTTGTTAATAGTTGTTGCCCGATCACTTGGGTTCATATCCTTTTTCTAATATCATTCACATACACACACACACACACACACACACACACTTGGCTTCTAGTCAAACTGGGTGTAGCAGACATGTAAGACAAAGAAAATTTACAAACCAATGAAACCCTACCTTATTCTTTTAATTCTCCTTCGCTAATCCTATACCTGCAAATGCATGCATTGTGAAATGTATACACACCCTCCTGATTCTTAAATTCAAGCCCTTGTCTCGGCCAGTCTCCGCCCTTTCAATTTGCAGGAAGAAAGACCACCAGAGGCTAGGTGGGAAGATCTTTCTATGCCAAGAAGTCTGACCCAGTGAACTATTTCAGTCAAACGCGCAGTTTGAATTGGATTGCCGGATGGCTGAAAAGGGATTTCTGGATTAGACAGTTCATTAGTGGCTGTGCCAGCTTCTAGGGCCTGTCGGTCTGTGCTCTGCATGCCTGGAGTTAGCGAAGTGACACAGTGAAGGCTGTCTGAGTGACAGGAGTCAGTGAGTCACTTGGAATAATGGCTGGAATAGCAGCTACCCAGGGGCACCAACCACACTCTTAGGTCTAGGATCCCCAAAGTGTCCACAATTGAAAATGAGTTTTTGTGTCATTTGAAAACGACTTGCTGAGCACCTTCTGTATGCCTAACCAAGGGCACTGTTTCGGGAAATAATTCTAGGAGGTAGTCAACAGCAGTCTCTCCCAAATCACAATTTAAATTCCAGCTTCACCATTTACTAGCTGGCACATCTTACCTATATTTCTTTTTTTTTTTTTTTTTTAATATATTTATTGATTATGCTATTACAGTTGTCCCATTTCCCCCCCCACTCCACTCCATCCTGCCCACCCCCGTCCCTCCCACATTCCCCCCCTATAGTTCATGTCCATAGGTCATACTTATAAGTTCTTTGGCTTCTACATTTCCTACACTATTTTTACCCTCCCCCTGTCTATTTTCCACCTATCATCTATGCTACTTATTCTCTGTACCTTTCCCCCTCTCTCCCCCTCCCACTCCCTTAATGACAACCCTCATGTTCTAGTTGTTTGCCTAGTTTGCTCTCATTTTTGTTTTATGTGTGGCCATTAATAACTGTGAGTTTGCTGTCATTTTTACTGTTCCAATTTTTGATCTTCTTTTTCTTAGGTAACTCCCTTTAACATTTCATATAATAAGGGCTTGGTGATGATGAGCTTCTTTAACTTGACCTTATCTGAGAAGCACTTTATCTTCCCTTCCATTCTAAGTGATAGCTTTGCTGGATACAGTAATCTTGGATGTAGGTCCTTGCGTTTAATCTTGGGTAATGTAATTATGATGTGCCTTGGTGTGTTCCTCCTTGGGTCCAGCTTCTTTGGGACTCTCTGAGCTTCCTGGACTTCCCGGAAGTCTATTTCCTTTGCCAGCTTAGGGAAGTTCTCCTTCATTATTTGTTCAAATAAGTTTTCAATTTTTTGTTCTTCCTCTTCTCCTTCTGGCACCCCTATAATTCGGATGTGGGAACGTTTCAAGGCGTCCGGGAGGTTCCTAAGCCTCTCCTCATTTTTCCAAGTTCTTGTTTCTTCATTCTTTTCTGCTTGGATGTTTGTTTCTTCCTTCTGGTCCACACCATTGATTTGAGTCCCAGTTTCCTTCTCATCACTATTGGTTCCCTGTACATTTTCCTTTGTTTCTCTTAGCATAGGCTTCATTTTTTCATCTGTTTTTCGAATAGATTCAACCAAGTCTGTGAGCATATTGATAACCAGTGCTTTGAACTGTGCATCCGATAGGTTGGCTATCTCTTCGTCGCTTAGTTGTATTTTTTCTGGAGCTTTGAAGTGTTCTGTCATTTGGGCCATTTTTTTTTTTTTTTGTCTTGGCGCGTCTGTTACTTTAATGGGCGGAGCCTTAGGTGTTCACAGGGGCGGGGTAATGCTGGTCGCTGCGCTGTGACGCTGTACGTGGGGGAGGGGCCGAGTGGGAGCAATGGCGCCCGCCTCACTCTCCTCCGGATTTCAATCTTTCACTCTGATACCCACAATCAAACTGGGCCCCTCTGGTGCTGGTTCCCGAGTAAGTGGGCCTGTGCACACTCTAGGCCCTTGTGGGTCTCTCCAACAACCTCTTCTGTGAGGCTGGGGGTCTCTCCTGCTGCCGCCCCAACCCCCAGGGGCGCTTTCAATCAGAGGTTTGAGGCTTTATTTCCCGGAGCTGGAGCCCTGGGTTGCACAGTCTGCTTCGCTGCCCGCCGTTCGTCAGGTTTATCTGTGGGCGAATTTGGTGCCGCGCGGGGTGCTACCCGCCACTCTGCCTGCCCCACTCTCCGCCACTCTGAGTCCGGCCCTCTCGGTTTATCTGCGCAGATGTGGGGCCGCAGGGTCTGCTAGTGCTCGGACTGCCTGCGCCATTTGTCCCACACTCCGCCAGTCTCAGTCCCGCCACAGCCGCGCGAGTCCTCTCCACCCCGGTGCCCGTCTCTGCCCCTCCTACCAGTCTGGATGAATGGTTATTTTCTATTTTCTTGGTGTTGGTCCCCCTTGTTGTTCGATTCTCTGTCAGTTCTGGTTGTGCGAGGAGGCGCAGTGTGTCTACCTACGCCGCCATCTTGGTTCTCCTTACCTATATTTCTTAACCTCTTTCTCCCCATCACGTACCTAATCACATTACTGTAAAATGGGGAGGCTTTATACCAAGGATTAACTGAGGAAATTTATGCAAAGTCTTTAGAACGGTGCCCAACACATACAAGCACTAAATAAATGTTTATTTATTTAATTTGAATACTGCTTTACTTAGAAGTAATACAGTGAATGGTTAACAGCATCACTTTAGACATCGGAGAGATGCCATTCAGCTCTGCCATTTATAACTGACGTGCCTTTGGACAAGTTACTTGAATTCTCTGACCCTCAGTTTCCTTCTCTGGAAAATAAGAATAACGGTACCACTCTGGAGGGGAGTTATGAAGATTAAATGAGATAAGGAAGGTAAGGAACTTCCTAGCACATTACAGACCCTCAATTAATATGGCAATGTGTTATTTCTCCAAAGGAATTACTCCTTTGGATACCAGAGGAGGCAGAGCTAGTCTTTGCAACTCCACAGCACAGGGCCAGACAATCCAGGGGACACGAGTTGCAGAGGCTGGTCACATCTGACCAGCAGACTTGGTTTATTTTGCACCACAAAGCTAGCCCATACCAAGTTTTCCATTTTTTTTTAAGTTACCAACATTTAAAAGTTGTGAAGTTTCATATATTTTTTAAAAATCCAGATTTTTTTTCCCCTGGCTGGGTGGGGCTCAGTTGGTTGAAGCATTGTCCTGTACACCAAAAGGTGGCAGATTAGATTCCCAATTGGGGCACAAACCTAAGCTGTGGGTTCGATTCCTGGTCAGGGTGAGTATGGGAGGCAACTGACCAATGTTGCTCTCTCACATCAATGTGCCTCTCTCTCTCTTCCTTCCTCCCTTCCTCTCTCTCCTCCTCTTCCTCACTCTCTAAAATCAATAAAAACATATACTCAGGTGAGGATTTAAAAATAAATCCAGATTGTCAGTTTCTTTAGAAAAATAAAAAGACGGGCACCATTGGGCTGGCATTCCCACATGGCCACTCCTGGCTGCCGTCTTTAGCCTCAACTCCCCCGCTCCTGTACCCCTACCTTGAGGCTGAATGTCTCCTCCTAATCATCTTCCTAAGGGTTTCCTGTTCCTCTCTGTTGTCATCTTTGATGTTACAAGGCCTCTGGAGGCATCTGAGTTAGCAGCTGCTGGTCTTGACTGTTCGCTGGTATCCCCTGGAAACTGATACCTCTACAAGGCAGTAGGCAAGGACTCATCCCCTTTATCCACATGGCCTCAGACCACTTGTCTGCACTGGCTAACGAAAAGTGTACAATGAGTCAATTTCACAGCTAAAGGCTGGCCTCTCTACTTACCTGAGCCCATGCTTGGAGAACAACCTCTTACCTGAAAGTGAACCCATAAATTCACGACTTATCCTGTGTTTTCTCCAGTTCCATTTAATCTGAGGGTAGAGGATATGTGACAATGGACAGGGGTGCTACACAGCAATGCTTTAGAGTCAAGTTCTGTAAATACAGCCTATAAAATTGCCAGTCCCTCAAGATGCTGTTCCTTGAGTGAAAAAATTCACATTTTGGAAATAGCTTATACATTATCTCCCATCTTTGGGACTCACCTTGGCAAATTAAAGTCTCAGAAAACCTCTAAGGAAGAGGTTCACCCACAGTTCAATCAACAGATATTTTCTGAGCACTTTCGATATGCCAGGCACTGTTCTAAGTGCTGGGAATTCAGCACTGCTAGATAAGAACCCTGAACTTGGTTAACTTATTTTAGTGTGGAGTAAAGGGAAATGCTTCACTGTGTTTCCAAATTTTTGACTATATAAGACCCCAGGGAAATAAAGATCCCCCAACTAGTGCGTAACAAAGTAAGACCATTCCAGAACCCTTCTGAGAAAAACATAATTTACTTCTTCAAAAGTCAGTGAGCCCACTAGGTCAGCCTGAGTTTGGGGGTAAAACCCCCTACAGATTAGGTGAAGTTTTCTGAGACTATCACAGAAAGGTTCATTTGACTTTCACCTCCAAAGGGGAGCCATTTTTCTCTGCATCTAATATGACCCAGTTGGAAAAGTGCTTGTTTTTCACTGTTTAATCTTCTGCATCACCTACTGTTGATTAGATTTAATTAATTTATGTTTCTAATGAATTTAGAACCTCACGGTGCTATAGCAGGGAAAATTTCAGACAGCATCTGGCCACCAGATGGATTGATTACCTTGTCTGCAAAAGTCTTTCAAACATCTGGGGCCTGAATTTGTGAAACATCCAGAAGCTCTTTCAGAGGCAAGAGCTGCCCAATCAAGGGGAAAGAGAAGGTGCTAGAAACAGGTAAGGTTTTCTTTGACTTCCAAACCAGGATCCTGGCTCTCGCCCAGCATGAATCACATTTTGCTGCACACTGGCACAGTTTCAATGGCACCAAATAGACTGATCTGAATCTATTTTGTTCAGCATAATCAGAAGCCACCAGGCCTGAGCCCAGGCTGCCACCCTGTGAACTTCCTTGGCACTTCCTCCCTTGTGGAAGCTCCCTCTGATCATTAAGATGAAACATTTATAGAAAACATTTAGAGAAGCACTTGGCTCTCATTCACTCAACAAACATTATTGGGTGCTTGGCACTGAGCCACATGCACCTCTTCATTAGCTACTCTTGGCAACAACCTGACGAGGTAGGCAAGCAGTGCTCCTCCACTCTCACGGATGTGGCTAAGCACTATACAAAAATAATAATTACTAACAATACTATGAACACTACGAATAAAGGATGTAGACAGACATGCACGCACACACACACACACACACACACACACACACCAGACTCTCTAAATAAAGCACTTTACATGTGTTAACTCATTTAACTCTCACAATAAAACCACGAGTTGGATGTCACTCTTACCACCCCATTTTACAGATGACAGTGCTGAGGTACTGGGGATCCATGTGACTTGCTCAGAGTAACCCAGCCAGCCATTGGCATAGCCTTCTCATGTGGGCAGTCTACCTTGAGAGCCTTTCCTGACCTCTCTGCTTTCCTACCCCTAGGCAACATTTAGGGGAGACCTACTATCTGTTAGACACTGTCCCAGGGGATTTGCTGTGTTGTGTTCCAGTTACTCATGCCTTATGTCACAGGTATTATTATTCCCAGATGAGGAAGCTGAAGACTACAAAGTAACTTACTGGGGTCACGGGGAGAGTTAGTAACAGGGAGGGGGCTTAACTCCAGTCTACAGGGTTGCAAAGACTGCTCTGTGCTTACTGAGGAAAAGGGGTGGTGTGAACTCCATTGCTTCCTCAAAACTGCACCAGGAAACCTTCTGGACAAATCAGAAGAGAGGGGTCCTTGGCTGCTTTGTATGGCCCAGAACACTCCAGAAAAAGGGGGGATGTGCAAAGAATAAGAAAATAGCTTCGTCTTAAAGAGGTAGGGGAAAGGTGTTAGAAATCTGGAAATCTCATTGCCTGGCTGGTTTTTCTGGCTCAAATTCAAAGAGAAATGACTGACAACCAAGTGGGCTGCTTACAATAAAAACAACAATGAAAAAGCCTGTCTCACGGAACACCTGAAATTTTCTGAACAATAAATGCTGGCTGTTGCACAATCAGGTTGCCGCAATTACAACCTGCATTGAAAAATCCCAGTTTCACATGGGTCCTGTGGCACAACATCATTCACTCAGTCTTGCCACTTCTCTCATTTAAAACGTCCCCTATTTACTTCCATTCTTCCCTTGCCTGAGCCTCTGTTCATCACAGCCATGCCATCTGCCTTCTTCGGACCTTTGTCCTTGTTTCGTCTCTGCTTGGGACTATTCCCATCTCAATGTCCCCCTTGGTCTGGCCAAACTTTGTTTGTCCTCAAGCCTCATGTTGGACATCTTTTCCTTCAGGAAGGCTTCCTTGACTTTCCTGTTCTGGGTTAGTGGTCCATTTAAGTGCAACCTATATTTCCTCCTATTTGAGCACTTTCTACAACATAAAGTAACCACTTGCCTATTTGTCAGTCTCTTCACAGAGAGAGCATTATGTTGGTTACTGTTGTATGTATCCCCAGTGTATGGGTCTGGTACATAACAGGTGTCCAATGCATTTTTCATTGAGTGAATGGATAGAGAGATTGTGAACATGACCACATCCTCTTGGCTGGTTCCCCATTTAAAATCTCTCATCGCCACACTTTGCATTACATCCTAGAAGTCACTCAATTTCCTACTAAGCCTTCTTATCACTTCCCTTTGAACATTCACATGGAAGTCAGAAGAGTGATCATCTCTGGGGGTGAGGCAGAGTTAAGGGGCAGGGGTCACAGGGTCCTAAAAGTTTCCTATAACTTGATCTTGGTAATGGTAACTTAGGTGTATACGTAGGTAAAAATCATTAAATTCAACACAAGAAAAATGCACCTTAACTAATTAATAATTCAACATAAATAAATAGATCCTTTGAAGGTTCATTTGTGTTGATAGGATAAAATCTGGATCTCTTTGCCCCCAAGTTCAAGGTTCTTCACTCATTGGCCCGCTTAGCAACTTACTTGTTCAAACTCACTCTTCTAATACACATGCCCTGATCTTCTCATGGGTCCTCAATCTCTTCTCTCTGGTTCCCACCTCTATGCCCCAAATCATGCTGCCTTATCTTTCTCTTCCTTTCTCTTCCTTTCTCTTTTACCTGTGTGAAGCCCCTCCCATTCTCGAAGGACCACAAATCTTGTTAACCTCTCTCTTTGGAACCCTATTTTGCCTGGTCCATTTATTCATGCCAATATTTCCTAAAGACTGTAAGCTCCTTGAAAAGCAAAGACTTTCTCTCATTTTCAATTTTTATTTTTAGCCTAGTGCCCAGTACAATGGTAGCTTCTGAACACATTTTTGTTGTGAACATGAGAGCCTACCGATGTGCCCAGACTCTTGGCAGCTATGGACTCATACAGAGATCAAACAGACAGGTTGTCTGTGTCCTCTAGGATGAAAACTCAGTGTCAACATTAAGGCCATGGACTTAGGATTCATGTGGGGTTTCATATAAAGGTTTTAGAACTTGCTGGCTCTGTGATCCAGTGCCATCAACTGTCATCACCAAAATTCTGTTTCCTCATCTGTAAATGGGGACTTTCTCATAGGGCTGTTGTAAGGGTCACATAAGAACTTAATTTTTAATTTGATTAGTGAGCACTTATTTAATTAGTCATCTTGCTAAATAAAACACAATCATATCAAAAAAAGTCCATATTGTTATTATTATCACACAAAGGATTCAGCACAGTGACGGACTCACAGGAAACACTTAACATGTGGTGGATGGTATTATCAGAACTATTAGATACAGATTAACAGTTCCAGTGAGAAAAACCTATGAACTGGTAAAACTGTAGCAAGCCAGCAGAGCGGGCATCCTATGAGAGATGTACATGTGCACATACCCCCTGAATGATTCAATCCATAGGAAACTCCTCAGGGAAATTCCATCACACCCCATTAACATGGTCCTAAAGGCAAGAGCTGGCCTCTGATCTCTACATATTTAAAATCTTTTCAAAAATTCTGCATCCATAACCATCTTGAAATGGTATACAGAAGCAAGCGTATCTGGGAGGTACGTGCAAAAAGCATTTTACTTTAGTTCTAGCTGACATAATTCTTTAATCATCATAATTCCTGGTGCTTCTCCGAAAACTTTTGACCTTAGGCGAGCTCTTTGATTGCTCAATAGGCTTTTGACAGGGAGGAAAGGAGAAAACTGAGGAACAAGTTCACGGCGTGTTCTTACACTCTCATTTAAAAGACAACAGTTTAATAATTCTAATTCATACACACTTTTATTCACGCAATCAATAATTCATGGCAATTGCTCTGCAGCAGTTCGGTGACAACAGAAAAGGCAGCGTGTTTCTTCTCTTCCCTTCGCCTGCCTTTCTTCACTCAGTCATGCCTGCAGCCTGGAGAGCACAGGATCTCAAGAAAACAGTTTCCATGGTGATTCCTCCTTTGAGTACCCAACTGTATTTCACTCTTTCTGGAGTGAATTAATGCTTTTTATTGCTTTCATGCTAAATATATTGAAGATTAGATTTGATTTCCTCTGCAGCAACACAGTTTTATCAGGAAAATGGAAAGAAAAAAACACAGCATGAAGAAACTATATTTTTTTGCCACTGCACTATCAAAAAGAAAAGAAAAACATTTCACGGGCGAAAAAGAACCAGCCACAGGGAGATGGATGCAGGTGTTTTCTGAAAGCTAGGATGCGCATGCATGCATACATCTAAATGTTAGAAAGCCTGCCTTGGAGGAAATGATCTTAATTCCTCCATATGTTGAAAGTGGTATAAAGTGTTTTATATGTCATAAAACACTGAGTTACAGGAAATAACCTGATTTTTAATGTACTACCCTCTTCTCAGCACAGAAAATATAAGGTTGTATAGAAGAAAATCTTCATACCCACAATACTGTCCCTACTCTATATTTTATGAAGGAGACTTTTGCTTTCTCTCTCCTCATGCTAGCTCAATAACAGGCCTTACTTAGTTTTCAAAATAGCCACATGATGTTCCTGAGACGCCCACAGCACTCTGAATGTCCTGACACAGACCTTATCACACTAACACAACCCACTTGTTCATCCTCCCCCCTGGACCCTGAGTGGGTAGGACCTGTGTAGTTCTCACTCACCCTTGCACCCAGCACTGCCCGTGAAGAAATGAACATTATCATCAGAAAACTATGAAAGGGTAACTTAAGACACTGAGGTGTCCCCTGTAAAGCATCAACAGGCTGGTGTGTTGCATGGAGAGGGATTCATGTAAATTAGAAACAGATCTCGGCAGCAGGAGTTCCCTTCCTATCTTGGGGGCAGTCGGGGGTTAAAGGGAAGAACTGGTGGGGAGGAGGTGGGCAAAGAGCAGTACCATCCAGTGAAGTCCCCCTTCTCCATATTACACACCCATCCCACCCAGCCTGTGGTCAAGTCGTCCCCAGACATCAAGTAACAAGAAGAAAACTGGGATTTGAACCAATTTGAACCAAGGAGTAAGTATTCAACATCTATGCCAAACCAGGTGCTGATGAGACCTGACTTGAACACAAGAATGTTGGTCTCTAGAGAGTTTAGAGTCCAGAGGGATGCTTTTGGTAACATGTAGAAAGGGGTGTGGCTGAGCAGAAACACAGACACAGTGGTTATTAACAACAGTGCCAACAACGGATATTTACTGAACAACATCTTAGGAACTCTTTTAAGTACCATATATGTACGAACTCACCGGATCCTCATAACAAATCTATAGTTGGTATTATTATTTTTATTTAACATATAAGGAATCTGAGGCTTAGAAAGGCTAGGTTATTTGCCTAACATCCTCAAGCCAGTTAGTAGAGGAGCCCAGATTCAAACCCATGCAGTCTGGTCCTTAAGCTGATATCTTAGCATCCACATAGTTCTGAATCTCCAGCTCATGGGATCTCACCTGAGAGAACTACTCTACAAAGCATTTCCCATTGTCTTCTGTGCTGTGGGAATTACTCCAAGTGCATTAGGTTCATAAATGCCTCTGGGATATCCTCAGGATACATAGAGGGCCAGATAAAATTCCAGATTCCACAAGAAAAACCAATGCTGTGGCTAAGTTGATGTTTGAACAGAGGGACTTAAATGTCCCTCTAACTATGACATAAACTATGGCAGGACTGCCTCTGGTCCACACAGACATCTCCATAGGGGCTGTCGACTTTCATACTATGGGCACACTCCAGGGTTCTGAGGCAGCTCTACAAAGAGGCTCTTTTGAAACTTTCTAAACCACCTTGCAGGAAATTCAAAATTCATCAACTGTATGCTGACTTCATTCCGTGGAACACTGTGGCAAGAATAAGATCTCAGTGTATGAGTTCACAGACCCATCCCTTTATTTCCAAGAGCATGGATTCCCTTAACCATGTGAAACATATGGATTAAAAAAAAAAAAAAGACAGGGAGGAAGTGTATTTAGGCTTATGGGCAGGATTATGAGGCTTTAATTTTTACTTTTGCTTCATTGAGATCATTCTATTTCTCAGTTTTCTGTAAGGAGCATGCATAACATTACAAAACAACTCACTTTGAAGGAATACTGAGACTCCAATAAAAGGAAAGCAAAGACAGGAACAAGGGAGATGCTGATTTAGTAAGTGTTAATCTATCAGAGCTCAGAATTAGGAAGCAAAAAACAGAGGTTTAATCTCCAGCAGTATCTATCCTACTGTGTGACTCCTACTAATGGGATATTTTAAAAGAAGACCCTTCGTCCATTCACTGCTTATTACTTAATGAGCAGTGAAAACCTAAAGTGTTTGTCTCTCCAAGGGATCATGTTATTTTCACACCAGGATCACAAAGTTAACTGATCGATCTCTGAGGGTCTCTTAGACTCACAGCCTGCTAGTTAACACTGCTCTCCTGTCCTTTCCATCAGAACAAAGCAATGCTCCAGCATTTGGGTAAGATTACACATTTATCATTAGAAAGCACAGCTGAATAGTCATGGGGAGTCTGATCAGGAAACAGAGAGATATCCTTGCAGAAGAAACTGATGAGGTCTTTGAGGTGCTCAGTGGAAAGGAGGAAGGGGAAAGCTAGCTCTAGGTGCTTCCAAGGTGTGAGTTTGGAGAGAAAAACACAGATTCGATGTTATCTTTCTGCCCGAGCTACATGTGGCATGCCAGCTGGCTCCTCTTCCAATCGCCTCTTTATTAGCAAATCCCACACTCATATTTTGCTAGTCTTCTCATAAATAAAGTATCACACATATCAGGAAGACATTCCTGATGGCACACTGCACTCCAAGGAAGCTAGAACAGATGAAGAAAAAAATGGGGCCTTTCCAGTATATACAATTAATGCAATTGCTAGCATTTAAATGTGTAGGGCTGCTGGGTTCTGGATGTTGGGTGCATCCCCAGTAATACAGTCTGCTCCTAGGACTTTTCCTGGGTCTTATCATATCTGTTTAGGAGCTTTCTGTTTATAGTACTGGGCAGAAAATTAAGACTATTTTTCCAGAGACAGTAACCAATCCTGTACTACATCTGTTGTTAAATAATCAGCATCTATGTAGCAGAGAGAAGGTCAGTTTGCATTTCTGTAGGTTCCTCTTCTCTCCCTCTTCATTTTCCCTGACCTCCCTGGAGTATATACAACTGAGTTATTAAGGGCTCAGGATTTGAAGTCAGGTGGATCTGGGCTCAAAGCACAGTTCTGCCCCATCAGGTATGAGATCTTGGGAGAGCCAGTCACTCTCATTCCCAATTTCTTCTCCTGTAAAACAGTGAAGAAAATCTTTCCTTTTTCATAGGCTAGTGGTGAGCATGCAAGGAGATAATGCAAACCAAGGAGCTGCCACCAGGCCTGGCAATTGATATATCCTTTACAAAGGTTAGAAAGACAGGAAATGTGACATGACAAGAATTTGGGGACAGCTCTGCCTGGTGGCTGAGTTGGTTGGAGCATCATCCCATACACCAGAAGGTTGCAGATTTGATCCCCAGTCAGAGCACATACCTAGGGCATGGGTTCAATCTCCAATCAAGAGGTGTTTGGGAGGCAACTGATCTATATTTCTCTCTCACATCAGTGTTTCTCAATCTCTCTCTCCACCCCATCCTCTCTCTCTAAAATCAATAAAAACATATCCTTGAGTGAGGATTTAAAAAAAAGAACTTGGGGGCGGAGTAGACATGCTCACTGAAATTTTTTTGTCTTTCCCATATGAGAGGTTTATCATCTTGCAATGAGTTCAAACCAATTTCTCTTATCTGTGTTGTTGGCTATGGCTTTTCTTTTCAACCCCAAAGTTAGAACCATAAATATCTCCCATGGACTTGATGATTAAGATAAGGTCCAAGGACTCTTTCCTTATTTACTGTTTGAAAACAATCTTTTGTAGTGATTTCTGATGGATGGCAGATATGTTTATGACTCAGGCCTCTTGGCAAAGTCCCTGACGCTGACTCATCCGTTACCCAGGGAGGAAAGAAGGCAGCTGAAAACATCATGTATTTATTCTGCTTCTCCAGTATGGTGAAAGGTCAGAGGTAAGGCACTCAACACAGGACTGAGTATGAGAAGCAGAATCTCAATAACACCTTCTTGACCACAGAGGAAAAGAAGTTCTGACAAGCACACACTATTAAAAATATTTGCAAAGTTCTCCTCAATACACACGCTACTGCATTGCTGATGATAATATTCTGCCCAATGCCTCCGGCTCTCAGCTCCAGACTCCCAGCAACTCCTGGACCTGCACAGAACAAGCAAAAACCAAGTGACAGCTGATGGAAAGGGAACAGAAATAGAAAGGAGGCATGGTTTGGAATTTCCACCATGACCGTGGCCTTGAAGTGAGGAATAAAGAGCAACTTTGCAGAAGCGTAAGAGGAAATAAAAAAGGTTTCGTAAAACACAACGTAAAGTTTACGATTATGACTGTGGACAATGAGAGGACCATTACTATCACACTACAGCCACCAACAAGGACAACGTCAATAAAATATACTGAATGTAAGAAGCTGAGGAAGATGCAAACCAATTCAAGGGGAAATACTAGGAGATAATTCTTGAGTACTTTGTGTCGGGGACAGGGCTACAAAGTCTAACTGTGTTTTTTTTCATCTAATCCTCAAATGGTCAAACTATGAGATCGGTTCTATACACATTCACAGCAGCAGAACTCAAGGCTTAGAGAAGTAAACAACTAGCTCAAGACCACACAGTTAGTGAAGACAGGGGATTCCAAAGCCTGTTTTCTGCTATCGGTGCTTCAGCAAAGGAGCTGTGTTGAAAACAGTGCTACCCATTGCCTATAAATTATTGACGTATACCCTGCTAAAATTATGTGAAGTACTCGACATTACTCTTGGCAATAAGCATAGGTTATGGGAGAAAATCTGGGCCAACTGTGGACCTCGAGGCCACCGTGAACTCTGGGCACCACCTGCTTTACGGATGTAACTCAGTGGGGTTGCTTTACAGAGACTCTTACATTAAACTCCAAACACTCGAGTAGCCCATTCAGTGCAAGTTATATGGGAACATGAGATGAAATTTATTGCGTTTCCAAAGCACAGGGCTGGGTGGTTTTTTAAAAAGGCATTTATGGGATTGCTGAAGGATACTTGAGGTCAATGTCAACAGAAATATTTTTGAAAGATATAAAGTTTTGTGTGTAGGGGGGACTTCTGTCTAGTTTCAAGGCAGCAGATGCTCCCAACAACACTACTCCTGCTCTATATTTTAAATGAATGATTATGATCTCTAGAGCCCACCCATCAACTTTTGGTTTCCAGCAAGAAACATATGGCCTCATAAAAGTAAACTTACTAAGGTTTGAGGTTAGAGAAAGAAGACAATGGGATGCCAAGTTTCTGAGGGAAGGCTGTTCTTTCTAAGCTTGGGCTAGAGCTTTAGACCAAACCTCCCTCAGGCAGGCCTCGAGCTGGCATCCAGTTTGCAGGGCATGAGCAGATGTGGGGCAGGGAATGTAAAACAGACGTCATTTTTTTCACAGGAATACATATCATAGTCACTATCCTGGGCGATTCCTGCTTGCCAAGGCCCTACCACAAGGTCTTTGCAACACACTGGTTGGATAGTACCTACGCTCTGTATTGGATTTTAGTTTGCATTGTAACAACAATAATGGTAGTAATAGTAGTATAACAACAGCTAACATTTCTGAGCATTTCCAGGCACTATTGGATGTCCTTTATATATACAAACTTATAGGGTTGTGGTGAAGGGAATATAAGTTTGGTACTATTATTAACCCCTTTTTACAGATAGAGAAATGTATGAAGTGCCCCGTGTGTGACAGCTCATTCAGTCCTCAGTTACCTATGTAGGTACTTTATTATTCCCACTTTACAGGTGAGGAAGCTGAGGCACAGCATGGTTAAATGCTCCATTCCCACCACTATTAGGTAAAAGTTGGCATTATTAGGTAAAAGCAAACCTCCAGGTTTGCTTGTTTTCAGAGTTCACATTCTTATCACATTGCATCACACATTTGATACCAGTACTCCTTCCCTCTGGTCACACTAAGTCCATGTTGCCCCCCTTTTACTAAGTCTCCAATCCTTCCTTCTCCCACTCTGACTGTGCTAGTGAGAATGAGACACAACATGTCTCAGATTCCTCAGCTGTCAAAAGGGATGAAATCAATACCTACACCTCAATGGGCTGGTGGGACCATGAAATCCCATAATGTATGGAGAAGTTTTCTATGGTGCCTCCCATATAGAAAGACCTGATACCCATTATTAGAATTAAATCACAGCTCTCATTACCCTCCTCTCTCCCTGCCAATGATGTTTCCTTCCTGGGCCCTGAAAGAAGCTGAGGATGAATTCCCTAAGAGAATGAGTGAGAGGGCCTAGGGTTAATGTGTTGGAGATGAACTGAGCCAAACAAGAGGAAAAGGAGAGGGGGGATTGTTCTGGATATCCTTGCTGGGACCCCCATCTTTTATTATTTGTATAAATCACTTGACTGTGAAGGTGCCACAGGCCAAGCCTCCGAATGTGCCGATGATAATTAATTGGGTAGCACAATCAATAATGGGGAAACCAGGCTGCCAAATGGAGAAGGATTTAGATCATTTAAATCCTAGGCTATGAGTTGTCAAATCCAGTTTAATACTGATAAGTGTGAGATAATAACTCACGGCAAACACTCCTCCCCGCTACTAAACCTCAACCATAGCCCTCCTAACCCCTTCTCTCATCCCCTGAAAACAGAAAGAGAACCACGAGGGGACGTGCAGAATAAAAGGGGTGGTATATACTGATCAGAAATGAGCCCAAGTTATTACATAATAATCCCAGATGCCTCCGGTTGGGCTTAGAGCAAATACAGAGAGCTAATAGAATGCTGCAAGGTTCAATTAGCTGCAAAAGGGATTCTAAATCAGAGCAGGCTTTATACTATTAAATTGGATGGGGGAAAAAAGAGTCTCACAGTTGGGCATGACCGAAAAATGCAAAGAAGTTGGGAAACATAAAACCATGGACATTGCTGGGTGGCGAAGCAGAGCCTGGGGGTGGAGTCAACTCTGAGGGGCACTGGTGTCAAAGCCAGAGACAATTTAGTCATAAGAATGTCCCATCTCAGCAGCTGAGGCCATGCTTACAGGACTCACCCATCCTCAGAGACATAGCCTAGAGGCAGGTTCCTACCTGATAACATGGGAATTTCAGAAATTAGAATAATCAGTCATTGCTGAATTTAATGATGAATTATTTTACTCATTCAGGAAATATCTACTGAACACTAAATACATGCCAGCCATTGTTCTAGAGCTGAGGGGCCATCGTTACACAAAACAGAGGCAGCGGTGACAATTGAGTGTTTCCACTGTGTCATATTCTGCATGCTTTAGCTGCTTCAATCCTCACAACAGTATAATGAGGTAGTTCCCATTGTGTAATAAATGCTATGTCTCCCCCTGCACCCCCAGTTTGTATGTTGAAGTTCTAATGCACAATGTGATGGTATTTCAAGAAGGGGCTTTTGGGAGGTGACGAAGTTTAGATGAGGTCATGAGGGTGGGGCCCTGGTGATGGGATTAGCACCCTTACAGAAAAAACACCAGGGGGTTTGCTCTCTCTCTCTCTGCCATGGGACGATACAGTGAGAAGGTGACTGCAAGCCAGAGGAGAGCTTTCAGTAGGGAAATGCATTGGCCAGAACTTTGATCTTAGACTTCAGGCCTCCAGAACTGTGAGATATAAATCCTTGTTTAAGCCACTCAGTCTACGGTATTTTGTTATGCAGCCAGAGCAGACTAAAACAGTCACTGTGATCACCACCTTTTATAAATGAGTAAACTGAGGCTCAGAGAGATGTTCAAACCCCATCTGTCTAAAACCCAGATAAGTTACAGGGCTTCCAAATGGGAAGTAAAACACAGCAGCCTATAGGAAGAAGTGAGAACACCTCTGCTAGTTGGCCACCACCCCCCAGCACTACCCCCTTTCCTAGGTGCACACAGAGGTACACTTCACAAGTGGTATATGAACTAAAGTGAATTAGAACATTCTGGTTCTGGTGTAACCTGGAGACTCTGAATGTCATCTTATAGTCTCTGCTTCACAATTGGGCAGTAAATTATGTACTGTCTACAGTAGATTCCTCATGGGAAAGCCCTGTGTTCCCAGCAGTAGGTTCTTGAAGGAGGAAATTCACTGAACTTTACTCCTCGAAGTATTTTGAGGAGCTCATGACCACCGGAGGGCACATTAAAACAGATTCCTGAGCCTGACCCCAGTCCTGCTCAGTCAGACTGTTTAGGAAGGGGACCTGGGACCCTCAGGTAACTCCGAAGCTCCCCACAGATTTTGAAAAGACATGGTCAGTAAAGATGAGGTACACTCAGGATGGGAGGTTCAAAACCAGCAGGCGACCCTTCGGCTCTACCCATGTGTGTGCTCAAGACATGAAGAGGGCATGGGATGGACATGAGCTAAATACACTCTTGTAACTTTCACTCAGTGAAGTATTTTTTTACCTTCCTGAACGTTTTCATATGTACTTTAAAAAATGTTCTTATAATCTGAAATTGGCGAAGGGGAAGGGAGCCAGTGTCCATCAAGAGCGGACAGTGTTGCATAGCCATAGAAACCCCATCTTTCTGGGAGTGGAAGGTGACCCCCCCCCCACAGCATCCTTCCTTTTGGACACCTGAGTCCATCTGGACTCTCTTAACAGTTTAGAGGCCAGATTGGAACCCATACCCAGGGCTAACAGCAAGCATGCAAGGGACTGTCTCTCTCCAGAGGTGCTGAGCACCCCCAAGGCCCTGAGGATGGTGTTGGACCAGGGAGAAGTGGGTTGCCATCTACCAGGATTTCTAGAGATGTCAGTCCTGCCTGTACTGAAAAGGAGGCTTCCCATATCGAGAGACCGCGATTTTAGGTCACCTAATTTTTAATTTATTCTATCATGTCACAGTTGATACACCCTTGTATGTCATCCTCAATTCTTGGGAAACAGCATGGAGAAAAAATGTTCTAGTTCAACAATCCTGTTCTGACAGCTCAATATCAGCATCAGCCTAGTTTCCAAATATAAACAGGTGGACTGAATACTGTTTCCATGCTTCTATGTAAGAAATTGTATTTTTTGTAGAGGGGGAGACTTATCAAGCTTTGTACCTCATGGTGATTCTTCATGGAGGTGATAGGATTTCCTTAATCGAGCCCATTAGACTATCTCCTTGTAATTATCTCAGGGGCCAATCTGTCTATGTAACCGGCTCTGGAAGAATCAAACCTTCGCATTCTTACAAAAGAAAATGCTATGTACATGTCAGAAGAAAACCGTTTTGAAGAATTACTAGCTAACCATTTCAACAACAGCCGGGGTTGGAGGGAGGTGCTTTGCTGTGATACTGCAGAAAATTGCTGGATTTGGGACTTTATTGCCCCGAAGGGGATTTCTCTTTTTTCCATGGGTATTTTAATAAATCAAAAATGTGCATGACGCCAGTGGCACAGGTTACTCACACCATCTGGTGAGGCTGGGCAGGCTGCTGCCTGCCTGCTCGCTGTGGGAGGGCACCAGAGCCCTAAGGTTGGAGAGGTTGCCAAAGCTCGGGGTGGCTCTGGGGGTAACTAACTAATGACGAGCTCTGCTGCCTTGCTGATTGGGCAGGCCAGCTGTCTCGGCTCCCTTCACTAGGGCCACCAATGCCATGATACTGTGGACAGGTACTACAATTTTTCAGCCTGTGTGCTACTTGAAGATATTCACACTATGCAACAATATTCCAATTTCTTCATTCTATTTTTTTGTTGCAATTTAAAAAAATTTTTTGTTATTCAATTACAGTTGTCTGCATTTTTTCCCCACCTCTATACCCCACCCCAGCCAAACCCACCTCCCTCCCCCACCTCCACCCTCCCCCTTGATTTTGTCCATGTGTCCTTTATAGTAGCTCCTGTAAACCCCTCTCCCTACTATCCCCTCCCCACTCCCCTCTGGTTATTGTTAGATTGTTCTTAACTTCAATGTCTCTAGTTATATTTTGTTTGCTTTTTTCTTTTGTTGATTATGTTGCAAATTTTAATGTACAGAATATAGAGAGTAGACCCATAGGGAAGAGGAAATCATGGAAAGCTAAGAATTATATCATGATTATAACAAAAATAAATCATAGTAATTGCTATGGATTGAATTGTGTCCCCTCTAAAATTCATACATTGAAGTCCTGACCCCCAAAACCTCCGAATGTGACTTTATTTGGAAACAGGGTCATTGCAGACATAATTATTAAGATGAGGCTATTAGGGTGGACTTTAATCCAATATGCCTGGTGTCCTTATAAGGAGGAGAAATTGGGACACAGAGACATGCACACATGGAGAACATCATGTGAACACGAAGACAGAGAACAGGGCGGTGCACCTATAAGTCAAAGAATGCCAGAGACAGCCAGCAGCTGGGGAAGAGACACCAACAGCTTTGCTGTCACAGCCCTCAAAAGGAGCCCACCCTGCTGACAGTGTGACCTCAAATTTCAAGCCTCAAGAACTGTGAGACAATAACTCTGTTGTTTAAGCCACTCAGCTTATAGCACTTTACCACAGCAGTTTTAGTAACTCATACGTGAGCCAGGTTCTGTGCTATGCATTTTGTTTACATTATCTTTCAATCTTCTTTATGAATAGTCTTATGGGCTACAGACTGGTAGGAAATGAATGCATGAGTGGGGGGAAATTTCTTTCCCTTTTGCCACTGAAAGGACATTTTAATAGGGTTTTCATTCTATGCTGGACTGAAAGGACTTGGGAAATGATGTAGGATTCATATGCTCCCTGCATATGTGACTTTGCCAAAAATTTATAAAACCATCAAATTAGGCTATTAGAAGGCATCATGTGTAGGACTCTCCCCATCTGCGACACATGTGGGAGGCCCCTTTCAAGAGAAAGACAAGGTGATGCAGCTTCTGTATGCAGATGAGAAGGAACTGCATTAATTTTAGCCAGTGACTCCGTGGCATTTTAACTTCTAGACTAAAGGCCTCCTTCCTCTAGTTTAATCCAATTCAAATCTCTCAAACACCTTAGTGATTTAATTTTTTTCCCCTTTTTTCTGATTCTATTTAACACTTATTTCAATTCTCCTCCCTGGCGAGTTGATTTTCACCACGTTTCCTTCCAACAGGCCCTTTGCAGTACAAGGAAGTAAAAAGACACACAACTATGAAGCCCAGAGGAGAAGGAACTGAACACCAAGTCTTAAGTTAAAACATGTTCCCAATATGGCTACAAATCATCACACAAATATCACTGCCAATCACTCTGACTCTGCATGAAGTGGTGTGTAGCCAGGGTTTCCAAGATCAGAACCAGGACTAACCGATGACGTTCAAAAGTGGGCCTGACTGATCTTATTGATCTTTCCCCACTGACAGGGAATCACAGGTTAGCAGGCAGAAATCAATTCAACTGCATTAAGCTAAGCCAAGCATAGTCTTATTCATTCCATGCTTGGAAAGATCTTTATAAAAACAGCAAAAATTTTAAAAGTCTATATACAGATATACACACTTGCTCATAAATAAATATTTAGGCATTTACATAAAGATACCTGCTGCTTCTTCCTTTTTATAATATTTAAACATACAAAACAAAATAGTATAGAACATACAGCTGTTCCCACATTTCCCCCCCACCTCTAATGTTTAAAATAAAGGAAGTTATTTGTGTTGAGATGTTGTCAACTTGGCTACTTGAGCTGCATCCCCAGAGTTTGGGATGGAATAGCACAGCAGACCCAGATAGTCTGCAGCTGAGGACGCCATAGAAGCTACTTGCTCTTGAGGAAATCAGGATTCTTGGCTTGCTGGATGAAAGGATTCATCCATTCTTAGGCTTCAACATACCATGGGGAACACAGACTCCATTCTCTGCCCTCCTCCAGCAAGAACCCCGGGCTGGGACTGAAGGAGGTTTTCAGAATGAACAATGGGTGGAAAGCACAGCCCTTCCAGCAGTGAGAAATGTGAAATTCCACCCCCACCCTCACACGTGTCACCAGGGAACCAGCCTATGTGTGCCATCAGCACTGGGACACCAGCCAGGGAAATCACTGGTACTCAGGGGCTCAGCCATAACCCTAAAGCAAATGCCAGGAGAGCCAGAGAAGGCTCCTTCTCATTCCTCATCTCTAAGAAAGAAAGAGCAGCACATATCACTGCAAGAAATTGTTTGTGGCTCTGATGGTGAACAGCTTAGAGCTCATTTCTCCTTTAGGCCAGCTGTGAATCCACTTCTGAGCCTGTCTGGCCTATAAGACATTTATCCTCTACCTTCTTGGCCACCCACAGCCATTTGGGCCCATTTAAATGCTGTGCCGGGTGTCTGGTGGGCGGCCTGTAAACCAACAAAAGTACCTTCATCAAACACACATGGTCAGCACCATGAAGATCAGGCAGTGAAGGAACCAGGGGTCAAGTTTATATTTGGTTTAGAATATAAACTGTCCATTTTCCCAATTTGGTAGGAAAAGAAATTATTGACAGAAACCCTCAGTTATTCAAAGCTGGGCACTGTGGTGAGAGGACACGTCTGTGTTACTCAGCATCAGATGGGCTGCACTTGTTTGCCCATGACTCTAAAATGCACGTTGCCCTAGAGACATGCATGACACAGCACAGAATGATGGGCCAAAAACGCTGGTGACAAGCAGGCCTGGGTTCTTGTCCTACCTGATTTTACCACGTGGTAACTGTAGGCCTTTGACCAAGTGATGTAACCAGCAAAACCACAGCTCGCTCAACTCTACAGTGAGATGCAGGATTTCAAGTAATATTCCAAGGTTTTGTGCATACGAAATGGGAGAATAAAAGACCTGACTCACAAAACTGCCAGGAAAGATGTAATAAGAAAATAAACACAATAGCATTCTATAAGCTGTTAAGTGATTAATAAATGTTAGTTACTGCCATTTGGACAATAGAAATTGCTTTAAGGATTTATTTTTATTGTGAGCAGTTTGGCACAATTATCGGGGTCTTTTAATTGGGGAAGTCACTGACTCTCTGAACTTCAGTTCCCCCCAGCTAAATGGCTTGCTTTCTAGAGGGGAAAAAAATGGGATAAAGAAAATGCAGATGTGCTTAAAAACCAGAAATTGTCCCAGAAATGCAAGCAGCGATTATTTAGAGAACTCGATTTGACTTTTGGCGTTATGAAGCACACACTGTTAGTTTTTGGCTCAATGACAGATTTTAATTGGCCTGGCTATGAAAACCTTATAGAGCTATTATGTGCTACACCTGTGATGGCCATGTTGCTTGCTGATGGAGACCATTAGGCTGGGGACCTGGAGAACGGATTTCCACCTCTGTGCATTAGCCTCCTCGCTTTCAGGGGGAGATTAATAGCTGCTTTATGGTCTCTCCTATTATCTCACTTTCTTGGAGAGAGATCCCAGTCAGATCCACCTTGACTATGCAACATCTATCACTGGTGCCTGCAATGACACAACATCTGTGAAGAAATATTAACTTTGACTTTGAAATGGCTTTTGGGCCGTGAGTGAAAAACTAAAATGTCACATGTGGTGCTCGCTGGATTAAACAGCCCCTGAGTGACAGCCAGAATGAGGGGCATTGCTGGGGGTGGGGGTGGGAGGGGGGAAGTAGATCTCTTTCAAGAGAAAGGAAGGGCAGGGGATGAGGGGATCAGTTTAGCTCTCAGAGCATTTATTCTCTAGTCTGCAAAGGGAAATGAGGAATGAGACTTCTGGGACAGCACCACTCAGCTCCTAACCTTCTCACTGACATTACAAAATCTTCTGGAATTTTCTTTCTTCTCTCTCTTCCTGGTATGCCTGTCTCTTCTGAGAAGCATAGGAAATACATTCTGTTGTTGGATTTCCTTTCACCCTTGGGCAATGCAGCCTGGGTTGACAATTAGTGATTAAAAAGGTTGCAAAGACAAATGCTTCCTTGGGATCACCACATTCTAAGTTTACATGAGTTTACCTCATTAGATCCTGTGAGATAAAGGTGCTATGCAGATATCTGAACTCCCACTTTGCAGATATGGAAACTGAGGCTCAGGGAGGCTGCACTAACAAGTTCACATGGCAGAGTCCAGACTCAAAATTCAGGTCTCTTGGTTTCAATAACTCTTGCTTTTTCATAATAAAAGCTGCCCATCATCTATGGAAGGACCATGGCTCAGGGGCTGGGACCAGGCCTGACTTATTTCTGTGACCCAGTATCTAAGACTGTGCTTGTCATCTTCTAAGCACTTATTGCAGAATTTGAGAGGAAGAGGAGCTTCCAAATTGCTTATTCTCTCTGGACTGAGTCTTGCATAAGAGAGAATGCATCCACAACAGAGAGCATCTTAACAATCCAGCATCCATGTATAATCATCTCCCTTGCCTTGGCTGAGCTGCAGGAAATGACCTGTCCCCTAAAGGTAGGCGGTTTGGCTGTGAGACTCACCAGGGGCTATGAGTACATCCAGCAGCAGGTGGATCATTCCATCTGGGAAGATCCCAGTACGGTCCATTCTGTGCTGCTTTGGAAGAGGCCCACATGAACCATTATACCTGCGGTTCCCAATCTCTGCACCAACACGTCCCATAGTATCGCAGCAAGCTCACAGGATTGCTGCAGGAAGTTTTAAATTTTGAAGGAAAAACAGCAAGATTCAACAATTGTCAGCTACTGGGAGCTCTAGCACCAGGGAACTCAGTGTTTCCACATCAGTGTATGGTTCATTCCCTCTAGTAGCACTGCATCTTTGTTTTGGCAGTGAATGTGATTCAAAACAAACAGTGCCTCAAAGTCAAGGTGGGGCAGACAATGAGGGTTTCAGTATCCAATCTGATTCCAAGGTTTGGGATGCTAGGCGGAGCCCCACAGGGACTCAGGTTTCATTGTAATTCACTGTAGTTAAGAATGAAATAAAATAGGATTTCTTTCCATTTAAGTGTACTCTTTTTTTTCTTTTTCAAACAGTTACTAAATGGTTAGGGTATACATACAAGAAACAGACATGTTACATATTTCTTTCTGCCTAGGAGTGATATGAAAAAATTGCTGCAACCCCAAGGGGAACTGCCTCTCTACCCTGATCCTGGCTCACCCTGGGATGTCCCAGGGCTGACCCCAGCTCTGTGTTCTCCACCAGCAACAATGGCAGCAAGGAAAGTGGCTCTCACGTGCTGGGTTCTTAGCTACTGGGCAGCCTCTGGGCAGCTCTTCACCGCTGTCACTGCCAGACCTCATATACTCTCCAAACCAACGAGTGGGGAAATCTGTATGATCCCCATTTTTCAGATGAGAAAATTGAGGCCAGGGAGGTGGATAAACTGCTCAGGTCACTTAGCTGGTGAGTGGCAGAGCAGGGATTTCAATCCAAGGCTGTCTGATTTCCAAGGCCAATATATTTTTTAATTAAATTTTTAAATGTGAGATAACTGCAGAGCTACATGCAGTTTTAAGGAATAATACAGACTTCCTATATACCCTTCACCCAGTCCCCGCCCCCCCCATCTCCGTGGTAACATTTTGCAAAAATCCATGGTGTAATATCACAACCAGGATACTGACACGGACAGAGTCACAACACAGGCCATTTCTGTCATTTCGGGAATCCCTTGTATTGCCTCTTTATAGCCTGCCTACTCTCTCCAGCCCTCACCGCACCCCCCTCCCCACCAACCCCTGGCAACTATTAATGAAGTCTTCACTTATATGACAGTCTTGAAATGGTAAAATTACAGAAATGGAGAACAGATTAATGATTGTAGAGGGTTAAGGAGAAGTGTATCACAAGTACATAAGCTTTTGGGACTGGCTTTTTTTCACTCAATATAATTGTCTGGAGATTCATGCAGACTGTTGAGTGTATCAACCATTCATTCCTTTTTACTGCTGAGCCCTATTTCATGGTATGGGTGTACCACCATTTAACCATTCACTCACTGAAGGACATCTGGGCTGTGTCCCATTTTTGGCAATCGTGAATGGTGCTGCTATAAACAGTGCACATAGGTTTGTGTGCAGGTTTTTGTGTGAGCTTAAGTTTTTATTTTCCTAAGATAGATGCCAAGGAATGGCATCCTGAACCATATGGCACTTGCGTGTTTAGTTCTTAAAGAAACTGACAAATTGTTTTCCAGAGTAGGCGTACCATTTTACATTCTCACCAGTAATATGTGTGACCAAATTTCTCTGCATCCTCACCAGCATTTGGTGTTGTCACTATTTCTTATTTTAGCCACTGTGATGGATATGTGGTGATATCTCATTATAACTTTAATTTTCATTTCCCTAGTAGCTAATAATATTGAATGCCTTTTGATGTGTTTATTTGCTCTCTGTGTGTTCTCTTTGATGAAATTTCTCATCATGTTTTTTACACATTTTCTAGTTATTTTTATGCTAAGTTTTGAGGGTTTTTTAAAATATATTCTAGAGGTTAGTCTTTGCCTGATATAGGGATTGGAAATATTTTTCCTAGTCTGTAGCTTATCATTTCATCCTCCCTCAGCAGGGTCTTCTGCAAAGCAAATAGTTTTAATTGTGATGAGGTTCAATTGACCTAATTTTCCTTTTATGGACTGTGTTTTGGAATCAAGTGTAAGAATATTTTGCCCAGCTGAGAACCTAAATATTTTCTGCTATGTTTTTTTCCTGAAAAGTTTATAGCTTTACAACTTATATGTAAGTCTTTGAGTAAATTTCAAGTAAATCTTACCATTTCAAGTAAATTTTTGTATAAATTGTGAGACTTAGATCAGTTCATATTTTGTCCATAGATGTGTGGTTACTCAGTAACATTTGATGAAAAGGCTGTCTTTCCTGCATTAAATTGCTTTCATAGCTTTGTCAAACATCAATTGGTGGTAGAAGAGTTGTAAAGAATAAAGGGGGTCAAATATATGTTGATGAGAGATGACTTGACTTTGTGTGGTGGGCACACACTTGAAACCTATATAGTCTTATTAAGCAATGTTGCCCCAATAAATTTAATAAAAGTAAATAAGTAAAAATAAAATCAATGGGGCATGTTTGTGTGGGTCTGTCTCTGGATTCTTTTTTCTGTACCACTGGTAGGAGTCTATCCCTCTGTTAATACCACACAGTCTTAATTACTGTAGCTGTATAGGAAATGTTGAAATTAGCCCTGGCTGGTATAGCTCAGTGGATTGAGCCCTGGCCTGCAGACCAAAGGGTTGCCGGTTTAATTCCCAGTCAGGGCACAACCCACGCCTGGGTTGTGGTCCAGGTCCCCAATTGGGGGCATGCAAGAGGCAACCACACATTGATTTTTCTCTCCCTCTTTCTTCTTCCCTTCCCACCTCTCTAAAAATGAAATAGAATCTTAAAAAAAATGTTTTCTAAATTTTGAAATTAGATTGATTCCTTTCACTTTATTATTAATTTAAAAATCATTTTAGCTATTATGGTTGCTTTGACTTTATATATAAATTTTCGAATAATCTTGTCTGTATCTACAAAAAAATCTTAGTGTCATTTTGATAGGAACTGTGTTTAATCTCTATATCAATTTGGGGAGAATTAACATCCTTACTATACTGAGTAGTCAAGGCCGATACTTTTGAACATCAAATACAACACTTGTTTATTTTGGGACAAGGGTCACAAATTCAATTGCCCCAAAGGGGCTCCATGTACCAGGTTTAACATGTAGCCTTCTCTCACGGCAAATTGAATACAGAATTCTATTTCTCTACTATAAGAAAACAATAACTCAGTCAGATGTTAAATGACAAGAAACCCTCAACCTCGGCATCAGAATGTAATAGGGAGTAGTGGTGACTGTGGCTTGCTGGGGAAAAGATGGCCCCTTATGAACAGAATGGCCGCTACTCAATTCTTTTAGTTGTTGAGACCACGTGAACAGCATGACCATGTCTTATAAATTTTAAACTGAAGGCAGAAATTCATTTAAAAATACCTAAAATGTTGGCAGCTACTTTGAATTAACATACATGAAACACATACCTTGGTGGGCTAGATCCAGATGACCAGCCTCTCTGTGGTTTCTGAGTTAGAGGAGGCAAAAAGGTCCCCAGCCCCAGGGAGCTTCCACTCCAGGGGGAGCGACAAACAGACATCACAAAGCAGTCCTGCATGCTCTGGCATCAGTGCGAGCTGCAGGAGCACGTGGGAGGACCCTGACCTCTGGTTAGGGAGGTCAGAGATGGCTCCCCAGGGAAGTGAATTTACATAGCAACTCAAAGCAGCTGATTCAATATGTACTATTTAATCCACAGCATCACAAGCAAAAACTGATAGGATCAAAGAGCAGTGCAAAGCTCTTTCTGGGCATCACAGAAAGTAATCTAGAAGAGGTCATATAGTTCAATGTTTCTCCAAATGTCAAGTCACTTGTTAGAAGGAATTATAAAGCAAAAGCTTTCTGGTGGTAAAGAGCTTCTTGATACTCTTAGAATAATTCTGAGATTCTTAAAATCACTTACAAGGTCCTATTCAGTCTGACCCCAGCCTGCCTCTTTGGCCTCCTTTCCCCCATCCCCATTTCTTTCTTCTTTCTGTTTCCCAACATCAAGACTTAGGTTCTTTGCATTTTGTCATCCATCCATCCATCTACCAAGCAATACAGATTAAGGACCACTATTCCAGGAATTACAGAGGATTACAACAGTGAACAAGGCTGACTCAGTTCCTGCCCTCATGGAGTGTATATTCTAATACCAGAGAAGACAGACACATACAACATTATGCCTGGTGTGAGGAGCTCTACGAAGAAAAGTTAGACACGGGTAAGACACAGGGAATAATGGTGACTGCCATCTTCGATAAGGGAAGGCTTCTGGCTAATATTTGAACAGACCTTGAATGAAGTGATAGAGCAAACCACAAAAGTATGGGGGGAAGAGCCTTCCAGCAAGAGAGAACTACAAGTGCAGAGAGACTGAGGTGGGAACATGTTTGGCCTATTTGTGGAGTAGAAAACAGGGCAGCGTGCCTGGAGCAGAAGGGCAGAAAATGGATTGGAGAGGAGATGAGATGATATGAGATGGTGTAAGCCTGGTTCACATTAGACTTTACCCTCCTCAGTGTAAGGAGAAGCCACTGAAAGATTCGAGCAGGGAAGTGACATGATCTGACTTACAGAAAGCAGATAGTGAGTGAAGACGAGGGAGCAGAGAAACCTGTGAGGAGGCTATTATAATAGTCCAGGTGAGAGATGGCGGTGGCTTAGACTAGGGCAGTAGCAGTGAGGGTGGGGAGAAGCTGCCCCAATGTGAAACACTCTAAAGAGAGGGGTGACAGGAGTATAACAAAAAGAAGTCAAGGATGACCCCAAGGGTTTTGCCTTGAGCAACTAACACATTTACTAAGATCAAGAAAATTCTGTGCTTACAACCACACCAGGCTAGCTCACAAGAGAGTGTGGGACCTAGGAATCCAACCCTTATTGTGATTTAGGTCTTAATACAATGTCTCCTCTTTGGAGAGGCCTCTCCTTACCACCCCTCATCCGGTTAGCAGCTATTGGTTTAATTTTATTTCTTAAGACTTACAAACATCTAAAATTATGTTCTTCATTTTATTTGACTAATTTATCACCTGGATCCCCCACTGATATGCAAGCCCTGAAAGACCAGGACCATGTCTACTTAGTTTACTGCTATATCCTTGGTACAGATGCAGTGCCTGGTCCATATAATATGGTCAAATACATATTGTTGAATGAGACTTGCAGAGTGTGAGACTTAAGTCTCCAAGTTTCTTTCGTACGGTTCTTTTTAGGGCCTTTAGCAAAGCAATTAGTTAATGGACTAAATAATATTGATGATCTAGTCCAAGTTCTGTGCCAGGCTCTGGGGAAACAGAAGTGAGTGGAAAAAGCACAGCCCGCACCCTCATGGAACTTAGAGTACCCTGATGGAGACACAGTAAATAATCTTATAAACACGGACTTCTGCTGTGCCAAGAATCCAGAAGGAAGGTGGAGACAGCACAGAGCACATGGGATCTGGGGATCCAACCCTGTTGGGGAGCCCAAGGCAAGCACCTCTGGGCCCAGATCCCCAGGAGTCACCACTGTGGGCCTCTGGGATCTCTGACCAGGGTATGTGCTGTGACTATAGACCCCAATTTCGTGGTGTTTTTTGTGAGAGGAAACATGTTTTAGCAGAAGCTGGACTAGTCCAGCCCTCTCAGGTACTGTGACTTGGCTAGGTTAAGAACTTGAAGGTAAGCAGCTAGTTTGTGACAGAACTAGGCTTCTGCATGTATCCTGATCCATCTGTAAAAGGGCAAAGCTACCTATTTCACAGAGCTGCTGCAAGAATGGAAACTATTAGTGTCTATGAACAGCTCAGCACAGCACCTGGTGCGCAAGAAGTGCTGAATATTTTGTAATAATTACCATTTGATTTCAACTTCTTGGTCATGCTAATACTCCTCCCACACAAACATACCAACCAGCACAGTACCTTACACATGGTAGGTGCTCAATAAATACATGTTGAATGAATGAATGATGGTTGCCTCCATGATACTGTTTTGGATCTGGCTAACCATTCTCACTGCTGATGGGCACAGTAAACAGAAATAAATCAGGCCAATCCTTTCGTGTGGTTCAGCTGTCTCAGGGTTGGTAGTTGTTGCTCATGGTTCTTGCCAGCCAAGGACACTTGGTAGCTTGAATGAAAGAAAGTCAGTCAGGACGTTGATTTTAAAGTAAGTGTAAGTTATATAGTGGGAGGGCCCCCAGGATTCAGTGATTTTATGCATCAGTAACTCACAATAGGAAGGTGCAGCCAAGGCCCAGAATAGTTGCTACCGAAACAGCATTCTCTTTTGCACTGAAAGTCACATGCTGGACTCATGCATGTTATTTCTCAGCTGCTACTGCAGTAGAGGAAGTGGTTTGGAATGAACACTAATCAACCTGACTCTCCAGGGGCACCTAGTACCTGTGAAGCTGAGTCTTTTGTAAACAGTAGTTAAGCCTCCCTGTCTCTTGGGGGTGGGGGGACAGGGAGAACACCTAGATTTTTTTTTGCTTAAGTCACGTAAAGGTGAAGGAGAGAGGCTGCAGTCATGAGCGAAGTGGGTGTCCAAAGGGATCGTTCTCAGGCCTCTCACAAACCCAGACTTGAAAAGGGCCAAAATAATGTGCAAGTCCCCTAAGATATTTTACCTAAGAAGGAAGGATCTAGTGCAAGTCTCCTCAGCATCTGGTGAGGGATGAATGAATGGCTGGAAATCAGAACAGCCATTTTGGAGAGTAATTTCCACTAACTGTTATGATAAGCAGACCCTTCGAATTAGTTATTCCACCCCAGTGCATTTTCAGTATGAATTCCTGGTACATGTGCTGAAGAGGCACAAGGTCCCCCATTGCTAGGTTACCTGTAGGAGTGAAAATGTGAGCTCCATCTCACACTATATCTATCAGGAGGAAATGATTAAATAGGTAGTAGAATAGTACACAGCAGTTAAAGAATAAGCCAACACGTATAATAATAATCTGTCCATGACGAGATAGATTAAGTGAACAGCAAATTGCAGAACTCTATGTGTAGTATGCCATAAGTGGTGGTTTTAACATGTGTCCAGAAAACTTTTAATACTCCTTCCTTTAGCAGCTGGAGCTTGATTAACCTCCACTTGAATGAGGGCCAGACTGAGGGATTTATTTCTAATGAACAGGATATGGCAGGAATGACAGTGTGTCACTTCCAAGACTGGGTCATAAAAAGGCCTTGTGGTTTCCCTCTTGACCTCTCTCTCTTGCTCCCTCAGCCCTTGCTCTAGAGCAGGCCAGCAGCCAGGCTGTAAGGACCCTGAAAGAGCCCTGTGCAGAAGCCCACGTGGCAGCCTCCTGCCAGCGAGGGACTGAGTCCTCCAACCCGCCACCCTGTGTGTGAGTCATCAGATGCCGATTCCCCCATCCAGGCCTCAGACAGCTGCAGTTGTCTTACGTTCTGACTACAAGGCCCTCAAAGACCATAAGCCAGAACCCCCGGGGTAGCCACCCATAGGTTCCGACCCCCAGAAAATGTGTGAGATAATAGAAGTTTGTGATTTAAAGCCACTAAGTGTTAGGACAGCAGTTGACAACTAGTATACATTTATACATACATGAATATTAAAAATTTAGTACATACACAGAGACAAATATGTAGAGAAAGGTCGAGAAGGAGATGTAGTAAAGTGACTAATGGTTGCCTCTGAAGAGTAGGATGGGGGGAGTGAAGGTGAAATTAGCTTCATGCGTTCTTTATGTCTGTTGTACAAGACTTTGCCAGCATATACATTACTAGCATAATGTAAAAAAAACACTAAAAGGGAGGAAATATAATTTAAAATTCCATTACTTTGAAATTTCATGATATCTTAGATAAGGCTGAAGCTTACCTTTGATCATCTCCAAGGAGAAAGGTTGTTTCGAAAACTTGTTTAATAATAAACAAGGTGGTTAGTGACACTCTTCAACTTATTTAAGAAAACCAACTCCTGTCAGTTTTTCCTTAAAAATAACCTCAGCACAAGTCATTTACAATAAGTGATTATTTTTACTTGTGTTTCTTATCTATTGGTGAAGGCAGGTCAAAGAGACCTTTATTTACACGACACTGATTACCAATATCCTTAGTTTCCAAAGAGTAACAAAATTCTTCTGAAAGTGACAAAGGTATCCCCTTTGAAAAAGCCAAGTTACATATTAATGCAGGCTGGTCTTATCAAGTAGTTTAAAATCAAAGAGGTTTTGTTGTCAAGAAAGGGAATTTTTAAAAGTAACTTTGTACTGGATTGATTTCAGGCTTGTGCTAATTTATTTTTCCACTTTGAGCCTGGTGGAAGCAGCGTGGCAAAGGCCCTGATCACCCGCTGTGGCTGGGCTGGCTGCAGGCACCAAACCCTCATGCATCTGCAGTGGAATTGGGTCCAGAGTTTAGTGCAATATGCCTTCTGGGTGACTGACCAGAAATTCAATCACAGCACATTCATTTCAAAAATCCCTTTCATGTATCATTTAAAAGCAAGCAGCCCGAGTATTTAAATTTGCATACCTCTGACCCTGGATTTTGGAAACACAGAAGAATGGGTTTCTGCTTAGTTTTCCAGATGATGGGAGGGAATAAACTGGAGGCATTTCCTTCCCTTGACTACTGGCTACATGTGCTTCCGAAAGATTCTGAACCAGCAGTTCTATAGCATACGCCATTGTCCCATGCAGCTCAAAAATAAGAATAACTAACATTTATAGAGCGTTTTACACTTGACAAGCATTAGCATTCATTGCCTCATTTAGCGGGCAGACAGACTCTTAATTATGCTTTCTGATGAGGGGACAATGACTCTTTCAATCCCAGCATCTGCAGAGATTACTCTGGTATTCCTTTCATATGGACGCACTAAAGAAATAATGGTGCCTGCTCTAGCCTCCCCAGGCTGGGAAAGCGTACACTGTAGCCAGTGTCAGACTGGTTAATTTCCCCCCACAGCAGTGCAGTCCACTTCCCTTCCAGGAACTCGAGTGTGTACGTGACTCTTTGCTCCAGGAAGGCAGGAAGGTTAGAAGTGACTGTAGGACCTTCAGAGCCTGGAGGCCTGGGTTCAAATCCCTGCCATTTCCTAGCTGCGGAGTCCTGAGCAATTCATCTGTTACAGATTTAAACTTCTTTAACTTCTAAGTTTTCTCATCTAGAAAATGAGGCTGATCAAACAGATGAGTAAGGGCCATGAAGGGGGAAAGAGTTTGGGGCCTGAGAGACTAAAGGACAATGGGGGAGAGAGGTAGGCTGGGTACATTGGCCATGGTCAAGTGTTACAGTTTTATTCTGTGCGTAAAGAGAAGCCATAGGAAGATTTGAGACGGGGAAGCAAACATGGTTTTATAAAAACTCATGACCTATAGTATGAATTTAATAAATGTAATAGTATTGTATATATAAATATCCATTACACACACACATTTATTTAAAGATAATACTGGCTGTCATGTGGGGGGAGGATTGTGGAATGGAATGATTAGAGCAGGAACATAATAATAGAAGAGACACACATGCCCACAGAAAAGTACCCAGTGCCATCGGAGTTCACAGGGAAGATGTGGAGACAAAGAGAAGGGTGCTCTGCTTGGGGCAACCGGGAGGAGGGTATTGCTTCCAGACATGCCGGGTGTCTGGAAAACACAGGTGATATCACTAATGGTTGTGTGTCTTACAAAGGGGCCATTCTCGTTCTTCCCTTGAGTGTCCCAAATTTAATGTATGGACCTCTGAAATCTGCATATAGGTACACTATGGGGGAGGGAATGTTAGAATAGCTCCTGTATCCTAAATGGCAATGGTACTGAGATTATCCTGTGGAACCCAGCAACTTTAAGAAAGTGCTTGAAATAACTAGGACTCGATCTGCACCCAAGTGGAACCCTTTGCCCTGACCTTGCCCTGGCTAGTGAAGGCCAAGGAAACCTAATAAGCCTGACTTCCATTGTTCACAGGGCATCAAGGTAAAACAGAATCCTCCCACTATGTACTCAACTGAAGCTGAGTCAACCCAGGCATACTGGTGTCCAAATGAGAATGACCAAGGAAGGACATGGCAGTCCCAGTGATAACTGAACAGCCATGTCCAGACAAAGGGCTGGCATCATGACACTATCCCACAGTTTGTTTTGCCAACATCATGGTCCTATTTATGCAGTGGTTCTGCCTGGCAGGCTGCCCCCACCTCTCCATGGTAAATCAGGGATGCCAGCATTTTCTGAAGCTGCTCATGCAAGCATTGTCTTTGAAGAATGGTCAGGGGACTGAAATTCCAAATGACTGCCCCAAAGTTTCAACCTGCTGCAGCAAAAGCACATGCAAACTAGCATTGGAAAAGCTGGGTTCAAGTCCTGATTCTGCCATGAGCCCACTTTGTGACTCCAGGCAAGCACCCTGTCCTTTGAATTTCAGTTTTGTCTTGGTTAAAAGTTCCCAACATCTACCTCAAAGAACTGTCATGAGGACAAACTGTAATATACACCCGAGATTTTTATCAAATTAATTAAATACAAATATGGCATCATTACCATCATCATATAACATCAAATGTTTACGTAACATTTAAAAATGTAGAAATATTTGCATTTGCTGTATTTAATTAGCCAATTACCCAATGAAAGAGTTTTGCATTAAGTTGGCTCCATGAGATAAAAAACTTTGTCTGATTTTTGCTCACCCTGAATCCCCAGCATCTGGCAAAGAACTAGCACCTAGTAGGTGCTCATTATGCACATGTTGAATGAAAGAAAGAACAACAAAACCACTCTAGGGAAACAGATGGACACCTCTTTGTGGAAGCAGAGACTATCACTCCTGTTTCAGCAGGTTTCTGTACCGCAAACTAAAACTTCACAGCGAAATGGATGGTGAAACAGGACCTAACCCTGCCTCTCCAGTCTCTAGTCTCTTGGATCTGTCCACTTGCAGTCCCTGAGTTCACCCACATGAATGCTTTTCTCTTTAAAGCCCAATGCTTTCCTGCTGCAGTTTTTCACTTTTCTTCCTTAAGCCATCTGCTCTTTTATCTGTCAAAACATATTGATTTTATGTGAAAACTTTTCATTAGAAGCTTCCAGGCAGGCACAGAGTTAAGTTTAGAAGCTCTCAGCTTGTCTCATTCTCAGCAGCTGCAGTAAGGCAATAAAGCTTATGATTTAAATTCATTATTATCTCCACGCTGATGTCATTTTCTTTTCCCTTGCTACTGCATTGTTCCAGGAAGTTACATAAGGCTTAAGAGCCACCAGACTAATACTGCTTCTTAGAAATGACCTTTCGGGGAATTTTCCTTATGTGATCAGATGCTGGTAAAGCTATGATAATAAGTAATATACTTCTCTTTTACCTCACCTTTTATACAAAGATTATAGAAACAAACATTAATTAAGCCAACTTCATTGCACTTTTTTTTTTAAAAAAAGGAATTTATCCAGAAAAGTAAGACTGAGTTTAAAGGCACCTTAGCAACACATTTAGAGTTAGCTAACAAGCAATATAATCGTGTTGGTTCTATTCTGTCACAGATGAACACCCTCACTCTACCTCCGCATGGGCTTGGAGAACTCCTACTCATTCTACAAGACCCTGCTCAGGATTCATCCCCTCCTCTAGAAAGCCTCCCTTACCTCCACATTCCACGTCCAATTAGATGCAGCCTCCTCCTTTCTACTCCCAACATCCTCAGTATGTCTCTTCACACAACCTTCATTAACAGTTTTGCAGCTTCTATTTTTGCTTATCTCTTCTCCTAGACTTCAGTTCACATAAGATGAGCACTCATTCCCCGCCCCGCCCCCCCGAGGATATGCATACGTTATTTTAGTGTCCTCTGCATCTATTATCTGGCATTTAGCAGATACTCAATACTTATTTTTCTATCTAGACAGGATTCCTGTGTTTTTTAATAGACTTTATTTTTTAGAGCAATGTTAGGTTTATAGAAAAATTGAGCAGAAGGTAGAGAGATTTCCTGCATACTCCCTAACCCCATTCATGTGTAGCTAACCCAATTATTAACATCCCAAACAGAGTGGTACATTAGTTACAACTGATCAACCTACATGCACACATCATTACCACCCAAAGTCCACAATTTACACTAGGGTTCATTCTTGGTGGAGTATTTTCTATGGGTCTAGACAAACTTATAATGACACGTATCCACCACTACTGTAGTATCACACAGAGTCGTTTTATTGCCCTAAGATCCTCTGTGCTCTGCAAGATCCCTTTCTCAATCACCAAAGCACGCCTTTTATAGTACAGCCAGAAAACTCTTAGCTTATAATTTAGCACCAAGTTGGTTAAAAAACAATTTACAAGGCAAGGCTTTTGCAACCCACCCCACTTTACTTTCTCCAGAAAGTACACAGAGAACTTACACTTCATACTGATCTAGATCACACTGAACAAAAGGGCTTCTACTCTATTTGCCTTGCAAGTGTCTCGGGGTCCTTAAGGTAATGCTGCGTGTAGTGTCTGGACCACTGGCTCTCACCTGATTTTGTGTAGTACTGCACATTAGTGACGTGTGCACACGGATGCTCTGGTTGGCAAACCCATTCCTCCTGCCTTGCTTTTCTCTTTCACTTGAGAACAGACACAGGGACAGAATTGATAGGGACTGACTACCCTAATGATCTTGAATCCACTTAAATTTGTATAAAAAAGCAAAACATTTGTCGACTCCAGTGATCTAGCTGTTGTTAGTGAATTATTGTGATGAATCTAACAGTTACTATGACATACCAATAGCGTGTTACAATACCGTATTTGTGCCTGGCTGGCCTACAACATGACCCCAAAGTCTTCAATAACTTTGGGGCAAAAAGAGGAAAGGTATGTTTTTTGAAGCTGACAAACCTTTTCTATATTAGATAAAAATAAAATGTGATAATTGCATACAAAGCATTTAGCACAGCATGGAGCACAGCAAACACCCTATGAATCTAGCGACTCTGCAATAACAATAACATTAATAATTACTATTTATTGAGCGCTTATTATGTGCCAGGAACTATGCCAAGTGTTTTATGTGTATCCTCTTAATAATCCCAACAACCCAATAAGGTGTTGTTTTATCTCTATTTTGCAGATGAAGTATATGGAAGCTACTTTCACTGGGGTGCACAACTAATAAGCAGGAAACTGAGTCTATCTACCTCCACATTCCCATAAGCTATCCTGCCCTCTGTAAGCAAACAAGTGGCATTTACTAAGTGTGCATGTGCCCACAGCAGGTTGGGCCACTGCTCTCTGGGACGAAATGAACTCTCTACAATCTAGTTAGAATGGTCAGGCAGGACACCCAAGTGAAAGACAAGAGGCATTAAGACATGATGAACTGTCATCTAAATACTGAAACTAAATATGCTCTGGGTTTAAGGGAGGAAGAGATGAAGGGCTGGAGGGGTCCAGAGAGCCCTCAGAACTTCAGCTGCCCTGGACACAGTCTGGATAGCCTGCATACTCACTGTCATTTTGTGGGTGAGGAATGTATTGGGCACCTCTAGCTGTGGGGGCTTTCTAAACGTCACTCCCCCACCCTTAACACAGATACTTAAAGAATTCCTGCTGAAGTCTGCCATGGAGATTGATGGAACTATCTGAAGGATAGTAACTAAAATTCTGGACTCTGCAGTCAGGTTATCTGGCTTCAAATTTTGGCCACATCCAGTTTCTCTCTGAACCTCAGTTTTCCCATTCATAATATGGGAAATAATAATGACAAGTAATGAGAAAATGTACAGAAAGCCTCTAGCACAATCCCTGGTGTGCAGTGAATGTTCAGTGTTGATAGTTAATGCCTGTAGTATTTCCCTGGCTGGATAAGGGAGAGGAAAGTGGGAATGAATCAGGACCTAACATATGTGTCCTACAGCACACTACTCTGAGCTTGCTGCAAAGGGCTGGTGTTGTCCCTGTAGCAGGGCAGGGATGGAGGACTTATCCTGGAACCTAAACCTTCCCACCTAAAGACATCTTACGCTGATGGCTCTTCTTAAACAGTTCTCACTCCAACTGGCCACTTAAACCTGATGGAATGGTATGATTTCATACACAAGGCTCTCGGGACTGGTAGAATTCCTTGAATGGAGAAAATGTTAAAGAAAAAAATGTTAATGATTTTGGCCAAGACGCAAGAACAATTTATACAGGATATGGAATAATCTTTCACAGGAAAGATTTGAAGAGATAATAAAAAGTTCTGAACAATGTGAGCTCAGTAACTCCTTCTGAATTCATTAAAACATTTCCTGGGGGAGTCAGTTTCCCCATTTATTAAATGGGGATAATAATAGTACCAGTAGCTCCATATAAAGCAGTTGTGAGGATTAAATAAGATAATGAGTCTAAAGCACTTAGCACAGTTCCAGGCACATAGCACTCAGGAAGTGCTCAGAACTCTTATTATTCCAACATTTTGGGCAACAGAGATGAATAAGATACCTAAGAGTTCTCATAAGCATTTATGAGTAGTTGTCTGCAAACTCTTCGGGGATAGAGTTCTCGTGTAACCCATGCTATTCATTTCCCTCTATCCGGAGTCAGACACAGACCTTGCAGCACAATATATGTTTAATAATTGTGACTTGGATCAATGAATAAATGCATGCGTGAGAGCCAGTCCTTGTGTTTAAGAAATTCAAAAGAGGGAAGAGAGACATATAGGCAAGAAACTACCATGCAGTGTAATTGTTGTGGTCAAGGAGCTCTGGGCCCACAGAAGGCCGGGGTGATTAGCATCATTGTCCTAGAGGCAAACCAGACCATGTTCAGGCTGGCGAGGTAATAAGTAACATGTGTGGAATGGCACCAACATCTGACTGTAGTCACTTAGAGTTCTCTAGTTGAGCTTAGAGTTCTCTGTCATTTGGCTAATGTTCCCCACACATCAGTGCAGTGACCTGTGACCTGCCTGGCCCAGGAGCAGCTCTGTGAGCCTGTTTCGTTACATTTCTGCCCCCAGCCCTTGGCCGTAACAAAGTGGAGAGGGGAGAAATCAATACAACCCGAACTGAACACACACTTAAAACATCAGCCTTCAACTCTGGAATCCCACCCTTGTCACTCACATTGACAGTACTTTTGCACCATGGTCTGCTCAGAGTTTAGCAGGCAAATGGGAAGGAGGAAATGGGAAGGGCTCTAGGGCACAGGCAGGGAACTGTGCTGAATTAGAACTGGGAACACACACGAGGATAGCTTCCCAGCGTCGGGGAGTAGAAGAACACAGAGCTTGCGCAAACGCCAGCTGAGGCATGTTCCTCAACCTTTCAGAGCCTCAGTTTTCTTGAGTGGAAAGCATAGTAACTAAGAGTAGTGAGACTGTTTGGGCAATCCAGTGAGCATTAATGCACATAAAGCACCCAACACGCAACCTGGCTCTTGGTTGATGCTCAGTAAATGGTAGTTTATTAGAACAGCTTTTCTGCTGCTCATAAGGGGGAGAGCGGGGCCAAATGCACTGAAAATCATTTACTAACCACTCAAAGAAAATGCTACAACAATGCAGGTTTCCACAGTTCTGTGCAAAGAATACTTACTAAACACCAGTCATGTGCCACATACTTTGTTAAGGGGTAGAGGCTGAAAGTGAGTAAGACAAGGGACTTTCCCTATAAGAACAGAAATCATTTTAGTGTAATTCTTGAGAGAGACTTTATGGAAAAGAGACTATACAAGGCAGCAGGATACACACAGTGGGACAACTAGGTCACCATGGGGAAGATGGAAGATAATTTGAGCTTGAAGGTAAGCACAGAGTCAGCCTTAAGAGAAAAGGGTAGGAAGGGCATTTGAGGCTAATATAACCACACTGAAGACAGACAGTCCAGAAATAAAATGGAGCACGTGGGGTGCAGGGACCTGAGGCTGGTGTTCTGAGCAGGTGCCAGGTGACAAAGCCTTGTGCTTCACCTTTTGAGGCAATGTCCCCTGAGAAGAGGTGAGCCACCAAAAGCTTTTAAGTAAGAACTTTGGCCTCAGGATGGAATGGAAAAGGCTACTGTTCCATAAGAGTATTTAGGGTATTATTTGTTCATTTGTTTCCAAACAAGTTGATAGCCTCCCATGGGTGGCCCAAATCAGTGCTTATACAGACAAGGATGACTTCTGGACACTTAATTACTCCCTAATAGATAAACTGTTTCAAGCAGGCATCTCTGGGCTCTCATTATCCCTGGTCCCCCAGAGTCCCTATTCCTTGATCACATATTTGTCCACTTCTGCTACATCTGCAAGATTGAATTCATTACTCTCCATTAGGCATCTCTACTCAGTAATGCAGAGGTCACAGGTTCTAGCCCTTTTGGTGTCTGCTAAGGTTAAGATAAGTAATGTCCCTCTAATCTCCAGAGGTGATCAATTGTGCCAGCAAAAGGTGTCTGTCTGTATGGATCATCCATCCTTCTAAAGAAAGAGACACAAACAAAAGAACAACAGATATGTATGTGTGTGTGTGTATAAACATATATATACACAAACATATATAAACATACACACAAATATATACAAACATATACATATATACACACATACATATCTGTACTCTGTCCTATTTAAACCTATTAAAGATATTCATATCTATTAATGAAACATTAGCTGCTTTTTAAAAGATTGACGTTCAAGTACCACTGTCTCCATTTATGCCCCCCCATCCCAGCCATCTCCACCTCCCACCCTCGATCCTACCCCACTCTGGCTTTGTCCATGTGCCCTTTATACATGTTCCTTGACAACCTTCCCCCTTCTCCCCCATTATCCCCTCCCACCTCCCCTCTGGTTACTATCAGTTTGTTCTTAATTTCAAGGTCTCTGGTTATATTTTGCTTGCTTAAAACATTAAGCTGCTTTAAGGTACTTGATTTAATAGCAAACTTCATCGCAACACAGTTAAGAGTTTTATTCTTTTCAGATATGAGAAGGGCTAGTGAAGCCACTGATTAAACTCTTGGTAGAAAACACATGCTTGTAAACAGGGCCCTGAGAAGCAGCCGGTAGATTTTGCCCAAAGTGTGTCGCACACACCGTAGCAAACTTATCTCCTTTATTAAGTTCCAAATAGATGCCGACAACTTTTTCATGTTGTAGAAAATTTAACATTAATTTTTAAAGGGTCACTCAGACACACACGTGTAAAAGTCAATAATGACTATGTCACCTGCCAATGTTCACACTTGCAAATTAAAAGACAGTGTTCATGTGGTATCTGAATGCATACATATTCCTTAGCTAGAGTGAGCACAGGAAACCCGTTTCGTGTGTGCGTTCTCTCACAGTCCTAGGGTCATTTTCAGAATTACTACCATTCTGGTAAGAAAAGTTTTATAAGGAAGTTTAATATCATAAGAAAAATAAAGTAAAGGTATTCTCTTTTATTCCTCTGAGCCTTACAGTCAGGCCTGAACCCGAAGAGCTGTACCCAGAACATGGAGGCAACAGCACAAACTTTGTACACCGAGAAGTGATCGCAAACCCCTTCTGTTGGCAGCTGACTTATTGATGATCTCTGCACTACTCTAAATCGTAAAAAGTAGTTGAATTGTGCCCAGCCAGTAGGCCGGCCTCTCTGCTTTTGTCCAGACTCTTCCAGCCCAGCTACATTTTTTGAACTTGGTTCCCTCATCAGATTTATAGAGAAGGTAGTTAATTAATTCCTATTCTGCACCACAGGAACTGCTGGGAATAAACTTGATAAGAGAAAGCTCACTAGTTCTCCCAGACAGCCATCAGGAAGACTTTAATTAGGTCACCCTGACCCACAGACTGCCTCAGTTTATCGTCATTTCTCAGGTCGAACTTTCAAGTCCGCTGGTAACCTTGGGAAAGTGCTTAGACCAGCTGCTTTGGACAGATCTTCTTAGATTATCTATTTGTCGTAATCTGATAAAAGAATTAAGTTAAGATGGTGGTCCCTAAATGTGTCCTTTTTTTTCTTTTTTTAAAAGAAAATGGATATTATTAAGGCAGTAATAATGAAATAAGGAAAAAAGAAAGAGCCAAGGAGTCTCCTGAAAAGCTTTCATTATATTTCTGGAGCTGTAGGCCTCACCGAAAGGCAGAAGAATGTCTTAATGACCTCTAGCTGCTCACGAAAAGTTGCTCTGCCTCACATTCAGAAGTCTTAGATGTATTTTGCTGATGATAAAGAAACAATCAAATTCCATTCCCCACCAAAAAAATTTCATTCCAGTATTTTTAGGTTTAAACAAGATGCCTGAGGGGGGGGGGAAGGGGAATATAAGACAACATTTCTCTCAATTAACATGTGTTTAGAGGAAGGACCATTTTCCAGAGAAATCAGTCCCTGTAAAATTCAACCCTGAGAAGGCAGAGCTGTGTATAAATTCCTCAGCAAGGAGCAGGTGGGAAAGGGGAGAGGGCCTGGGGTTTCTGGCAACTGAAAAGAGCCAAGTTATTAACATCTGACTAAAACCAGAGGTGAAAAACACATCATTCCTTCTAATAACAATAGCAAACTATTATGGTCATTAATACTGTGCTGCATTCTTTACCTGAGTGATTTCACTAATCCTCATAAGCACTTTGTGAGGTGAGTGGTATAATTTCCATTTCTGCATGACGAAACGGAGGCTGGGTGAGGTGAAATCCTGAAAGCCACATACACAGCAGGCTGTGGAGCAACCAGGTAGAAGATCCTGCCTCCCCTCTGCCCTCTGCAACCAGGAAAAGCTTAGCAGAACCAGTGACAGCAGAAATTATAAAGGAGTGTCTCCTTTCATAGAGCAAAATGACTAAATATTTAGGTTGAGGCAGCAACACAAAAACAGGTATGGGAAAGTGTAGGAACATGTCTCAGCCTCCACATTTGAACCTCATGTGCGTCCCTGTCTTACCTGTTCAAGGAATCCAAAGAACCCTGGGTTGTTCAGTCATCTAGTCCATAAGCACCTTTCATTGCCTTCACATTTGGTCTGGGGCCAGTGGTCCATGTCACAGGGGGTTCCTGGCATCAGGCTCCTAAAATCGGCCCAAAGTTAGCTGAGAAAAGGACGGCTGCCTGACCCTGCACTCATTCTGACATGGGACAGAGAAAAGCTTCTCGGTCACTGAGGCCAACAGAGGACCAGAGCCTTCAACACGGAGGACACTTCAACTATGAAGGCCCACAGAAATATGAATCCTTGGAGGGGCTCTGGGGGAAAGTATCTTAACAGAGATTTATAATGAACATTTTTATTTTAAAGGCTCTGAAAAGTCCAACAGTTAAAAACTGGTTCTAAATTTGTGGCGGCCAGTGCCTTACAAATATTTTGGAGGGTAGGTGGTGTGAAATAGTCATAGCTGCATTCTCTCCCCTTCCCCACATCCACTGTCATTCCCTAGCTCACATCAGTCAACCTCATCTCTCACTCAAGTCCATGGTCACGGCCTACAAATCTGGTCTCTCCATACTACTCCTGTTAACTTTCTATTGTTTCTCCTCTCAACAGACAGAGTGATGTCTTTAAAATATGAACTGAATTCCATTCCTGCTCTGCTCATAATCCTCTTTGGCTCCCCATGGCCAAACCCCTTCCCTTGGCCTATGAGGCCCAACACCTGCTGAGGCTGAGCCCACCCCAATGACTTCACCTTTTATCATTCTCCTCCTGGGGACCTCCAGCCTCACTGGCCTCCTCCCAGCAACTAAACAAGCCAAGCCAGTCCTGTCTCTCGACATCTGCTCTTGCCTCAGCCTGAAATACTGCGTCTGAAATATGTCCTGGCTCCTCACCCTCAATTCTCAGCCTAGCTATCCTCTCTTCAGATAAAGCCTCTGTAACCACCCACGCAATAACCCTCTTCCTCTTCCTACTCTATCTGTTACTCCCTTACCGCTGAGTGTGGTCCCCAGAGGAACAGCATCAGCATCACCTGGGAACTTGTTAGAAATGCAAATTCTCAGGCCCCACCCCAGACCTGCTAAAATTGGAAACTCTAGGCACGGGGCCCAGCCATCTGTATTAATAAGCCCTCCAGGTGATTCTGCTGCATGGTAAAACTTGCACTGTTCTATGACAGTGCCCTATTTATTTCTTGCAGGTTTATCACAAGCTATATTTTTTCTCCTTTGTTTAGTGCTTTGTCCAACTCCCTCACTAGCCTCATAAGCACTGTAAAACTAGGACATGTCAGCAATCACTGTTGTAGTTCAAGACTGTAGCTGAGGTTAATTAATATTTCCTGAATGAATGAATGAATGAATGAATGACAGAGAACACACCTTGGGAAATACTGCCCTAAGTAAGACCTATAGTAGCTTATTAAACGTCAGGTGTCATAAGCCACATGCCAGTTTTTCCCTCCATTCATTGATTCATTATTTATTGACATCTATTATGGGCCAGGCACTGTTTCAGACAATGAAAATTCAAACATAGGCAAGCCCTTGTACTGAAAGAATTTATAGCTAAGTAGGATAGAACAGATAAGCACACAATTATTTCATTCTGACAAGTGCTATAATAAAGCCTAGCGAATACTATCAAAAGCATTAGAAATATACATGTACTTGTCTTTGACCTCGTTACTCCAGTTCCAAGTTAATTCTAAGAAAATAACCAGGATTGTATCAAATGTATCAAAAAGAATGTTTATCACAGCATTATTTATATTAGCAAAAAAACCCCAAAGAATTGAACCAACCTAGATGTAAAAGTATGGAGAATAATTCAAAAATTTTCCTAGACATAAGACAATACTAAAAAACATTGTAATTTAGAAGAATTCTTAGTGACATATTAAATTGTTCACAATATACTTAAGTAAAAAGCTGTATAAATTAGTTTTATACAATATATACACTGTGTGTATATGTGTGTATATATACACATGTTTATATATGTTTATACATATACACACATATATGGATAAACATGCTTAATATATTGCACACAGAAAAGTACTTAAATATATTAGAAAGGTATATATCAAAATATTACCAGAAGTTACTAGGTAGTGTGATAACAGGTCATTTGATTTTTCTCCTTTTATACTTCTCTGTATTTCCAAATTTTCTACACTATTATAGTTAGAAGAAAATGTCAAGGGCAACAGGTTAAAGTCGAGAAAGCAAGTAAACTTGCTCTGTGGAGTAGAGGGTCTCAACACAGAGGAGGTGTCCTTTTGAGCTAGGGCCTGAGAACGCATGGGAGCCAGTGTCAGGAAAAGGTATTGGCACATGCAGGAGTCAGCAAAGTGCCCCATGTGTTTGGGGGACAAGGAGCAGCTCATTGAGACTGAGGTAGTGGTAGTGGGGTGCACAATTCTCTAAATTTAGCCTACAGAGAGCAATCTGTTTGTTTACCGTCTCCCAAGAAAACAAAGCCCCCATATGGGCAGCGGCATTCTTTTTTAATCAAAATCAGAGTGCACTTATGCATGATGGGCCATCTATGCTCCACAGAGCTCTCTTCTCAGCACTTTGAAAATCCACAGATGGCTTTCCCGTTGTGTAAAGGATAATACAAATAAATAGAAACCATACTATGGTTTCACTCTGGCTGGATTATTATGAGATACCATCAGATGGAAGAGGAAGGAGGAGGACATTCAAAGACATCCTCCTATCTTAGACCTAAAGCTCCCAGTGCCAAAATTCTAGAGGCAGGCTTAATCCCATGGTCTGGCCATCAACACTGGCCAAGGTTACTCAATGAGCAGTAAAATTCCTCTTTGATGCTCATTCACCGCTCAGCATCAGTACAGAAATTTCAAAGGCCATGATAAGTGGCTTGACAACATGGAGACAGATGATAAGGTCTCAGCTTCTGATCCCTAAACACAATAAATCCCTTGTGAACAGGTGCTACTAATTTTTTTTTTAAAAGATACATCTTGTGTTGTCAATCATTCTCGGGTCAGTTTCATAAGAATGTGTTGACCAGAAAGAAGCACACTCAAATTTAGCCAAAATTCAGTCAAATATAAATTTGGGGAAAGTCCAATGTTTAAATAAATAAATAAGATTGCCCCAAAGATAATTTATCAGAGGATAAAAATTCAAGTGTCAACAGAGCAGTGGCAGATGATGTGTTGTCTACTGAAATCAGACCTTCTGTTCTTAAATATGAATCAAATTTTAGAGGGGTACCTGATTAGGTGCAAACATTTTCCAGCTTCTCTGCAAGTGACAGACATGCTAGAAGCTCACCAGACTATCTTTCCATCTTTCTTGGGCACACCATCTAATCAGTATTTCCCAGTCTCCCTTGCAGTTAAGAGGCCATGTGACAGAGTTCTAGCCAAGAGGATGTGGGTGGAGATGATATACCCCAGATCCTGGCCTATAAAACACTATCAAGCTGAATTCTCTCTCTGTTCTCATTGGCTAGTGGAAAAGAAAGGATTCTAAGAACCTTCACACAAAGTCAGAATGTGTATACCCTGTGGCCCAGAAATCACACACCAAGAAAGAGATTCTGCAGAAGCACCGCCACGGGTACACAAAGCCATTTATATGGACATTCATTGCAGTACTGATCATAGCAGAAAATTGGAAACAACTAGAATTACATCCATAGGAAATAAGTTAAATAAATTCTGGAACATCCCTACTATTAAAAAGATTGACATGGAAAGATCACCAAGACCTACAGCTAAATACAACAACCAAGTTGCAATAATTCCGTCTCTAATGCAGCAAACACATATTGCTGATTTATCTGTCAGGCACTGTTCTAGACAATGAGGATAAACTAGTAAACACCACAGACAAAAGCCCTTGCCCTTATGAAAATTAAATGTGTAGGATGTATGTTTAAAACCCCTAAAACTGTATATTTAATTAGCCATATACATATATTTATTTCTAAATACAAAGATCCACAAAGAGGCCTACCAAATTGTTCACGGCAGTGACTACTGAAGGGGAGGAGGTCAAAGAGGGGATAGGAACTCTTTGGTCTACATTCTTGTGTGTTGTCTGAATTCTTTTTATTGGAGTGCATTTGTGCATTGGTTTCTTTTTAGTGAAATGCATTCCATTAATGGAACCAGAAAACTGCTCTAGCAGGGGACTAGCCTTAAACCCCTCAGGGGCCTCTGCTAGAGAAGAGTAAGTCCTTCCTCCCCCTTCCTCAATCAGTGGTTCCCTATGCTTTGTTTGTTTATAGTCCCAAGTGAGATTTCTTTGGATCAAAGGCTTCTGTGGCAACAACAGTTTAAGAACCACCAACTTTGCTCATTATCAGAAAATTAAAATACACAAAAGAATAAGGACCAAAACCTCATTTGGGCAGAACACTAGACTGATCCCTGATCATTTAAAGGTTTTGATGACCCAGTCCTTTGACTGCTAAGGCTCTTCTGCTTATAGAGAGCAAGCTTTCAGCTTTTCGGATGTCAAAGAGCACTCAGTAAACATCACAAAGGAGTTCTGATGTGAAAAACATATCTTCAAATACATTTTTATTTTATTTTATTTTAGAGTTGTGTTAGTACCTAAAAGATGCCCTCCCCCACCCCTGTACAGTGAACATAAAGTTGATCCACTAATGCATTTATGATAGTAAACCTCCAGAAGAGAAACGCATTACTTCCCTATGATGGAATTTTAAATCAACATGAGGGATTAAACAGTATTATCCAGCTGACGGAGAGAGACTTGGAAACAGGATGTATTGCAGGAAATGACCATCACATGCCCCACTGTTTATGTTCCAGGAACTCCTTTTGCACCTTCTGTGATAATATGCCTGATATAATTCTGAGGAGGTGGGGTCTTTTCTCCTTTAACTTCTCATTTCATCTTTTCAAACGGTCTGCACAAAGTAGAGCCAGGCTTTGGGCTCTTTTCTCAGACTGAAGATTTACATGATCCGGATTTGAATTAAGGCCACGGAAATGGTCTCACACCTCCACAGCTCTTTTAGTGTGTGATTGACCAGGGAAACCTGATCACATTCTCCCTCCTTATTAGCACATCCACGAAAAAAAAAAATGTCTGAAAATATACAGAGTGAGTGGACTGAATGGCACACAGAACCCAGAAGTAATCAGAGTTCATTCCTGTTTTCTTTAAACTTCCTTTTAGCTTGTTACTACATTTGGGCAGTCTAAGTTTTGTTTTATATATGAGGGCTGTCCAGAAAAAGTCCAGCCATTGTTAATATAACGAGAACAGTTTGTGTGACATCAATGTAACCTGGCAGCCCAGGAGAGTGGACTGGAATGCCCATGCATGAACAATGATGACTTCACTGTGCTAGTCAGTGGGGGCGGTAGATGCCGTTGAGTGAGCATGTGCACTGTGTGACTATCACATTCAAAATGACTGAGTAGGTAGAGCAACGAATCTGCATCAAATTTTGCATTAAGCTTGAACATTTTTCCAGGGAAACTATTCAGATGATGCAGAAGGCCACAGCTATGGACAACCGGTGATTGGAAGCTTCATCACAACAATGCACCCACTCACACATCACATCTTGTGCAGTCTTCTGGTGAAACATCAAATCACCCAGGTGACTCAGCCCCTCTACAGCCCAGATTTGGTACCCTGTGACTTCTGGCTTTTCCCAAAATTAAAATCACCTTTGAAAGGGAAGAGATTTCAGACTGTTGTCGAGATTCAGGAAAATACGACAGGGCAGCTGATGGCAATTGGGAGAAATGTATAATGTACCAAGGTGCCTGCTTTAATAGGACCGAGACATCATTGTCCCATCAACAATGTCTCTTGGATCTTCTTCAATAAATGTCTCTGTTTTTCATACTACATGGCTGGACAGCTTCTGGACAGACTTCTTATATTAAATGAAGCAACTAAACATATATTTTAGGAAAACTTGTCTTCCCATTGATCCAGGTTTGTCTGAAATATCTTAATCATAGAGACCAATTTTAATTGCTGTGATATTTTTTAAAATGTGAATTAGTCAAATAATCTGTTTCTTTAGCACCCACTGACAGTCTATTAGTACAAAGATCATCTCTTCCCCCAAATACCTCATCCTCCCACATTTCCCTGACCCACCTCAAGATGATCCTGTAGTAACTGGTGGTAAGGGGCAAAGTCAGCCATAAATGGAAATAAAATATCTTATTACTTATAGAAAAAAAATTAACAAAAATGTACATTTTATAGGCTTGGTGAACTCTGTGGACACAAACATTGGACTAAACCTAAGAAAGATAAAGTCTCTTTTTGATTTTCTGGGATCTTTAGATATTCTATCTTGGTAAGTAACTTAACTATTTGGTATTTCAGTTTTCCTGAAAACTGGTAAAACAGGATGGCAATAGATATCCCATGGAGTTGTTATAGGAGTTAACTGAGATGATACTTGTACACTGTTTCACATGGCATGTAGAAAGCATCTACTAAATGGTAGCTATTATTGCTGTTATTATTATCACCATCAGCAATACATTTTTATCTTAAACTGAATTTAGAAATACAATCTGAAATCTAGGATTAAAGCACTAGATCCTAAAAAGGATTCAGGAAACCTAGAAGTTTCCTGAAAACTTCTTAGGTCCAGAATTTTGTAAAAGTCAAGGAAAAACTCCTTAATGTGGGCAAATACAAAAAAAAATGAATGCACAAATATCACTACCAAACTTAACGGAATAAAAAGGATTATAAGAGAATGCTATGAACAAATTGGATAACCTAGATGAACTGGACAAACTCCTAGAAACACAAATTATCAAAACCAACTCAAGAAGAAATGGAAGATCTGAATAAATCTATAACAGATGAGGAGATCAAATCAGGAACTGAAACCTCTGAAAGAAAAGCCCAGGACCAGATGTAATTACTGGTGAATTCTACCAGCCCTTTAAAGAAGAATGCCAATTCTCAAACTCATCCAAAAACCTAAAGAGGTGGGAACACTTCCTTACCCATTCTGTGAGGCCAGCATCACTGTGACACTGAGGCCAGACAAAAGAATAAAATACTTAGAAATGAATTCACCCAAGAAGTTGAAAGACTAGTACAATGGAATATTCAGCCATAAAAAGAAATGAAATTCTGATGCAAGCACAACATGGAGGAACCTTGAAAACATTACACTAATGAATGAAGTCAGACACAAAAGGGCAATTACTGTATGACTTCACTTATAAGAACTATCTGGAATGAGCAAATTCATAGAAACAGAAAATAGATTAGAGGCTACCAGGGACTGGGGGTGGGGGAATGAGAAGAATTATTAATTAATTAGTATAGATTTTTATTGTTTGGGGCAATAAAAATCTTTGGAAATAGTGGTTACAGTTGGACAACATTGTGACAACATTTAGTGGCAAATTAATGCCACCAAATTATACACTTAAAAATGGCAAATATGGCAAATTTTATGTTACACATAGTTTATCAACATAAAAAAGATAAGTAAAATTGACAAGTATCATTGTTGAAAGTAGTAAAAACACCATGTTATTACATACATAAAACCACTCAATTTTTCTATGCATGATTTAGAAAAAAAAAAGTGCCCTCTACATGCTGAAATTTAGATATATTTTTGGCTACTATAGCTAGAACATGTAAAACTTAATTGATTAAACTGCCTTCACCAGTTCTGCTTAATCTATTCATACAAGTATATACATGTTAAAAATATATGTGCACTGCTCTGAGTGACTGATCTTTTCAGCACTGCAGACATTCATGAAAAATTGGATGATCATTCTGCAGAGGGATCAGAGAGATCGTAGAAAGAATTTATACAAATGTCAGGATTTGGACAAGATGAGAGTCCCAACTGCCTTCCACTTTTAAGAGTCTAAGCTTCTGTGAGAATGCACACAACCAGAAACATTCCCCAGGTTATGCCACTTCGTTTCTTCCTAAGGCAAAGGCAAACCTTTGGGTTCTAGCATTTTAATAACACTTCACTATCCTGGTCTGATGACATCCCCACTGAAAATATTCTTTGTATCCATCTTCTGCCTGACATGTCCATAGAACTTAACAGGTTTTATAAAGCAGATCATCTTAAAAATAGTTTTTAAATTCCAGAGTGGCCCAGATTCCTCTATAAAAGCACAGTGTTGAAAATAGAGTTCTCCTCACCCTGTCTGCACTAGTGTGTTTCAATGAGACTATCCAGGGACATGACATGATTAGGAAGGCAGTAATAAAGATGCAAGTGTAATCTCCACATGTGCTGCCAACCTCAACTACAGAGCCTGCTCGGAGGCAATTTGAGGAAAAATTGTCATGGCTATTGTCAATGTTGTCACTTCTTGATTTGCTTCCTCCTGGGACTGTGTCTTATTCATTCTTGGCCTTGCTGGTGGCACACAGCACCACCCTTTCAGGCACTCAGTCAAGATCTCCTGAGTTGAATTTTCCCTTCCACTAGACTTGCTCTCTCACGAGTGTTCTATAACAAAGAGGGCTGTAAAGGCAGGAGATGGGTCAGTGGCTCAAACTCCAAAAGGAGGGGCAAATGGCCCTGTCATCAAAATACACAGCCAGGCCACAGAAGGCATGTTTAAGTAATGATTTGGAAAACTCAGAATCTCATCAACACATCTGTGCCTTATATTCTCTACCTGCTGTCTTGCCTGAAATGAAGATGCTTAAATCTCCATTAGTATGGCAGGGCCACCCATCTATGGGAAAACAGAGCTGGACTCCAATCTGCTGTGTGGGTCCTCAGAATGGCAGCCAGCCGATCATAAAACATTGAGAGTGGAGGATGCGGTATGGGGCAGGGTGAGCACAGCTGGCTGACACAGCAAGCCGTTACCAACAACAAAAATGCCATTTGATTCATGAGCTGAGCCAACCCATCTGGGAAATCTTGCAAAGAAAGTAGCTGGAAATGACATTTCACTTCTGAGTTTCCTAGTCAAGTCTGCACTTGAAATCAGACTCTCAAAAATAGCAGTCCCTCTAGAAGGTGTTAACACAGTGCCCCCCTCAAATCTCTTTTCCTTGGGTCTTTTGAGATTGATTTTAGCTCTTTGGGGATAATGCTGGCAATGGAAGGGGATGGCAATGGGACTGTGCCCACCTCTCATTTCCAGAAAATGGATTACTCTGCTCACCGCTGATTCTTGGATTTCCTATCATGAGATCTGAACCCTGGGCCTGACGACAGTGAGGCGTGCCACTGGCATTTGCAGAAGCCTTGCCCTCCCACTCTGTGGTTCATGAGTGGTGTCAAACCCAGGAGCATATTAAATGACTGCCAGTCTGATGATAAGGCCAGTTATTACCAAGGTGTAGTTTCCCCAGGTCTAAAGACTCATAGTGGTGGCACTGAAGCATGCCGGGGAGAAGATAAAATTTAATTAATAATTTCCTTAAAGGCCAACAGTCTATTACAACTATGTTCCTTGCTGTTTTCTGCAATGACCTTAAAGCTCATAAACACTAGAGAGGCACGCCTGGTCAGAGTCTCATCCCCAGGTTCAATTTATGGCTCAGGTTGCACGGCATAATGAGCTAGACTGAAATGATAATTTTCAGATGCTACTGCTGGAAATGTTACAGGCTTGGCATAAGGCGGGGTGTGCCTGCCTCCCTACCTCCCTCTGTTCAGTCCAATGCCTGGAATAGACAGTATGATTTCCTGGGTTAATAATACACCTTATGGACAAAGATGAGGATAAAGGTGAAGTCTGCTTCTGAGTTATAGGGGATACACATTGGTTTCTGTTAGAATTCGAGAGCCTGGACACTAAATTAGGTAGCTCTTTTGTATAACACAAAATGGCTCAATCTAATTGTTTTTGGAAACACAACATTGCACAGAACGATGTAACTGGGGGTAGATTTTCTCTCCTACAGTAAGACACTTGTTCCTTTAACATGGAATTACAATGTATTTTGGACCTATTATGTGCTGAGCGCTTTGTAGAGTTTTGGAGGAAACAAACAAAAATCTTCCCCCTCCCCAAACCTTAATTTTCTCTGGGCTAATACCTAGTACAAAATATGAGAAATAGTGCATGTTTAATAACTATCTGCTGGATGAATGAATCAAGGGACTAATATATTATGAATTACTGAAAACATGCACATTTATGTAGTCAGAAAAATAACAATGAAATCTATTAAAAATGATAGACTCTATCTTCCTAAAATTGATAAGCAGTATTTGCTAACTGCCTACTGCCAGACCCTACAATACCGGGGATACAAAGGACGTTGCAGGATGAGTGGTTCAGACTTAAAGGCTGACTGATAGCAAAACTGACTTCCTCAACTCACCAGGGCAAAACCCAAACTCAGAAACCCAAAGAATGGCATTTTCTGCCTTCATCTTTGGCATATTCCTCTCCCTACCCCATGCTACAGCCAAACTAGATTACTCCTCTTTTCTCCCAATATCCAAAATTTGTTCTATGCTTGACCCAAACAGAATCTTGAATGTCTGTTAAATGCATAAAATAAAAAGAGAACTAATCACTGGTTCTCAGTTTTAGAAAGGTAGATACTATCTTTTTTAATCGATCTCACTGTTATCTTTTTGACTATAAAATATCATCCATGTTTTCAATAATTCAAAATGTAAAATAGCCTATTGATTCATTCATTCAGCAGACAGTCATTAAACATACACTGTTTCTCAGATTTTGTGCTAGGAACTATCCCAGAGAAAATGAAGATTGGAGGCAGGGAGAGATTTTTGTTTGTTTTCTCCAAAGCTCTCCAAAGTGTTCAGCATGTAATTGGTCCAAAAAAAATTGTAGTTCCATATTAAAAGAATAAGTGTTTTACTGTAGGAGAGAAAATTGACTCCCAGTTACACCATTCTTTGCGATTTGGGGTTTCTAAAAACAATTAGATTGAACCACTCTGTGGAATACAAAGCCTTTTGCTGTTGGCTTCTCTTCGGTTATGTATTCTTTCCCAACTGCCGGTCCATTAAAACTTTCTCTCTACCTGTTCTTCAGAGTCTGTCTTAAGTACTGTCAAGACCACAGCAGTGCCTTGTTGGTGTCCATTACTTTCATCTATCCATTCATTCATTAATTCATGTATTTCTCATCTCATTTGAAATGGTTAAGGCATCACATATGTTGGTTGAATTGCATGGAAGAATAGAATGTCTACGGTTTTGTGAGGATCTAGTCTTCTGTGCCAAAGCAAACCACCTTCCTTCTAATTCTCATCCACAACCCAGATGATAATGAGAGCAATTAACACCATTGACAGAACATGTACTATTTTGTTACTTGCTCTGGATTGTGCTGACCTCCTCATGTATGATTACCTCACTCACACACACACCACTGCCATGACATAATGTTAGTATCCCGATGTTGTAAGTGAGGAAACTAGAACAGACCCATTCAGTGAGCCTGTGCCCAAGTCACCCAGCTAAGTAAGGTCAGTGTCACTATGTCAACCCAGGTCTAAAACTTCACTCTTGGCCACTACAATATTCTACCTCTCTCTTAATTCTCAACTCCTCATAAACAGAAGTGAAACTGTGTCTACTGAGTTCCAAGCTGAAAGAAGAAAAGTTAGGTATTACAGTGGCCTGTCCAATGCCAGCTATCCAAATATGTGCAGTGATTCAATCACATGGACACAAACATCTGGATATTCGGAAAACTGACATTCCAGCAAACATTTCAGATCTTATCTGGCTCCTTAAAATACCTACACAAGGCATTTTTTTCCTTCTGAAAACAGAACATAGAAATCTAAACTGAGAAACAAGACAAAAATTTTAGACAAAGAATACACACTCCTTAATCAATAGCCTTTTTCTTTCTCACGTATTTTAATTTTCTAATCAGTGAGTTGGTTTATAGTTTTCCAACCTGTGCATCATATATGCAGACCACTTTGGTTTCAGAACTCCCTTTGGCTATATCACTACACTACATCAAATGCCTGACTTAATTGAGATGGGGTGAGAGAGACAGACAGACAGACAGGAGTGGAGGAAGAAGGGAGGGAGAACACTAGCCAGCATTAAATGTTAGGGAGGGGGAGAGGGGAAAGAAGAGGAAAAGAGGCAGAAAAAAAAGAGAGACAGAAAAGGGGTATGTGTGTGTGTGTGTGTGGACAGAAATGTAGATATAACAGTGTCATAGGATAATTTATCAATCTAGAAAAAAATTCCTTAAAATGGAATTTTATCCATCACAAATTCTGACTCATATTTGGCTTTAAGGAACTTCCTCCCAATATGCAAAATTATGTATAGCAAAGGTTACTAAGATATTGAGACAGTGCCCTGGCCGGTGTGGCTCAGTGGATTGAGTGCCAGCCTATGAACTGAAAGGTAGCCGATTCTATTCCTGGTCAGGGCACACGTCTGGGGTGTGGGCCAGGTCCCTGGTTGGGGGTGCACAAGAGGCAGCTGACTGATGTTTCCCTGGCACATTGATGTTTCTCTCCCTCTCTTTCTCCTTTTCTCTCTTTCTAAAAATATATAAATAAAACCTTAAAAAAAGGGAAAAAGTGGAACCAACTAAGTGTCTGAGCATGGAAGCTGGGGTAAACTAATTACGGTGCATTTATATGGTAGATTATTGTACAGCCACTGAAAACCATGTGACAAAAGAGCATTTAGTAACATATTTGTAATCTATTTCTATTGCAGATGTACACATAGTCACAGCCTCATCCTCAGGTTTAATTTAAGGCTCAGGTTGCACCGCATAATCAGCTGGACTGAAATGAAGAGTTTCAGATGCTACCACTGGAAATGTTACAGGCTCTGTATAAGGTGTGGTACAGTATAGCATAAGCCCTGATTTTGTCAAAAATATATGTGCATAGAATAAAGAGGCAAAAATTTCCCCAAAAATGTTTACGGGGCATATCATAGGGTGCCTAAAGGATCCCTCATTTCTGACCTATCATTTTCTCTTCATTTATTGATTAAATAGCATAAGCAATTAACATTTTTGCATGTATGCTTTTCTGCCTTTTTCCTATTTTCCACAGTTCATACAATTTTTATAATTAGTTAAATATCATGCTATTTTTTTAAACAGTGTCAGAAGTTCTAATGGTTTAAAAGACACTTACCCAGAAGACACTTCTTATATAGGTGGCTGTCTTTCTTTGCAACTCAAAAGACAGGACTGCAGACAACACGTATGAATGTCCCACAAAAGAGGTATGCTGGTTTCCCAGGAACAGAAAATCGAGCCTCAGAACCAAGCTTTCTTTAATCATGAAACAGATATTAATTCCATGCCAGCATTTTGTGGAAATGTTTTCATTATCTGGTTGTGCAATAGGAGTAGCAAGAAGCCATGTGTCAAGTGTTACTGAACTACATTAGTAACTTATCACATCAAGAGAAAATCAGGAGGAAATAAAATAGACATGTGTGCATCTTTCTGCCTGTGCCTGTTTGTGTGTGTTTAGTAGGTAATTTCTGGATGTACAGAATTTGGTCCACAAAGAAAGAAGACATTCTGCAATAAGGGTTGATCAGAATACCTCAAAATATCAGGAGAACAATAGGCTGGTTAACAATATATCGTCCTTTCCTTCTTTGAAGGGCAATAAGATCCAACTTCTAGTTTTGTCTGTATTATGACCTATGTGCAGAAAAAGTTTTCTCACTGAAGATTGATGGATCCATCCACCCACCCACCCATCCATCCACCCATCCATCTGTCCATCCGTCCATCCATCCATCCATCCACATATCTGGAATTCCACATGAAATCTCAGTAACTAAAACTAAATATGTGAGAAGAATACAGTTTCAATCCACTAAGAGAATGAATTTTGATTTATCTATATAGGAAATATAGTCATTACTTTTCTGTCAAGGATAGTTCCACATCATCCTGAAAAAGTGTTCTGAATGAAAATTCTTCCAGACCCATTTTAATTAAGTAAGAATCACATCCACATCAGTAACTCTGCTGGAACGCTCACTCAAGGCAGCATTCATCAGGAGTCCTGAATGCTTCCCAAATCACCTAGTGCTCAAGGCAGGAGGTTTCCCTGCCCAAACTCAACCAATGACTGCAGAGAGAGAAGCAAACATTAAAAATCACCCAAGAGCGTGTGAAATACTTTTGAGAACAGCCTCCTCCACGCATCACAAGGGTGATTTCTGAGCTTTAGAGTGACTCCAGAACTGCCCCCCACCCCCTTCTGTTTTTCTGTGCCTCAGGCTTCAGTAAATACGCCTTTAAATGCATGACTGTACTTCACCCAGGCTGTCAAGGTAAGTGCTCCCAAGGTAGTCAGCCAGGTACCAGTTACAAACTTGGCACCTTCCTGTTTATCCCACTTACTGATAAGGAAGACACTTCCATATCCTGAAAGTCCTGGCTGCCACAGCCCTCTGCCTACCCGGGGAGCAGCTCTGGGGGCTGGGCTACTCATAGGCAATTGAAGACGGCTGTATTGCCCTCTGCTTTCTCTGAGCTCTTAGTTTATAACTCCTTACTATTTCCTTTACAATCTGTTATATTCCTTCACACATGTTAATGTTTCTCAGTATAATTCAAAGGGGTGATTTCATTTGATTGTGCCTGCCTCTCCCCATAGTCCCCCAAACCAGCCGAGGAAAAAATGAAGACCCACGTTAGTATGATGTACCCTAGCAATTTCTTTCTTACCACAAATCAGTCTTTGGAGAAAGAGATAAGGCTCCGAAAAACAAGAAAAGAAGAGGACTTCTGAACTGTTCTGTAATCCAAGCATCTCAGGACACTTTTTCTTTCTGACAAAGCTTTCTGCTTATTATAATCCCAGTCTAATGCATATGCTTTACAGGGTGTATCTTGCTCACGCCTCACAACTCTGTGAAGTTGTTGCCATAGCAAACACCTATCCTGCAGATGAGGAAAGCGAAGCAAGGGACACTGAGGATTTGCCCAAAGCCACTTGGCTCTGTAGTAGCAGATTTAGGATTTGACTTTTATGGCTGTTAAAAAAAATCAGACAAACAATAACAGGGCTTATAAGCACTCAGTTATATGCCTTCCCACGATCTATGTTGGGGGTCACTAACTCAGAGGGTGGGTGGGTCATTTCCATGAGTGCAGCAGGCTGGGCAGCGACTGTGGAGGCTCTAGAATTCTCGGACATCATCTACTGAGGGTCCCCGCTGCCCCACTCCAGCGAGCTGTGACCTTGAAGGACCTATGTGCTCACTGTGGCCAGAAGAACAGATTTCAAGAAGATTTCAAGAAGGGATTGAAATATGGATATTTAAAAAAATCATCTGATTTTTAAACGTTGGAGATTCATTAAAAAATCTTTAAACATTGGGCCAGCTCTTCACTCGCCAAACAAGTCGTGTTGAGACAGAGTACAATTTAGAGGCCAAACCTTGACAGATGTGACAACATCCTGCTTCAGTAACACAAAACATCTCTGATTCAACCATTAAATCTCTTCTTATTTTTTATCCACGGTGGTGAGGAGCTGCATAACAAACTCCTTCCCCATCTCATCCCTAGGAGGCAAAGTCAAAACTAAGCAGGCATGAGGGAAGCCTGACTCTCCAGCTGGTGATGGGAATCTGTCCCTCTCTCCCCTCCAGGATGTTGTGTTAGCACTTCTGGAGTTGCCTCCAGCTTTCCACGTGGTTCAGCCATGAACTGGCTTCTACTGAAGTTAGCCATAGTATCTTGGAGAAGAAAGAAAGAAAAGAAATTCCTGTGAAGCTCAGAAAAATATAGTTCAGCTTCAACTTTCCCTGCCCAAATTTTAGAAATGATGGTAAAGTCCAGACTCACTAACGACATTTTTCTCTTGAGTACACCCTGGTTAAAAAGAAAAAAAAAGAGGGGGGGTAAATTGCTCTCCAAAGTAAGGAAGCTGAGTTTGGCAGATAAACCTACATTAGCATTAAGTAATTTGGAAAGGCATTTAAAACTCTGTGGTGTAGGGGGGATCCTTTAAATACAGTCCTTGGGTTTACAATTGGACCCCTGCAACAACTGAAGCACATCTCTGCTTTGGGGTTAGACTCACACAAATCTCTCCCTTCATTCATTCTCCCCAAGTTCCTGCCAGGGACCTCAGCATCAGCAAATCAATCTTGCTCACTCTTGTATCCCCAGCACCTGGCACAAATATTATTAAGTATTTGTTGAATAAATGCATAAAGTGAAACAAGGGCTTAGATCAGTTGGGACCAAGATAAAATCTATGTTGTGATTTATTCATTCAAACATGTTGGCATGAACTTGGGTCCCCAGGGAGTGTGCTTGAGGAACAAAAGGGGGCCACGGGACTTTTGTCTGGCAGTGTAGCATGGAATCTGAGGGCAACAACTGATTTTCTCTGAATAAATTTAGAGGGGAAAAGAGGAGTTCTGAGTGGGTGCAAGGGTGAAGAGGAGTCGAGGAATGTCTGAAACTGGGGAGGGTGGGGCAAATGAGCAAGTCACTGGGGCAAGAAAAAGACCATGGAGTGTGTGGCCTACCTCTAGTCTCTCCATAAAACTTTCAGTGAAATGTTCACTATCATCAATGGTTTGGGAGTCAGGTTACACAGTCAGTATGAACAGCATGTCCAGCTTGTGTATTCCACATGTAAAACAAATGTGAATGCAACAAATTCCTTCCTTGGAGGAGCAAACAATAAAACAGCCAGAGAAACAAAATCTTACCCTACAACATGAGAAACAGGTCTAAGAGACTTGCAAAGCACCACTGATTAATGCAACAACATGCACTGCAGTTACTGTGTGCCAGGCATGTGCTGGGCCCTGGTGATGTGGTGGCAAAGAAGACAGCCAAGGTCCCCTGCCCTTGAGGAGAGAGAGGCAATAAACCTAAGGATGGGCTGGGGTCAGAGATGAGAGTTTTGAAGGGCATAAGGAGGGGGTGACATACGACAAGGATAGATGGGATTCAACATTAACTAGGTAATCAGGGTTGACCTTCGTGAGGAGTGCCAGCTGAGCTGAGACCTGAAAGGGTGGGAAACAGACCACCTATATGAAGATTTCCCAAAATGCAAATGGCCCAAGGTAGTATAGGGCAAGTGATGGGGAGGAAGGTGTAGAAGACAGCCAGAGAGGCCGGCATGGGCCAGATCGGGGAGACAGAACATTACTAGGTCTGCAAGGGTAATGTGTGGACTCGCAAAGACTCAGCGAGGATGAGTGAACCGCCAAGGCAAAATGTAATCACAACACAGGGGCCTTGCACGCACCATCTCTGGGGGGCCGTTTTCAAACACTGGCCCTCCAGGGGGCAGGAAATAACATAGCCTGGTTAATTGCCCGTTGGGACTGCTCTGTGTATGCATGTAAAACTAGGGATTATCCAGCCCCAGATGCAAATGAAAAGGGCACAGTGGGTCACTGGTTTTCCAGAAGACTCTTCTCATTGGATGTAAAATGCCAATTACCCTCATTTCTGTGGAAGGGAACTGGGAGGAGAGAAACACCCAGAGAATTGTGCTTCCGATTGGCTTGCAAATCATAACAATCACCCCAAAATTAAAAGACCAGCAAAAAAAAAAGCCCTTTGCTCTTGGGACTTTAAATGATTAGAAAGAGTTGTTATTTGGCTGATTTTCACACTTCATTAGCATATGCATAATTTAACAAGGTAGCATGCTGGGGGCTGGCACGGGTGAGGGCAGCTCTCCACACCCATAGACTAGAAACTGGGGCAGCAGCCTTGGGAGAGTTTAATTACCCCAGCAAGGCAAGGAAGATGAGCATGCAAAGGCAGGTGAGCATGCTATGGAGCCTCAGGACAAGCGCAGGAAGGTTCCCTGGTGTCTACTTGCACCCACAAGCACACGTGCACTGAGCAGTAAGGCGGCCCTGCCCGAAGATCCACGCCCCCCCCCCCCTTGCTGGCCAAGACAAAGTCACTGTGTTAACCCTCATGTTACCCCCCTTCTCTGGCCATCAACACCCTCCACCAGACAGCCTTGCTGCCTCGTTTTCTTCTCCAGAAATACGGCCATGCCAAGAAGAATCAGGTATTATATTATGATTGCCTGTATCACAGCCCACTTGGCACTAAGAGAAAGAGGAAGTGGATTGGGGTATGGGGGGATGAATAAAATGAACTTGAGGAGAAGGGTCAGGCCTTCAGAATTTAATTCTGAATTTGATGGTTCACCCCACAAGCAAAGCAGCAAAGGCAAAAATCTCCATCACTGCTTTAAATCAGTTAACTTTTTAGGCTTTCTTCCACTCCAAAGGGTATCCTTTAAGCTCCAGAGAAAGATGTAAAACAAGAAAAGCCTACCTGCACTTGGGGGGACTCCACTATGCCTGATCATCTGTCTTTCTGACCTCGTTTCTCTGCCCTCTTGAAGGACATATGTATAACTCAAAAATCAATGAGAGGAATGCTATGGGTGTTTCTGGAAAGATGTGGCAGGGAACTTTACAATTCTCACACCATATCTCACCTTACCACCAGGTTCAATGTCATATAACTTTAAAATTATATTAACATCATGTTGATATATCCTGGTCCATTGGTCTATCCTGAGATGATTGACAGATCTTTTTCTACTCTGGTACCCTCAGCATCAATTCTCCCCTTTTCTGTTAATAAAATCCTAATTTTCCTTTTTCTCAGTCTTATCTGGTGTGTGTATATGTGTGTGTGTATCTATAAGGCCTGCGCTGTTTGGCATACTCCATCACCCTGGCAACAGTGATTGGTTCAGGCATAAAAAAAAATAACTTAATTTGGACCAATGAGAGTTAGGTCCAGACTTTTGTTGCTACACTGAGAACATTCCAATATATTACTCTTTCTCTCCCTTCACACCAACTCATTGCAGCTCTCCAAACATGCCAAACATTTTCATACCTCTGTGCTTTTGCAGATGCTATTCCACTTCTTGAATGAATGAAGAAATCCACCGGTTCTTCCATATGCTATTTTGGCTTGGATTCCCAAACCTTATGCTATCATATTCAACTTGATAATCATGTACTCACTTCTATTACATCAGACCATTGGCTGTCTCATCAGCAACCTTCCCTTCTTCTGCCAATAGTTCCCTGGCTTTTCCCTTTGTCATCCTCAACATTTGGGTGGCACTGACTCCTCCCTCAACATGAGAGTTAGGACCTAATCAGTTTAAGTCCATTACGTATTCTACCTCACTAAATACAGGGCAGATTTGAGAATGGCACAGACCCGCACAGACCTAATAAGATGTTAGGAGATATTTCCTAAGGATTTCGGGAGCTATGAAGCCCTGTACTATGGAGCTAGTTTTCCTCTACAAACAGAGAGCCTAGAATGGCAGCTGGGTCTACATAAAAAGCAGAACAGAGAGACTATCAACCCAGAGTGACATAGCTGAGCTCTGCACCAAGCCTAACCTGAAGCAAGTATTCTTTTGAACTTATATGTTGTGTGTGTCAAATTTTTTATTAAGCAAAATTTTAGCAGAATGTATCAGCCCTTCACATGAAAGACTACCGAACAATACAGCGAGCAAAAAATATTAAACAGCTCAAAAGCTAAGATGGAAACCTGTGGGAAATTATAAACTGGGTTCTAAGTCAACTCCAAATTCTTTATGCATTCATCCACTCAACAAATATTTGAACACTTATACGACAAGAAATGTTCCAGGAATTTAGGGAATATAGCAAGGAACAAAACAAACAAATATCCTTTTGGGGTATAGATTCTAGTGGAGAGAGATATATAATAAACAATAACACGAATAAATAAGAATGAGGTCTGTCCAGAAAAAGTGCAACCATTGTTAATATGAGAACGGTTTGCGCAACACTGACGTAACCTGGCAGCCAAGGAGAGTGGGCTGGAATGCACATGTGTGAACAATGACAACTTGACTGTACTAGTCAGTGGGGGTGGTAGATGCTATTGAGTGAGCATGTGTACTGTATAGCTGTCACACTCAAAATGAGCAAGTAGAGCAACGAATCTGCACCAAATTTTCCATTAATCTTGAACATTCCTCCACAGCAACTATTCAGATGATTCAGAAGGCCACAGCTATGGGCAACTGGTGGACTGGCAGCTTCATTGTGACAACATGCACACTTACGCATCACATCTTGTGCAGAGTTTTTTTGCAAAACATCAAATCACCCAGGTGACTCAGCCACCCTACAGCTCAGATTTGGTGCCTTGTGACTTCTGGCTTTTCCCAAAACCAAAATCACCTTTGAAAGGGAAGAGATTTCAGACCATCGATGAGATTCAGGAAAATACAATGGTGTAGCTGATGGTTATTGGGAGAACTGTGTGAGGTCTCAAGGTGCCTACTTTGAAGAAGACCGAAGCCTCATTTTCCTGTGTACAATGTTTCTTGTATCTTGTATCTTCAATAAATGTCTCTATTTTTTAATAGTACATGGCCAGATACTTTCTGGACAGACATCATATATAGTATGCTAGAAGATGATTATGTTAAAACAATAAGATAAGGGCAGATCAGAAAGATTAAAGGTGGAAGGGTATTTCAATTTCAAATAGTCAGTTAATCTAGGCTTCACAGAAAAGACAACACTTGAACAAAGACTTGAAGGAAGTAAGAAAATTGGCTACACAGGGAGAAGAGCAGTCAGTCCTGGCAGAAGAGCAAGTTCTAAGGCCCAGAGGAAGTGTGAGTTGAAGCACCAACAAGAAGGCAGTTAAACAGAGAGAAAGCATAGGAATGAGTCAGAGAGGAAGTTGAAGGGCTGATGGTAAAGGGCTTTACAGGCCACCATATGACCCTTCACACTGAGTGAGATGGAGAGTCATTGGAAGACTCTGAACAGAGGCAGGAGTGACCTATCTCACCCAGGTTCTTACAGAAATCAGTCTGGCTTCTTGTATGAGGGATAGACTTGGGGGTCAGAGGCAAGGGCCACAGAGACGGTTGGAAAAATGCATGTTAGCGGGGGCTGGACCAGTGTGGTAGCAATGGGAATGGTGAAGAGAGACCGGATTCTGGAGAGATTTTAAAAATAGAGCTGGTAGAATGTCCTGATGCATTACATGTAGAATATGAGTCAAGGAGGACTCCCAAGGTTTTTGGCCTGAGGACCAGAAGGAGGAAGTTTGTTCAGGAAATGACTAGTTCAATTTGAAAATATTAAGTCTGAGATGTTTTACTGAACACCTGAGTAGAGCTTCTGAAGAAGTAGTTGGAGACTGGGTGGGCCAAAAGGTCCATATGGCTTTCTCCATAAAATAAAAGACACATTTTCATTTTCACCAATAACTTAATTGATTTGGATGTTTTGTGTATGTGGGCTTTCTCTCACTATTGGTTTCTAGTGGGTAGAGGCCAGGGGTGCTGCTACACATCTTCTAGTGCACCAGACAGCCGCACGGCAAAGAATTATGTGGCCAAAATGCCAATAGTACCAAGGAACTCCTCAAACCACTTTTGAAATGTTCATCAGTCACAGCACCTTCCCTACATATATTGCACAAATCTTTTTTTGTTTCAGTTGTGTTTTTATCTTTCTTGAAATAATAAAGCATAATACACCAAAAATGTTGCATATCTTCTTCCATCTTCAACATTAAAATGGATGCAAAAAATTTACCAATGTTGATAAGTTTTTTTTAATGCACATCGATATGACAGTTGTCACAATACAATCTAACAAAACTGTTTTGAATGAAGTTCAAGACAACTAAGCACTACTAGAGCCATCATACAGAAAAAACTAAATGAACTTTTTGGCCAATCCAATATAATTCTGGAGATCAGGAGAGAGGACTGGATTAAAGATATGAATTTGAGAGTTGTTGGCATAGAGACAGTGTTTCAAGCCACAAAACTGGATGGGATGATGAAGTAATTGTAGGTAAGAAGAGTGGATCCAAGGACTGATTCATTTAATCAACTCATGTAATCCGCACAATAACCTCATAAAGTCGGTTATTATTGTTATCCAAATTTTACATTTTAGGAAATCAAAGCTTAAGAGTTGTTAAGATCACACAGCCACTTGTTCAAGAATGCATGTGTTCAACTGTGTATAAACATGTAAGTAGACTCTCCAGGCATTGTGGCTGGAGAGTCTATGCTCTTAAGTATCACTCAATACTTCTGCCTGTTCCCAAGCAGGTATGTCTAATCAAGTGATGGATATTTAGGATTAATGATAAGGAGAGTGTGCAGGATGTAGGAGTGGCCAATTGAGCTAAATGAATTCAGCTTCCTGCCTCCAGAGCTGGCCTGGGCTACAAATACAATGCCCTGACAAAGGTAAGAACTAAAGTCATTGTATTCAAACACAGAAAGACCAGTTTTCTCAGTGGTCTTATACTTACTCAGATTCACTTGGGGATCTTATTAAAAGATGCAGGTTCCGAGGCAACCATCCTAGACATTGATTCAGTAGATACTGAATGGAGCTTAAGAATTTCATTTTGACATGTGTCTCAGGAAATTCTGAACACCCTTTTGCAAGAAGTACCATAGGAAATCTACCTTGGCTTATCTCTGTCCAATTGCTCTCCATCCCAAAAGACCAGTAAAAGTGGATTTTAATTTCTCTTAAATTCACAGATAGGACTGGGACAAAAGGAGGATCTCTGTATATGGCTAATGGCTGTACCTTACCTTGAAAAAAGTTTGAGATTCTTAATACAATAAAAAATAAACTATTAAAAATAGATTCTTCAAAAAATCTTTAGTCTCCTTTTGTTAAATGGTAATCAATTTCTCAAAGTAAATTGATCTTCTTGACTGGTTCATATATTAGTAAATAAAATGGTGCCTGAACTTTGCACAGCAAATAGTGGGTCTTTATTAAATACTCATTTAAAGGTAAGATGTGTGAGAAACTTATGTCTTGCATTTTTCAGTGGAGACCCACGCTTAGTTGGGAATCTTTACCCAATGACAGTTGCAGACAAAATGTAACAGCATTTAACTTAAACTAATGAGTGACTAGTCTTCATTTAAAAAAAAAAAACAACCCTGCCAAAGCAGAGCAATAAATAAAATGGGTTTGTGTGAATGCCCACTTCCTCTCTAGTTCTAATCAGATAGACAAGTACAGAGATTCTCAGAAATGTGCATATAACTCATGTATTTCAGCAGTTGAGTAAACCCAGAAAAACATGAGGGAAATAGCTATATTTGCTTCCAATTTGGTTAGAATCAAAAGGTAATTGCAGAAATGATTTCCTTCAATACCAAATGCCACTTTTGCCAAATGTTTGCATAGCTATTTCTTTGTTTCTACTTAGGGTTTTGAAAACAGTCCTTACAAATTATCTCTCTTTTAGTGATGTGACTAACTACCACATTAATATGGTGTAATTTCATTTTCATTTCAGAATTTTTTTCAGAACCACTGGCTCATTCAATTTATTGGTTTCACTGGGAGGCTAACAAATGAAATTAAAATAACTTCTAAAGCAACAAAACCAAGAAAACAAACAGTAATTTCTATCTCCCCCTCCCCTACACACTTTTGTGCAAATGAAAATATGGTGGCAAGAAGAAATAATTTCTCATTTCCAACCAGCTCACTGTCTACTGACATTCATTCTTTTAACCACACTGTGTTAAACATACATAGCACTGTAGCGTTAGTGATTAGGATCACCGACCCTTAAGCAGCAAGGTCATGCGCATATTTTCAGTTTATCTATAAATGGGGCCAGTGAAAGCACCCACTTCATAAGGACTGTTAGCAGATTGGATCAGATAACACACAAAATTACTACCATAGTGTTAATGATTGTTATTTTTATCTATGCACATGCTAGTCTGGATATAAACATGCACACAGGGCATCCCTACTTTTTGCCATTTTGCATTTCGCTATTGTACTCAGCTGCCTAGTTACTGCCTAATAAGCATCTCTGTTTCACATCTTATACTGCAGCCATTCATTGGGTGGTTTTTGCTGCTGACTCAAATGACAGCACACCAATGGATGACAACACCCCCCTAAGAACGGCATTCCAAGGATCTGACATCTATACAGGATTTCTGAAATGCAGTGGTGTCATCATCTTACTAACTGACCTCCCCCCCAAAAAAAACCCCCCAAAAACAAAGGGCACATGTGCTGGGGAAGTGGGTGCACTCATGTGATCTGCTTCCAGGCTTCTAAGTCTAAACATAACTGTCCCCCAGTGAGGTCACCTTAAAGGCAGTCATCATAAAGAATGGAGTGAGCAGAAATGAAATTACCCACTTGGTCTCACTAGGTGCAGTGCAGCTTTTATTAAGGGCTCGGTTGAGGTTTTTAGGAGATAAAATGCCATTTCCCTGGCACCTGACTGCTGTGGTAGCTGCAAATGGCAGACCACTCCTTTTCTCACCCATTTACATCCATGGAATGCCCCCTATGTGCCATACCCTGTGCCAAGTGCCTTGGAGAAAAACAGAGGCAAATAAGGTCCCTGAAGTCAAGGTAATGATAACCCATGCAACACACTCTTTCTTCAGCAAATGCCTCGCAGAGGATCTGGCCCATAACTGATGTTTAATAAAGATTTGTTGAATGAATGAACAGATGTACAAATTGGACAGTCTCAACCAGAAGCCCAGGGTGAAAAACTGAAATGAATCACGCCAACTCTAGGAAGCCTCTGTTGGTAGCTACCATTGCCCAAGGGCATTCTTTGTCTTGTAGTTTCTAAGCCTAGCCAGGAAGCACAAACATTTTTACTTGGACAGGCTACTGATTCCTGGTGAGTACACTCACCTTGTGCTTACTGACATGACTCAAGGTCCACTCTGGTCTTTTATAGTGGAGATTGTGACTTGATGTAGAACCACTGGCAATGAGAAAAATCCCTTGGACTTTACCAGCCCATGCCCCAGTCTCATAGGTGGAAGTATGAAATCAGCTAAACTCTTCCAAAAATGTTCAGAGTTAATTCTTTGTTAACTCAACATCCCTGCTGTGTTTCCACAACATGGAGATGATCCACCATGATCTATACAGTAACAGGCACAGTTGCATTGCAATCTACAGAAAGAAGTGACCACACATGCATTCCTGTCCGCTGTTATTTGTAGTGTGAATACAATCCTGCTTTAAGGCTTTCAAGACAAGAACTTGAGGCTGCACCATCTGTGGATTCTTGTCATCAGATAAAGTAAATAATTGCTTTTTAAACAGATTCATGCCGCTATTGCTAATTTTTTCATTTCCACAAGCTATCCCACTAACAACCTCTGGGTATTTACACAGTTTATTTAATTATGCTGTGGTGTTGTGTGTACTGAGCATTATACACTGGGTCTGACTAGACGGAACTCACCATTCGGATGTTTAAAGCCAGCTCTCCTGCTTTGTTTCTTTCCTCTATTTTTAGCGGGAGGGCAATAACACCGTCTTTCTGGACTCTGGAGGGGTCAATGCTCATATGAGCTACAAAGCTGAAAGATGCTGCCTCCATACTGAGTGTAACAAGATGTCTTTGTAACCGCGTGCTTAGAGAGACCTATCTGCTGGGCATCTCCTGCCACCAGCGTTATTGTCATCAGGTGGTACTCACTAAATGTGCAGTGAACTGTCTTGTGACACCAAATTAATGGGGGGCTCCCAAGAACCTAATTTTAAAACAGTATTCCCCTCTTTGTTATCTGTGTGTGTTTGTTTCAAAGCCTGATGTTTTAATGGAGCTCCAGCCCATACCTGCAATGCTCCATTTGAAAGCTCAGAAAGCTGCTGCTGGAACAGAGGCATTTTAGCCCCTGGAGGTCAGAGGCTGGCAGGACCTGTGCTGCCACAAGTGCCCAAAAGCGCCATGAACATGGAAGAACACCAGTGTCTCAGGTGCAGGCTAGGAATAGACAGACCAGCCATTCATCTTCCTTCCGAGTTCCCCTTCCTGTTAGTGCTCCATCCTAGACAGGCGGGTGTCGTATTTTTAGTCTCCTCCTCAGGAGCTTTCCTTTTTATATTCCCCCATTTCTACAGGGGCTTGGTGAGTCTGGCTTTGATCCTCTGACGGACTTTTACCCTGCAATCCTTCTTGATTCCCCCAGAAGTCAAATTGGCCAACTCCTTGCCTATGTGATCCCAAGTTTTTCTACTCTGTTACCTTCATTTGGCTTCTGTTTTTCATCTTCCAATGAAATTGAACCTCATCAAGTCTCTTATAACCCTAGCTTCCGGAAGCCTTCCCCAGTTCTCATTTATTTCTCTTTTCCCACAACTTTCGGTCTTTCGTGTGTATCATCCCAGCAACACATTCTGTGCTGAATCGTACCCATGAGCTCTTTATTGATGGGGACATGTAGGAGGAGTAAACTTCACACCCCATACGACATGCAAAGTGCTGAGCCCAGAATAGGTGCTTAGGAAATATTCTCGAACAAACAAATGCTTAAATTAAATGATTTAAGTAGTTAAAAAAGAAAGTTTCACTGATGTTAAGAATCAATACCTAACATAACCTAACTATGCACTGGTACTAAAAACAAAAGCAATAAAAAAATAACAGCAAAAACAAATACTTACTCAGCACTTAACAATGTGCCAGGTATGGCTAGCAGCTTTGCTTGGGTTTTCCCTTTGACCCCTCTCAATAACTTTATGGGGTGGGCATTCACAATGTAGATGGGAGATTGTAGCTTTGAGAGTTAATCTTCTAGGGCACACAGCTAACGACGGGCAGATCTGGGATTCAGGCCCACATCTGTGTAACCCCAGAGTTTGTCTTGTGGGAACTTTATCGCACTGTCTTCTTTTTAATTGGTGGGCTCATTTAGAAAGATTTCTTCAGGCACGACCAAAGTGAATTTGTGTGAGACTTTACAAAACCTCATGTATAAGGTAAGTGATGGACACACTGAACACTCAGAGGTGACTTTTCAATGTCTGCAGGGCATGTCTGCGGACTCCCATCCCATGGCAGAAAAAGCAAAAGCCCTGGCTGAGGAAAGCTGACCTACTCCCCAGGGTTTAGGTGGAATAACGATTTCTTCACTGAACAAGGAGGTGGCTACTCTAGGTTCTCATCTCAAACCTTGTTACCTGGCAATGCCCATGTTTCTCCTGGCATTTGTTTTAGAGGTCAATTGCAATGATTTAAATATGAACACAGTAAAAATTTTGAGAGACAGAAATAGAGAGGGAGGGAGGGTGGAGGGGAGAAATGAATGAAAGAGTTGGGGTGATACTTGTGTTGCGCTCTATTTACTTCTTTTAATCCTCACCCAAGGATATGTTTCTTGATTTTAGAGAGAAAGGGAGAGGTGAGAGGGAGAGAGAAACATCAGTGTGAGATTGAAACATTGATCTGTTGCCTCCCATATATGCTCTAACCTGGGATCAACTCCCCAACCTAGGTATGTGCCCTAACCAGGAATAGAACCTGTAACCTTTTGGTGTACAAGACTCCATGTACAATGCTCCAACAAACTGAGCCACCCAGCCAGGGCAAGGCTCTATTTACTCTTGGTTAAATGCCAGAACTGCAAGAGTCTAAGGTCCATAAAAGAGATGTGAAACCAATTAGGGTTTCTCACTTTCTGGCTGCTTGAGACTATGCATATTGCATACCTGAAATATATGGTTTTGCAAGGGAATTTAGCTAGGCTACATCACTCCACTGTTCTGCAGAATGACACAGTGCTAACCTAGCCTGGGACAACGCTTGCCCACTTTCCACTTTTGGGTTAAAAGTGCTGTACACTTTTAAGAAGAGAGGGGAACAAAAGACATTCAGCAAGAATGAGAATAAAGCATAAATCAGAGAGAGAGGAGATAACCATCAAAAGCTTTTTAAAAATCTGTCAAAGCTATATAGCTCTCTGCTAATGACTGTGACTATAATTTCTGCATATTTTAACAGATGTTCTGTTTATAAAACTGCAAATGCATTTAGGGGTTATGAATAAAACCAAGAAACCCTGGAGATGTTTCTTTGTATGATTAACTGACCACAGGCCATTTGTTTTACAACAAAGGTGCTCAATGATCCATAGTCCATGATTTATATCAGCCCATGTGTACTAATGGCTGATGTCTCCATGGTACTCCTCATTAGCATCTGAAGGGGAATTGGAAGAAAACAGATTATGCGAATAGCTCCCCATTGCTCAACATGATAGTTCATCAGTGGGTGTGGAATCGATCCAAAAGAAAACTAAGACAATCATAAGGTGAAATTTGAATTATAAATTATAACGATTAAGGAATCCAATTTGATGATGAAAGAAAGAATATGGCTTCTCATAACCCTGGCTGTATGCACTTTGGTAAGCTGGCAAGGAGAAATTGTTTTGTATCTTACAAATAAAAGACAAATCACATTGAAATTCTAATAATAATAAACATAATAATAGCACTGACTTATATCGATCACTTAACTATGATCAGGCAGTCTGACGGGTGATTTATATAAATGAACTCACTCCACCCTCACAACTATATAATATAAGGATCCCCATGGACTGGCACCAGAAAGGCATCATGTCTGGGCATCCCTGGCTACTAGCTACTTTTTCCCTTTCTCATCACCCCTGTGCTTCTCTACGTGTGTTCACTCTGAGGCTCTCTCAACCAAATGAATTTCTCTGCTTACTCATAGTCACTGCTGCTCATTTCTTACTTCATAGCCCCAAACTGACTTCATGGTTTCACTTCATCTTAAGGTCTGAAAGCTATATAACTTGCTGGTATTTTTGTAGTCTATATTCCCAAGAGAATGAGCCTGGCAGGCTCAGCTAACTTTATCTATCTATCTATCTATCTATCTATCTATCTATCTATCTATCTATCTATCTAGTCTATCTAGCTTGATATGGTTCTAGGCCATATCAAAGGTCACAAGCCAGCCTATTGATTGGCTGTGTTTCTATTAATCATGTTTGGATAAGATGGTGATGACATAGGGCACAAAATAGGGCTCCTCTATGAACCCTTTGAGTGGATATTGGGCAGAGCAGATTCCCTGAGACGAGAAAATCAAGTTTAGCCAGAGGACGATGGGAAAGGCACAGGCTGTGGAGTCAGGCTGTCCACCTCTGCCTCTTATTAGCTATTGGGTCTCAAGCAGTTATGTTGTACAGCTCAGCTTTATTCACTCCTCCACAAAGTGGGAAAATTATGGTTCCTTACTTACTTCATAAGGTTGTTCTGAGAAGAGAAGGGATGCACAGGTGCTTAGCCCAGTGCCTAGTAGAGAATCCACACCTCATCAATGCTGTCTATTACCATAACCCTATTAACACATTTTAGTGAAAACGAATTATAATTACAATGACTTCTCTGTAGATAAGGACAAAATCAAAGATTAGTGCTCCAAGCGGCTCCAGTAACCCATGCTGGAAGGAGAGGACGGAGCAGCTGCATGTGTTTGTCATTCAAGTCAACCGGGTAATTTTGTTTTTATTGCGAACAAACAAAAGCTGGCTCTTCAACTGGTTCCGAACTAGGGGGTTCTTTGTGTCGAACAGAGGTTGGGGGTACTCCCAGACTTTCCTGAAAGACCTTGACAAATGCCTAATGGTTTCGGGGCTTAAGGCATGCCATCTGGCTACGAGGAAATCACCACGAATTTCAAGCCCCCAGTTTCATGCCCCTGTTTCTCCCTTCAAGGCTCCCACCTCCCACCTATGTTTTCCCTGTTCTCTCTGGAATGCATCAGATTCTTCCATCTGAAATGTCTAGGTCAGTACCCAACATCTGGCATAGCTACCCCCAAATTTGTTAGATAATTAAATTCTACCCAAGAACCCAACAGGGGGTGGCAAATGAATACCTGAGGGCACTGCCTGGCTCTGGAAGTTTCATTTGAGTGCAAATGATCACTATGTGTGTGTATTTGTAAGCACAAAAGAATTAGTGAATGCTCCTGGAACATCATCTCATTCCATCTGCTGCCAAAATTCACATTAAGTACCTAATCCAAGGGAAGATAATGAGTTATGTGAAAATGAACTTGTGTTTGGAATTCCAATATCCCCAGGTAATGTAAATAGGCACATTTGAACTTGCTCTGAAAAAAACCCCAAGCTTTGGGACCTGAACATATGGTCTGAGTCACTTAGCCAGAGAAGACCTGGGATTTCCTACAAGTAGGGTTTTGTCAGCAGGTTGGTAAACAACTGTCCTTCAGCTTAGACACTTCAAGTCATGATGGGGGTGGGACAAGGAAGGATGTATCAAGGTCATTTCACAAAGGACACACACAAAAAGAGAGCCAACCTTCCTTGGCTCAGAAGCCAATATGAGTTCTTCAGGCACTTCTTTGAACCCAAAGGACATTCGAAAAACAGGAAGAAAGCCAACCTGGCTCTTAGAATTAAGCCTCAGATAAATTGTACTCCTGTCTTCACTATCAACATTAGTAAGACCCAAGCCATATGGAATGCTCATACCATAGGAGGCAGGATACCCAGAGAGAGTGGGAATGAACTTCCTTCCATGCGATGCCAATGCTACTTCTCTGAAACATGTTTACTCCATAGCACATGCCTGACACTGTCAAGTCCCCTAAATGCTTTACAGCTATTATTCCTTAGCTTGAATTAGAGCACTTTCAAAGTATTTATTAGGTGACCAAATCCCCAGGCAATTTGTAATGCAAAATTTCCCTACATTGTGTCTCTGTCAGGGTTGTACAAAACCCCCATTAGAATGATGCAAACCCCGGCGAATGCCTTGTGAGGGAGAATGTTCCAGCACAGGGCTGGGTTTTATCAGCTACATTTGTTAACTTTAGTACAATTGAGACACTTTTAAAGATAAAGGTCATTAATATTTCAACATACCATTAAATTTAAATTCAGAATTGAGCACTGTTATAAGTGAGAATCCAACCAGTTTTAATTAGGCATTTAATAAAAATTCTCTGTGGGAAGAGAAGTGCTGGATATCGGGAGGGAAAAAACCGCAATAGAATGCATATTTGGAAAATGCTGTATTCTAGCTAAGTCATGGGGCTTAATTTGAGTCATCACCAACAAGTCTAGCAAATTTTCTCAAAAACCTCATGATATATGTAGCTTCTGAAAACATAAGGAAAGCTTAGCCCAGTCAGCCTGGGGTAATGGTAAGGGACAGGAATGACAGTGTTAGGCACGCATGTGGTTAAGCTTGCCACTTGTAAACTACAGGTTCTTTGGCAAATTATTTAGCCTCAGTTTTCCCATCTGTAAAGTGGGGGCAGAGACAGGACCTGCCTCATACAGTTGTGAGGACTAAATAAGGTGACAATTATAGCTAACATTTATTGAGCATTTACTATGTGCCAGGCATTGTTATAGGCATTTTAAGGTACACTATTTTACTTAATCCTCACGAAACCCAAATGAAATAGGCAGTTGCATCTATATTTTTAAAGATGAGGAAACTGAGGCTTAGTGAAGATCAGTAACTCGTTCAGATGTCATTACTAGTATTTGGCAAACCTAGACTGGCCCCCTGGTCCATCTGTGCACAAAGTTCAACGTTTGCTGCTTGCCTCCTCCCCCACCCTATCTCTACTCCTGACCCTTGCCTTTTAAGGTAAACACCTTGACAGCCAGGGTTGTGCCTAGTCACTCAACAAATATTTTCCAAGTGAATGAATGAGTCTTCTAATGTGGTTTAGAAAGACAAAACCAGGTTCTGTTTAGAAGCAAAAGAAGTCCCTTAAAAGACTGAGCTTCACTGAAGGTAGGGCAGAGATTGTGGACATTCCTAAATGAATTCTTTATGTGGTGGACACTAATCTCTTCAAGCTGGAACAAAAAGCTGCCCACAGAATAATTTGCAAAGTGGTGCTAATGGCCTTGACCACACACCACAGCAGGTTGCTGGAGGAAAAGCCTAATGTGCAATGTGGGTCACACCCCTGCTCAAGAGAAGAACGATGGAGGCTGAGCGGGAACAAAGCAGACGGACTGGTGGGGGCGTCTAGAAGTAAAGAAATGCATTGTCACCCTTTACTTTGGGGAGGGTGCGACTTCCCATGCTATAGGAGTTGCTTCAGCTTTCAGAATAAAGCTGTCGGGTCCCAAGACAGTAGCATAAACAACAGTCACTCTCCCCACTCCAGCTGTGGGGTCAGATTTTATATGTTGGGAAGAGATTAACTTTATCGCAAGGAGAGGGATTTAATTATGGAGGGTGATTAGCCAAATGATTAGATCAATAGAATGCAGGTCAAACTGTGCTTGGAAATATCCCCAGCTCTCATTACATGGCAAGTTGAAGAGTAAGAAACCATTTGGAGACCCCAAGTCATTGGAGCACAAAGTCATCTGCAGACCTTTCAGCAGACCACAGATGCACCCAGCAATGACGGCATGCTGACTCAAGGAACATTCGCCCCCTACCCTTGGAACAGGAGATGGCTCATAAACAGCTGGGATCCTTGAAGGCTGTTTTTTAAAGCGGGAAAGAATCTTGCCTGGTCTAGCTCTTCATTCTCTAATTGCAGCAAAAAATCAATGGCATTGAAATGGAGGGCAGATACGTCTTTTCCATTTATCTAAGAAGATATTTAGGCAGAAGATGGAGAAGTGACATCATCTAATATACTTCGGTTTTTGTGCTAGCCAAAGCCCTCCAATCAGTTCAATCGGTTCTGTGTCGGTGTTAACGTTTGGAAGGAATTCATTGATAGCAATGGAACATGGGTGAGTTAGCTATGACTGCAGAAAAATGAATTGATCTGAGCATGGTATTTTATTTAAAGGATACCTAACTGGCTCACAAAGCATTCCAACAAACATTTTACACATAGTGGATGTGTCTGAGGAAGAAACATTTTTTTTAATCCTCACCCAAGGATATATGTTTTAATTGATTTGAGAGAGAGGAAGGGAAGGTAAAGGGGGGGTGAGAGAGAAAGAGGGAGGGAGGGAGGGAGAAACATCGATCAGTTGCCTCTCATATGTGCCCCAAGCAGGCATTGAAACTGCAAACTTTTGGCATACAGGATGATGCTCCCACCTACTGAGCCTCCCAGCCAGGGCTAAAGGGGAAAGCTTTGCTAGCTGGCTCTCCCGAGCTGGGACCCCAAAATATGTAGCTCTGTCTGTGACCTAGATCTGATAGGCAGAGGCCACAAATTCATTTCATTGTCAGCAGCTCAATGAGTCCGAATTCTTAGTTCTTGACATTTATCTCTTAGAATCCAAGTCATATGGTAGAAAAGACCCCGAAAATTGACCCTACTATGGCCACTGAAACAGAGAAAGAGAATATTGAGAAAAAGGCCAAGTCTTTCAGGGTTCTCTGGGAGGCTTGCAGGTGCCTTTTCACTCATCCTGACAACAGAGTTGTGAAATTAGGCAGATGATGATATGAACTGAGTATAACACCAAACATGTGGGAAAATATGCACACACATATATGAAGATATATACACACATACACCTTTAGCCAAGGTCACCTGGAGTCAGTGACAATGATCATGATTGTCCTAAGTTTTGATCTCTCTCACCACAGGTAGATATTTTCTCTTCCCTGAGTGTGTGGTGCCTCATTGCCACCTTTCCCACTTGGGGCTGCCACTCATTTCAGGCTCCCTAGGGAGAAAACATAAGACTCCAGGAAATGGCTTATGCATGGCTTTAAACCCATTGCTACCGCTTAGCTTAAAATAATTGCTCTAGACTCCTATCTATATTTGTGACATCAAAGAAAAGAAAGAAGAGCCGTTTGACTCTCTTCACTCTGCCATATTTTTCCCCCTTTTTTGTGGTGTGGCTTCCTAAATGCAGCCTGAATCCTAAGTCCCCGCAAAGACTTCTGTTGTCAGCCATCATCCCATCCAGACTGGAGCTCCCTGGAGACGGAGATGGAGTGACAGCTACACTCTGGTGTAATGGGAGGAGCTCCGGGATAAAAGGCAGCACATCTCAATGTTAGCCCCTGCTTGCCAGTGGTCACTAACTGTCAGAGTGTGAGCAAGTGGAGTAATCCCCCTTTGCTACCCTCGACTGACAAATGGGATGGAAGTACAGGATGGAAGGACATTTTGCAAACTGCTGACTGTCACATAATGCAAGAGACTGCAGTTGCCTACTTTTAATTGTCCCATGACCTTAAGCTTCCTCTTCTGGGTCTCCATTTCCTTGTCAGAAAAATAGGGTATTGGTCTTATGCCCTACATTCTAGGGGGCTTAACAATCTTGACACCGATAAGTGCAGACCCTGGGCTAGTAGCATCTGTAATACCCGGGGGGCCTGGGAGAAATGCAGAACCTCAGTCCCTACCCAGATCCACTAAACCAGGACCTGTGTTTAACATGACCCCAGACCCACTTTAAATGGACTAAAGCCTTGCACTATCACAAAACACCTGTTTCATGAGACAGCATAACTTGCCATTCATGGCTGAGGAGGCATGGCAGCACTGTGTTGTTCATAAGCGCTATTTCACAGAGTCAGATGAGTCTTATCAGCTCACTCTGTTCCTCCTTTACCTCTGATCACAAACTCATCAACACTGCTCTGCAGAATGGGTTTACATACACAAGAGTATCCTAATTCATATTAAAAGACTCTATACCAAAGTTTCTAAGACATACACTGTACTGGCATATAGTATCTCATTTAAGATGTAAAGCAACCCTGGAAAGTAGGTTCTGTTTTTATCCTCATTTTACAGAAGAGAAATGTAAATCTTGGAGAATTTAAGTAACTTGCCCAAGATCACACAGCCGGAACTTGGCAGAACTGGGATTTGAACCCAGATCTGTCTCACACCGGCCTATGTATGTTCAACCACCATGGGACATGTCCTCCCAGCCCCTTCATTAGAATCCCTGAGGCACCTTTCCCTTGGTATCCCATCAACCTTTGAGTCCTGCACATCATTCTTGCTGCTCTTCTTCTAGTCAGACAGTATATTAGAGGTCTGCTGTTCAATGTAGTCACCAGCAGCCACCTGTGGCTATTCAAATTTAAATTAAATTAAAAATTCAGTTCCTCATCACACTAGCAACATTTTGAGGTCTCAGCAGAGCACATATGCCTAGTGGTGACCATGTCAGACAGCTCAGATATAGAATTTCCCCATCATCAATGCAAGTTCTATTGTATTGGATTGTTACAGAGAATCAAATTGCTGAAAATTATTACTCTATCATTGGCTTTGTCTCCTATTTTACTACTTCTCTGTATTGGTCACTCTACTCTTAAATGCACACTCTTAGAAAAGCCATCTTAGCACCCTCCACTAAGGGGTAAGAGGCTGTCTGGGCAAAAATTGAGAGCTCTGTCTATCCGAGAAGATAACAGCCCAAACACCTGACCCTGATTTCAAGTTCAAAGACTGCATTCACAGAGGAGAATCAGGCTTTGGAGTGCATTGCCAGCCCTGCGGCCTTGGCCTTTATGATTCAAGACATTTCTGTCAGGGGGGAAAAAAGTCCAATCAGGCAGAGTTTTATTTCCTCTCTGAAATAAAACAGAACTGACTGGCCAAGGTATCTCCAGGGACATCCGCAATGGGGCTTTAAATTACCCAGTAACACTTCTCGTCAATCCCACTTCCACATTGGAGTTTGCAATCAACATTTATCTCCATTGGACAGACCATCTGCAGGTTTCTAAGACCACTTTTGTTATTACCTTGTAAATGTAAAGTCCTCGAGGCAGAACTACCAGCTGGTAACACCGAGTGTGTATGAGCACCCACTTCTCCGGTGACAGATGTCCCTGGGTCCCAGAGTCTCAGTGAAAAACATACCAAGGATTTGCTCGGAAATCGTGCCTTGTACAAATCCAGTGTCAAGATGCCTTAGGGACAGCTCCCTTCAGTGATTTCACTGACACAGAGTGACTGCCCCCTCCTCCATCAAGTATAAAGCCTTCTGCTGAGCTTGTCAGCCTTGGAGATTGAGGCAAATGACGGGGACAGAAAGATACTCTTGGCAAATGCTCATAACTAGATTCACCATAACATCTTCCCTGATGGGTATTAATGAACAACAACAGCTACTCTTTATTGAGGGCCCACTTTCATTTCCCTAATTTGGCCAATGTTTACCAAGTGCCTATTTTGTGCCAGACACGTGCTATGATCCATCGGGCTCATACCTAACAGTTCAGTCTCACTGAGCTCTCAGCCTAGCAAGGGAGCTAGACAAATAATCTAGTAAGCACCCAAATAAATGTTTAAGGATGAATTATAATAATGTCAGAACTAAAAGAAATAAGGTGCAGTGGTAGAAATTAGGATGGGAGGCTTTGTTGAAGCCAGTGGTCAGAGAAGCCTTCTCTGAGGAGGTGGTATGTCAGCCATGACCTGAGGGTGAAGCAGCTGGCCAACGTAGGCAGGGATCTGTGATCGAGGAGCCAGAGATGAAGCCAGGAGGCAGCCAGAAGCCAGGTAGTGCTGAGCTGGCCTGAATGAGGAGTTTAGGTTCTCTACTAAGAACATGGGAGGGTTCAAAGCTGCAGGATGACACTGAAAAACTTTTGTGTTTTTGAAAAATCATTCTAGCTGATGTGTAAAGACTGAGGTCGGGGTGAAGCCCAAGTGGGAGCAGGGAGAGTGGGAAGGCACTGTGTTCTCAGTCCAAGTGGGAGATCAGGGTGGCCTGGATTCACACTCTAGCAGTACAGGTAGAGATAAATGGAGGAATTTGCAGATATTTTGCAGGAATACAGAACGACTTGCCAGCTGGCCTGCTGTGTGGGGCTGGGGACTCAAAGTTGACACCCATGTTTCAGGCTGGAGCAGCTGTGGGCAGTGACACCCCTGGCCAGGACTAGGATGAGTGCTTTGTGTTCATTATTTGCAACCCTGATGGTTACCCTGGCAACAGCTTGTATTAACATCGTTTTACAAATGGGAAACTCAGAGACATCAAGGAACATGTTCAAAATTGCACAGCTTGTGAATGATGAAGCCCATATTTTAACCTATGGCTGTCTGCAAAGTTCACTGTACTCTTTCCTTTGATTTCTCTGCTAGATCACCACGATGTCCCAGTTGCTGGCTTCAAATACCTGTGGCTCCTCTGTGTCAGTCCATATTAAGCGTTGTCCTTGGCTTATCTGTCTGCTCCAAATCTCTCTCTTGTCTGGAAAGCTCTATGCCCTACTTCCGCTTCCACCTGGCTTCTCCTTCTCTTTCTCTAGAATCTCAGACCTGGTTTTCATCTTCCTGCTATCTGCTCTCTTGATGTCCATCAAACTTCACAGCAATTACTGGTCCAATTGTTTGATTTCCCCACTGGACTATAAGCTTATGATCACAGGACATACCTACAGTGTCCATCACTGCCCCACTAAACCTGGCACAGTTCCTGAAACTATTCAGTAATAATTCAGTGAATATTTGTTACATGAATTTCTAGTCACTGGTGAAGTTGAGGTGAGGAATTGTCCAATTTAACTGTGAAGATCAGGAGCCTGAATTAGCCTTCTCATCAGCATGAAGCCAGGAACTGGGAAATAGGAGACCTGGACAAAATTTTGGCTTTTACTGGGAACTAGGTAGCCCTGTGTTGTTTGGATGGATCTCATTACCTCTCTGGATCCCAGTTTTCTTTTAGCTCATAGCCAACCTGACTCTCTGGCCTCGTGAGGGGGAATGAAATCCACATTTCTGTGAAAGGACTTGAAAAGGTATAAAAACTATATATGTGATGGCTCACTTGCTAGAGCATAAAAATAACTCCCTCGTCCTCCTCGAGGTTCAGAGATGAAGATTCCAGAGTCCAGGAGACCTGAGAAGCCTTGGTTCTCATACGGAGCTGTGTGTGTTTGGGTAAGTCACTTCTCAGAACTGAGCTTGTGGGAACAGCATCAATTTCACCAGGCTCTTCTGAGGATTAAATAAACTAGTGCATTGCAGTATGTGGGCATGTATGTATATGTGTATATGTGTGTATACAGATGTATATAGATAGATAGTATGGAACAGTACCTGGTGTATAGGAAAACCCTAATAAATCTAGCCTTTTTTATTTTTAACTTTCTCTTACACACACACAGAGCCTACACACCAGCTCAAATTCAACACCAAAAATTTGGGGGTTAAATTTGCAAATGTATTTTTGAAAATGTCACTAAGGATGAAATTATGTCATATCCGACCTCAGAAGCAGCTTCTCCAAGCACGGTTTCCTAAAACTTTGTACCAAGTGGCACATCACTCCAAAAACAAGATGCCCTCTTGGTGGGAGTCAAATGGCAGGTGTGATTAAAGGCGAGAATCTCTGGGCAGCTCTGTTGGGAGTGGGTGCAGGGGCACAAATCCAACAGAGTGCTAGCAGCTGCTGAGTCCTCAGTGGGTTGAAATGAGCCATATGGGAAGACCATTTTTAAAACTTCTTCGCACCAATAAAACACTTCCTTTTAAAAATCCACCTCCTAGTTCCAAATCAAAACCTCCCATTTCCACTGTTTTGCTGCTGCTCTGGTATTAGAAAATCTGCCACCTGGACATGTTTGGCTCCCAAATAGGCCAAGTAATCAAAGTGCAAGGAGACTTGTTTAAACAGTAGGAACGAGAAGGGGCGGGACAAAGAAGAGCAGAATCCAGGTGTGAGCAGGGACAGAAATGGAGAACTGGAGGGAAGAGTCCTGGTAAAAATGACCAGAGCAGATGGGACCGGAGGGGAAAGGACAGAGAAGACAGAACATGACAATCAGGAGAAAGCAGCAGACTTCTGTGGTTAAAGCCCTGACCTGGGGCCCACCGAGCACCAGCTGGGCTGTAGCCCTTGCTAAGTGTGGACTCTCTGAACCTCAGTCGCCTCATCCACAAAATGGACAGTACCATGAGGATGAACAGACAGTTGAACACAGAGCACTTAACAGAGTCTAGTACTCAGTAAGTGGTTTCAATAGATTATGGGTAATAGAAATATATACTGAAAGAAAGGGAAACAGCTAAAAAAAATCCCTCTACATTCTTCAATTCCTTTTTGAGTGGACAGTGTTAATTTTATAATTTATCGACCTTTCAAATGCTGCTTGCTTCCTTTGAATGGATGATCCATTCTTAGGGCAGGAAGGGGACAAAGAAGCCATTTATACTTCTCCTGCAGGACCAGAATGTCCTCCATACCATCCCCAGCAGACATGTAGGCTGGCTTTGCCTGCACCAGTGTTGCTGGGGGCAGGAGGGCAGTGTCTTTAGGAAGGTCCTGCCTCTCTGAGAACTTGGCTATAAAAGCGCTTAGTCTTAGCAACTCAAAGCACACCTTGCTGTTAGCAGCAACCACTAGTTCTAGTCCAACCCTCTACGGATGAGTTCCCACAGTCCTCTTCTAATCTGTAGTCTCTCAACACTACCCCAGCCCCCAGCTCACTCTCAGAGCATGCTTGTTGAGGGCAAAGATGCTGTCGGGGTCATTTTTATCTCTAGCGTCTCACACATTAATACTCAGCACACAGGAGGTGCTCCCTAAGCATCTGAATGAATGAGTGATAATCATATCATAAAAGGATTTAAAGAGTATCCACTAGGAGTGGTAAACACAAAGGCCTTCGAGCCCAGGCAGGTAAAAAAAAAAAAGAGAGAGAGAAGGGACTTGGTTTGTGGCTAATTAAGGAGCAAATGTTCTGCCTAAAGGCATTTGAATTCAATTTGTTTTAGAAAAGTCCATTAGTTGAACAAACCCATTTACTGTTGGGTTGTAGCTTGGGCCATTGGAGTTTGTGACTCCATTTTAAATCCACTACCTCATCCCCCATTAGAAATTTGAATCTCCTTGATTACTTCTTTTACACATGCTAACTCACCCTCCAGCATCCCCAAGGACGGGGCAGGCAAGACCTTCAAAACTTAATTTATTTGAAAATTCATTACCTTCCCCTGAAAGCTGCTTCCTTGTAATTCTTCCCAATTGTCCCTTTGAGGCCAGCAAAACAAACTGAATTCTTTTTCTGTTCGATTTCCCTGCAAATATTTGAAGATATTTACCACCCTCTCTAACCCCACTAAATCATATTCAGATTAAAGTTTTCAGCTATTACTTACATCAGGATTACAAAACCCCCACCAATCGGACTGCTCCACTGAGTGAATATTCCTCTTCAAAGTATAGTACAATAAAAACATGTAGGCTGTGCATAGTAGTAGTAAAAAATTTTGGAAAAGACACAGCTATAAAACATTAGGAAATTGGTAAACTTTGGTATATAACCCTGTCATGGACAGTTTATGCACCTGTAAAAATCACGCTGAAGAGCAGAGAAAACTATTACTATTGGAATAGTAAATGAAGTTGCATTACAATACATTGCATAAAACATGATCCTAATTTTACCCTTTAAATTCAATTTGAAATAAGATGGCAAATTGGAATGAAAACTAAAGAGTGTCCAAAAATTACCTCCATAATCAGAAATAAAAACACAGGCTAGTATTTTCTTTTAACGTGATTTTCAGAAATTCATTAAAAATTTCAGACTGTAGGTCCTTTAACATGGAAAAGTATGAGATAGCTCCTCCCTTGATCTACATCAGTTTAACAACAACAAAAATCAGAGGCCTGTATGGGGGCAGCATTTCCAAACTCTTTGTGCTGAGTCCCAACCCCTCCTCCCCTGGGAACATAGCCAGGCTTGGGGGTGGGGCCCGAGCATATTTGTAAAAAGACTCTCAGGTGATTTTGATGCATACCACAGGTTAAGAAGCAAACTAGACACTTGATTTCTGTTAAAGCCACCAAACATGCCTTCTCCCAGCAGCCCCAGCATTCTTCTGACTCACTCTTGAGTTAACTAAGACCCTGAAGGCTCGTCCTGATGAGCTATTCTGAAGGGCCACACCCCTTCCTGCTAGTGTGCAGGTGGCTCTGTCAGACTTCAGGGAATGTACTGACATTGATCGCCACGTACTGGTGTTATTATTAGATTTGGCCCATCAATCTAGACTGTCAAGATCTTTCAGCTCTGGCTCCTCCTTCCAGCTGTGAGTCATCTGAAAACTCAGTCAGAATGACATTTAAGGTACTTATCTTGCAAACGTTGTCATTCCCAAGGTAGGTAAATATATTCCCAATGTCATTAACCAGAAAGCAAAGACATTTTTTCCTTTACCATCTGACCTGGGCATCCTGTGACACAGATGTAGTCTAATCACCACTGAGAACAGAGGCTACCTTTCCCTTTTATCTAGATATCGGAACATGATTTGCAAAGGTCTTTTTGTTGCTTAAAAGTCTCTAGGGTTTTTTTTTTAAATGACAAAAGTAACATTTGCTTAATGTAAAACATGTTTTAAATATATGGAAACACGTAAAATAAAAATCTCCTTGCCCCTAACTCCAAGTTCACTTTTCCAAGGTGATTATTATTAACAACTTGGTGTATACAGAAGGCTCTTTGTACACTTCTCTATGAGGCTTGGTTTCATCTCTTTAACACAGAGTCAAATGTTTCTGCCATCCATTTCATAGTAATAACTTATTTTAGCATCAATTTTAAGTGATCAATTCAGACCATGGTTTTGTCTCCCAAAGTACCATTTACAGTGGCCAAGTTCACATCCACAAGAGGCAGAGCAAGGTACAACTTTGCTGGTACTTTCAGCACCTTGAATGGCCCAGAAGGCTGCTGTGAGGTCTGCGGGTGGAATGGTACAGAAGAATGGTTTCCCAATGTTGGCTGCACTAGGATCATCTAGGAGCTTCAAAAAATTTTAAATAGCCACCCCAGTTATGCTCCCCAATGACTCTCACAAAGTAGGGCTGGAGTGGGACTAGGGCCTGTACTAATACTCACTAGGGATGTCCAACCCATGGTCCATGGGCCACATGTGGCTCAGGGTGGCTGTGAATGTGGCCCAACACAAAATTGTAAGTTTACTTAAAACATTATGAGATTTTTTGTGATTACATGTCACAGTGTATTTAATGTGTGGCCCAAGACAACTCTTCTTCCAGCATGGCCCAGAGATGCCAAAAGTATGGACACCTTTGTGCAGCTAGGCTACACTAATGCTTGGCAAGATCTGAGCCCAAAGGATTCATGCCTTAGGCCAACATGCCTGACACTATAGACTTGGTGCCCTGGTGCCATCCATCCTGTACCCTCTACTCCCAGCTGATCCCTCACGTTTAATCACACCACTTCCCAGGTGATAAACTTGCATAGCTCCCCATTGTTGAAATCTAGGAGCTCTGTTGAGAAGCTTCTGTAGCTTCTCATATCTGACTCTCACCTATCTTCTAAGAACTTTCCTTCAAACAGGTTAAAATTTAACCAGATTTTCATTCCATTCATCCTATGCTTCCTCCATTTTCACTCTCATTGTGCTCTTTCCCTGTGCTCCCCACATCTGCCTGTTTATTCCTGCATCCTTCAAAGTTCGCCTCAAATGCAGCCTCAACCATTCCATAAATCCTTTCCTGATCACTGTCCACCTCTTGCCTCCTTCTGTCAAAAACCAAAAGTGATCCTCTCTTCCTCTGAAACCGCTACTCCATTTCTTATATTTTATGGTACTCACCTCTTTCAACCTTGTAATTTATTGGTTATATCTTATATCTCCAACTAGATTATAAGTTAACTTATGAATGAATGTATGTTGGATGAATGAATAAATGAATCCACATATAGGCATATAAAAAAAAAGGGAAACTGTGAAAGAAGAATAGCAGGATTCCACCTGTACCCTACTGCTTTCAAGAAAATATTAAAAGCATATAAATTCACCAGCAACCAGCCAATCACATGCATAGGCACAGCTTGGTTGGTGGGGTCCTATCAGCATATCTGAACCTGAGGAGCTGTGTTCATCTCCCTTGCTGCTAACTCTGATTTATTATTCCTTCAACCTTTCCCCATGGCCTTGGAGTAATGACACTATTGCCTGGAGGATAGGTGAGATACTGGAAGAGTGTGGGGCTTCCAGACTGAGAGACTCGAGTTGTGTATGTGCCCTTCTGGGTGGCTCTGCCACCATCAAATCTGACAAGTCCACACCCTGCTTAAAACTCTACAAAAGCTTTTTCTTGAGCTTTGGTTGGTCCTGCCTGATCCGGCCCCTACTCCTCTCCTGGCCTCATCTGATGCTATCCTCCCACTTACTCATGCTGCTCAGTCCCACTTCCTTTTCTCCAAAGGGATGGTTGCCTTTCCTCCTCATGACCTTGATTTATGCTGCTCCTTCTCCCTGTCATGGCTACTTCCTCCAAAGCCTTAGCTTAAAGGTCACTTCCTCCAGGAAGCCTTCCTTGATCACACAAGGTTAGGACAGGTTATCCCAGCATGGCCTATGGTGATTCGATTAGAAAGGACCCTTCAGACTTGGGAGTTTATATTCCTTCTGTAATATCTGATCAAAGTTTACCTCTCCCACTGGATTTTAAACTACAGGAGGGCAGGGAACAAAGCTGTCCTGTTCAGCTGCTGTATATCCCTCATATCCAAAGTCAGGTCTGGCACATTGAGATGTCCAACAGATTAATTCATCTGTTGAATGAATTAATGAATTGAAATCTAAGGCCATCCTTTTGTGCTAAAAAAAAAAAAAAAGTCATGGGGATTTTTGCAATGCTCCCAGCTTTGTCTCTGCTCCCTTCATTTGGTTGATGGTCTAGATTTTCTCCTCACCCTCATTCCACATAGAGATTCCTGAGATTTACAACCTACTAAGCTTTTTTAAAAAAAATCCTCACCCAAGGATATGCTTTTAAAAAATTGAATTTAGAGAGAGAGGAAGGAGGGAGAGAGAGAGAAACACTGATGTAAGAGAGAAACATCAATCAGTTGCCTCCCACACGAACCCTGACCAGGGATCCAACCCACAACCTAGGGAAGTGCCCTGACTGGGAATCTAACTTGCCTCCTTTTGGTGCACTGAATGACACTCCAACCACCTGAACCACCCAACCCTGGCTAAGGCACTAAGCTTTAATTGAAAATATCTTAGAGAAGCATCACCAACATCAGCCCCACCTTTTCAAGGAAACTCACATATTCTGAACACTTACTATGTGCACATATTATACCCCTGCATCTCAGGGTATTCAATGGTTTTTCATTATCTCTAATTTACAGATGAGAAATCTGAGACTTGGAGAGACTAAATGACTTGGCCAAGATCACAGGACAAGTGCTGCAGTGTGACATTGTTTAACAGGTAGCCAGCAGAAAATATGTTGGCCTGGACATCAGGAGATGAGGGTTTTAGTTCACTTTCTGTCCTTAATTCCTGGGAGGACTTGAGCCAACCATGTGATCTCCAAGTTTTGACTTCCCTGTACATGGAGATAATAATCTGAGGATGAATTGAGACCAGACCTTCAAAGGTCTCTGAATAGGAATAAAGTACAGCCTACTGCAAAGAGTGATTAGCCTCCTTCATCCCCCTACCCTCAGGAGCCCACAGATGGCCTTCTCTTCATTTGAAGACCAACCACTCCTACCAAGGTCAGTTATGTCTGCAAATCAATGTAGGCTTTCTCCTCCTGCACAAAATCTCCAGCTGGAAATCAGCTCTAATTCTTTCTCTTGCTCAGGCCTTGCTTTGAATACTATATTTTGAAAATGAACTATTTTGGGGCCAAAAAGAAATCTGTAAATCTGAGCTGAATCATCACTTTGAACATCAGGCTCTCATTCTCCTGCTTCTTCTGTTTTATCAGATAAAGACGTTCTACCTCCATAATTTTTCAGTGGGTTCTATGGAGAGGTCTCCTGTGGTCACGGTAAGATTCTTTGCCAAAGATTAAAAACATAAGGATTGGCAGAGCCTCAAGAAATAAATCTGAAGTCAATAAAACACTGGGGTGGGGTGGGGGTGTGTGGACAGAGACACAATCATAGGACAGCAGAATCAAAATGGATTGCGATGTGGCATCTGCCTTTGACCATGGAGATTCCAAAAGTGCCAATTTGTGATTGTCTTGACTAACAGAAGAATAGAGAGACAAAGAAAAATTCCAGAAAGTGTATGTTCACTACAGCTGTTTAAGAAACCAGTTCTGGTTAGCTTCAAAATGCATGTAACTCCCCCCTATAAGATTTACCTATGTGTTTCTTGGATACATATACATTAAAATGAATTTGTTTTGAAGAAATAATGGAGATATCCTTAAAAACATGCTGGGTAGAATGGAACAGCCAGTGTAAGTATGAAAACAACTGTCAGCCAAAGATGCTCACCTGTGGATGACTGAGAACTGGTCAATGTTTTCTTTGGGGTACAAAACACTCCTTCAGAAACCTATGTTCAGTGGGGGATTTTAAATGCTACATAAGAGAGCAACATGGTCACAAAAGACCACTGCAGTATTAGATGAGAAGGGCCCTGTTGTGTGGGGACAATTCTTTCCCGTCTTTCTTCATCTAGCCTATAACCCCCTCTGAGCTCTGGGCCGTATTTCCAACCCTGGCATCTCCACGTGGATGTCAGGCTGCTCAAACTCATTGGTCCCAAATTTAACTCCACCTCATCCTCTCTCCATATCTGCCTCTGCTCCCACTTCCCTCAGTTAAGTTCCTAGGATTCCATCCATGCAGCTGCCAAGCTGAAGACCCAGGATTCATTCTGAATACCTCTCTCAACTGCACCTTGATGTAGGTAGCAGCCCTACTGATTCTCTCTCTAAAATATCACTTTAGAAAGTCTCTTCCCTCTATATTGCCTTAATGCTGGCCCACACCATCTCTTACCTGAACTTGTGTGCTAGCCTCCTAATAGGTCTCCCTCCTTCTGTCACTCCAGCTCCTGTCACACCCTGCCTTCCCACCATGTCACACACCACACCACCTCCTCACACATCAAGAAAACAGACAAATCCACACGCATAAAAACACAGACGAATACACACATACTCCAACATGCCCCTCAAAATCCACAGACCACACACACACATACACAGAGATACAATAGCACACATCTACCAGTCACACTAACCTGCCTGCCATTCCTCATTCCGTACCTGCCTCTCCCATTTCTGTATCTCCGTTTAGGCTGTTTCCCACCTCCCACCATGATACCACCCAGTCATGTACCTTGAAATTCTTACTTATCCTTCCAGATCAAGTTCAAAGCTCCCTCCTTTATAAAACCAGCTGAACTTGTTCCTTTTCCAGTCTGTCAGATCACTTTGCACATGCATGTCCCAATGTGTCATCAGGGTTTGTTAGCATTGCCTTCCTTTCGAGAGGGCATCGTGGGGGCAAACAGATGTGAGGTGAAATCCTAATCACCTCTTACCAGGTTAGAAAAGTGGATTTTCTAAGCCCCTGTTTTCTAATTTCAAAAACAGATATTCCCATGTTACTTGATAGGATTGGAATCAGAAGTAAATGAAAAAGTGCACAGTACCTAACACCTAGTTAAGACCTAGTCAAATGCCAACCATTATTGTGAAACCTATTTAGACCCCTTGCAGCCCACATTCAATAAATGTTTACTGCATAAATGGATTTAGCTTTCGGACCCTTCAATTTTATAAAAAGCATATTCAAGTACAAGTCACACCAGCCCTTCCCAACACTTATGTGAGATAAGCCAAGTTGGTACTTATATTCCCATTTTACCAACAGGGAAACGCAGATTGAGAACTTACAGAACTTTCTCAGAACACACAGTAAGCCAGTGGCCCAGGTCAGACTAAAACCTGGCCTTCAAATGTTACATGGCATTTAAAACTTTTCACATTTCAGAAATGAGTCCACCTAAAAATGGCATGGCTGTCCAATCATTTGCATGGTGCTGGGTAGTTTTAAAAATATTCTTATTTTATAAGAAGTTTGTAAAACAATACATCAGTCATATGCCAGAATGAGGACAGGATCCCCAACTTAGAGCAGAGCCTTGCAAATGAGATCAACTTGAAAGAGCTCTCCTGAAAAACATAAATCAGAGGATGCCATTTCCCTGCTTCTTAGCCCTCCAGTAACTTCACACTGCCCTCAGGATAAAACCACCCTCCTTGTCACAGCCTCTAAGCCTCCATGAGGTCTGGATCCTGCCTCCCTCTCCTGTCACTCTCTCTGTCTTCCAATCATTATGCTTAAGTCTCGCTGGCTTTCTGTTCCTCATACTCCAAGCTCATTCCTGTCTCAGGGCCTCAGCACATGCTGATTCCTCTCCCAAAGCCCTCATTCCCTAGATTCTCCCCATCTTAGCGCCATTCTGTTATTTAGGTCTTGGTGTCAAGACTTTCTCTTATCTACTCTATTTAATGTGGGTTCCTCACTGCCCATACTCTCTATTATATCCTCAACTTGCTTGAATCTCTTCATACCATTTATCACCATGTAAAATTCTTATTTGCCTTTTGGAGGTTTCCTCCCAGGAGAATATAACATCTATGAGAACAGTGAGAGAACTTGTTCTAACTCGACGCTCTATCTCTAGCACTTAAAACAGTGCCTAGTATACATTCAGGAAACATTTGCTAAATGGATGAATAAGCTTCTTTCACCACCGGTAAAACACCCAGAGAAAGCCTATGCATTTGCAATCCAGACAGATAGAACATCCTTGAAACTAAAAGCAATACAAGCCCCCAAATTAAGACCTCGTAGGAAGAAGTGAGCCAACACTAAACATCATTCGTACATCTTGGAGAACAAAGGACTCGTTTTTATTTATATCTGAGGAAAGCAGAGTCTTTTGGCAAAGGGGACTGTTTGGAGACACTCCCTCCATTTGAACCAAGAGGTCACACATGCTTCTTCTCCAACTTGGAGCTCAGCCCTTGGTTCTGGTTTCAATCTGGACATTTTATCTGACAGCCTGCATGTCACTGCTTACGGTGGACTTGCTCTGGTGCCAGAGTTAACTTAGAAAATATACACATAAAGAGTAAAATATGCATCAAGGGAGGAAGAAGGAATCTTTAAAGTAGTTTAATTTCCAGGATTACTTTAAAATGATCTGGAAATTTTGTTTCTAATGTCACAGTGCCTAATCTACTTTAAAGTTAAAAATCCTAAAAATGAATTCAATTAGCCAGGCCAAATACACATTCTTCTCAAGCAGAAGGTTGAGGTCATTTGGTAGTTTTACTCCCTCTTCTCCTGAATTTTCTGCTAAATGATGTGAAATAATAACAGCACCTAGCAGCCCACCTGTAATCTAGCAAAGTGACTCTAAAACCCAGCAGAAGAGCAGTCCCTAGTGTCTCATTTCAGGTTAATATTTCACAAAGATTTATTTTTAGAGAGAGGGGAAAGGAGGGAGAAAGAAAGGTAGAGAAATATCAATAGGTTGCCTCTTGCATGCCTCCAAATGGGGACCTGGCCCCACAACCCGGGTATATGCCCTGACTGGAAATTGAACCAGTGACCTTTCAATTTGTGGGACAATGTCCAACCCCCTGAGCCACACCAGTCAGGGCTCAGGTTAATTTTGGAAAGCAAAATCAGAAAAGATTCAGTCAAACTTATGCTATAATGGTCCCTGCTTGTAAGTAAGCAAGGACCCTTTGCAAGGTTAGGGCTGGGAATCCATTTCCTTCCCGGTTCTCTGTTGGCTGATGTGCGTGTAAAGTGAATCCAGGCACCAACCCCAAGCTCACTTCCCATGAATTCCATTTTCCTCTTTCTCATTTTAAAACAGATTTTCCTTCATCAGATACTATAGGAAGTTACAGAAAGCAGAGTCTGGATTGGCCATATGTAATTATGTAAAATCTGATAATAGGACAATTTACTGATGATCCAAAAGCTTACTGAATGTGAGGTTGTATTTATTACAAAAGCTTAGACAATTGAGTTAGTCTCATCCTCCCACCCCAGTTAAAAATCAGAGATTCATGGCATGAAAAAAAATGTAGAAAAGGTGCCCAAACCCAAGTTGCCTGAGTTTATGTTCTTCATGAAACCTCTTCAGTCTGAAGGCCAATGAAGGAGGATGTTGCTTGTACAACAGCAGTGTTCTACTCTTTCCAACTGGTGAGTCAGGACTTTGACCCTCTAGGGCCCCTCCTGCACTAGCTACAGAATTAGCATCTATGGATTTCCATTTGGTCCTTATCATCACAGAGATGGGTTGACCACACATTAAACAGTTGAGTTTGGGGAAAAGCACTGGGGGAGGAGGAGTGTGCACAAAAGAAAACTAGATTCATGAAACTCAACAGTGGTAATTATTGAAATGGGCTTTAACAGAGATGTAGAGAAAGCTGTATAAAGGCACTTCACAATAATTAATTGGGCCTCTCCCAGTTCTAAATTGAGAAAAATAAAAATCAATAATTTCAAGTGTGTCATACTTATTGACACTTATGAAACTTCCTGAATAAGCATTTAATGCACCTCCACTATTTTAAATGTACGTCCCTCTCTGAGTGAATATTACAAGGTCAGGTCAGCTCCCCTGGGCTTTCACTGAGCTGATGCTTTCCAATAGGACTTTGTTCAGGCGGTACATGGAACAAGAGAGTTGCTGAGCTGTCCGTGGTGCTGAAAAAGCAGCTCTTTCCCCTTAGATTCAGGAGTCACACGTTCAGAAATGACAGTGGTATCTCCTACCGCAGTGACCCACATTGTCATTTAAAAGAATATTTATTTTTAGAAAGAGAGGGTAAGAGAGGGAGAAAGAGAGGGAGAGAAACATTAAGGTGTGGTTGCCTCTTGCATGCCCTCTACTGGGGACCTGGCCCACAACCCAGGGATGTGCCCTGACTGAGCATCAAGCCAGTGATCCTTTGGTTCTCAGGCCAGCACTCAATCCACTGAGCCACACCAGCCAGGGCTCACACTATCATGTGTTTTTGTTTGTTTTTTTTTCACTTTATAAATTTTGTTCATTCATTCATTGATTCATTCATTTATTTTGATTTTAAATAATTTTCTATTTTTCAATTACAGTTGACATACACTATTATATTAATTTTAGGTGTGCAACCCAGTGATCAGACATATATATATATGTAATTCATATATATATATATTACATATATATATATGTAATACATATATAATTCATTAACTCATCATCCCCATAAATCTTGTACCCATCTGACACCATACATAGTTACTACATTATTATTGACTATATTCCATATGCTGTACTTTCCATCCTGTGAATATTCTATAACTACCAATTTGTATTTATCACTTAACCTTCCTTTTTTACCCACCTACCAAGCCCCCTGCTACCTCCCAACCATCAAAATCTTTGTATTTCTGGGTGTGTTTCTGTTCTGCTTGTTTGTTGATTTTGTTTTTGTAGATTTAATTGTTGATAGATATATATTTATTGCCATTTTATTATTCACATTATCTTTTATTCTTCTTAAATATACTTTAATATTTCATGTAGTACTGGTTTTGTGATTATGAACACCTTTAGCTTTTTGTTGTCTGGGAAGCTCTTCATATGTCCTTTGATTTTGAATGATAGCTTTGCTGGGTAGAGTATTCCTGTTTGTAGGTACTTACTTTTCATCACGGTATATTTCTTGCCACTCCCTTCTAGTCTTCAAAGTTTCTGTTGTGAAATCAGCTGACTGTCTTATGGGAACTCCCTTGTAGGTAACTAACTGCTTTTCTCTTTCTGCTTTTAAGATTCTTTGTTCTTAATCTTTGGCAATATAATTATGATGTGTCTTGGTGTGAGCCTCTTTGAGTTCATCTTGTTTGGGGTTCTTTGTGATTCCTGGACTTGTACATCAATTTCTTACAACAGGTGAGGGGAGTTTTTAGCCATTATTTTTTCACATAGAGTTTCAATTTTTTGTTCTCTCTCTCCTTCTTCTTGCACCCTTATGATGTGACTGTTGGTATGGTTGAACTTGTCCCAGGGGCTTAACTCCTAAACCATCCTCACTTTTTCGGATATTTTTCTTTTTACTGTTCTGACTAGGTGTTTTCTGCTTCTTTACCTTCCAAATATCTGATTGGAACCTCTGCTTTGTCTACTCTACTGTTGATTCCCTGTAATACACTCTTCATTTCAGTTAATGTATTCTTCATTTCTTTTTTTGTCCAATTTTTAAATTATTTTGTTGTTCAATTACAGTTGTCTGCAGTTTCTCCCCACCCCTCTACCCCACCCCTGCCAAACCCACCTACCTTGCCTGCTTCCACCCTCCCCCTTGGTTTTCTCCATATGTCCTTTATATTATTAGTTCCTGAAAAACACTCTCCCCACTATCCCTTCCCCCCTCCCCTCTGGTCTTTGTTAGATTGTTCTTAACTTCAATGTCTCTCGTTATATTTTGTTTGCTTTTTTCTTCTGTTGATTATATTCCAGTTAAAGGTGAAATCATATGGTATTTGTCCCTCACTGCCTGGCTTATTTCACTTAGCATAATGCTCTCCAGTTCCATCCATGCTGTCGCAAAGGCTAAGAGTTCCTTCTTTCTCACTGCTATGTAGAATTCCATTGTGTAAATGTATCATAGCATTTTGATCCACTCATTTTCTCATGGGCACTTAGGTTGCTTCCAGTACTTGGCAATTGTAAATTGTGCTGCTATGAACATTGGGGTGCATAGGTTCTTTTGGATTGGTGTGTCAGGGTTCTTAGGGTATAATCCCAGTGGCGGAATTGCTGGGTCAAAGGGCAGTTCCATTTTTAGTTTTCTGAGGAAATTCCATACTGTTTTCCACAGTGGCCTCACTAGTCTGCATTCCCACCAACAGTGCACTAGGGTTCCCTTTTCTCCACATCCTCTCCAACTTTTGTTTGTGGATTTGTTTATGTTGGCCACTCTGACTGGTGTGAGATGGTACCTCATTGTGGTTTTAATTTGCATCTCTCTGATGGCTAGTGATGCTGAGCATCTTTTCATATGTCTCTGGGCCCTCTGTATGACTTCCTTGGAGAAGTGTCTGTTCAAGTCCTTTGCCCATTTTTTAATTGGGTTGTTTGTCTTCCTAGAGTGGAGTCGTGTGAGTTCTTTATATATTTTGGAGATCAGGCCCTTGTCTGAGATATCATTGGCAAATATGTTTTCCCATACTGTTGGTTCTCTTTGTAATTTAGTGCTGTTTTCTTTAGCCATGCAGAAGTTTTTTATTTTGATGAGGTCCCATTTGTTTATTCTTTCCTTTATGTCCCTTGCTTTAGGGGACATCTCTGTGAGGACGTTGCTGCTTGGAATGTCTGAGATTTTCCTGCCAATGTTTTCCTCAAGGACTTTTATGGTGTTACAACTTACATTTAAGTCTTTTATCCATCTTGAGTTTATTTTTGTGTATGGCGTAAGTTGGTGATCGAGTTTCATTATTTTGCACGCAGCTGCCCAGATCTCCCAACACCATCTGTTGAAGAGGCTGTTTTTGCTCCATTTTATGCTTCTGCCTCCTTTGTCAAATATTAATTGACCGTAAAGACTTGAGTTTATTTCTGGGCTCTCTGTTCTGTTCCATTGGTCTATGTGCCTGTTTTTATGCCAGTACCAGGCTGTTTTGATTACAGTGGCCTTGGAATACAGTTTGATATCAGGTATTGTGATCCCTCCTGCTTTGTTCTTCTTTCTCAAAATTGCTGCAGCTATTCGGGGTCATTTATGGTTCCATATAAATTTCTGAAAGGTTGTTCTATATCTGTGAAATGTGTCATTGGTATTCTAATAGGGATTGCATTGAATCTATAAATCGCTTTGGGGAGTATGGCCATTTTGATGATGTTAATTCTTCCAATCCATGAGCATGGTCCATGCTTCCATTGGTTTGTGTCTTCCTTAATTTCTTTCTTCAGTATTGTGTAGTGTTCTGAGTACAGGTCTTTTACCTCCTTGGTTAGGTTTATTCCTAGGTACTTTTTCTTGTTGCTATATCAAATGGGATTTTTTTCCTGATTTCTGTTTCTGATGTTTCATTATTGCTGTACAAGAATGCCTTTGATTTGTGAGTATTGACTTTATAGCCCAATCTTTCACCAAATTCATTTATTAGGTTGAGTAGTTTTTTGGTGGAGTCTATAGGATTTTCCATGGACACTATCATGTCATCTGCAAACAGTGACAGTTTCATTTCCTCCTTTCCAATTTGGATACCTTTTATTTCTTTCTCTTGTCTGATTGCTGTGGCTAGGACTTCCACTACTATGTTGAATAGGAGTGGTGAGAGAGGGCATCCTTGTCTTGTTCTGATCTTAGTGGGAAAGCTCTAAGTTTTTGTCCATTGAGTATGATGTTGGCTGTAGGTCTCTCATATATGGCCTTTATTATGTTGAGGAATGCTCCCTCTATTCCCACTTTGCTGAGTGTTTTTATCAGAAATGGGTGTTGTATCTTATCAAATGCTTTTCCCACATCTATTCATATGATCATGTGGTTTTTGTCTTTGCCGTTGTTTATGTGATATATTATGTTTATTGATTTGCAAATATTGTATCATCCTTGCATCCCTGGGATGAATCCCAGTTGATCATGGTGTATGATCTTTTCAATGTATTGTTGGATGAGGTTTGCCAATATTTTGTTGAGGATTTTAGCATGTATGTTCATCAGCGATATTGGCCTGAAGTTTTCTATCTTTGTTATGTCTTTATCTGGTTTGGGGATTAGGATGATGTTGGCTTGGTAAAAAGAGTTTGAGAGTCTGCCATCTTCTTGAATTTTTTGAAATGCAATAATCTGTGGATTATAGAGATTAGTTCTCCCTTAAAAGCTTTGTAGAATTCTCCCATGAAACCATCTGGTCCAGGGCTTTTGTGTGTCAGGAGCTTTTTGATTACTGTTTCAATTTCATTAGGTGTTATTGGTCTGTTCAGGCTTCCTGCTTCTTCTTCATTGAGTTTTGGAAGGTTATGTTTTTCTAGAAGTTTGTCCATTTCATCTAGGTTTTCACATTTCTTGGAATATACTTCTTTGTAGTAATTTCTTAGAATCCTTTGCATTTATGTGGTATCAGTTGTAGTCTCTCCTCTTTCATTTTTGATTGTTTTTTGGGGTTCTCTCTCTGTTTTTCTTTATCAGCCTGCTTAGGGGCTTGTCGATTTTGTTTATCTTTTCAAAGAACCAGCTCCTGGATTCACTAATCCTTAAAATTGTGCTTTTAGTCTCTATGTCATTTAATTCTGCTCTGATTTTGGTTATTTCTTTCTTTGTTCTTACTCTGGGTTGTCTTTGTTGTTGTTCCTTGAGTTCTTGTAGGTGTAGGGTTAGGTTGTTTATTTGAAAGGTTTCTATTCTGTTTAGGTAGGCCTGTATCATTATGAACTTCCCTCTGAGGACTGCCTTTGCTGTGTCCCATATGTTTTGGATTTTTGTGAGTTCATTTTCATTTGTTTCCAGACATTTTTTGATTTCTTCCTAATCTCATTCTTCACCCATTCATCGTTTAATAGCAGGCTAATCAATCTCCATGTTTTTGAGTGTTTTGGGGTTTTTTCCTTGAGATTTGTTTCTGGTTTCAGTTCCTTGAGGTCAGAGAAAATGCTTGATATGATTTCAATTTTCTTGAACTTGTTGAGGCCTGTTTTTTGTACTATCATGTGGTCTATCTTTGAAAATGTTCCATGTGCATTTGAAAAGAATATGTATTTTGCTTCTTTGGGATGAAAGTCTCTATATATCAGTTAAGTCCATTTCCTCTAGGGCATTGTTCAATGCCGCAATATCTTTTTGATATTTTCTTTGGAAGATCTGTCCATGTTTCACAGTGGGGTGTTAAAATCCCCTACTATAATTTTGTTGCTGTCAATATCTTTCTTGAAGTCCTCCAAGATTTTCTTTATGTATTTGGGTGCTCCTATGTTGGGTGCATATATATTTACAATGGTTATGTCTTCTTGGTGGATTCTTCCTTGGAGTATTATGAAGTCACCTTCTGGGTCTGTCTTTTTGGCCCTTTTTCTGAAGTCTATTTTGTCTGAGTATTGCTTCCCCTGCTTTGTTTTTTCCCTGTCTGTTTGCTTGGAAAATTTGTTTCCAGCCCTTCACTTTCAGTCTATGTAGATCTTGTGTCCTAAGATGGATCTCTCATAGGCAGCATATGAGTCCATTCTTATTCCTTCTTATCCATTCAGCTATTCTATGTCTTTTGATTGGAGCATTTAAACCATTTACATTTAAGGTTATTATCGATAGGTACTTATTCATTGCCATTTTTTTGTACCTGTGTTCCTCTCTTTCTCTTTTCCTTCCTTTCCTTAAAGCAGTCCATTTAGCATCTCTTGCAGAGCTGGTTTGCTGGAGGTGTATTCTTTTAGACTTCTTTTGTCTGGGAAACTCCTTATTTGGCTTTCTATCTTGATTGAGAGCCTTGCTGGGTAAAGTAGTCTTGGTTGCAGGCCTCTGGTTCTCATTACTTGGAATATTTTTTGCCATTCTCTTCTGGCTTGGAGCGTTTCCATTAAGAATTCAGCTCCTAACCTTATCGGGGCTCCCTTGTATGTTACTACCTGTTTCTCCCTTGCTGCCTTTAACATTCTTTGTCTTGAAATTTTGCCATTTTAATTATGATGTGTCTTGAAGTGGGCCTGTTTGGGTTCCTCTTGATTGGGACTCTGTGTTTCCTAGATTTGTGTGACTTTTTCTCTCATCAGATAGGGAAATTTTCCATGTTTGATTACTTTTTCAAACATGTTTTCTATCCCTTGCCCTTCCCCTTCTCCTTCTGGCATTCCTATTATACAGATATTGTTACATTTCATGTTGTCCTGCATTTCCCTTATTGCCTCTTCATTCTTTCTGAGGCTCTTTTGCTTTTCTTGCTCATTATGGGTGTTTTTTTCTACCTTGTCCTCCAGTTGATCTGATCCTCTGCTTCATCAAGCCTACTTTTGATTCCTTCTACTGTTCCTCAGTCCAGAAATTGTATTCTTCATTTCCTCTTGGCTCTTGTTGATAGTTTCTATTTCCTTTTTCATGCTGATATAGTTTGCAGTGAGTTCACTGTAGTTTCCCCGTAGTTTTTGGCAATTCTGTGTGAACTCATTAAGCTTCCTTATAACCAATTCTTTGAACTCAGTATCTGATAGTTGACTTGCCTCTTTTTCATTTAGCATTCTTTCTGAGACTTCCTCATTTCCTTTCGTTTGGGGATTGTTTCTTTGTCTTCCCATTGTTTGTGAGACTCTTCTTGTTAGCCTCTGCTTCTTAAGTTGCTCTGTTCTGACCCCCTGGATTTATGGTGTAAACTTCTGTGGTAGAATACCTGTGAGATTCAGTTCTACAGTCTCCTTGATCTCCCAATCTTACTGATCATGGGCTGTGATTTATGTTGGCTCTGTGTATGTCTTTGGTTTTTGGTTCTTGTTGAGACTTTCTTTGGTGGGTCCTTCCCACCAGCTGGCTTTCTGAGGGTCATTCTGTCCCCCACCTCTTGTTTTCTGTTGTGCAGGTGTGGGCAGGTTGTGTTGGAGCTCGTTCTTCTGTGTGTACAAGGTTTTGAGGCTTTTCTCTTGCTCTTGTTCAGTTGTTTGGTCTGAGTAATTTCTTCACTATTTAGTTGTATTTCCAGATAGGTCTGGGGTTGAGTTAGCGTGACTTCCACTCCCTCCTTCACCTTCTCCTGTTCTTAGCTGTTGGTGTTACCTTTGCTGGTGGGTTTTCTCCTCCAGGAGGTATCCTCGTGTTCACAGCTTCTACCTACTCATTTTTATGGTAGGTTGTAGGGGGGAGGCGAAATGGTTTAAGAGAGCAGGAGTGTATTATATTTAAAGTACCAGCCCTTAGAGAAGAGATAGGAGATCCTTTGGATATGTATAGTGTTATCTATGATAATTCACCCGCCTAGCCACTTTTTAGAAAGGGTGGAAAGAAGATAAGAGTCTTGTTGTGGGGGGGAAGGATTGTGAGTTGGATCTGGAAAGCTGTGAGCTTGTGGAAGGTCAGATTATGAGGTAAACTGAGAGTAAAGGGTAGAAAATAGGTGTAATGTTTGAGAGAATAGAGTTAACCACACCAGTAATAAAGTTCAGGAAACAGTGAAGTGGGCTGAAATCTGGGAGGGATTTTGTGTGGTATTTACAAATGTATGGAACAGCTATTATTTACAGTGGAGCAACAATCATATGACAGAATCTATGTGATCTGGATAACTAGAATATGGAGTATATGTCTAGAGTAGTGTGCTAATGGAACACAAGTGAAGTGAAAGACAGTTAATTAACAATACGCTGTGAAAGAGAGAACAAATGGAAACCAGTCAAACACTGCAAATTAACCAGTCAAGTGAAGAAGACTAAACAGAAAGAGAAATACAAAAATACTAATAAAAGGAGTGATGTAAGAATAATGAAAAAAATAATACAAATGTACAATAAATTGCAATTCCTCTGGAGTAGCAAAGTGAAATTTGTTTCACTGTCTCAGCTGTTGGGATGCCCCCTCTTTGGGTCCAACTCTGGTCTTTTCACAGTTCCAGGTTTTATTGTCTCATTTGTGGGGATTAAAAAAAATATGGAAGGAAGAAGAGATATAAAGGAAGAGAAAGAAGGAGTAGAACTAGAAAGAAGGAAAGAGAGGAAGAAGGTGTTAAAAGAACAAAGAAAAAGAAAAAAATAATAATAAAGAATTGCTTTAAAAAAAAGAAAGAACAGATTCCAGCTTCCGGCCAAGATGGAGGCGTAGGTAGACACACTGTGCCTCCTCGCACAACCAAAAGAAGGACAACAACAATTTAAAAACAAAAACAACCAGAACTGACAGAAAATCAGACTGTATGGAAGTCTGACAACCAAGGAGATAAAGAAACATTCATCCAGACTGGTAAGAGGGGCGGAGATGGGCAGCCGGGCGGAGAGGACCCACTGTAATGCAGCCAGACCCAGCGAGGTTGTGGATTGTGGAACAGGGCACGCCAGGCTGCAGCTAGCAGACCCCGTGGCTCCACATTCACACATAGATAAACTGGGAGGAACGGTGGGGAGCGCAAAAGACCTCACAACCCAGGCCTCCAGCATGGGGAAATAAAGCCTCAAACCTCTGAGTGAAAACACCCATGGGGGTTGAGGCGGCAGTAGGAGAAACTCCCAGCTTCACAGGAGAGTTTGTCAGAGAGACCCACAGAGGGCTAGAGTGTGCACAAGCCCACCTACTTGGGAATCAGCACCAGAGGGGCCCAATTTGATTGTGGGTAGCAGAGGGAGTGATTGAAATCCAGCAGAGAGTGGAGCAAGCACAATTGCTCACTCTCAGCCCCTCTCCCACATACAGCATCACAGCACAGCAACCAGCGTTACCCCACCCCGGTGAACACCTAAGGCTCTGCCCCTTTACATAACAGGCATGCCAAGACAAAAAAAAATGGCCCAAATGAAAGAACAGATCAAAGCTCCAGAACTAATACAACTAAGTAATGAAGAGATAGCCAACCTAGCACATGCACAGTTCAAAACACTGGTAATCAGGAAGCTCACAGAATTGGTTGAATTTCGTCACAAATTAGATGAAAAACTGAAGGCTATGCTAACAGAAACAAAGGAAAGTGTACAGGGAACCAATAGTGATGTGAAGAAAACTGGGACTCAAATCAACAGTGTGGACCAGAAGGAAGAAAGAAATATCCAACCACAAAAGAATGAAGAAACAAAAATTCAGAAAAATGAGGAGAGGCTTAGGAACCTCCAGGACATCTTGAAATGTTCCATCATCTGAATTATAGGGGTGCCAGAAGGAGAAGAGGAAGAACAAAAAATTGAAAACTTATTTGAACAAATAATGAAGGAGAACTTCCCTAATCTGGCAAAGGAAATAGACTTCCGGGAAGTCCAGGAAGCTCAGAGAGTCCCAAAGAAGCTGGACCCAAGGAGGAACACACCAAGGCACATCATAATTACATTAGCCAAGATGAAACAGAAGGAGAGAATCTTAGAAGCAGCAAGAGAAAAGGACACAGTTACCTACAAAGGAGTTCCTTTAATACTGTCAGCTGATTTCTCAAAAGAGACCTTACAGGCAAGAAGGGGCTGGGAAGAAGTATTCCAAGTCATGAAAGGCAAGGACCTACATTCAAGATTACTGTATCCAGCAAAGCTATCATTTAGAATGGAAGGGAAGATAAAGTGCTTCTCAGATAAGGTCAAGTTCAAGGAGTTCATCATCACCAAGCCATTATTATATGAAATGTTAAAGGGATTTATCTAACAAAAAGAAGATAAAAAATATGAACAGTAAAATGACAGCAAACTCACAGTTTGCTGTGAGTTTAACAACCACACCTAAAACAAAAACAAAAGCAAACTAAGCAAACAACTAGAACAGGAAGAGAACCACAGAAATGGAGATCACATGGAGGGTTATCAACAGGGGAGTGGGAGGGGAAAAGAGGGGGGAAAGGTATAGAGAATAAGTAGCATAAATTGTAGGTAGAAAATAGACAGGGGGAGGGTTAGAATAGAATAGGAAAGGTAGAAGCCAAAGAACTTATATGTATGACCTATGGACATGAACTATAGTGGGGGAATGTGGGAGGGAGGGGATGGGCAGGAAGGAGTGGAGTGATGGGAGGGGGGAATGGAACAACTATAATAGTATAATCAATAAATATATTTAAAAAAAGAAAAAAGAAAAAAAAGAAAGAAAGAAAGAAAACAAGCCTCCTGGCTTCAAACTGGCCAAGCCAGTTTTGCTGGTCTTTTTGGTGCAGCCAACTCAGGGGCCTAGCCCAGCTCTTCTCTTTTCCAGACCAGCACTCGGGCAGCCTGTGACCCAGCTCTCCAGCAGCCCCTGGACCCACAAGTTCAGGCACTTACCCTCCTCCAGGCTATGGGTGCACTTGAGGGGCCTTCTGTGGTATGCACCTTCTCTGGTACCTGTAATCTTGGCCTCCCCCGAGGTGTGCACTCTCCCTGATGCCTCGGATGTGTGCCCAGAGGCCCTCCAAGGTGCGCACTCTTGTGCACTCTCCCTGATGCTTCAGGTTTGGGCTCAATGCCCCCCACACCCCTGAAGGATCCCCGGGCAGCTGGGGGAGAGGAGACTTGAGCTGCTGTTGCTGCAGGAGAATTCCCCGAACTGCCCCCAGTGTCTTTTTTTCTTTTTGAGAAAATCCTGCTGCTCCATACAAGGACGGGCCAGTCCTCTCACACAGCTCACCTCTCCAGCCAGACCAGACCGAGACTGTCCAGGTCAGGGCCCAACATGGCCCAATTCTCAACTCTCCCCAGCTGGCGCCCACAGTCTCAGTGGGTTTACCACTTTGTCCTATTCCCCTCCCTGTGACTTCAAGCAACCAGGTCTCTCTAGGTGCTGCTCAAGCCTTGTTTGGCAGGGGAAGGATCCATTAATTCATTAACTTGGCTCTCTCCCAGAAGTCCTGTGGCAGGCCCCGCAGGCGTGGGCCTGGGGCTACAGTTGCCCTGGTCACAGGGACCTTTTTGTCCTGAAACAATCCCCTTACCGTCTTTTTTTACAGTGTCCTCTATACTTTTTGGTCTCCTATCTTCATAAACGCTGGGGCTGTTGGCTGTTCACTTTGTTCCTCAGTAGATCGGCTAGGTGTTTCAACCATGTGCCCCACACTATCATGATTATTTGGGAAAAAAAACCCACATAGAATTTCCCAATATTTTCTAGAAAGTTCTAGTTTAATTATGTTATTTCAATAAAGTCTCTCATTTTAATCTTTGTATTTTCATATTTCTAACCATATTGAGGTACAATTTGCACTTGCTTGTACTTTTCTTGTTAATGTAAGGGTCCTATCTCTTCAAATAGACTAGAAGTTTAAGAGGTGTGGAAATAGTCATGAACTTGTTGGAATATTTGGATTCAAACTTAGGCTTCATCATTTATTAGCTGGTCAACTTGGTTGAGTCAAATTACTCTTGTTCCTCAGTTTCCTTATCTGTAAAAAGAAGTGATTACCACCCAATCATTAACTTTTGGGGAGTGTCAAAAGCAATGGTATATTTCAAAATGGTTTGACAACTGTAACATGATGTGAAATTGTAAGCATTTATCATATTGATTTTTTTATATAACATTTAGTAAGATATTCTTAACACAGCATTCACAATTAAAGTTTTTGTTGTCTCCTTCAATTCTCAGACCATGCCTACAGAAATTAAGACCCTATCTCATGCCCAGGGAATCTTAGAAGTCTATGATTACAGGAGAGATTGACTTGGAAGAAGGCAAAGAAAGTTGGAAACCATGAGTTCAGACCCACAAAATCATCAAGAACTAAGATCCGAACTCTGTATCATCTCTAGGCTTATCATCATCTTTTCAGTTCTTAGCATTCATTGAAACAATACCTCAGTCAGCAGGCTATGTATACACAGATTATCTAATTTGTCCCAAAAAAGGCTCACTTTGCAGGTAAAATAATTGATTTGGGAGTGATTAAATAACCTGCTCAAATCAACAAAGGGTGGCAGAGCCAAAATTTGAAGCCAGGTTATTCTGAATCCAAAGCTTATTCTCTTAATCATCACATCTACAGCATACCCCCTCCCCCACTCCCCCACCATATCTGAGTCAGTCTTCTGGGTATGGGTTAACTTTGAAACTGGCCAGAATTTCCTGAGTGTCTTCTCCTGGCATAGAACATTTGAGAGCACACTACCTAGCACCTTATATAGGCCATAACAAATGCAAGTTATTTGGGGAGAAGGGGTACATAGGAAAGCTACCAAAATATTTGCCTTGTGAATTCTTTTCTTAAATTTTATTGAATTTATTGGGGTGACATTAGTTAATAAAATTATGTAGGTTCCAGTTCATCTGTGTATTATATTGGATATGAATTCTAACCTAAAGTAAACCCCCCTTGATGCAACAAATCAGGAGAATAAACTGGAATTGCCAGCGCACTTACTCACAAGTGACCAATTCGGCACCCCTAAACCTGTAACAAGTGACTTCCCTGCATCACAAAGGGATTCAAATCAGATTTTGGAGAGTGTTTTGTTTTCTATTGTAAGTCAAATCTCAGCGACTTCTGCAATTGTTATTTTATTTTATTTATTTTTTGAAATTTGTTTTGTATTTTTATTTTTATTGGGTGACATTGGTTAATAAAGTGATGTAGGTTTCAGGTGTACAGTTCTATAACACATCATCTGTATGTTGTATTGTGTGTTCACCACCCCAAGTCAAGTCTCCTTCCATCACTCTTTATCCCTCCTTTACCCTTGTTTACCTCTCTCCACCCCTCTTTCCCCCTGCAACTGTTATTTTAAATTGCATTTATTGTGCAATTCCTTTTCCTTCTATTAAATCCTTTCCATTCTTAAAGATCCAGTTGATTATTTTCCCTCCTCCATGAAGTCACAAATGGCTCCAACTCACAGTATTTAATTTTTTCCTGTATTCGCATCACTTCTGCCCTACACTAATACATTTCTCAACAAACCACCTATTGTCCCTAGGATATATCTCCATTTCCCACATAGCTATTTAGTACATACTAGTGGCATAATTATTAATACATTTATACATTTCTTCAAACTTACTGGAGGCTGACTCATAGTAGGTGCTCAATAACTGCTTGAAATGAAGTTGGCACTTATTACACTTCACTGAAATTGCTTGTTGAATTTCTGCTTTCTCCTCATTCCCTCAGACTCCATTAGATCCACAAAGACTACTTTTTCTGTCACATTCACTATTGTATCTTTGCGACAAGCATGTCATAGGGGCTTATGTATATAATTGGAATAAATGAAGGAGTGAATAAATAAGCCATCTGAATTGACAGAGATTATTATACTATAATAAATTGAATGCCCACACATCCGCCCCTGCCCCAACAGCTATTGGTAAGAAATTTCAAGACCAGTTCAAGTGGATAAACTATGTTCCTATATGAATTTATTTTATTTGCCCTGAGAATTACTTTCCAAGTACCACAGGAGATTTGTATATAGAAATTCTGTTTACAGGTATATTTTAAAAAGGCAGCATGGATCATAAAAACTTACATGGGAACAAAAGAGAAAGGGTGCAGATCTGAAAAGAAATTTATATGAATCCTTTTTAAGAGCATGCAAGCTGCCTTAACTCAGTATAGTTACGTATTTACTCAAAAATATCTACTGTAGTAGATGCTGGGGTTATTAGAAAAAGGAACAAAACCAATGTGGTCCTGCTCTACATCCTAACATAATAAGAAAATAAAGGAAATCTCCCCCTTTCATTTATATAGTGAGTATTGATAAAGAACCAATTCTATGCACAACACTTGGTGTTCACTGTCCTGGCCTCCCCAAACTTCTGGTAATACTGAGTGTGGAACAGATGACACAAGCAGTTAATCTGATTTAATTAATCCTTTAATCCTCTTGGTAAATACTGGGGAAACAAGGGGAGCCTAGAGAAAGAGGGTCTAGAAATAGACTTTAATCCCTTTTTCCATCTTCTTTTTATACTCTCAAATAGAAATGCTAAGACAATTCCTTGAGAGGGACCAATCTCTACCTTGCTTAGGGAAAAAAATTAAGAGTTCCCAGGGATGTGTGTGGAGTGAGTGAGTGTGTATGACAGTCAAGGACGCCTTCTTTCATGGTGGGGAACCTGGGCCCTGCCATGGTCACAGTCCAAGAGTTACAGAGCAGCCCTATCCTAGATAGACATGCATAGCTTCATGGATTCTATAGTCCATGGTACATATTTCTTGTTTTTTTCTTTGTTCTTTGTTGTGATGGAATTTTCTATTATACTCTCAAGTTAAGTATTCCTTTTTTTTCTAAAACAAGATATTCTCTTGCAATTTTACATATAGTGTTTGGGTTGATGCTGCAGATCCACACAACATCAAGATAACCTTACCTATCAAGGACCAAATCAGTAAGTGATGTCCACAAACTAGCTTCAGGGGCTGGTGTATTGCTTTTAAAATGTTCCTTAATTATAGATAGCTTAACTGCCTTAAATGCCAAAGAATGTACTGCTTTCTTTGTAATGAGTTTTTATGGTCTTAGTCTTTAGAAGCTCCAATTCCATCTGTGATAGCAGACTACTTAGAATCCAGCTATTAATAGCTGCTGGTACCCACTTAGTCAGACCTGGGAGACCCAGAGCTGTAGAGACAGCCAGATGGAGATGACACCACAGAGTGACTACATGGACAAAAAGATGATCTATTTTTTTCTCCCATCATAAAACAGACAACACTAAAAACACAACAATCCTGTTTTATTGTAAGCCAGACACTCTGAGGATTTTTTTTTCCCTTTGGAATTCTCAGGTCTGGTTATAAATCAAATGTGATTTATCCTAATCTCTGTGGTCTAAATAACTCCTCACAAAGGCTACAAAGGCAAAAACATCCTCAAGGGTTAACAACCCTGATTTAGTAAAACAAAATCTTGACACTGACTCTTAGGACTAAGGCGATTTGGCAACTATTCAAGGAGAAAAACGAACTTTGATACTGGACAGTCTTCTGAATCAGACATATTTTCCCTAACACAGTGAAAAGGAACAATAAATAAGCTAATTAACACATTAGACATTTCTTTATAGGAAGAAAAGAGAAAACAGCCTGTTTAATGTGACTTAGTATGATCATGGCCTTAGTTCACCTTTAGTCTGAGAGTACGAATGATACCCTGCCAGACCAGAGTGACACAGCTGCCACTGATGTCATGTCACGATTCTTTTGAGCCAGAGATTTAAAAACACCAACACTTCTTTTTTATTTTTTAAATTTATAATCACCTGTCAGGTGAATAAGGGGGAAACTATTTTTTAATACGTGATTCATCACGAAACCGAAAGGCTAAATTGTATTTCAGTGGGCGGTCCTTTGTAAGTTGCCCCAAATGGGTGGGTTGTATGGTTTTTCAGCATAGAAATATAAATGGGAATGCTTGTCCGTGATGGGTAACAATATTTAAAAATGGACATGGGATCAGCATATCTTCGTGACTGGTCTGCAACATGAGTAGAATCACATTGTTCTCAGGAAGCCACGCACAGATGAAGGTGAGACAGACAGCCTCAGCTAAGTCACAGGGGCTGCTATGGAAACTGTTCTCAGAGTTCAAGGAAATTTCAGCCAAATTGGGGGATGGTGTGTTAAGTACCTATGATTTAATTCATAAAGATACCATATAAAGAGTCCCCAGAATACAACAAAACCAACCTATACGAAAGAGGCAAAGGGATCCAAGATCTCTTCAACTACCTAAAGGGCACAGGGTCTACTCAATGAACCCTTATTTATTATGTAACTATCCTTACTTTATAGGAAAGCTATCTCTTCTTTTTTTTTAATCAGGAAGTCCTAAAATTATGATAACCTATTTTATTACAGGCCAAATTTAACAGTTTAGGCCCTAGAGTCATACTGCACTGATCTCAGTCTTTGTCTGCATCTTACCAGTTGCATAAAACTGGGCACATTCTTAATGTAATAAGCCTCTATTTTCTCACTATTAAAGTAAGTACAGTACAATGGTGAGGGATGTGTAAGATATTCTATGCAAAACATATAGGCCAGTGCCTCGTATAGTAAATATGCAATAGATGTTTCTTCTTCTTCATCCTCTTTTTTTTAAAAAAATTGATTTATATTTTATTTTTATGACTTCTGCATGCCCAGTACTTCTAAAAGTTAGAAAGATCTGGGTGGAACACTGGATGGGAGACTTTGACCAACAGTTCTCTGTTTACTCATCTGTAAATGGAGCTAGTCATATCTACATTATAGGAATGTGAGAACCAAATTAGATAACTTATGTCAGATGCTAAACAAACATACTGACACAGGCTAATTTCTGTATGCAAATTAGCTATTATGATTCCATTGTCCTAATCACATCTACTCAGTAAGGTTGAGTGACACTTAAATGGAACAACTACAGTGCCTGAACCTTGACAGACATGACTAGCTCACTCTTCTTCCGGTGTGGTTAGCCAGGTTGCATGTATCGCATATGGATTATAATCAAGCAATGACATCTTTCGTATATCAGCTTTAATATTTATTGTCTCCAAGGTGATTTCACAAAACAATTGAGGTACATGTATCACTTGCTCTCTGCAAACTAGACAGAGGAGACACATTCATCCTCCTTTGCACACGTTTGTGAATATGAGAAAGCCAACTACTTAAAACATTTCCAGGTACTGCCAGCAGACACTTCACAGGCTGCTTCTGAGTCTTCATTTCTGGCATTATCATTTTTGAAATTTCCACATTAGTTTATCACTTTAAGATGCTTTCAATATCGATGTATCAAGCTCATCCTCAAACAGAACACCTTACATGTATGTATGTGCAGCATGTGGGACTCTGAGTGGGCACATTCTAGAAAGAGTTTTTTTATCTACATTTTAAGTTGCAGAGAGATTTTGTGCTACTTTTCCTCTCATGGAATGTTCACTAACTAGCTAATAATTTCATTGTCATCTTTAAGCCTTGCAGTAGTCACAGCAAGAGTAAGTGAAAGGATCTAGGTAAGCGAAGTTCTTAGGCTATCTTGAAACAAAATCTCTGTGCAGGCATCCCAAACTCCCCCAGCCCACCTGAATGCTGGCAATGGAAACATGGTATTTTCCACCTAGACTTGCCCTCTATGTGACAAGGCAGTATCTAACTTCAGGCCACTCAATGCTTATGAAATTGTGACACCTCATGTATTGTGGGAATGACAGCCTGAAACAGTTTCTCCATTCTCCCAAGCATTTTCATGCTAAGCTCAGATGAATGGGAAGTATTAGGATGGACCACAAGCTGTGTCTGTGTGTATGTGTTCCCTGTCTGTCTGCCTCTCTCTCTTCCCACCTCCTACCGCTAGCAGCATAGCTGACAACATCAAACATTTATTAATATTGATCTCCTTGCCTCCTAATAATCAATAGTCACTGTCCAGAGAATCAAATACTATTCAATGTGCAGAACTATTTATTTTCCCATTATACTGCAGGGAAATTAGAGATGACTCATTATATGAATCAGTGTATTTCTTTAAGATGAAGAAGTGACTGCCATTCCTATATACCTCCCATGGTTTTAGCTACTATAACTTTAAAAAGCCCTGGTGAAATGCTCTTACTACATCTATGGTTCCATTTATCTACTGCCTAATGATTTCCTTGGTAAAATATAATCTATGATATATTAAAACGGATACTTGTTATACATGGTAAATTACTTGTCTTCTAATAATAGAAATAGGTAACATTTATTGAGGGTGTGCAACACGCACTAGGCAAGGTCTTAGGTGCTTCACATACATAATCCACCTCATTCTCATAAGTCTATCTGGAGATAAGTCCCATTATTATTATTCACATCTCATATGGATGAGAACACTGACATTTTGTTAGGGTGGGCGATTGGACCAAGGTTATAACTAATTAGCGACAGAACTAGAACTTAGAATTAGTCTACCTGAATCAAGAGCCAAAAGTCTTGTAATTACTATTTTATATGCCTTTCTTGGTCAATTAAATTATTTCAAACCACTTTTGTTTTGGTTTAGCTATAAACATTTCACTTGGGTCGATGCACCTAACATCCTTATTATTTAGGTTTCATTCATCATCAAGGCTCAGACCTCTAATTGGTGGTATGATACTGACTTCACTGTCCATATGAAAATTCATAAACCTGTACGCTTTTCCAGAAGGATTACACTCTTTAATTTGTGATCCAAAACCAGATTTTAGATATCAGGATAAAAGGTGATCTCAAAATCTTTGTAAGAATATATTTGCCAACTTGTAGTTATACTCTAGCAGAAAAAAAATGACTAAAAAATTCAATTTAGTATATTTTTTAATATATTGTATATTTAACATTAAAATGCTCCTTCAAGGAAGAGGGCATAGGGGAGATAAATGGTAATGGAAAAAATTTAAAATGAACTATAAAAAAGATTAAAATAGCTGTACATAAATTACAAAAAATAACTTCTTTTAAGGAATATATCAAGAAACTTACTGAAAATTGCAAAATGTGGCCAACTCAAATAGAAGTTTCAGAGACTGCATTCCCAGGCTACCACTTCAGGAGCTTAAAACCCAGCCCCTATCAGCAGGTGAGCATGCCTGGCTCCACCCACATGAGGTGAGGCAGGTATAGCTCCAGGGAAGATGTTCATCTTTGGTTTGTCAACTGTCCACAGTAAAGCTGGGGTGGATGTCTACTGCTCACATCCCTCCTTCTCCTTAGGTTTCCAAGACTTTAGAGAATGACAATGTCGGACAAAACCTTAGAACTCAGCGTCCTCCAGCCCTCAAAGTTGACAGGTGGAAGAAAAGTGGCCCAGAAAGAAAAGCTGGCAGAGCCTGGGCTTGGCACAGGACCCAGCGCCAGTCCTATGAGCCTTCCCACCACCCCCGCACTCCCTCTTCAGCTTAGGCTCCATGGTCCAGATAACCAGTGAAGGATTCATTATTTGTGAGTGAGGCCAGCAGAATGTACCTTCCTCTTAATGTTGTTAACCAGAAACTGCTTTATTATAAGAAAAGCAGATGCTAATTGGGTATTGATGATATCCGGTATATTATGTTCATTATAGCCTAATGGTCTGGTCGGAGTTTCAGCTCCACCAGCTGTAAGCTGTTTGACCTTAGGTAAGTTATAAACCTTCCTAAGCCTAGATAAGAAGGTGATGATCATAATGCCAATCTCACTGAGTTGTTTGTGATGTATAAATGCATTAATTCATATTACTACTCAACAATATGTCTAACACATAATAAACACTCCACAACAATTATTTTCATTATCACCATTACTTTGTCAAATTGTGACAGAAAATTCATGTTAGGTCTACAAGTAATTCTGCCCACTACTCCCTGCCAACAAACTTACTGCAGTCAATATACCACTTGCTAAATTCTCAAATAGATGAAAAAATTCTAACTTACTCCCCACCCGCACCACACATATACCCCTGACCCAGAAAAGCATGAACTCCTATGAAACCACGTACAATGTATGCTGTGGCTGTGGCCCACCACAAGCTTCTCACGGCTCTTCTCGGGGAAATGTGTCTAGCTAACAAGGTCAGAAAGGCCCATCCATAATGATATGGCAAAGATGCCCCGGCAAGTAGCTTGCACAAGGGTATTTTGTCACCATTATAGGATCAGGACCCATGGCAAGAATTGCATTTATTTTCTGACATCCTTTGTGTAAGGTGCTGAGTCAGAATGAGAGAGAAAACTCCCATATTCCAGCTACTGGACTGGACCCTCTTACATCTAAAGCTGAGCTGACCATGCTCCACTCCTAGAGGAGGGCCATTTGCCTGCTGTCCTGAGATGAACCTTTAGAGGCTGCTGCTCTCTCATTTCTAGGCTCTTTCTTTGCAGGGAGGCAGATGCCTCCGGAGCCCTATGGCTTGGTCTAATGAGTGGCAGTCAGATCTCTGCCATCTGCAAAACAATACGTTTGCAGAGCTCTGAAAACTGTTCCTTGTAGAGGTAAGTCATTGTCAAAGGTCATGGATATAACTGCAGACACAGATGTAGTATTAGGACATATTCATTAGCCTCTATTATGGAATTGGTGAAATTGACTTTTTGACAAGGTGCAGTCATTTAACTTGCCTTCTGCCTCAAAGACATTATCAGACCATGTCCCTCTGTAGCTCACAAGGCCTCAGAATACAGCTCCTGTCCATTCACTTGGCCATCCATCCAACTATCTAACAAATATGTATCAAAGACTTGGTGCGATATGCCATGACAAATAGTGTCAATAATAATGGTAAATAGTGTTGTGGAGTTTATAATATAGAAACAAATATGGCCTGTATGACAAATATAATATGCTAGACAGTCTTATGGGGAAGGGAGGAGAAAATGATGTGGCTATCATGTGGCACAGTGAAGTACAAGGACAGTAATGTCCAGCAGAAATAAAATGTGAGCTACATATGCAAATTAAAATGTTCTAGTAGTCACATTAAAAAGCTTAGAAGGATGAAATATCACTTTCATTATTTTCTTTTAATTATTTTACATTTTATTTAATCCAATGTGTCCAAATTATCCTTTTACATGCAATCAATATTGAAACACTTTTAATGAGATATTATACATTTTTTGTACCAAGTCCTTGAAATCTAGAGTGTATTTTACACTCAGAGCAATCTCAAATGAATTAGCCACATGCCAAATACACAGCAGCTATACGGGTGGTGACCTTGTTGGATAGCACCCTTCTAGGAAGTTCAAAAGAGGGAATGATTGCTTCTAGGAGATAGGAAAACAGGATGTGAGAAGCTGATTTATGAGGGATCTGGATTTCTGAGCTGGTGTCTGGGGTATGTTTGTTCCCTAGGTCCTTGTTGCACCCTGCAGTCATCAAGAATGCCTTTCTCAGCCTTTTATGAGCCCCTGGTGAGAAGGTTCTATGTTAATGTCCCTAAAAAGTGAGCCCTGCATCCACCCATCCTGGTGTTACAGTCTTTTTCTGTTGAATAAATTATATGCAAGAAAAATAAAAATAAACACCCACCACTTGCCAGACCCCGTGTTGGTATTTTGCATGTCTAACACTTATAATGAAATTGTAAGGAGCCATTAATATCTCTGTTTTATGGAAGAGGAAACTAAGGCAGAGTAGTGAAGTGATTTCCCAAGATCCTAGCGCTAGAAAGAAGGGAGGGGCAGGGGAGGTGCAGACAGAACACGAAGGAGAACACATAGAGGGACGGATGAGGGTAGATTAGACCCAAGGGTGAGCCACAGCACAGAGTTAAGGTGGTTGTGGAAACAGGACCCAGGAGATGTAAGGAGACTGCCCTCTGCCCTATCCCCAGTGTGTGTGAGATACAATGATATATTTATGACTGAACATTGTTTAACAACAAATCGTATACTATTCATCATGTATCTTCCTATGGACCCCCATTCTGTCTCTCTTTGTATGGTTTCCTTGAAATTAGAAACAAAATCAGATTACTAGTTTCTAGAGGCAAAGGACATTTTGGGAAGTGAGAATCAGAGAAACATTCCAAAGAGGCACTTGAGATTCAGCCCAATCTTCTTCATTCCACCCTCCCCAACATTTCTGAAAAATGGGTGTCCATCCTCCCTGTGCACAGACTGTCCATCAAGACTGTCCCTTCTATTCCTTGATAGGCTGAACACCAGGAGACTATTCCAGATACTGACCTCCACTTTCCCTCTCTATAATCTGACTAGGAGCTGCCTCTGATTGTGCTGTACCCAACAATTGTCTCTTTAATGCCAGTGAGGGTGGCGGAAAGGCAAACATTACTTTTGCAGTACCTGCCCCCACAAAAGCACAGATTCAAATTGAGCCTTAAAAGTAGATATCATTTCTAAAACATTAAAAATATGCATTTGTGTCAGCAGAAAGATAAATAGAAAAACTAGAGCTTGTCCCTATAAAACCTGATATTTTCTCATTTTTGCTACAGCTTAGGGAAAGAACATATTAAATTTGCTGACGATGATAAATGGTCATGAGTAACCTGAAGAGCCAGGATTCCATTAAAAACTAGTCTGCATCAGTCTGTTCTCTGTCTCCGTGTCTACTTTTGTTTTGTTTTGTTTGTACTGGACTTAGTATGGTGATCATGTGGTAAGGTATACAAATGTTGAACCACTATGCTGTGTACCTTAAACTAATATAATGTTGTATGCCAACTGTATTTGAATTTTAAAAAGTCTGCAAGCCAGAACGATAAAGCATAATGAAATTCTGACCTGAGTTTTTCCTGTGTTTGAACAGCCACTAGTCCCACACCCTGGTGTGCAGAGGGGAGAAGGAAGAGAACAAATGCAAATAGTGTCACTCTTTTTGCAACTTTATTCACCTTTGTTTCCAAATGTTTATTTTTACCTCCTTAGGGTATCAGGAAGAGTGTATTCTAACACAATTGTTCTCAATTATTGCCAGGAAGTCAAGTTTATCTTTAGCATCATCTCTTGGCAAACGGCACAGAGGAAAGTGATGTTTGGGGCCAAATGTTGAGGACTTGAGCCTTGTGCAGCCAGAGCTGAAAGGGCAAAGAGCTAAAATGAAAAGCTAATGATGTTGGTGCTGCTTTCTCTACATGAATTTCTGTTCAGTGGAGCAACAGTAATGGAAAGGGGCTGAGTTTCAAGTATGAACAGCCAGAGGTTCAAACTCAGGCTTCATCAATTGCTCCCTGATTGAGTCCTGTTGCATACACTTAATTTGACAACTATTTAATTGAGTGACTCCTCAGTGCCAGGCACTTTGCCCTCACAAAGCTTACCCTAAGCTAGTTATCTCTCTGAATCTGTTTTTATATCTAAAAAAATATACATTATTACTTGCAGGGCTCTTAGGATAATTAAATGGGATAAAATGGAAAATTATAAACCTCAGTGCCTAGCCCATAGTCATTGCTTAACCAATAGTTTCTTTTGTCTTTGGAATAACCAAATTAATCTCTTATTTGAGTTAACTTGTGATTAATAAGTACAGCTCCAGAACATAACTAAAAATAAAACCAACAGACAGTTCCATAAAAATAGACAGCCCCCCAAGTACCCAAAGTTTTGGGGGGAGGTCCAAAACTCTGACAACCAGCTACTAAAACTCAGTCTTGGCAACTACTACTTCAAATAGTCCTACCTTGATTGCAACTTGGTTTTACACAAAACAAAAATAAATTGATTTTCTTGTCAATTACCAGCAGGTATGGTATATGTAGTATAGCAATGAGTGCTATCAATGATGCTGAAATATTAGAACTGCTCATCTAAAATTATCTAGTGATTGCCTGCAACGTGTGAGACATTGTGATGAGATTAGCAAATAAGAGAAACAAATGTGACCCCAATCTGATTGATGGAGTTTACTCCAGAGTGGAGGAGATACAATGTCTGCCCTTAGAAAAGGCCATACCAGGAAAAGAAACACGATAAATGTGAATTAAGTAATAGTGGCCCAAATGCTATTGCAGAAGCCTTGAATTCTGAACTAATGTCTCTAATACAGGAATTCAGAAGAGATGACATTGTCAAGGAGGCTTTTTGGGAAAAAAGTAGATTCGAGATGAAGTTTTTGAAGGTTAGGAAGGACTATTCAAGGTCTTTTCTTCTCCTTGTACATGAAGGTCGAATGCACCAAAACTCAAAGCAGAAGCTAGCTGTAATAATGTATTGCCTGCTTTTTCTGTATCCCTATAATCCTCTCTCTACTCCTTAATTATTCAGTGGTACAAATTCTACCTGGGATCCATGTCATCCAAAAGGCAGCATTAACTATTCCTGAGTAAAATATAATGGGTTTAGAAATCAGCGTAGCATTTTTAAAGGAGCTATTCAGTCCAACTGACTCAGAGAGAGGGGAGGAGGGAAGGATGGAGAGAAGGGAGGGAGAAAGGAAGGAAGGAAAGGGAAAAAATGAAGAAGAAAAACCCAGGTTCAATGCACTTTTTGCGTTTTATTAATTGTGAGAATCCCCCCAAGAGGTAACCACCTCCTAGCCAGAAATGGAATCGGATCAGTCTAGGAATGAAGAGGTTTGAGGCTAGAAAGCTTTTAAAATTCTAAACCTATTTGGATGGGAGAAGCTTCAGAGGTGAGCCCTCTGAGACAGGTATCATTCCTATTCCCTACCCGTATCCTTCTGAAGGCAGAACCACCACACATCCCTCTCAGCATGGAATACACTACACTCCCTCAAAGCACTGTGTAATCACACCTCAGCTACATCCTGCACATCTGTGCTTTAACTTTCTATTAGAGATGCCTGATCAGCCACTAAGGGATAAGCTTCACAGGAACATATGATCTCTCTGAACTGATATGTACCATTGTACATTTATGGCTTTCTTAGCATTTTCTCCCTGTGGAAAGGAGCCTCAGCTTTCATCAAATTTCCAAGGGGCTTCATGAAGCCTCCTGACTTCCACCCCCGCCCCACAAAAGTTTAAGAACTTGTATTTCAAATTTCCCACTCAAATGGTGAGAAATGACGTAAACTCCTACAAAGGCAGCATTACGGCCTTATTCACTGCTGTATCCCAAGGTTAGTGCTTGGCACATAAACACCCATGTTGACTGATGGTTTTCCCACTCATTTCAATTCTGGAAGGTACTACAGAAAAATGTGCAAATGTTGCCAAATACGGATCTCAAAGACTAAAATCCTAATGGTTTATTAGGGAAACAGTACAAGAGGATGATGCCCTAACAAAGGTCTGATTTAAATGTGTTTATTCAACTCTGTGAAGGGAAAATAATAGTAATATATCTAAGCCACGCAGAAAGGAGTCAGACTTCCCTGAAAAAGATTCAAGTGGCATCAAATGGCTTGTTTCTCCACAGCAATTTACATTTATTAAGCTAGATAATAGGCATAATCGTTGTCAAAATAGAGCTTCCACCCTGTACACCGTCTTAATATATTCTCGAAGTTCCTGACACACAGGCACCGAGCCATGGCAGTTAGACTCTAAGTGGGGGATCACTAATAGCACAGCAGAAAAACCAATCCCACACTGCTGGGGAGGAAAATAAGGCCGGAGAGCAGCCTTTGAAGGCAAAAGGGAAGCACAAAGAGGAAAGTGCTGAAGAGACACACTGGCTAGAAGGGGAACTAGGCTCGAACGTGACACTCTGCATTAACGATGCTAATTTATGTCTGGGTGAGTGTGTGTGAAGGCCACAGAGGAAACTTGCAGAGGTCTCTTATACCGCGGAGGAGCTCATCTTGAATATCTTCGAAGGTATGTGCTTTATCCTGGGACAGCCTCATGTGGGCATATGTTACGTCAACTGTCAGTTTCCTGGGGACAAATCACTTGTCTCCTTAAATGAATTCTGGATCGTCTCCAGTCTCTTCTGCACCCTGCAGCCAGAATGATCTTTTCAGAAAACAAATTGGGTCGCTGCTCCCCATCTTGCCCCACATTTAAGCATTTTAAACAGTCTGCCTTTACTCCTTGGATACAAAGCAATAAAGGCCTCATAGACCCTCAAGTTTCTGCAAGGTGTGGCTTCTGTCCAATGCCCACCCTGGGGGAACTCAGGCAACACAGGTAGGTCACCTTTTACTTCTCTAAACACACACACCCTCTCTACTGCTGATACTACAGGGCCCTTGTACACCCAGTTCTCTGCCTGACTCAACCTTCCAGCACCACTTACAATGGCTTCATGATTCAGCTCCATCACCCCTGCACCAGGGAAGCTTTCCAGATCAAGTCTTCCTATTACACACACCCAAACAACGACGAACTCCTCCTTTATCGTGCTTGTCACGGTTACAATTGTCCATTTGCCTGCATTACTCTTTGATGAATCTATTTCCCCAGAGGGCCTTGTTACTCCATAGTCCTGGCACCAAACCCCACACCTGGCACACACTAAGTGCCCAATAAATATCCACCGAATAAATGAAGGCAAAGTGACTGCACCATCCACCCACCCTCTTCTCAAGGTTTTCTTGAACATTCAAGTTCTTTGGATTCTGAAGAATATGTCATTTCACACCAGAAATTTGATCAGTCACCCTGTGACAATTATAAGAAATAGCACTGCTAAGCATTAGTAGTGTCCAAAGAAACAGGAGATCCCTTTTTTTCCACATGGGTACTAATTCATACAAATAGATATTATGTGGCAGTGGCCATGAAAAAAATCCTATCCAGAAGAAGCCAGCTATGGAACTGATCATCAACTAGACCTAAGCCTTAAGATCAATGTTATTGGAGTTAATATCCAAAATTTATAAAGAACTTATACAACTCAACACCAAACAAACAAACAATCCAATTTAAAAATGGGCAAAGGACCTGAACACACACTTCTCCAAAGAGGACAAATGGCCCATAGACATATGAAAAGATGTTCAACATCACTAGTCATCAGAAAAATGCAAATTAAAACCACAATAAGATTTCACCTCACATCTGTCACAATGGCTGCCATTAATAAATCAACAAGTGCTGGCAAGGATGTGGAGAAGAGGGAACCCTTGTGCATTGCTGTTGGGAATGCAGACTGGTGCAGCTACTGTGGAAACAGTACGGAGGTACCTTAAAAAATTAAAAATGGAACTGCCTAATGACCCAGAGATTCTACTTCTGGGAATATCTCCAAAGAAAACTGAAACACTAATTTGAAAGAGTATATGCACCCCTATGTTATTTTCAGCACGATTAACAATAGCCAAGATTTGGAAGCAGCCCAAGTGTCCATCAGTGGATGAGTGGGTAAAAAAGTTCTGGTATGTTTACACAATGGAATACTACTCAGCTGTTTAAAAAAAAGAAAAATAAAGGAAATCTTACCCTTTGCAATAGCATGGGTGGACCTGGAAAGCATTATGTTAAATGAAATAAGCCAGCCAGAGAAAGATATATACCATATAATTTCACTCATATGTGGAATCTAATGAATAAAATAAACAAACAAAAGAGAAATGGATTCATACATACAGCGAACAGACTGACAGCTGTCAGAAAGGAGGGGGTTGAAGGGCTGGGTGAAAAAGGTGAAGGGATTAAAAAAAACCTCATAGACACAGACAACAGTATGGTGCTTAGCAGAGGGAAAAGGGGTTGGGGAGTGAAAGAGGGTAAAGGGAGGATGGATGGTGACAGGAGGAGACTTGACTTTGGGCAATGAACACAATACAATATACAGATGATACAGAATTGTACATTTGAAACCCATTTAATTTTATTAACTAATGTCACCCCAACAAATTCAGTAAAATTTAAAAAAAAAATCAATTATCAAGTAATTTTGCTTTATTTTATAATATCCCAAAAGGCTGTATTGTTTTGTAAGCTCTAATCATTGTGCCTAGATTTCATTAATAACAAACATTTACTGAGCATATTTATTACATGCCAGGCACTGTTAGGCCTTGGGATACATGCTGCAGCGAGAGACAGAGGCGCTTACCTTCGAGGAATGGAGGAGGGAGCCAACACATATTGATAGCCATTTCAGATTAGTGAATTTCACAAGTATGTGAGGAGTGCTGGGAAGGAGCGGAGCCATGTTCCATGGGAGAGAGATCATGCCAACTGTTTCAGCAGAGCTTGGACCTGAATGCCTCACCAGAATCCCCTGCAGCACCACTGCTCAGAACTCTCACACAGATCGCAGCATTTGCACTTGATGAAGGATTAAAGGATTGTATGTTCTAATGTCACGCCCTCCCATAAGGATTTAAATGTATTTACTTCCTCAAATTAAATAAAAGACTAGGCAAAACACAGGTATATCTTTCCTAAGGAGTCACGATAATCCCTCAAAATTGCTACTGCCAGTTTTGATGTATCCCAAAGGATCAAAGTATCTTGTCCTCTACGATGCATGTTTCAACAGAGTATCTGTTTCATGCCAAGAGGTTTTTCCCTTGGTTTTCGTGATAAGGAATGCAAGGAGTAATTAGAGCAAGAGAAGACCTTAGAGACATCTATGGCGAGAGCATAACATTTTGCAAAGATTGAGTCAAGACTCACTTGATCACCCTTATAAAACTTAAGGCCTAGGAGAGTGTTTGGAGCACGACTGGCCCTCAATAATTGGGCTAAATATTTGCTGAATGAATGGGGATACTCTGAGAATATGAACCAGCTGAAGCATAAGACCAGAGTGGAGTGGAAAGAAAAAACACTGAAGTGGCTTGCTTATCATGAGGAAAAGCCACAGAGAAAGGACACACAGGACGATATCCTCTGGGACCCTTTTTGATGAAGATCACAGACTCACAAGGGTCAAAAAGCTGGGAGAATCTCAGAGCTGACAATGGAAGCCCCCGCACCCAAGGTGCCCCAGCTCAGGGCGAATGCTCCAGCTCACTGTGAACAGACTGATAAATTCTGTTTACATTTCTGAGCAAATAAACTAATTGTATCTTTGTTTTTAACCTAAGAAATCATAGCTTGATTACAGGTCATTAGTGGCCATTAATACGTGAAACTGTTTGCATTTCACTAGTATATCTGAATTACAGTCTTGCCTTTCATATTAGCTCAATCAAGCCTCCAAAGGGACGCCTCTCCCCCGCCCCCAATCAGGTCTCAAGTGGGACTTAAACAAACTAACAATCAGGCTCCAGAACTGAACTATGATGCAGAAGAATTCATTACTTTGGTTCACTGCATATCTCCCTATTGTCAACTCCATTCCCCTTAAAGTGGAGGCATGCTCTTTGTGCCCAAAGCATGTCCAACCACCCTTCTCCCAACAGTCTCAACCACTCCTAATGGTGCCAACACACTGGCCAGCAACACAGACCTGCTTGTGTGATGCCAGCAAAGACAGTCCCCAATTCACCATACACTGGCTGATTAGAGTGGCAATATATGCAAGGAGCCTGCTGGGGAATGCCAGCAATAGCGAGGTGACAGGAACAAGAGTCTATTTGGTACAAAAAAAGAGTGGAGGCAGGATAGAAATGACAGATGTGTACAGGTCCAAGTGGGTAGTCTAGAATTTTAAGTCCATCTGAGGCTTTGGATTATCCCTATTAGAAGCCAAGATTCTTAAAAAGAAATGGGATAATTGCCAAGCCTCCCTTTTGTTTTGTGCTGAGCAGTTACAGAGGGACAAGGAGTGATTAACAGAGATTAACAGACTTAGAAATGCTGGAGGACTTTCTAACATATCAGTTGCCACTTGCAAGCAAATCCACGGTCCACCTCATCTCATGTTCTGTTGCTTCAAAAAAAAAAAATGTCCCCAGGGAGTGCCACTTTTGACTACTCACATGCTGAGGCCACAGTGTTAGAGGAGTTGCTAACCAGGCAAGTAACAGCAGCCCATAGATGGCCGAAACCAGTTTCACTTTTATCCCAGGCTAGTTACCAAGCACACAACTCATGCCTCAGCTCAACATGCACAATGACAGTTGAGAGTTCCATGCAGGTTAAAAGGCTCTTTCAAATGAGTTATCCTGCTCTTTTTTCATATCAGCCCTATGAAAAAGATTATTAACTGCATAGTAATAGTGGCAAATGCAGGCTCTAGACAGGTGTCCAACCTTTTGTCATCTCTGGGCCACGCTGGAAGAAGAGTTGTCCTGGGCCACACATTAAATACATTGTGACATGTAATCACAAAAAAAATCTCAAAATGTTTTAAGTAAATTTATGACTTTGTGTTGGGCCACAGGTTGGACAACCCCTGCTAGAGTGAACTCCTGTTTTCAAATCCTAGTTTTTCCACTTACTAGCAGGCTGGCCTGGAACAAGCTGCTTAACCTTTCTAAACTTTACTTTTTTTCATCTGTGAAACAGAAATAACGATGGTACTTGCCTCATAGGTTATTGTAAGACTCTAATAAAATTCACTCATGAAAAATGCTTAGTATACTTCAACACAGCACATAATAAGTATTCATTAAATATTAGCAGCTATTGTTTATGCCTTTCTCCTCCACCACCACCATCTACCATGGCCACCACCTCTGCCCCGACTATTATCCCTATCCATCACCCCCCACAGGAAAATAAGAAAACTAAATCTCCGAGGTAGACTTTTTCCTGAAGTCACATAACTACTAAAGAACCCAGATAGGACGAAGTCATTATCTTCTGACTATACCCTGCCCCCTGCCTGGTGCACTTTTCACTCCTCTTTCTCCCCATCCAAGTCTCAGCTTAGCAGTGTCCTTCACGAGTCCCCCTCTGAGCCGTCTTCCATTGTCTCACAGTCCCTTGTACTTTCCCCCTCACGGAACTTCTTCCACTGCAGTATAATTGCCTGTTCTGTGTCCCTCCCAATAGGCCATGAGTTTCTTTAAAGAGAACAGGTCTGTGTTCGACCTCTGCACCCCCAGTGCCGGGCACAGCAGCAGGGACATAGTAAGTGCTGCAATAACACTTAAATAAAACGATGGATGACAGACTCCTTTCATATCAAATCTGCGGCCACGCAGTAAAATGTTATTTCTCATTGGAGCACTTTGGGAAATCAGAGACGGTCAGTCATATGTGGCTTCATACTTTATAGTGCTATTAAGTAATCTTAACCTCATGTTGGAAACTCAGGGCAATGTTAACCAAATTCTACTGAATTCCATTCCTGAAGAAAGTAAGGTGTGGAAATAATGCCTTGAAGTGACACATTATGTTAAGACACACACACTCATTCATTCTAGACCTCACACTTATTCACGAAGCTATGCACAATGCTTACATAGTTACCAACCCCTTAGCATTTTGAACAGGGCACCTTCTTTGTACTTTGAAAGGATGTTTCAGAAACATTTGCCCTTGATGAGGCACGGTGAAAAGCAGGTATTCATCCTTGGCATTCTTTCTCACAACAAGCTCTTTCTCACTTGCAGCTCTGTGCTTTCGGAAATGTTGAGTCAGACATGAGAGACCAGAAAAACATGACCAAATAAATACTTCAGTTCTGCCCCTCTTCCTCCCTCTTGGAGGAAGTAAAGAGGGCATAAAAGTTGGGAACTCCAGAGGAATCCGCCCAAGGTCTCCAGTCCCCTCCCATTAAAGTAGTATTACTGAAGGCAAACCAAATCAAACTCAGACTGCCAATGAATACATTAGAATGCATTAAAAATGTTACTTGGTTAAAATTAATGAAATAAAGGTATGTTGGAACTACAACAGATATAAACCTTTTTAAAAAATAGGTCAGACAGAAGAATGTAAAATTTTCCGTAGCAAGCAAAGAACTGAACTCTATTGCATATCACGAATACTGCAAAGTATTATTAAAAAACAAATGCTGCTCTCCTAGCTTATATTTTAAAAAATATTAAATATAATCTGTATGGAATCTATAGACATATAAAGCTAAGGCTGCATAGTTCCCTTGGGACACCAGCACCTGACACATCCATAGCCATAGGCTGATAGTGAATATACATAAACATAGATACATTTACGTAATCTGCACGTCTGATCTTTGTTTGCTTCTACCTTTAAGTCTTTGACAACCTTTTTAATTTCATTTCCCTATGATAAACATTTTTTTAAATGTTTCTTTCTACATTCTTTTCCTTAAAAGTAGCTCCTCTTTTCTTATTGCCTTCCTGTTTGATCTGTCTCTGTGTTCTTATCTACCTCTGTTACAAACTCCACCTCAAGTAACAATCTCTGAGGATTCTTTTTCTTCAATAAAACTGTCATTCTTGTGTACTAAACTGTATTTTCCAGGGCTCCCAAATGCAGCCAAAAGTAAAGGCTATAAAGCGAAGTGGCTTACCACACAGGTTCAAGAAATGAATTGTAAAACACTCACAGAATTTTTCATGGTGCCTCTTCCAAATCAGGTGGGACTACTTAAGGGTTATATTGAAAAGGCTTCCAAATGTTTCACACAGGTCAGAGGTTACTGTTTTTCCTACAGGAGATTTCTGGACCTGCTTGCTAATTCAAAACTGCCCATGTAGTAAGACCCTTCACTCTTCATCATACACAAAGGAAGAAGTCCATATGGTCTCTTGCTTCACCTCCTGACCCCCAGCCCTTTTTCTTGGTGAAAGGAGTTAATATATCTATCTGGTCCACTAACCTATTCAAAACCTCTTTCTAGTATCTACAAAGTGGGGTCTGCCCTCATCTAGCCTAGTCTCTCTCGGCTGGTCTCTTTACAACCAGTCATAATTTGTCACAGCTGTGGACCAACATGCTTCACCAAAACATGGTTTTAGGTCTTAAAACAGCATGTGAACCAATGTTTCCTCTCTACACTTTCTATTTAAAAGGTGAATTGCAACTGTTGAGCATTTGGAACTAGCTTACACTTCCACATTGCTATTTCATTAAGAACAGTAGGTATAAGTAACAATAATAATACCTTTGTTTCCATAGGTGCTTTCATCTGGATAATTCATGCTTCATAATTTCTGTGCTGGGCTCTCCTGTAGCTCCTGTGACAAACACGGGGTTCAGATCCAGACTCCAGGTGGCAATGCTGGTTCAACTTTTGGTAAGATACAGGTGCACTGCACACTTCCCAGGCCCCCCTGCAGTCTCTCTGTGGGAGGTGGTTCCTGGCCCATCAACATCTAAGCCAATGGGGTGATGCAATCAACACTGCAAAACTTCTCTGTGCTCCTGTCTCCTCCACTGGAAGAGGGCTGTCTTCTGGTTTGGGGGAGCAGCCGTTCTTAAAGTGCTGTTGGGCCAGGAGCCTGGGCAGCAACTGGGACACTGACAGAAACCCAACTTGTGGGCCCCACCCCAGGCCTCTTCAGTGAGCAACTCTGGAGGGAGCCCAGCAAGTTCCATTTAACATACACATCAGGTGATTCTGATACATGTTACAGGTGGAAACAACTGCGATCAGGTCACTAGGGAGTAGTCAGGAGGCTGGAGTGGTTAGGAGAGCGATCTTCACATATTATCGTTAAAGAGGGGCTGGGTGCATAGGGTATGAAGTTTTTGAGGTAAAGCTTCATGGTGTAGGGCTAGGAGGAACAAAGCAAAAAACAGGGAGACAGCTCTGGTACATAGACGGACTCTGAGCCAATGTGAACATTTCAGAAATAGGAGGTCATTTCACAGGTGAGATGGGGCTCCCTTCCTCTTGGAGAATTCACAGGTATAAGATTATAAACTAGGAGAATCTGTGAATAAGGCAATACAAAAAGTAGTACCAAAAATAAAGATGCAAGGTTTAAAAAAAAAACACGAAACTGAGCCTGAATAGGTTTTAACATACCACCAAATATAAAGAGGGTTATAATTAATCTGTTATCATTAATTTTTTAGTAGCTCAAAGCTATCACCCTTTAAAATGGTCCTACTCCTGGTGCAAAGAGGGGATAACTGGTTTTAGGTCCCTGATGCTTTATTTCACATTCAGAAAAGGGCAGCAGTTAGCTTGGGTTCTCTCAAGATTTCATTTACTATTATCTGAGATTATATTCATTACTTGAAAGTGATCAATCACCATTAGCCAGAACTGATCATGGGTCAAAGATTAAGGTTGGGGTGTTAACTTATTTCTGCTTTGTTCTGTAATCAAAACCAAGTGTCTCTTGAAAGTAATGATTATGTTTTATGACAGGTAGAGAGCTATACTAATATTCATGCACATAGAGCCTAAAATTATTGAGTGGTTACTGCACACTATGTACCTGGGAGTGTTCTGACTGAGCACATTACATACTCATACTGAGTGCAAGCATTGCTACTGCAGGGTTGGTTCCTGACCACTGCAGCAAAGTGATAACTGCACTAACACAAGTTGTAATCTTTTTTGCTGGTGGAGGGCCTTGCATTCAATTTGTAAAATAATGCAACAGTTGTGAAGCTCAATAAAGCAAAGTACAATAAAACAAGCATACCTGTACTCACAACCAGCTTAGGATGTTAAGCATTGTTATCTTTTTTTTTTTTACTATTTTTTATTGTTATTCAACTACAGTTGTCTGCATTTTCAAAAGCATTGTTATCTTCATCTATAGAGGAGGCACCTGGGCTTAAAGAGGTCAATAACTTGCCCAAGGTCACAGACCTAGCAAACGATGGAGACAGGATACAAACCCAGCTGCCTCCAGAGTCATCGTCCTTAACCACCGAAGTGCAGGCATACCTGCTCCACTGCATTTTGCTTTCATTGCCCTTCACAGATGTTACATTTTTAATGAACTGAAGGCAAGACCCTCCACCAACAAAAGATTGACTCTATTTAATGCAGGTGGTCGGGAAGCAAACTTACAATATCCCTGAGGTATGCCTGTATATATATTTTAATATAATCCTGAACTCTAGGAGTTTGGAGGGCAGAAAGAATGTATATTTCTGTTCAAATAATACTTATGACCCCCTAAAGCTTCTAGAAATACTCAAAACAACCACTTAATGAATGTTCAACATGTCAGGCACTGAACCAAACACTGCACAATATTCTCACTGGCTCCTCACAAGACTATGGAAGGTGGTTATTATTATTGTCCCAATTTTAATATGGGCAATTACAGTTAGAGGATTTAAATAATAAGCCCTTCCTCTCAGTAAAGCAGTCAACTACTCATGTAAGAAGAAATGAAGCAGAAGATATACACAGTGTGTAAAAACCACTCAGTAAATGTAACCTCCCTGCCTTCATATTATGTTTCCAGAGATAATGGAGCTGATGGAGATGATCAATCCATTGTCTTTCTTCCCTATTGTCCTACTTGTTCCATATGACAGATACTTGTGAATTAGATATCTGGGTGTAGTATTTAGTCATGAAATGGAGCTAAGTTCACTGGGCTTTCCCACACCTTTAAAATCAACCCTAGTTCTTTGAGGCTTGCTGCACTGGCCAGGAATGTGGCCCCAAAGCCCTTCCACTTGACAATAGCAACAATGAATGGACCTTAGGAATGAGACACATCTCACACCCAGGCCTAACAATCATGGGGCTATGGCACTTGCTCTCCCCAAAGAACCTTGTGCAAAGGATGTAGGTGGCTAACACCTTGCAGAGAGTCAACAAGAATGAACATTTTTTTCTAAGACCACAAGTTTTGGCCCAGTTGGGAGTCCAGTGAAAGTTGGTTTATTCAGCTTAACACCAAAAACAAACAATGCAAAGAGGATGTACAGATGACCAATAGACATTTGAAAAGACACTCAACATCACTGATCATCAGAGAAATGCAAATTAAAACCACAGTGAGATACAACTTCACACCTGTCAGAATGACTATCATCAATCAACAAACAAGTATTGGTGAGGATGTGGAGCAAAGGAAAGCCTCGTGCTCTGTCGGTGGGAATGGGAGTTGGTGTAGCCACTGTGGAAAACAGTATGGACATTCCTCAAAAAATTAGAAATGAATCTGCCTTATGACCCAGCAAGGTCACTTCTGGGTATATATCCACACAGAAACCCAAAACACTAATTCAAAAGAATATACTCACCCCTATGTTCATAGCTACATTATTTACAATAGCCAAGATATAGAACCAACCCAGTGTCCATCAGTAGATGAGTGGACACAAAACTGTGCTGCATATACACAATGGGATACTATTCAGCCATAAAAAAGAAGAAAATCTTACCATTTGCAACAGCATGGATGGACTTAGAGGATACTGTTAAGTGAAATAAGTTGATCAGAAAAAGACAAATGCCATGATTTCACCAAGATATGTAATCTAAACAGCAAAATAAATAAACAAAGAAAATAGAAACACAGAGAGAAGAGGTTGACAGAGGGGAGGGAGTGAAAAAAGTGAAAGTATTAAGAAGTACACACTTATAGTCACAAAATAGTCACAGAGATGTAAAGTACAGCACAGGGAATAGTTAATGATATTGTCATAACTCTGTATGGTACCAGGTGGGTACTGCAAATATCAAGAGGACCACTCTATAAAGCATATGATTATCTAACTACTGTGTTGTACACCTAAAACTAATACAAAATAATACTGAATGTAAACTGCAACTGAAAAATATTTTTTAAAAAAATAATTGGTTTATTCAGTATTCTTGTATCACGGGAAGAACTCTATTCTAGGAATCACAACCTCTGGACCTCAGTCTGGTCTCTACCACAAACCAGCCACGTGATCATGGGCACGTTGATCAACTCCCCTGGATCTCAGTTTCCTTCTTTAGGAAGTGAAAAGAAATAAAACTTACTCTCCAAATTTATTATGCATAGTAGATAAGAGCTGTGAAAATACTTTGCAAAAATATAAAACCCCTTCACAAGTATAAGACAGCATGACTATTTTATGTAACTTCTGTCTTGCTTAAAATTTGGCTGCTAACATTTCGACCTGGTCGGCCAAGTTAGTTTACTGACAGACTAATTTAAAAGGCAAGAGGACAGGGGACTATTTAAAACTGATAATTACCAAAGACATCCGTGGAACTCTTCACTCAGTTGGTTTGACAGTTAAAAGGGATTTATTCCAATGACCTTACTTCTGTATAAGCCTGGCAACCCCCCAGATCAGTAAATGTTGGTATGAAATAGTCTGAGAAACCATTCTGTGTAAGCAAAAAGGAATATCACCAAACTGCTATGTTATGAAGCAGCACAGAGACATTCTCAGTACTCAACAAAGGGGTCAATGTATTTTGCTTAATGATATCTTTGGGTTCCTGTTCAGATTTCATGGTTTCATGTTTTTCTCCCTTGCATGTCCACATTAGAGAGCAGAATTTGGGAGATCAGTTGAGACAGCAGTGAAAGGGGATAGTATGAAGGACATTTTTATGCAGGGAGGAGAAAAAAAATTTCCATCTGAAGTTAAACTTGGTGAGATCAATACAAGAGAGGATTTATTACTGTTGAGTGTTTTTACATCTCATTGAAAGGGTAAGACCAAGAGATTCAAGAGAAAATATGTGAAAATCAAAAAACAATTTATTTGGTGCCTTCATATACATCTTGGGCTATGGTTTCCCCTCAAATTATCTGACAGATTAAAAGGGCTTTGCAATGTGACACCACCGTCCCACATTTCCTGTTACAGTTCTTTTCTTGAAATGTTTCGTAGGTCAACACAAACAGGTAAGACTAAAGATTGTAAGTACAAGTTTTCCTTGAGCCTATATTTGGAAAGTCATATTCATCCTTTCAAGTCACTGGTTTGGGGGCTATCAAGCTGATTGCTTGATTAATCACTGAGACTTTGACTTTGGATCATCTTACCAAGTTTACCCAAAGTAGAAAAACAGAAGTTAGGATGGTTGCTCAGACCATGATCAATGACTGACAAGCAAACCAAAGCTTCTCAAACATAAAACATGCCATACTTTCCAAAGTCAGGAACATCTCATGAGTGGACAGTGGTATCTCCTTGCCTACGTTACTCTGATAAACATACCTATGCTCTGTCACTAACAGTCACAATGTGATGTACCATACTTGATTAGCTGCCCCCACGTGCAGACCTCTCCAGTTGGTTAGGATGTCGCTAATCTACTGAAGAAACATCTTCAGACTGGCTTTGGCAAAACATGCCAGGAATTCCTTCAGGGTAATTAGAAACACCTTCTGTGTCAATAAACACAGACCGTGAGATTCTTCCTGTGCAGCGGAACTGGCTCTGACCCATGGGCTCTGGGACACCTTTTCTTAGATGGCTTTTCCATCATTGCCATTTTTACTGACTCATCCAGACGCTTCCCCAGCCCCGTTATGAAATGATTGGCTGAGGTCAGAGATATCATCTTACCTTTATTGTTTCAGCCAAGACACAGGGGGGTTCTGAACCTAAGGGCCAAGCTCACTAACGAAGCCCTTTCACCCAGACCTACAGGTAAGAGCTTGAAAGGGACTCTTGTTACAGAATTTGGCAGTTAGTAGTGTCCACTTATCATTACTCTTACAGGTTCAAACAGATTTTCACTTGAAAAATTAACGTGACTTCAAAGTAAAAGGAAGGACTCAGGTGAACATTTACTACATTGATATCCAGTGACTAGTTCTCTGCACACAGTACATGCTCATGCATTATTTTTCACCATAACGACAGCTTAATTGTCTTTATTATGCAATTATATACTTATTTTTAAAACTGCCATACATTATTGAAAATATACAGGTAAATAGTAAAAATTACTGAAAACTCTACCAATCTGAGATAACCATCATCAATATTTTGGAAGCCATTCTTTATAAGGAATTCTTTATGTATATACATAGACATTTGTACAAGAGGAATTCATTCCTTTTTTTATCATGGATGTGACAATCTTTAAGTTTTTTAGTAGTCTTATTTTTGCTTGCTTTGCCCCTCCCCCACAACCAATGCTAATAAGCTTTTATATGTTTTTTCATACTGATATCATCATATACCAACTCATACACATAAATGAGGTTTCAGTTATCAATCAATACTTGCTGGATGCTTAAAGAGTACAATAAAAGAACAAACCCATAAACGAATGAATTACAGGATAAATAATAGGCTCTGCTTTTAATTAGCTGCCAGTTTCCAAGTGATTGCAAAAACGACAGCACATCACTGGACATCTTCCCTCTACCTTTAAACTGTAGTGGGAGTAGGAGAACCTGGCTTCAACCTGTTTAGAGGGATCCACAGGTTTAAATTCCTAAGTAAAGAATATGTAACTGGCTGTTCTCCCAACTACAGAGGCATTACTAATCTACTATCAAACTCAAATCAAGTTCAAAACCATTCACTAAGCTCCCATGTGCCCAGCACTGCACTGTCCTCTGTAGGAGAAGCAAAAACGTGATGGCTGCCAATCTAAGAGCTTCTTTCTTGTTGGGAAAACAATATCCAGGTCTGCTCCTTTCTGGATGGCTGTCTCCACTTGGCCCTCAGATTTCACATTTGAGAAATGGGGATGACACCTACAGCTCACAGGATTGTTGCCAGGAGGTAAGAACTTGAGGAGTTCAGGAAAACCTTCATGGGAAAATGTGGATTTGTGGCAGGCCTTGTAGGTCCCAGAGAAGAGAGGGCAGTATGTGTGGGGCAGGGAAGCAGGAATGGCCTGGGGTGGGGAGGACCCAGCCCAAGCCAGCCCAGTTCCTTTGAAGATCAGTTAGGAGAGACCCAGGAGATGAGGAGACAGGCAGAAAACATTAAGGTTTGTAAACAGGAGAAAATTGTGAACAGACTGATCTTAAAGGGTCGAGCAAGAGTAGGAAAATATTTTAATGCCGTTTCAGCATGTGCCAATGTCTAGATCAAGGCCATCCATATGAGTGACTCAAAGGCAACCTGCTTGTCAAGTAACTGGAAGAAGAAAAAAAAACCTGGCCTGCACAACGGGCTCTGATCCAAGTTTCTAAGACTTGTAGGAAAAATTCTGATCAGAAAATTTCCATCTCAAATTGTGCTGAGAAAGCTTAGGGACTGAGTAAGCACGTTTGCAGACACAGCATGATACTGAGCTTGGCTTCTGCCTTTCCAGCATGGTGCACAGAGTTCTTCAGGTCCTGGGGAGACCTTAGCGAGTGTTTGATCTCTGCCCCTACAAGGGGTCTTAGGAAGTGGCCAAGGGTTCTGACTTCCAAAGCATACCACTGGGTTGGCCAAAAACTCTGTTTAGTTTTTTTCCATAAAATAAAATACACATTTTTCATTTTCACCAATAACTTTGTTGATTTGGATATTTTGAGTATGTTGGCTATCTCCTATTATTGACTTCTAGTGGGTAGAGGCCAGGAGTGCTGCTAAACATCTTCTAATGAATAAGCCCCACAGCAAAGAATTATTTGGCCAAAATGTCAATAGTACCAAGAAACTTCCCAAACCACTTTTGACACATTTAGTCAGTCACAGCACCTTCTCCACACACTGCACAAATCTTTTTTTGTGTTTCAGTTGCATTTTTATCTTTCTTGAAATAATAAAGCATAATGCACTGAAAATGTGTATTTTCTTCCATCTTCAACATTAAAATGGCTGCACAAAAATTCACCAATTTTGATAATTTTTTTAAAAATTCACACTGATGTAACAGCTGTCACAATACAATCTAACTAAATTGTTTTGAATGAAGTACAAGACAACTAAGCACTACTAGAGCCATTGTATGAAAAAAAGTAAATGAACTTTTTGGCCAACCCAATGCACATTAGTAGTAGGATCACCTAGGCTAATCCTACAGAACAGAAATGGAATGAGACATCTGTCATGGCAAGAGATGTCAGCTGGAAGCACCGAACTGTCCCCATCTCTTCCGTTAGCTCCGGGTTCCAGGAGAGCTCTTCTCCCCTCTGTCACGTCTTCCTTTTGAAAACTAGGACCACCACCAACTTCCTAGGAGCATGTCCCTGAGGGTCTGCACCACCCTGATTAATGCTTCACCCTGTACCTCTAGCCCTGCCCTCCAGCCAGAGGGACAGGCAAGGAGAGGTAGATTGCAATGTTATAATTCCAAATCATGACTTTAAACTTGATGTTTCTAGAAGCTGCTTTGGCACTTTTAGTCCTCAGAGGAGCAACTGGATCTCCTGCAAACCATCACAAATCTTTATTTATTCAACTGTCTGTCCATCCATCCATCCATCCATCCACCCACCCACCCATGCATCCTTTTACATTTTATCTACTGAATGTGTAGGTCCTAATCTGTGTATCATTTTTAGTACTTCATACATTTTTAACATGAAAAATGTCTTAGAAAACTTAGTATTCTCATTTCAATGCCTCAAGACACTTCAGAGGGAGAAAAATGCCTGCAGATACTCAAGCACAATGAGCTAAGACTACAGACAGACTCCCAACTGCAATCCCCAAAGACTGCTGAAATGCAGACAGCCATTATAGTTTGAAGAGGGACTAAAAATTATGCACTAAAAATACAATCCCAGCAGTGGTTTGTAAGATTTGCACTTTTCATTTTCATTAAATAATGCTCCCAATATTTAGGAAAAACTAGACATGGCTGGAACTGTAAAGCCAATGACAGTCTGGTTTTCTCAGATTTGCTGGGTTGAAATTGCATTCGACCGTACATAGGATTAACAAAAGTTAACATGGGTTTTAGAAATGTCAAATTTGAACCCTCTCTCCCACCATAATTGTCATTCTGGGTCCATCATTCTTTGAAACTACCTACTCACCAGTTTGAGAAAAATTGACATTTCTGGGTCACTAGGTTCCATATACTTATCTACAAATGATGCCCTGGAACCATGAATGTCATTTTTTTAAAATATAGGTGGGCACTAAATCCCAGAGAATAAACTACTCACCCATTTGTTTAATGGCAGAGGCTGACAGCTGAGCTTGCCTCCCTCTCAGAACAGATAAAAGTACCTGGGGCTTTGGGGCAAAACAAGGGCAATGGGATCAAAGTCAAGTTCCATGGTTAGATCTTTGTGGACTTTTTTTTCCTAATCTTCACCCCACATAAGTTTCCTGGTCTCAACTTCAACAATTTGAAAACCAGTGCCAGTGTAAGGTAGAGGCAAAATATAGACCAAACACAGGTGGCAAAGAGCAGGGCAACTGTAAAGGCGATCCTGGGTACAACATTTTTTAGAAGACAAGTGATTAATATTATCTAGAAAATTAATTGTTTGTACTTTTTATCCTAGCAATCTTGATGTTAGAAACTTGTTCTAAGAAAATAACCAGAAAGATGATTTAGATTAATCAATTATTTATCACACAATTACTATAGCAAAATATTGAAAATAATCCAAACTTCCTGCATTAGGTGACTGCTAAAACTAGGTGATTGGTTTAACTATAGGATATTACAGAAAAATTCTCTCAGCATTGTGCTTGAGTCAAAAACAAAACAATAATGGATAGGATATCATTTTACATAATTCCAGTACCCATCTATTACTGTCCCTCTCTTTTTATTTCTCGCCTCCCCCCAGCTTCCCCCACCCTACACACCCTGGAAGAAAATACATAAAGAAGTGTTTATAATGATCATGTCTGGGGCTAGAGGTAAATGTGATTTTCTTTTTTGCACTTTTCTTTATACTCCAAGTTTTCACTAGTGAGCACACATCTTATTTTCTCATAACCTCTTTGCTTTTCCTATGTAGTATTTAACAAGATATATAGTCATATTCTTGTGTTTGTGTTCATTTAACATGTATCTTCCCAATAGAATACAAGCTCTATGAGAACAGGGTATATCTGTATGTTTCTTTTTCATGGTATGCCTGTATATTTTAGCATGATGCCTAGTATATAATAAATATTTTCTAAATGACTACTGAATGAACAATTGCAGGACACTACTTGGAAGAGCTATGGTTACATGCAGGGATTCCAATGGGCTATTAAAGAGTTTGTCACATCTGTCATCTGCAGCTCATTCACTCAAAGACTGTAGCATTTTCCTTGCCTCCTTTTGCCTCCAATCACCACCCAAGACTCCGCTCTACCTTAGGAAGCCCCCGCCATGCCTCTCCACCTGCCGGAGTCCCACAAGCCCGTCTCTCCCCGCTAAGTCATTCCTGTTCAGTTCAGCTTCCCTCCAGCACTGACTGCAGCCACTCACTTGGAAGAAAAACATTTTTAAAACCTCTTTTGGGTTTCAAACCAACGTCCATGGGCCACCATCGGATTTCACAAAAAGAGTTTTGCTAGAACACAGCCGAACCTACATGCTGCAATGGCAGAGTGGAGTAGTTGGGACAGACTGTGTGATCAGCCAAACCTAAAATATTTACTATTTTGCTCTTTACAGGAAGTTTCCTTACCCCTGTTCTAGCACATTTACATACCTGTACAAAGTGAAGATGCTACTAAATTTTTATACTGTTACAAAGTTATTCATAGGGCAATATGAGATCCAAAATATATGACCAAGGACTTTGTAAAAAAACTATTGTAATACACCTAAGTGTGTTCCTAAGAACACACATTTTTGTGTCAGACATACCGGCATGCATTCAAGTCCTGAGTCTGCTGATGACATAAATTCTCTAAGCCTCAGTTTCAGCATCAGTAAAATAGAAATCTATTCCCTTCTTTTCCTAATAAATATGTAATGTGGGCTATTTGCCAGGTAGGCACCATATATAAGAAGATGGACAAACAATAGTAAGAACAGTCCTAAAAATCTCACTTAATTCAGCTTTAATTGTAGATAGTTCTGATGGTTGGTGTGAGGATTAAATGACACACACACATATTCATGTATCTCTATCATATCTATATATACATATAGTACACCATATATAAATACAGAGTATATCATATACAGTACATAGAGAGGACTTAACCTAATTCCTAGTTCACAGCAAACACTCAGCATGTGGGAGCTCTTCCTCCTCATTATAATTACAACAGAAGCTGTCTTAACAGACTTCTAAGTAGAAGTCTCACTGGATAAAAAAAATGCCTTCCATTCCCTCTGTAAAATGGGCCTATAGCATGCTCTCTACTCTAATTAGTAGGACAATCTCTGATAGCTAGCCTTCAGCTTCTTCTGGGTGGAGCTGCATGTTTGCTGAGAGTCAGGGTGTTTGCTCCCAAATCTCCTGATTTCAGTTATACTTGTTATTTAATTAAATATCATGGAAGGTGAAGAAAAGAATGGTGTGAAAAGAAAGAGTATTTGTTTCACATGAAAGCTGAGTCGAATGCTTTCAAAAGATGACAAAAATTGTGAATTAAAGGTAGGAGAGATAAAAGACTAGGGACAACCATAGAAATCCAGATGGGTCTGTAGCATGATTGCTTCTCAGGTATCTGCCCTCTCACTCAATCTCAAGGACCAAACTCAGACATGGTCTTTTCGATTCTGGGTGTGGTTTGTATAACAAAAATATTATAACCCTCAATCCACAGACCCATGCTGAAGGATTAAGACTTGATTCATCAAAAGCCCTTCAAGCCAGTCAGAGAAAAACAAACACCATATGAGTTCACTCATATGTGGAAGCTAATGAACAAACTGAAATAACAAGCAAAATACAGACAAACCCATAGTTAAGAGAGCAGGCAGACAGCTCTTGGAGGGGGCTGAGGAGTGGAGGGATACAGTAAAAAAGAAAAAGGTCTCATGGACACAGACAACAGTGTGGTAACTGTGGGTGGCTGAGGTGGAGGTGGGAGAGGATATAAGGGGGATAAATGGTAATGGAAAAAATACAATAAAATCAGTAGTTCTTCCATAAATAAAGTCAATTATTAAAATAAATATAGGAAAAAATAGGTATACCATTTTTTATAATTCTCTGCCTTAACTTTTCCAAAGTACTGTCAACCATTGGTCCCAAATGCATGGAACAATAGAGATACTCTTCTTTATTTATTTAATTCTCACATATAACCAGGAACATATTAATAGGGGGCATGTTGCCTTTTCTCCTTCCACATTTTATAGAGAAGAAAACAATCAGCCTTTCTGGCGGTGACAACCTCCCCACCGGGCCACGCCTCTCGCAAAGGATCTCCTTCATCCATCCCTCTCCAGAAGAGAAGAGGAAACTGGAGAAGTGCCTGGTGTGCAGCCACAGTCCCTACTTCATAGGTGTGAAATGTTCAGGATGCTATGAAATCACCACTGTCTTTAGCCACGTGCAAACGGTCGTTTTGTGTGCTGGCAGCTCCATGGCCCTCCATCAGCCTACAGGAGGAAGCACCCTGAATCCAGGTGAGTGGGGAACCATCCCAATGAAACACTTTGGATAGAAAAAAGAAAACTATCAGAGACACAGCATGATTGGTTCATACCACTGCCAGAAGTGGGTCCAGAGCCAGCAGGCTCTGATTCTACCACCTCAGCCACCTGGGATGATTGACAGGCCAACCCAGCACAGACCCACACAGCTTTGCACAAGGTAAAGTATATTTTGAGAAGGCTGCAATGTCATCTGCCCGAATAGATGAGAAGATACTTGAGAACAAGAATTTATACTTCACCATAGTCCCCTGTACAATCCGCATAGCAGCTGGTGATAAATACAATCCATGGGCTTTGTTTGAACTGATGCATTTCCTTTCCTACTTTGGAACAGTGGAAGACATTGGAGCCTTCCTGATTGCTGAAGGAGCCAGGTTCACATGGGGTTTATAACTCCCTCCATGAAGCACACAATAATAGCAAGGAAGAAATTCCAGTGTGCCTGTCACATCATGTCATTGAGCGCTCAGCCTCACCGATTGGCACTTGCTCTTGCCTTCGGTGCTGCAAGATGAGCAGCGCCCAGCTCACCAGATGGTTATTTGTTCCACCAGCCACCTTCGCTGTGTCCCTGATTCACTTCACCCCAGGACAGTCTCCAGTATTCATGCTGCAAGGCAGTTCCTGCCAATAACTTTGCCAAATGGCTCCTCTCAAAGTCGTGGACCGTCCAGACAGACCGACTCCTCCATCTGCAGCAGCTTTTAGCAAAGAGACACTTCCCTTTCTGGTTCCACCTCTTGGCTGCACCAGAGCCTTCTTGCCAGAAGGATGATCTGATCCATCAGTAAGGACAGCCAGGCCTGAAATCCTGGGACCATTTAAAGCCTATGCCTGTGTCCCTCCAACTCACCCTGAACGCATCATCAGAACACACCAAGGAGATCTATCTACAAATATAGATGTAGTGCATCACAGATACCTGCAACCGGAAAGCCTGCCCATTAGCATGCCTGCCCATCCTCTTCTGCAACCTCATTTTAGAAGATTAGAAACTAAGCCCAGAGAGTAAATGTGATTAAGTATGGTGGCAGGACTGGGAAAAATACCTACTTAGAATATAATCCACATCAGTGCTAAGAATACTGCATTGCCTTCCAACTTTCCCTCCATTCATTTTCTATGTCTTGATAAAAATTGGACCCTTTGTATTGGTATTGATTCAAAAACACATTGTTTATGAAAATAAAAGGTCTTTGCTCTGTGTCAGCATCATGACTTTTGTTTTAAACAGGTGTGTCCACATATGCTCCATTGACATGACCTGCTGCAGAGTTCAGCAACGTGGGCTTGACAATCAGACAGAGCTGGGAGTGACTTCTGTTCTGCCACACTTACTGCTGGGTAACCTTGGACAAGTACTCATTTCCTTCTGCTTCAACTTTTCACTTAAAGAGGTACAGGCCAGTATCAACTCAACCTGTAGAGTTGGGAGGAATAAATGGAAAACATACTTTAAAGCCCCAAGTCCATCCCTGGCGCACAGTAAACCTTCCGCAAGAGTCAGAAATCACCATTATTTGTTATTAACACTGACATCTGCGATGGTTTGGGTATAGGCAGTACCGTGCACATGTACATAGACATGCAAGGTATTCCCATGTTCTGTATCAGGAAATTCAAGTTCACGAGGTTAAATGACTTATCCAAGTCTACTTAGAGAATAAAGAGAGGCCATTTTGCTAAAAAATGAGAAGCTATGTCATGACTTTAAAGATGATAAAATCAGGAAGGAGGACATTTGAGATGACATTTGAACAAAGCATATATGCATAATCACTGCATCATCTTATGTAATATAAAAAGCGAGAGCCACTTTTCCGTCCACCCACAAGAAAATTACTAAAGAAACTATGTTACAGTCATAGCATGGGCATGATGCAGCCATTAGAAGGAAGGAGGACATAGGTGTCCCAACATGAAAGATCTCTCGGACTTCTATCATTGAGTGGGAGGAAAAAAACAAAGTGCAAATAAACAGTGTACATTCTCAGTGTACACAGAGAAACCATCCCTCCCCCAATGTATATCTGTTTGTGTATATTTAAATGAATGAACACACAAAGGTGGCTCTAAGGATGCATGTCCAACTACTGACAATGGTAGCCCTTGGGCAGGGAAGCAGGGTGGGTGTGGGGATGGAGGGTGATTCATAATTTGCTTTATCTACTTGTATAATGCTCAAATCCTTTCAAGTAAAAAAAAGGCATTAATGTATTATTTGTCTTATAAATAAAAACATAAAAGACATAAAGACAGAGAGAAAGGTGAATGACGACAACACAGCTGTTGTGAAGCAACAGACCTCCTATGTTGGTTGTCCCTGGACCCAACTTGACTTCTGCTAAGTTACATGAGCAAAGTTACCCTCCTCAGGTTTTGCAGCTCTCCAGTTTGGTAAAACACTCTAGGTGAAACACTTCCTGGTGCATTTTGTACTTAGGGATCGAGAGTTCTGGCTTTCAGACCACCTGTAAATGCTCAGCCTCTTGCTACAATATTCCCTTTCCAGTTTTCTCACCTTCTGCATGCTGTGCATCACTTGAGGGTCACAAAGCTGATCTCCTGCCATTAAGTGGAGGAGGTCGCCTGCCATTCTGCAACCTCTTCAGGTTCATTTCTAAACATGGATTTACACCAGCAGAATCAGCAGTGCATGATGGAGGAGGCTGTCCATCCCCCAGCACCAAGCCCAGTACTCCTGGAATGCATCCTCTCAGAGGTAAGCTACTCTTTGGCACAATCTATCTAGCAGACCTCATCTTTCTTGGGCTAGAAAACTGCCTACTGGGGCCCTTACAGGTCCTTAGACTCTGCACCTTTTTGCTCCTTGCCCAGAGTCTCCCTCACTTCTTTTCATTTGCTGTAAGCAATCACATTTTCTCTAAAGCGCATAACAGAGTCTGACTCGCTCCTCTATAAACCAATCTCTTTCTATACCCATCATGACCCCTTCTCAAAAAAACCCAATGAATACTAATTAGTTTTCTTCAAATTTCATACAAGCATCACTCCTAGCTCTTTCAATGATGAGCTTGGAGCATAAGGATTCAAGGGTTCCTAGATTATTTAAGACAAAGCTCCCAGCGGTGTAAAAAGAATCTGTGCTCCCAATAGGATAGTGAGATCAGAACTGGTATGGCAGAGGTGATTTACAGCCTGGTTCTAGAGCTCTACTGGAATGGCAAAAGAAGGAAATTTGGTGGAAAAGATGACAAGCTTGGTGAGAGCAAACTCATTACTGGGGGATATAGGGAGCAGCATTAGACAGCTGCTCTGGCCAAAATGGGGTTTCAGATGCCTCCACATTTATGTGCAAAAGAACATCAGCCACCATGTAGCTGCCTCTGTCCCACGCTTTTGCTCTGCTCCAGGCAGTTCTATCTGTGGCCATCCACTCTGCAGAATGGGTGCCTAGCTGCCCAATGGGACCATCTCAGCTCAGCCTGGGGACTGCAGTGGGCGTGAGGGACACGGAGAAGGCTATAAAGACTCAGTTAATTTTTACATTTTGATTGCTGAAGTCCATAAATATTTCTCTTCTTTTCTTACAGAGTAGAACAAATCTACAAGTGTAAATCAACTACAGATTCAGGTGCTGGGTGGGGGAATTCAGCTCCTTCCCTGAGGGACAAATGGGTATAGTGCAGACACGTGCCCTGCGTTACTGGGAAGAGATGGGGTTGGATGCAGGGGACAAAACGCAACCTGTATTGCCCCCCCTAAAATCTGAGAAGCAGCAGCAGGGATGGTCACAGGGCACATGCTTGCAACCCAGGCAGTCCTGGGTACCAATCTAGTTTTGCCACTTATAAGTATGACCCCTTATACAAGTTTCTTTGCTCCTCTAAACCTTGAAATTTCTGATTTTGAAAAATAGGGCTCATGCAAACATTCTCTCAGGCCTATGGATAATGGTTAAATGAGTAAACTCATGAGAAACACTTAGAAAAATGCCTGGAATACAGTCAGTCCTCGAGAAACCCCCTTTGTTCTCTACCCTAAGCTAAGTGTGTAAATTGGACCCTTCATTTCCTCGTAAATGCAAATGTCAGAGTCTAGGAATGTCAGTCTACAGCTGTGCTCTTTTCAGAGAGCATTACCAATATTTTGACAGGATTGGCCTAATATTATTCACCCCAGGTTCATTGGTAAGTTTCTGGCCAGCCCTCATAAAGGGCTCAGGATTGCCCCTGGGGACCTGGATGCTAATAATGAATACTTGCTAGTGATTTTCAATGCACTCTGGTTATTACGTTTAGTAGCAGAACATTTCCCATCCCCAGAAAGGTCATTTACAATAGCATTCAGCAGCTTCTGCCCACCTTCCATTTCATATTTTTCTGAGAACAGTGGAGAACTTAAACATTCATCCATATGCATTGCAAACACTATTCTACCTGGTATTTGCATACAAATGCATAAAGCAACTTAAGGAACTACAAGGCAGCTCTCCATCATCACACTGCCTCCATTTATTTTTCCAGTGCTTCCCCATTTCAAAAGCCCTTTTCATGTACCTTTCCAGTGTTATTCATCATAGGTCCTCTCTTCCTTGAACGTGTGGGTGCTGGGGTCGGGGGAGCAGAGAATTCTACTTCCTCGCTTTTATTCTTGTAACCCCCCACAAAGCTATACCATTTCACAGATCACACAGATCTCAAGTTTAGAGACCCTCTAAACTCAACTGAACCAAGACTGGACTCTTCACAATCTATCACATTGCTGAGAAATGGCCACATCACATTGTTTGAATACTTTCGGTGTGTGGTTAATTACGCTTAATAAGCCATTCTATTGAAGATACTTTTTGTTACAATTTCTCCATACCAATCCAAGATCAGTTTCCTGGTAATTTTTCACTCATTGACTCAAATTCTGCCATGGGTGCTGTTATCCCAATCATCTCATCTCTTCACAGTTTTAAATAGTTTTAATATGTATGATGTCCCAAATTGTATATCTAGTCCAGATCTTTCTTCTGAGCTTCAGACCCAGCTGTCCAACTGCTTACCCGAGAGTCTCACTGTGACACTAGATGTCTCACATGCCCCTCAAACTAAACAACTTCCAAAGTCTGTTTCCAGTTTCAGTGAAATGTCCCATTAGGCATCCATTCTTAGGGCAAAATCCTGGGGGCCCTTCTTGACACTACTACAGTGGATCTCCATCTCCTTTTCCATGTCTACCCAATCTGTCATATGGAGTAAGTCCTGTCCATTCTCCTTCTCCCATGCATCTCCAACATAACTAAATCTCCCCATCTGCACTGCTGCCACCACCCGACAGTACAGCCATGACCTCCCAATTGTCCTCTTGCTTTCACTGCTGTTCTCTTGCTGCCCAACCCCATGTCCCCACCCTGCAGAGCAGCCAGTCTGAGCTTTGAAAGAACAAACCTGATCATATTTCCCCCTGATCAGAATCTTTTAATGGCTTTCGATCCATCTTTGGATAAAGTCCAAACTCCTTACATTCAACAAGGCTCAGTGTGATCAGGTCCCTCAGTACCTCTTTCTTCTAACATTTTATTATGAAATTTTCCAAACAAGCAAAGTTGAAAACAAAATTACAGTGAATCTCCATTGACTGACCACCTGGACTTTACCATTTTCTACTTGCTTTATTATATATCTACCCATTTATTTACCTCTCTATCCTAGCCTTAATCTTTCTTGGTTTTGGTGCATTCTAAAGTAAACTGCAGGCTCCACTCCCATTTTCATCACATTTCCTCTTGTTCTCTACACACCAGCCACAGGCATCTTTCCATTCCTTAAATCTGTCTATTTTAAATTTCTGAGCTTTGTACTGGTTGTCCCTTCTACATGAAATACCTTCAGCTCTTGTTAATTTCCAAATCATCCTTTAGTTCTCAGCTTAAACTTTCTCTGAACCCCCTATCTAAATTGGATCTACCTTTCTGCCTTACATATGACCTCAAATAGCACTTACCACAATTGGTAACTATATGTTTACTTGCAAAATTATGACATGTCTACCTCTTCTGCTAGACTGGAGGCACCATGAGGACAGAGACCATGTCTCTACTGGAACAGGCTGGAATACCTCTGCAGAAAGTCAATTAACATTTGTCTGAGGGCTTAATGTCAGAATGAATCAATTATTGGAAGGAGCTACATGCAATTAGTAAATTTGTTCTGCCTTTAATACACACAAACATATTAACCCATACAAGTATGGGTTTTTAAAGGCTTCTGAAAGAAGACAGAACTTAATTGCTACCAGAATATAACCAGCAAGTACATTAAGGCAAATTGATAAGTGGCAAGAACCAAGGCTAGAGGCCAAGCCAAGAAGGTACTGTGGTGGATTTTAGTGGGACCTCTCCCCTGCCTCCACTAGTCCTTCCCTTTGAGATAAACCCAAAGCAGCACATTCTGAGGAAAAACAGTGCTTACTATGAAAATGCAGCATAATTAATAGTAACTACAGCTATAATGTACCGAGGGCATTTATTGAGGTCTGGCTTAATATTAGGCACTATCTTCAGTGCTTTTCCTGTATCAAATAATTTTTTTCCTGTGACATAGGTTCTGTTGTTATTCCCATTTTACAGCTAAGGAAACTGAGAACAGAGTAGTTATCTTAAAACGTGTTTTCTGTCCATGAACACGGTATGTGCTTCCACTTATTCATATCATCTTCAATTTCTTCAGTATCTTAACATCATTAAAAAGTCCATACTACCAAAAGCTATCTATAGATTCAATGCAATTCCTATCAAGATTCCAGTGACATATTTCACAGAACTGAAACAAATGTTTTGAAAATGTATATGGAAGTATAGCAAGAGTGATCCTGAGAAAGTTCAAAGTTGGAGGAATCACACTACCTAATATCAAACTATATTATAAGGCCATAGTAATCAAAATAGCATGGTATTGGTATAAAAACAGACACATAGGTCAATGGAGCAAAATAGAGAGCCCAGAAATACACCCACACCTTTACAGTCAATTAATATTTGACAGAGGAAACAAGCACATAGAATAGGCTTCAGTAAATGGTGTTGGGAAAATTGGACAGATACATGCAGAAAAATGAAACTAGACCACCTTCTTACACCACACACAAGAATAAATTCAAAATGAATCAAAGATTTAAATGTTAAACACAGAAGCATAAAACTTGTAGAAGAAAACACAGACAGCAAAATTTTGGACACTGCTCATAGCAAGGAAAACATAAGAAAAAAAATAAACAAATGGGACTACATCAAACTAAAAAGTTTTTGCACAGCAAAGGAAATCATCAACAAGATAAAAAGACAACCCAAAGAATAGGAGAACATATCTGCCAATATATCTGATAAGGGATTAATATCCAAAATTTATGAAGAATTTACAAAACTCAACACCAGAAAAACAACCAATCCAATTAAAAAATTGGCAAAGAACCTGAATAGACACTTCTCCAAAGAGGACATACAGATGGCCAATAGACATATGAAAAGATGCTCAAAATCACTGATCATCAGAGAAATGCAAATTAAAACCACAATGAGAATAGCTATCATCAATAAATCAACAAACAACAAGTGTTGGTGAGGATGTGGAAAAAGGAGAACCCTTTTGCACTGTTGGTGGGAATGCAGACTGGTGCAGCCACTGTGGAAAGCATATGGAGATACCTCAAGAAATTAAAAATGGATCTGCCTTTCAACCCAGCGATCCCACTTCTGGGAATATCTATGAAAAAACCCAAAACACTAATTTGAAAGAACATAAACACCCCTAAGTTCATTGCAGCATTATTTACAATCACCAAGATATGGAAGCAGCCCAAATGTCCATCTGTAGATAAGTGGATAAAACAATTATGGGACATTTACACAATGGAATACTACTCAGCTGTAAAAAAGAAAATTTTACCTTTTGTGACAGTTTGGATGGACTTGGAGAACATTATGCTAAGTGAAATAAGCCAGTCAGAGAAAGACAAATACCATAAGATTTCATTCGTATGTAGAATCTAATGAACAAAATGAACTACCAAGGAAAATGGGGACAGACTCATAGATGGAGGGCTGGATGACAGCTGGGGGTGGGAGGAGGGTTCGGGGTATAGGGACTGAAAAGGAAAAAGGACTCATGGACATGGACAACAGTGTGGTGACTGCTGGGGGGAGAGGGGTATAAGGGGACTAAGTGGTAATGGAAAAAATACAATAAAGATTAAATTAAAAAATAAAACATGTTCTCTGACTTCTTCTAACCAGATTGCTATTCCTGTAAACTCTACTTGTGTAGATTATTCTCTCTGTGGCCTCATTTGTGAGTAGGAAGATTAATCTATAAAACTTTCAGACTGCTCTAATGGAAAGGGGATTTCAGTTGGTTCTAACAAATCTAAAAATATAGAAAGAAATCCACATGTAGAGAGAGATTTGAGAGATAAGCCATTGGTTAGAAAACTCAGAATTCCATATTTAAAAAAAACAATAAACCCACTTTTTGTGGCTATTCCAACTCCACCCATGCTTTTCCTCATATATAACCCCATACACACACTTTCAAATTATCCCTGCAAAGGATTTGACCCCAGATAGAAATGCAGTTATACACAAAGATAAAACCATTGTGACCGTCCCCATAACAGTAGCTCATTGTCAAAGAAAAATGAGGCAGTGCAGAATTTCCTAGTGGAAGTGACCGTGGTGGGTCTGGAGTTTGAAGACAAGCCCTTGCCTTGACTGCAGTGGTGACCTTGGTGAATCAGTAACACCTCTGGGCCTCTGTTGCTCAGTTTCATTATTTGAAAATGGGAATAACAACACCCACTTAGCAGACTTTGGCTATGTTAAAATCCTACTATAAAAAGCTCAGCACAGTGCTTGGAATATAGAAGATGCTCAAAGATGGTAAGTTTAAAAAGGGAGAAAAGAGAAAAAGGTAGGGAAGGGTGGTAACTTTAATGTCCAGAATAAAAGAAGAGTCACAGAAATGTCTTTAATAAATACACATCACAGAGAGAGAGAGGACACCTTGTGATCTTGGGGTAAAAGTGTCCTTTAGCATTTGCATTGCTCTTAGCTGAATCAACTTGCCAGCAGCTACCACTTACAATGCAAATTGAGCTTAGAGTCCTTCACACTAACTACACAGCAAAAACCCTTTGAGCTTTAAATAGAATACTGCAGTGTGGCATGGTCTGAGCACAAGCAAGAACAGTTCAGGGATAAACGGGAAGAAGATCTTGGAGAAAAAGAATCTGACATATCTGGGAAGGTAGGCAAAATGCAGAAATTATCAAAGGAGACAAAAAGAAAAGCAAAGTCTACAGAAGGACCAAGAGGCTCATTCCTCAGAAAGTGGGTTTAAGTTAACAAAGGAGAAGAGAACTTCGGGGGCGAGCCCCTAATAAAGTGGGTTTTAACAAAGAGTATTTTGACCTGGTGCTCTTTCCAGCTGCACCAGCACTTGTAAGATTTTCACCAGGAGAAGAGGGACTCTTACGCCTCTGGCCGGCATGACTGCATGAATGTCCCCTAAAATGAACAGATTAGGACCATAGAAGACTTCCTGCTCTACCCAACTCCTGCTTTTTACATTTTCTAAGTCTAAGAGACAGACAGAGACAGAGAAATATCTGAGAGGTTGATTTAGAAAGATTTCAGGAAGCTCTTTGCTTCACTTTTGATTATGTAAATCCAGATATTTCCTCCAGAATCAGTTTACAAAAATGCCATAAAATAGGAACAGAGATTAGGTAGTATCTAGGGCGCTGAAAGTAGGAAGGAATGAGATTTTTAACTCATTTCTTTTTCTGCAGATGACACCTCTACACACACGGCCCCAAACTGCCCATCTTACCAGCTCAGTAAGTTTCCTGCTCCTGTACTTGGAAGCACAATGCAATATACAAGACAGCACGAAGGGAGCCCTCTTTCTTTGTTGTCACAAACAGAAAAAGTGACCCCCGAAAAAGCCAACAGACCCAAGGCCACCTTCTTTCTTGGATGCCATGCTCAGACATGGAGCTAATCATATTCTACCTGGTAACTGAGCCAGTGACAAAGCACCAAGACTGAGGAAGAACATCTTACAGCCACCTGGTCATTATGCAAATAGAGAGTATCAGCAAGGACAGCACTTGGTATGGGGGAGGGACAGGATGAACATCTTAAAAGCCACCTCTAAGCTCCTGGAGGCCAGAGCTCACCCAACTCTGCTGGATCTGTCTAATACCATGGACACATCAGGCTTGCTGATCTCCAATCATAATGGTAAATAGAGAATATATTTTCAATAGTGATGGGCAGTCTTTTTATCTAAAACTTCCTGGGATATTTACAGAAGAAAATGATAGCGCTACCTCCAAGTTATGTTTTTTTTATTTCCTTCAGAACTTGAATTCTTGTACTTCCCCACAACATTTCTCTAGTAATCTTGATTTTTAAAATAATATAGAAATTTTAGCAGCCAAGAATAATGGTCTTAAATTAACATACCTTGCTACATTTTCCTAAAGCACTTTTACACACATTTCCTCGCGAGGATATGACCGTGTGATAATGCAACCATTTATATGAGCAGTTAAGGATAAAGGCCTACAGGGAAAAAATGAAAGCAAAAATACAAAAGTTTTGGTATTAAAAAAATTCCTCCACTCTATCCACACACAAAAGGTTCCACCTGCTGACTTTTCCCTGCCTGCCTGCACCGCACTCAGGCTAATATCAGAACAAGCAGGGAGAGAGACACACACATGACAATTTCACCTCCTGGCAAAGCTCAGCCTACTGAACCTTCTTCCTTTCTGCTGGCTGTTGATTCAGCAGAAACTACTGCTGCAGAATTCATAATGGTGATTTTTAAAGGCTCCACTGATCGCATTGCTCTCCCCACGTGTCAGGCTCATTTGCTCACCGCTGGGAACACCGTTTTCCCCACCACCTTTTCAATTCTTGCTAATGCACTTACAAGGGTGAAGGGCTTGCCCTTCTGCAAAGCGCCTTTTGGGGGGTTGATTGTCTGAACAGGTAAACCGGGCCAGAGAGATGAACCGGCAGGAAATGAAACCATGCCCTCCCTAGAGCCACTGAGAGAGAGAGGCATCATTCCACTCAGGGAGGGGAGGACCCCACGGTCTGTCTGGGCCCCTTCCTTCTTCTGTCCCCAAAGACCCCCTACAAACATCTTGGGGGAAGGGTCATCTGTCTTATGGGGGTCATTTTGCCAGTCGGGAGCCCCACCCCGAAAACCCTAATCCCCGAGGGCCATATTAACTCCCGTGGGCACCGGGTCCACCTGCTGCTGAACGCTGGGCTCGCCTCGTGGAGCCCGGATGGATGTGGGGCGCACCGGCGACCGCCCCTGCAAGCCAAGCCCCCGCCCCAGCCCTGGAGTAGTCTCCGTCACTACGCGCCCAGCAGCCAGCGGAGCACAGCTATCCGCAACTTGCGCCCGGCCCCAGCGGCGGAATGCGGCGGGGCTGGCGTTACCTTCGGTCGCATAGCTGTGGTCGCGCAGGAAACTGTTGTTGATTTTGCGGGTATCAATGTCCTCCTCCATTGACAGCAGGCTTACTTGCGTGGGAACCAGAAGCCGGCAGACAAGTATCCATGATCCCTCCCCGCAGCCAGTCTCACAGGAGAGGGGGGCAGGGGAGCCAGTGGGACTGCACCATGGTCCGAGCCTGAGGAGGAGACGGGGAGGCGGAGAGAAAAAAAAAATAAAAACGCGGCAATGGAGCTGTCACCTCCTCCACTCGGGATCTCCGAGACTGCAGCGGCTCCTCCTGTGGTGCGCTCACTCCAGCTCCAATTCCCAGCGAGGATGCTGCGCCTGCCTCCGGTGCCAAGATGCGCCGTGCCCCGAGGGGTCTGGTCCCGCCCGCCGCCCGAGAGGCGCTCACTCGCAGAGCTAGGGAGATGCCCAACAGGTTCCCCTCGTTGGCAGCCGCTCCGAAATGCAAAAAAGAGCCCTCCTCCCCTTGGGAGAGCACGCAGCCACGACAAAATGGTGCCTTTCTGGACCCGAGCTGCAGTGACGAGATGGCAGGGGCAGGATTCAGGCTGGCCCGGCCTAGGAGAGGGTGCTGGTCCCACGGGAGGGCGGCTCTGGCTGGTGGGGGAAAGGAAGCCGGTGGGGAGCTGGGCAGGGCACTGCGGCCGGCGCCAGCGCACTCACCCTCACACCCACACGCGCGCACTGGCAGCAGCTGCCGCTGCTCCTGCTGCAGGAGGCTGAAGGCGGCTGGTGCGTTAGAGGCGAGGCTCCTCCCAACCGCGTCACAGCCCTGGGACTCTTTCCCAGCAGCGGTTGCTCTCTGCTGCAGTGGGGCGCACGCAGCCGCGAACCAGCACCTGGACAGCCATCCGCTAGCTTGCAGGCTCAGGTGAAAAGGGTAGACGCACTCTTCCAACCTCCCTCCTCCCGCGCCACGCAGCTGAGGGCGGTGTTTACTCTGGCAGCCACAGCCCCTAGCTTGTAGCCTTTCCCCGACACCTGCGCTCCAGGACAGCAAAGAGAAGTGGGTTCTTAGGTAGGCAGGAAGTGGACATCCTGGTCCCTTTTGCTCACCCTTAGATGATGCATGCAGTCCCTTGGTAGAGTCAAAGGGCAAGGCCTAGGGTTCCAAGCCTCAAAAAGAGAAGACATAATGGAAAAAGAGCTGCTCAGCGCCTAGCTTAAGCCCTCTGTGCTAGGAATAGAAGAGGGAACAGGGACCAGAACTTTTCTGCCATCACAACTGACTACTTCATTCAAACAGAATCACAAACATCTAACTGTAGGCTTTTATGTCTACACAGGCAGAGAAATTCTGAAGGCTGAGTTATGTACGAATCTAGTCAACACAATCAGTCTGAACAAGTCCACTCCTAGCCCTTTGCACTTGGTTTTAGACAAAGCGCTGTAGGCCTTCCTGTGGCTTTTGCCTGTGAAAACAGGACACTGCATGGCCGGCTTACATTTTCTCTCAACACGCAGGCAGCCTGCAGCCCTTTGCCCACAGAGATCCACTGCCACCCTGAGGGAATTTCAAAGAGCCAGGGAATACGAAAGAGAGGCCTTTCTGCTTCAACTAGGAGGAAAACACCAAATTCCCTACTCCCTCCACCCCCATGTTTCTCCAAATTGCGAATTCTGTGTTTGAAAGAAAATTAGATCATTATTGTTATGAAACAAACAAACATTTATAAAGCAACCCAACTCACTAGAGAGCCTATTTGGGAAAGACATTTACCCGGTTCCCTCTTGTGGAAGGGATTCATTTCAGTGGGTGTCATTGCAGGAGGAAACATCAGCAAATGTCTTGCTCAGTTAAGCTCCACAAGTTTAGCTACATGAGCCCAGAGGGACCTGTGAGTTAATTATATACATACAATGCTTCAGCTAACACAATTAAGAAAGTATTTGAAGTTCAAAAAAATGGGAAAACAAGTCCTTAACTGAGGTTGGGAATTGCCATTAGATTTCCATGAAGAATAGATGCTTCTGGCAGGTGGAAAGTGGAATTGTCCCTTTCTCCAGAAAGTGACAGCATGTCTCTGGGAGGACACAATAGGAATATTTTTTGATACAATTTTTTGGAGTGAAAGGAAGTTTAGTGTACAAGAGATTCCCTGTTATTCTCATCTGGTGGTTAAGTCTTACATGTTTGTTTGACTTATTTGTTGAAAAGCCATCAATGAATTTCCAGTAACAGATGAAGACCGGTGTGAGTTGATTCAGTCCTCTTCAGCAGCAGTTGCTGAGCTGGGCTTTCCATGTGATAAGCTGCATCCATCACCAAGGCTCCAGCAGTCAGCTCAACTGGAGTTATACATAGAGTCTAGCTTCTCTTGCAGATTGTCATAATGAGGAATCGGGAAAAAAAGTGGAGGGAGAAAAAAGGTAAGTTCATCTCAGAGTGGTGAGGAAGCACTTTGCTTTCAATTGAAATGACCTTAAGTTGCAATAGGAAGCCATGGAAAAATAGTATGTGGGAAATCTCCCTCTTGTCTTCCTGGAACGTGGGCTAGATTGGAACAGAGCTGCATGGTCAGTCAGGTGAGCCCAGGCTGTGCCTGAGGAATCTTCCACTGTAACCACAGAGAGGAACATCCACTCCATCCATCAAGTGTCTGGGCTTACTGAATTTTCTCTCTTGTGTTTCCTGCCAAATTCTTCCTGCATTTATTCAACAGTACAGACGTTTAAAAAATTTTTCTTAAGACACAAGTTCTGGATTAGGTAGATGCCAGGGTTCCTATTTTGTGATCACACTTTTCTACTATGAACAATGAGGAACTAGCCCCTCCACCCACAACCAAGCAAAATAAAGCTGTTGCCTTGGTGTTTTAACACAATGATGCGTAGTAAAGGAGGCAAGAGGCTGGAGGAAGCCCTGGGCAATTGTGTGGGGGTAAGAGGACTACATAGACCATGGAAGACTGGCTTGCTAACCTGCTTTCTATCCCTCCAACATGTCAAGTTCTTTTTAAGGCTTTTGGTATTTGCACATGTCATTCCCTATACCCCTTCCTTGTGTTCCTGGCATTCTTCAGCTGAACTGCTTCTACTTCACTGAGGAATTCTCTGACAACACCATAGTCCCTTCCTCTTCCATATTTTCTGTCTCTTTGTCTTCTTCTTGGTTTTCTTCATGGAATGTTGCATTTTGCAATACTTGTTTCCTTATTATTGTCAATTACTTTCAATATATTTCTGATATTAAGTGTCTGGCATTTAGTAGATGTGCAATTATATTTGTTGAAGGGAGCCCTGGCCAATGTGGCTCTGGGTTGGAGCATCATCCCATAGATGGAAAGCTCACGGGTTTGATTCCCAGTTAGGGCACATACCCAGGTTGTGGCGCTTACAAGAGGCAGTTAATTGATGTTTCTCCCTCACATTGATGTTTCTTCCCTCTCTCCCTCCCTCCCTTCCCATCTCTCTAATATATAATATAATATATAATAATGTATATATATTATATATAATAAATGTATACATTTGCTGAATGAAGATACTATTTCTTCAATGAATGAGTAAATTACTAAATTTGTTCTGTAATATTTCAGTTCTATAGTTCTACCCTTACTAAAATGCTTGCCAAAAAAAAAAAACCCTAAAAACAAAACCTACCTGACAGCAAAACCTGTTGTGAGCCATTAATTTTCTAGCTTGTAACTCCTGTTCCTATTGAAATAATTGTTCCTACCCATTTTGTGTGCCTATGCACCAAAAATACTTACTGGGCACTTAGCGAGTGCCATGAGTTGTCCTATGTGCTGGGGATATGGTTAAAACAAAAGAGTTCCTTCCTTCACAGAACTTAAATCCTATTATCTGATTTTAATATATGCTTTCTTAGAAATATAACAAATGCATATGAATCAATAACTATAGCTCTATGTTACAATAGCATAGTGTTAACTGCCAAGGCTCCAATCTCAGGCAAAGCTGATTTTCTGCCACTTATTATGAATGTGAGCAAGTTATAAGATCTCCCTAACCATGTGGTTTTTTTTTTTTTTTAATCTATAAATTAGGGAGACAAATACGTCATGGAATTATTGTGAAGATTAAATGAGATAATGCTTGGAAAGAATACATTGCTGTTACTTGTTGAGTATTTACTGTCATCACCACCATCGACAGTGAACAAATATTTAAGCACCTACCATATTAGCAAATCAATGCATAAGATGTCTAGTCAACCTCTGCTCTATCATGGAACTTCGTGTCTAATTTACAGTTAATGTAAAGGGGTCCACAGGCTACAAAAGGATCAGCAGAGACTCTCTGAAAGGCTGACCTAATTTAGGCTTGTGCTTGATACAGAAAAGGCTAATTGTAAATACACAGCCTTCTTAAGTTACACAATTCAGCATGACAGCATGTGGACATATTCATTTTTATCACCCTTGTCATGGTCCCCTTCCCCCGTCACTCACCTATCCCCTTCCCCAAGTTAGGTTAGTGCTGCCTACCCTGGAACATTTGAGGTCATCCTGTCCAATTAGCACATTAAATATCTACAACTTTATTAAAACCCTTGACCCAAGCCAGTCTGGAGAGTCTTAATATAGATAGGCTTTAGGTGTCAGAGAGTCCTGGTTCGTGTCCCAGCTCAGGCACTGATGAATTTCATGACCTTTGGCAAGTAATTTAACATCTCTGAGCCTCTGTATTTGCAAAATGGAATGAAATAATAGGAACTACTTCATAGGGTTGTTGAGTGGCTTTGGAGACATGTAAGGAAAGTGCTTTCTTCAGGTTGGTCCCATTGCCAGGCCTCACTAAAATGTCACTTCTTCCTAGCAGTGGCTCATTGGGGTCTCCATGTGCAGAGAAATGGAGAGATACGCTACAAGTCAATCACTGTGAACAATCATGTGAACAAAAGTCACCTAGAAACCTAAGTTTTACTACCTATCAATCTGTCTTAATGAGCAGCTAGAAACTGGATGCAGGGAATTCTACCATTATGCAAAAAGCCCTGTGTCAGCCACAAAGTCCTGTGCAAATGGAAGGGATCAGGATTATCCTCACTTGATTTTCACATTTTGTATGTGCAGAACTAATCACGTTTCTCTACCAAGGAGTCACGTGGAATCCCTCTCTAGGATCACTAAGCACCGAATGCACACCTCTCTGGGTTGGCTTGTGTGCTGACTGCCCAGAGGGTGACCTCTTGAATTTCTAGTAACATCTGCTGTTCCTTTTTGTTATGTGACAACATGTAATACCACATGAGTGATCCTTGAATGTGACATTTAACCTAGGAAGAGGAAACAAAACATCTTGTCCTTAAGATAGTGTATTAATTTGAGACTCTGGACTCGTTGTGGATTTCATGTAGTAAAATGTCTCCTTGATAATCCAAGTAGAGCAACTTATGAAAATACACAGTGGTGTGCTAGAGCTGACATGTACTGGCTGCTGTGAGCCAATTGTGATGATTGTACACATTTCCCATTCTGCTTCGAGTGACATCATGTTGGTAGCTTAAAAACTGAAATCTGCCATAGTGACATAGTTCTAATATGGAAAAAAAAACCCTATAGAAATCAGAACTTTTTTTTTCTTAAGAGCTGGATGTTAAATGTTTACCAGCACACCAATAGAAACACATATGTATTTGCTGATACATGTTCCTGTTCATCCCTGTTATCGGTAGTTTCTTCCAATGTCATGACACTTAAGTCTCTCAAATTTCACTATCCAACCAAACTCAGCCATAATATTCAATAACTAAAATCCTGCCTTTACCATGAAGCTTCCCCATATCCATCAGAGGGAACCTGATGCCTTTGTTTGGTCCCTTTCAGGCTGGATATGAAATTGCCAGGGTAGACCTGTGAGTAATTGCTTCTAAAGGGATCCTAGGCCTGACAATGTAAGGAACGTTAGGTCTATGCCTACTGTCACTTTTTTTCCCAATCCTAATGTGAGGACATCTTTTCATTGACTTTAGAGAGAGAGGAAAGGAGAGAGAAAGAAACATTGATGGAAGAGAGAAACATCAATTGGTTGCCTCCCTATACACTGGGACCGGGGATCATATGCACCTGGGCTGGGGATGTAAGCTGTAACCTAGGCATGGGCACTGACTGGGGATCCAAACCACAGCCCTTTGGTTACTAGACGATGCGCCAACCAACTGAGCCACACTAGCCAGGGCTCAATGCCCACTCTTGACAGACCATTCTTTTCCACTGTTCAAGCTCCATTGTCACCCTACTTGTGCCCTTGATTTGCCTAAATGCAAAACAGAAACCTCCAGTGTGCCTGATTTCATGGACAGCTCTTCCACCTATCTGGTTTGGATACTGATGCAGTGGGAAAACAGGCGCAGAAATCCAAGAATCCCTGACCCTGAGAGGGAATAGACCCTTGTACCTTTTCTCATCAGCGGTTTTTGAATTAAATTTAGGCTCTCCTAACTCTGAATTATGTTTGTTAGGTTTAACAACATTGTCTAGTACTTGATTACATTTCTCAAAGTGAAATTTCAGTATAATTTAAACAGAAATATATGTATATATGTGTGTGTGTGTGTGTGTATATGTATATATATATATATATATATATACATATATATGGAAATGACTTCCACATTTCTTCAAAATGTGCCAAGAAGTAACACTTCCAGAGTTCATCCTAAGAAACCAATCATGGATGTGGGCAAAAATTTAGCCACAAAGCTATTTCTCAGAGCATTGTTAATGAGAATGAAAGCCTGAGAACAAACCAAATGTCTGACAATCGAATTGGCTAGGCAAAGTATGGTGTGTTTATATAAAGTAAAATTACTGAGCCTTTGATATAATATTAGTAGCTAACACTTGTTGAGATCTATTATGTACTAGGTACAGTGTAAAGGGTTTTAACTAGCATTATCTCATTTAATTCTAACAACAACAATTACAAGGTAAGTACCACTATTACCTCCATGTTACTGAGGCTAATATTTAGAAATAAGTAAATAATATACCCAAAACCAACCAAAGAGGAGCCTGGCTCTGTGTATGGATAGGGTATGTGCTGAGGTCGCAGCGGGATCTTTGGGAGTCATTTCCAAACCACCCACCGCTAGATTCTGACTCAACCCTCTTAGGAATGAATACCCTCTCAGTTGAAAACCACTGCTGCTCTGTTGGTGAGGATGTGGCAAAACTGGACCCCTCACACACTGGTCGTGGGATTGCCAAGTGGAGTGGTAGCACAGATAGTTTCACAGTTCCTCAAAATGTTAAACAGAGCTACTGGGTGACCCAGCTATTTCACTTCTAGGTATATGCCCAAGAGAATTGAAAGCACATATTTACACCACAACTTGTACACAAATATTTATAGCAACGTTATTCACAATAGCCCCAAAATGGAAACAACCCAACTATCTCTCATGTGACAGGTGGACGAACAAAATGTGATCTATCCATTGTATGATGTGCTATACATGAACCAAATGGTATATCCATTTATATCATATCATTGTTACATCATGAATTGTTCAGTTATGAAAGAGAATGAAGTACTGATACGTGCTACCAAATGGTTAAATTTTGAAAACATTATACTAAGTGAAAGAAGCCAGTCATAAAAGACTATATAATTCCATTTATCTGAAATGTTCAGAATGGGCAAATCCATAGAGACAAAAAGTAGATTAGTGGTTGCTCGGGGCTGGGCTGGAGGAATGGGAGTAACTGCTAATGAGTTTGGGATTTCTTTTGGGAGTGATAGAAAGGTTCTAAAATCGCATAAGGGCAACAGCTGCACAACCCTGAATATACTAAAGGCTGCTGCACTGAATACTTTAAAAGGATGACTTTTTATGGTCCAGTATCTCAACAAAGCTGGTATTAAAAATTAAAAGATCACTGCTATCATATTTACAATAGCCAAGCTATCAAAGCAACCCAAGTGACCATCAATAGACAGGTGAATAAAAAAACCTGTGGTACGTATATGCAATAGAAGATTACTTGGCCCATAAAAAAAAAAAGAAAGAAATCTTACCATTTGCAACAATGTGGATGGACCTAGAGGGTATTATGCTAAGTGAAATAGGTCAGTCAGAGAAAGACAAATACTATATGATTTCACTTATATGTGGAAGCTAAAGAACAAAATAAATGAACAAACACAATTGAAACAGACTCATAGTACTGAGAACAGACTGATGGTGGGGGGGGGGGGGGGCGCGGGGGCGGGGACCGGGTGAAAAAGGTGAAGGGACTAAGGACAAATTGGCAATTATAAAATAGTCACGGGGATGGAGAGTTCAGCATAGGGAATGTGTCAATATTGTTGTAATAAGTATGTACGGTGCCAGGTGGGTACTGGAAATATTGGGGAAACACGTTGTAAAGTATATGATGTCTAACCACTCTGCTGTTCACCTAAAACTAGTGCAATATAATATTGAATGTAAACGGTAATTGAAAAATATCAGTGCTATCATAAGCCACTATTACTTCTGGAAGTATGATATATCCTTGAGTTTTATTTAGTCCATAAAAAATTTAAAGGTATTATAAGGATAGATGTTCATGTTACATTGTTTAAAAGTCATAAAACAACATATAATGACTGGTCCCATTTTTTAGTTTAAAAAATGTGTGTAAAAATACTTGACAGTAGTTATGTGTGGTTTTTTGTTTCATATTTTTGTCAACTCTTTGAAATTTGGTGTGCATCTTAACCTTACAGCACCTCTCAATCTAAGAGGTGCAGCACCTCACATTTCTAGGGCTCAATAACAACACGTGTTTTGTAACTATAGCATAGAGCACAGGTAGCAAACACAAGGCCCGTGGGCCGAATCTGCCCCTCCACCTTGTTTGATCAGGCCAGCACCTTGTTTCTACCCAGCGGCAGTGCCCAGCTCCTTGCCCCTAGTTAAGGAGTAGTTACATTTATACAGTCCTAAAATTACATTCGTCCCTTTGAAGGCAACTGTGATGCTGTTGTAGCCCCCGGTGAAAATGAGTTTGACACCCCTGGCATAGAGGAACTATTCCAAATGTGTTACTTCATTCACAAAATGAGCTTTATCCAAGCTCTGTCAAAGAGAAAATTCCCATCTACTAAGGATTTGAATTAGATTCTAATGCTAAACCAAACTAAGCAACATTAATGTGCTGAACCTCATAACTATTTAAACACAAACTGAATGCAAAAACATATACAGATACACCAACATATATATATATATATATACACATATATATATATCACATATTATAGTAAATTTGAACTCAATCTGCATTTTGCCCTAAAACTGGTAAGCTGAATTAATGGAATTTAAAAAAAATCAAAATTCTAAAAATGCTAAGGTGACACCATATAACAATATATAATGGACAGGAAAAAAAATGTAGTTCAGTCACTGTAATGGTCACCACCCTAATAGGCCAACTGCTAGTTCAACACCTACCTATGGCTTTAATTCCAGCTAGAAGAAGAAGCCAGATAGTCAGATGTCATGGCCAAAAAATATATTTTTTCACAGCTGGGCATCTGTACTCTATTATGGCCATTAAAGGTGGAGAAATGTAAAGGTACAGTCATAGGAGTCTGCCTGTGAACTCTTATTAGTCTTTTAGATTAAAGAGTAGGATTTTATGGTCAGAGGGTAAGTGGGTAAATTTCTGAGAACTTACTGAATTAGAGGTACCACTGCCTTTCATACATGCCCGTGAAGAGTTTTGTGCATGCACTCGAGCACTCACTTTCTCCTAACGTCTTTTCTTCTCTAGTTCCCAGGCAGCACTCTTCCTGATTCTCCTGCTACCTCGATGCAGATGCATGCTTGTTCTCAGGCTCATTTGCTGGCTCTTCCTCACTGTTTGAACCTCTAAATATATAAGCAACCCAGATGTCAAAGGTCTCAGACTTTTCTATCCACAGTCACATCCACAGTGACCTCATCCAGTCTCACGGCTTGTCACTCACATGGGGACAAAACCCCACACTTGGACTTCCAGCACAAACCACTCCCCTGACCTCCAGACTAACATCACAGACAGCTGCCCAACATTTCACTGGGTATCTAACAAGGTATCTCAGTCCTTCATGCCACCCCCACCATACCTGCCCCAACTTCCTGTTCCTTGATTCCTCTCATTCTCCATATCCTTCCGATCCATCAGCATATCCTGCCATTTCTTAACTTCAAAATACATCTGGAGTCCAACCCCCTCCGTTGCTGTACCTACTATGCTCCAACTGCCATCACATCCTACCTTTGCTGCTTCAACAGATGCTAACCAGTGTCTGATCCCTCCTTCCAGCCCCCACAGAAGGGTTTCTAAGCCAGCAGGCATAATACTCCTTTTAAATGCAAATTGCTCAAAGTCCTTCATTGGCTTTCTACTCATTCAGAATAAAAGTTCCTTAAAATGCTGGAAAGATTTGGCTCTAGCTATAGCTCTGTGCTTATTTTTTTCCCACCTCCCACCTGTAGCATCTCCAACTCTTGTCTCAGCCTGATCCTCCCACCTCACGCAGAGATACAGTGGCATCCTTATTGTTTGCCAAGCACACCAGGACCTCTGAATGTGCTGTTCTCTCTGTCCCGAGTGCCTTCCTTGAGACAGCAGCATAGCTTAGTGCTTCCCCTCATTCAGGTGTCTGCTCCAGCTTTGACTTTCTGAGCTGCCTCCCTTCCCCACTCTGTATAAAATATAATAGCATTCCTCCCTCATCACTCCCCATCCCTGCACTGCCACCTGACAGTATGTGTTTATTTGGTTTGGTTTATTATGCCAGTAGAAGAGAATTTTCAAGCACACAGGAATGTTTTTGTTCCTTGCTGTATACCTGGCAGCTAGAACAGTGCCTGGCCCATATTGGTTACTCTACTGTACCTTTTGAAAGAATAAAGGAGTCAATGTGTGTTTGCTTAATAATGAAGATCACTCAGGAGAGAATCTTAACGAACAATAAACCTAGGTGGCTTGTTCATCCATTGGCCTTGCCCAAAATGAGGTCTGGCCTTTGCCCTAGGCTTCTGGGAGGTAATCTATGTCATACCTGATGACATTGCCCACACCAGAAAGACTATATAATTTAGGGTGGGGCCAGTTGACCTGAAGTCTAAGTTCAATCAAAAATGCCTACATAATGAAAGGCCAATAAAATCTCTGAACACCAGGCTCAGGTAAGCTTCCCCGGGTAGCAGTACTCTATGCACACTGTCACACATCAGTGCCGGGAGGATGATGTGTTCTAAAACAATGGAAAGTTCAAGTCTGGAACTCAGCCAGACTCTGCCCTATGCATCTCTGCCATTGGCTGACTTAGATCTCCCCGCTTTCCCTGTAATACACTGTAACCATGCATACAAAACTTTCTGTGTGTTCTGTGTCCCAGAGAGTTATTGAAACTGAGGGTAGGCTTGGAAGCTCCCAAGATTTATAGTTGATGTGAGAAGTGAGGACAGTATTGGGAATTCTTCCTTTAAACTTTGCAGTTTGGCTAACTCTGGTAATGCCAAATACACATCCAGCAAGGTTCAAATTGAAAGAGGGCTTAGACCTGGTTGGTGTGGCTCAGTGAAATGATCACCAGCCTATGAACCAAAGGGTCACCGCTTCCATTCCCAGTCAGGGCACATGCCTGGGTTGCAGACCAGGTCCACAGTAGGGGGTATGCGAGAGCCAACCACACATTGATGTTTCTCTCCCTCTCTTTCTCCCTTCCTTCCCTTCTCTCTAAAAATAAATAAATAAATAAAATCTTTTAAAAAATTAAAAGGGGGCTTAAAGATCATTAGGTCTAACTCATCATTTTGCTGATGAGGAAAATGAAGTCTAGGGAAAAAAATGCCCAGATCACCTGGTGATTTGTTGATAGTCCCATTGAGTGGACCCTGGTGATCTGGCTCCAATGCTCAGCCAGCTCCCTGACCCCATGACTCTACTCGACTTCTTTTAAAGAGGATAAATGGAAGGTTATTGAACCAGCAACCCTGTAGTTCACAGGCCGGTGATCAATCCACTGAGCCACAGCAGCCGGGGATTGGAAGGTTATTGGACAATTAAACATTTTAAAATACCACTTTTTCTTAAGAGGGTTATTGGACAATTAGGTTGGCTTAACTCCCTAGTATTTCAAGGTCAGTGTCAAGGGGAGAAATGACCATTCTCAAAAGTTGTGGGGGCCAGTCCTAGAAAAAAAAAGAGGTAACAGAGTTCCTCTCCTCCCCTTCATCTCCATCTTTTGCCCTGAGGTGGGCCAGGGCGAGTGCACAAGGGACTGTATCAGTCTCCCTGACCCGCAGCTGCAGAGATCTGGGAAGGAAGCCTTTTGTGATCACCGAAAATCAGCACAAATCATCCTCTCCCTACACCACCACATTCTGCCACTGTCTCCTTTGGAGGGAAACTTCTAAGTATAGGCAGGCACCTTTGAAAGCTACAGGGGATATCACATGGTAAACAGAGCCCACTGGGGGGAAAAGATTTTGACAAGTTCAAGGTACTATGCAAGCAAGTTTGCCACCCTGGCACTTACTATACTAGTGAGATAGGTTACAGAAGCCAGAATTCAAGAGCTATATGGACCTTGAACTTGTAAGCAAGGCTGTATGTATTTTAAAACTCAATAAATATTACTGGGATAAATGTAGAGTGAAATAATTATATTAAATATCCCTCAAGTAGAGAACTCTGTAATTTCTGTTTGGCATCTGAACAGTATTACGAGGGTGAACAAAGTATTATAACCCAAGTTTATGAAATTGCCTCTGAAAATTAGCATAGGTCTTGAGTAGCGATGTTAACATTTTAGGGTCACAGATACTTTTAAGAAATAGATGAAGGTTTTGCCCTGGCTGGTGTAGCTCAGTGGATTGATTGAGGGCTGCAAACGAAAGGGTCCCTGGTTCAATTCCCAGTTAGGGCATGTGCCTGGGTTGGGGGCCAGGTCTCCAGTGGGGGCCATGTGAGAGGCAACCACACACTGATGTTTCTCCCTCACTTTCTCTCTCCCTTCCCCTCTCTCTAAAAATAAGTAAATAAAAATAAAAAAAAAAGAAGTGGGAGGGACTAAAAAAAAAAAGAATTAGATGAAGGTTTTAGACTCTCTCCCCAGAAAACAAACAAAGTTTGGAGTACTTCCTGCCTCCAAATGCTGACTCATTGTGGCAGAAAAAGAAAGGGGGTGGGTTTTGGGTTTAATGGAAGACCTGGGACCAAAGAAAGGTTTGAAATATAATGTACAGTTAGAATTACAGTACCACCACTTCCCATGCATATTTTGATATGGAGAATCATAATAGCTATCACATACATAATACTTAATGATGTATTAGGTGGTGTAGGGAAAGCCACATGTAAGCTGCCTTTCTAAGATGGGTCAGTCAGATGTACTAGGCAAATGGCTAAAGGCATGAATTTTGAGAACCAGACTGAGTTCAAATCTTGGCTGTGATATTTCCTAGCTTTATGTTAGGCAACATTTTTAATTACTCTGTGCTTCAATTTCTTTTGCAAAGTTCTGATAATAACAGTATCTCCTTCATAGTATTGTTGTAAACATTTCCTGCATTAATATTTGTAACACATTGAAAGCAGTCCATGGTGTCTAACCCCCACACCATCAATGTTAGCTGTTGGTATCGGGGCTGCACACTGTCGTTTTTATGTGCTCTGTTGTTGCTCACATGGATGGTAGATTTGTTTACTTTCCAATTTCCATTCTTGAATTGTTTTGGCAGATCTGCTTTTTTTCTTATCCACCTCCATTTGAAAAAACCTAACTCAAAGACATGGTTCCATTACAAGGGGGTATGAAACTGTTTGCGTCATTAGGCTCATAATAAAGGCATATATTCATTCAACATCAAACATCTACTACCTGCCTACTATGTGCTTAGCTCTAGCCTTTGTAGGTACTGGTAAGGAACTTACAACTTAATTATAGAGCTAAATGCTCAAGTCAAGACCTCCCAGTCTACACAGAGCCTCAATCTACCTCCCAAGGTTTCCCTCCTTGCCAAGCATTCCTTTGCCTCTGGACCATACAGTAGTCTCCTTTCTCTGTAGGGGATACGTTCCAAGACTCTCCCTCAGTGGGTGCCTGAAACTTCAGATAGAACCGAACCTTATGCACACTAAGATTTTTCTATACATACAGACCTTTTCACTGAAAGGAAGCACTTTATGGCTTCTCTGGCATAACTGAGTTGCCAGCATCACTACTTGTGCATTTTGGGGCCATTAATAAGTAAAATAAGGGTTACAAGCACTGTGATACTGTGACAGTTGGTCTCATAACAGAGATGGCTCCTGAGTGACTAAAGGGTGGGAATTGTCTATAGTGCTGAGATGATGGACAAAAGGAAGTTTCACATCACCACCGTTTCCCAGTTTCTAATACAGTGCCTGACATATGAAATAAAATTCATTCAATGGATCCATGAATTAAAGACTCAGTGTTTCATCGGCAGTGTATCAGGTCCTTTCAGCAGTGTGTACATTGTAGGACTGAATAAGTAATAGCTGTCTGTAGAGACTAGAACTGATTTTCCTTCCCCAGTTTATGAATAGTTAACTAGTATGCTTGAAGTAAATACATTAATTCATTACTACAAATTTAGCAACATTTGCATATTTCCACACCACCTTGTAGTATGCCTATAGCTTCCCTTGAAACCAATGTGAATGTTGTCAAAAGAATCCCATCTCTGTCCAGCTTCTGGACCCATCTTATTAGGCAAATTAGGAGTTGCAAACTCCACCTTCACCATAGAAAAGGACAACTCTAACTTTTAGATTCCAATGTGCACATAATTGGGAGATGTCAAAACCTGTCATGTCACAGATTAGTCAGTGATTCTTCAATAAGTAATTACTGAAATGGCAAAATGAACAATTCTGAGGAGTCATTACTATTTGTCTATTCATTGGACTAAATAATATTGACTAGGTGATGGCCTGGCTCAGCATTCTAACATCCTCAGGGTTGAGCAAAATAGAATGAACTTATACAAAGGCAGACTGAGAGACATTAAGGAGAGCTAAGTCTAAGCCTTGTGGAATTACACAAACTTTGCTGTTTCTAGAAAGAAGTGCTCCCCCCGCCATATTTTTAAGAATATGGTAAGCAATGACATTATGTAGGCTGTTTGCCCCATAATCAAACCAGCTACCATTTGACGGGTGCTTACCAACTACCAGGCATTGTGCTTATTTCTTTAGATACAACTTAGTTGCCTCTCTCACAATGAACCCCACAAGGGAAGGATTATTACTATCACTTATTATTGAGGAAATCAAGACTTAGTGATGTTAAGAGCAAATAGAGCAAGTATCTTAGAGCAAGTAGAATGGATAGACCTGGATTTGAACCCAGTTTTACCTGAGTCTTAACCGACTAGTTACACTTAATATTCTACATAATGGTTCTACTTGATTTTCCCCTGGAAAGTTCTGTTCAAGGTCCTTTACCCAGTAAGTACATACTAAATACTTCTAAAAAGAACAGAACTATAATTCCCATAATTCTCTGAAAAATACCTAAACAGTCAGTAGAATGATTTTTCTCTCAAAATATTTGTTCAGATGAAATCATTCTATGATGGTGAGAATTTATAAAACTATAAAGAAATCCTTGGATATTTTTTGTTGAAAAAATGTTAAAGTCCATTTCTGTGTTTTTGGTGATTCACCTCTCTATTATTCAGAATATTATACACCTACACATCAAATAAAACTGAATATTCCAAGATTTAAAAGCATAAGAAGCAGTTGTCAATACCTCAAAGCACAGAAAATTGGTGTAATTGGGAAAAAGCAGGGGCTCAAACTGCCCAAGAAGGTAGCTTTTCTATTTGAAAACAAATTTCTAGGACATAGAAATAACCCAAGTAGGAGAGGCTGGCTTTGCCTCTTAAGAAGGTAATGGTCCTCCTTGATTTAGGACAAGCAGAAAAAGAAAATTAAGGGTACTAGTGAACTAGATATACATTGGTCATCTCTTTTCCCCAAGATCTCTTTAAAATGACAGTAAAGGAGCAAAGCAGATGTAACCTAACAGCAACGAAGAGAACATAAGGGCAGTTATTATGTGGACTATGGATTTCATGTGTTTCTGGGAGAAGACAAGTTGATGGGTGGATGTTGACAAATGAAGGGGAGAAATGATACAGCCAAAGAGAGTACTCATGTACCTGCAGACACCTGGAGAGGTTCAGGACTTAGAGACAGCTAAAATGACATGAGATGGGGACTACAAATGGAGAGGGTGCTAAAATGAAATCCATAGAAATATTGATTCACTTGCTGGTAATCCCCACTGTTTAACTCCTCTCTGTACCCCACCCAAGTATACAATAGAAGGTTCTTCTCTTTGCAAAAAAACCCCTATACAGTCTGGGGTAGATGATGGTGCTGAGTGTGGAGGTTGTGTCTCCAAAGTGAAGTGCTCTGAATTCTGACACTTAGAGATTCCAAAACGTAAAGTTATGTTCCTGCCTACTCATTCTACTATGCAACCAGCCAGTGATAAGCCCTATTGGTATTCATTTGACTCTTCTATTGATTCATTCTCACATATGACTGGGCAATGTAAAATAAGCTAGATGATTGAGTAAAATCTACAATGTTAAAAAAAGAACAGGATGAACAAAAACATACTGGGTGACAGATACAACTTTAAAAACATAAAAAAATAAATCCTAATTAGCACAAGCAGAAATATTTTAAAAATAATATTGCACCCCTACATATCAAGAACAAGATGCTTTACAAAGAAAGATGTAGAGAATAAGAAAGTCTCATGTAATTAAAAAATATGGCTAATTTGTTATCAAATCATTAGAAGGTTAAAAGATAGCATCTAGGAAATGGACCAATGCAACAGAGTAGAGAACCCAGAAATAAAACCGTGCACATATAGTCAACTAATTTTTGACAAAGGCATCAAGACTACACAATGGGGAAAGTATACTCTCTTTAATAAATGATATTAGAAAAACTGAATATCCACATACAACAAAATGAACTAGGACCCCTATCTTACACCATATATAAAAATGAACGAAAGTAGATTAAAGACCTAAACATAAGACCTGAAACTATAAAACTCTTAGAAGAAAACAGGGGAAAAGCTCCTTAACATTGATCTTGACAATGATTATTTTTTATATGACACAAAATCACAGGCAACGAAAGCAAAAATAGAAAAGTGGGACTACATAAAATGAAAAGGTTTATGCCTCACAAAAGAAACAACCAAAATGAAAAGGTGACATATGAAATGGGAGACAATATTTGCAAACAACATATTTGATGAGAGGATAATATCCAAAATATATAAGGAACTCATACCACTCAATAGCAAACTAACAAACAGTTCAATTAAAAATGAGCAAAGGACATGACTAAATATTTTTCCAAAGAGGACATACAAATGGCCTGCAGGTATATGACTATATCAATATCACTAATCAATGGGGAGATACAAATCAAACCATGGTGGTATATCACCTTGTACCTGTGAGGATGCCTATAATTAGAAAAGTCAAAATATAACAAATGTTGGTGAGGATGTGAGGGGAACCCCTGTACACTGTTGGTGGAAATGTAAATTGATAGAGCCACTATGGAAAACAGTATGAAGGCTCCTTACAAAATTAAAAATAGAACTACCATATGACCCAGCAATTCCACCTCTGGAAAGGAAATAAAGTCACTATCCTAAGAGATATTTGCACTCTCCACTTCATTACAGGATTATTCACAGTAGCCAGGATATGGAAACAAGTTAGTGTCTGTTGATGAGTAAATGGATAAAGAAGATATTTTTATGTGCATATTGAATAGAATATTGTTCATCCGTACAAAAGAAGGAAATCTTGCCATTTACAACATGGATAAACCTAGAGTACATTCTAAGTAAAATAAGCCAGATACAGAAAGACAAACACTGCATAATCTTGTATAGGAAAAATTTTTTAAAAAGTCAAATTCATAGTAACAAAGAATAGAAAGAACAGTGGTTACCAGAAACAGGAAAAAAAGGGGAGATATCATTCAAAGGGTAAAATTTTCAGTTTTAAGATGAACATGTTCTGGAGAACTATTGTGTAGCACAGTGGCTATAGTAGTTAATAATTAGGTATTGTATACTTGAAGTTTGCTAAAAGAGTTGATGCTAAGTATGCTCACAACATACATAAAGTAATTATGCAAGGTGGTGGATATGTTAATTAGTTTAATATTAGTTTGATTGTGGTAAGCATTGCACAATGTATATGTATACAAAAATCATTACATGGTATACCTTAAAAACATAAAATTATGCTAGCCATACCTCAATAAATCTGGAGGAAAAAAAGTAGGACAAAAAGATAAAATATTAAAGATAATAAAATTAATAAATTATTTTATAAGCTCAACAGCCAACTAATATAAATACCAGGAAGCTCCCTTTTAAATAGGAAATCAAAAAGAAATTATTAAATAAATACTTGAAGAAAATTTTCCCCAGTTGAAGAACAGGAGTCTTCCAATTGAAAGGACCCATTGGGTATCTATGTTAATTATTTTAAAAAGACTGACAAGTACATAATTACTGTGAATTTCCAGAACACCAAGGATAAAGGGAAGATCCTAAAAGTTTCCACGAAGAAAACACAGCCCATCTATGTAGCAATAACTTTCAGATCATCAATGCAATATTCTCTTCAGAAACAATCAAGCAACAATGTCAAATTTCCAAGAGAGAATGATTTTCAAATAAGAATTCTATACTATCAATTCAGTGACTGAAGGGCTGGGGAACCTAACATTTATTGAACTATGCCATTCTTTTGCTAGATACTCTACTGGAAACACCAGGATTTCTTAAAACAATATATTACTTTCACCATTCACCCAATGGCTGAGTCACTTGATATTCGTCTAGAATACATCACTGGTCCTTTGAACACACAAAGGCAGAGTAATATGTAGGATGAAGAAGCTGCAGTGTGGAAGCAGGGAGTGTCCTCCTTCGCTAGGTTTTGAGGCAAGGGGCAGGCTGTTGCCATTTGTGAAGGAGCATTGAGCTGTTGTTGCTAACTTGGCAACTTTCAAAGGTGAGTGTTCCAGTTGACGACATGGGTAAACATAATTGAAGAGATTTCAAAAATTGAGGCACATACAATTTTGAAGTAAAAAATGATCAAGAAGCTCCCATTAAAGACAGCTGGCTTATTGGTGCTAACTTAAAATGCAAACAAATTCAGACCAAAGCACAGATTCCCTTACATTTTACTGCCCTCTTTCTATTTTGACCTGTCTTCTGGATTCCATTTATTCACTCATGAAACAAATACACTTTGTATCTGAGAACCTTCCCTAGGCAATATGTCAACAACGATGCAAGAAATGCTAAGTCTGTGTCCTCATGAAATGTCCTGTCTATGAAGATAATGAACATGAAGTGGTGAGAGAAAAGAATGCACAGGGGGAGGGAGGCTGACTTGGATAGGATGATCAGAGAGAGGCTCTTAAGGAGGTAACTCTGCAGCCAGTTTGAAGGACCCAGCCATGTGAAGGGTTGGTGTGACGGGTACATGACAAGAAAGAGAATAATAGTGCAAATGCCCCAAGGTGGGAAACAGCTTGGAGGGTTCAAGACACTAAAATATTGAGCCAAAGTAATGGAAAAGGAGGGCACCCCAAGATGAAAGTGGAAAAATAATTAGAATTTAACACACTGGTCATGGAGGCTATTGGAAGAAATTAAAATAAAATCCAAGGTGTGATGAAAAACCACTGAAGAATGTAAAACATGGGAGGGACCTGAACTGATGTATGGTCTTGTGTTTTACCTGTTTAAGGACCTCATTGTGTGTGTGCTCAATTCTTTGTCAAAATACTTCCTAGGTCCCTCTATTAGTTAACGTTAGTATCAGTATCTTAACATTTTCAATTTTCTCACCCCCACATCCAAATGGCAACAGCATTCTATGAACTTTATTACAAAATGTCTCTCTAATCCTGCCAAGTTCTGGCTTTTATTACTGCTTATTTACTACAAGTAATAATAGCAATAGTACTATTGTATACCAACAACTAGTATAAATTCTAACACAGCACTTAGTTTGGAGCAGGCTTTGTTCTCTGCATTTCATACAAATGAACACATTTATTTTTTTACAAAATCCTAAGATGTCTCCAAATATACTATAGTACAATGCTTCTTCATTGGGTTCTTACTATTTGTCATTTTTCTGCTCTTTGCAATCTATTCCACCCACTTTATTGACAGACAAATCCCCACCCTCCACCAAAGCTCTTATCAAGATGAAGCCATCAATGGTTTCACAGTGCTTTCAGAACAATATCCAAAGTCCTTAATTAGTAATCACCTTCTCATAATCTGGTCCTACTCTACACATCCCTATTCGTACCCCACCTCTTCTGTCTACACAATAGATTTTTGCTACTTTGGAATAAATATATTTATAGTTACCCTAATACAGCAGTCTAGGCACCCCTAGGGGTCCCAGAAGTTCCTTTAATAGGATCCACAGATTAAAATGGTTTTCATCACACTAAGATTATAAGTGCCATTTTTATTCTTGTTCTCTCACAAGGGTACAGTAGTGTTTTCCAGAGGCTACATGGTGTGCGACATTGCTCCAGATTGAATGCAGATGTCTTCTATTAAGCCAGACATTGAAGAGATACACAAAAAGCATAAAGCATTACTACTCTTCTTACTTCTATTTTGGCAAAATAGAGTAATTTTTTCATAAAATATGCTTGAGGTTAATACATAATAGATTTATTGTTGTTATTTTAAAGTGAGTTAAATACTTCTAAAAACCTCTCAGTTTTAATGTCAAATAAAGTAAATATAAATAGATATTACCTACATAAAATAAAGCTTGTTGGGGTCCCCAATAACTTCTAAGGTTGTAAATGGGCCCTCTAATGCTTTAAAAGCAGATAGGATTGGATTGTAAATCCTGGAGATGCTCTTAACATTTGACCTTAGGAAAACTGAAGTTGCATCAGAATCCTCAGTTTCCTTAATAGCAAAAATGGGGATAATAATTATCAACCTTATGGGATAATAGAAGCAAAATGCTTGAGCCAGAGTTGCCACACAGTTACCCCACAATAAAAGGTAGAGGCTGCCAGTATCACGGTCAATGTAAGAATTAATTTTATTGCCATTTTCCAAATGTGCCCTGGCTTTCCTGTCCCTGAGTTGTTAGTGATGGTCTTGTCTCTTAGAGACTTCTTGGCCTAGTGAGAGCCAACTGCCATGGGATAATACTTTGTAGAATGAAGAGATAGCTCTCACTCTTCCTCTAGCCTAGTGTTTAGGCCAAAGGGATGATTCTCTCTGGGCACTCAACTCAGAATGGAGGCAGAAACAGAAAGACCAAAGCATTGTATTTGTTGTTTCTTAGTTTCTAACTAGAGTTTTATAACTTATAACAGGGATATTAATCTTAGAGTCTGGTGCCTGAGTGGAGAATAAAAAGGACTTTTGAAGATCAAAAGCTTGGCTTTAAATACTGAGCACCAATGCCTGGAAGACTGAAGGCTTGGCTTTTATTCTATAAGGAAGAAAGAAAGGGAAGAATGCAGGTTGATTGCATAAGAGCCTGATTATGAAAGGAGGCCAAAGTCTGGCCAAGTGTCAGGAAGCAGATAGATCAGAACGGCAAACTTCCAAATTGGATGTCCTCTGAGTCTCAGACAAGGTTCACCCAGCCCAGTCCTGGGATCGGCAGGTGAGTGATAGAACTTACAGACAGACTGTGGGAAATCTCGCAGACAGTAATGGGAACTTGTACCTCAGGTTCTATAGTAGAGCCCAGAGAGGCCATAACCTCAGAAATGAAGAAACCGTGTGCCTAACCACTACGGTGTCTGAGTGACATTTGCAACAACTGTTCGTGCAGACTGGCTGAGTACATCTGTCCCGAGTCCTGCAACCTCAACACAGGCGGAAATAGACTGCCAGCAACTCCTGCAGCTCTCTGAGAGAAAAGCAGAAGTAATTAAGCACACGCTGGCGGGCCAGGAGACAAAAAGTGAATGCATGGATGTTGGTTTGGAGGGCCCTGCAGGACCACAGTCAGCAGCAGTAGATAAAATCATTAATGTCACAACCAAGCCAAGACTGGAAGAAAACAAACTAAACATATTTGATAAAGAACTTGTATCTAGCCTATTTAAAACAACTCTTACAACTTAATGATCACCAAAGAAATATGCAAATGGCAAGTAAGCACATGAAACCATGTTCGGTTTTATTAGTCATTAGGAAAATGCATATTTAAACCACAAAGAAAAGCATTGCATTCCTACTAGAACTGATAAGACCAACTATCTCAAATGTTGGTGAGGATGTAGAGCAATTGGAACTCTCATAGACAGCTGGTAGGAATGCAAAATGGCACTTGGGAAAAACATTTGGTAGTTCCCTTTAAGGTTGAACACACACCATTCAATCCACTCATAGAGATTTATTTGGGAAAATTAAAAACATGTGTCCACACAAACATTTGTATTTGAACATTCATAATAGCTATATTTATAACAGCCCCAAACTAGAACACCCAAATGTCTATCCACTGGGGAATGCTGTAATACATCTACACAATGTAATCCTATTCAGCAATTAAAAGGAACTAACTACTGAAAATGCAACATAGATACATCACAGAGTCAATGTAGTTAAGTTCAGTAAGTTAGAAACAAAAAGCTGTTGGATGTTTGATTCCACTTGTGTGGCATCCTATAATAGAAAAACCAAACCTGTGGTGACAAATAGCAGATCATTGGTTGCTAGTGCCAGGTGGTGGTAGGAGGGGAGTGATTTCAAAGGAGCAGAAGATAACTTCTGGGGGTTCAGGAAATGTTCTCTGTGCTGCCTAATACGGTGCCTCTAGCCACATATGAGTACTGAGCACTTGACATATGGCACATATGGACTGGATTTTTAATTATATGTAATTTAAATTAAATCAAATATAAATAAAATTAAAAGTTATAGTAGAAAACTAAGTATATTTGGAATAACTTGGGCATTTTAATCTACTTTTTCAACTGTGACTTTTATAGAAACTAAATACAGATCAAATACTTCTGATGAAAATTTATTCTGAATTACAATATTCTGTATGTGTGAAATACATAGTGAATTTCAAATAATTAATGTGAAAATATATGTAAAATACCTCAATATGTTTTCATATTGGTTATACATCAAAATGATATTTGGATATATTAACTTAAATAAAAATACAAATACTATTAAAATTAATTTTACCTTTCTCTTATACTTTTAAAAATTGTAGCCACTGGAAAATTTTAAATTACATTATGTAGCTTATATTATATTTCTATTGTACAGCACAATTTTATATAATAATTGTGATGGTTACAAACCCATCTAACCTTGTCAAATCTTACTGAACATTGCATTTAAAACTGGCAAATTTTTGGCCCTGGTCGGGTAGAGTGTCATCCCAATATGCCAAGGTTGCAGGTTGGATCTCTGGTCAGGGCACATACAAGAAGCAACCAGTGAGTACATGGATAAGTGGAATGACAAGTTGATGTCTCTCTCTCCCCCTCCTTCCTCTCTCTTTCTAAAAAAAAAGAAAAATAAATAAGTCAAAAAGATTTAGCCCTGGTCAGGTGGCTCAGTTGTTTGGAACATTGTCCCATACACCAAAATTCCTGGTCAGGGCACATAGCTAGGTTGCATGTTCAATTCCCAGTCAGGGTGCAAACAGGAGGCAATCTATCAGTGTTTCTCTTTCACATCACTCTCTCTCTCTCTCTCTCTCCACCCCCCCTCTGTCTCTCTTTCTCCTTGTAGTGTCTTTCCTTTCCCTTCCTCTCCCTCTAAAATTAATAAACATACTCGAGTGAGGATTGAAAAAATTTTAAACTAGCAAATTTTTAATGTCAATCACATCTCACACAACAGATTAAGATAAAAAAGACAATCCACATGAAAGAAGAACCATAGGGGTAGGCCAGTAAGTTAAGATAAAGTTCTCCTGGAGGGGGTACAAGATGAGTTACACCTGCAGCAGAGGGTAACAGAGTAACACCTGGGAAGGTCAAGATGCATAAGGCCTTTTGGGGATAAGTCTGGAGAGGGGGCCAAGATGAGTTATACCCAGAAGGGGGCGCTTCAAGGATAGAGGCCCATGTGGAGGACCAGAAAAGGTGAGGTACTCCTCCGCTGATTCCCACGAAAGCAGAGGATGGCACAAGGGGTGCCATTTTGATATGAAGGGGAAAGGTTAAGAGGGTTGTGTGTGTGTGTAATTGAATGCCTAAGTCCTAAATTATTGGTTTAAATCTGAAAGTCATTGGATTACCATGAATTGGCAAGACTACATCTTGTGCAATTAGCTTAACTGGAAGTTAAAAACCAGGAAAGAAAGGTATATTTTTGTTCTAGTGAGTTGGTGGACTACAAGACTCTATATTTTAAGCCAGCTATGCGCCCTTTTCTGAAGTCCCTGCTTCAGCAAGCACTTTCTCCAAGTATCTCCAGGACTCCGGTCAAAATAAGTGTTTTCCATATTAGTGCTGTCAAAGGTTGGCTTATATTCCTATCACAGAAATTTTCATGTAGCAACTAGACAAAGAATGTTCATGGAATTGATATCATTACACATGGGTCAAGTCTACAAGCAGCACATATGGGCTGTCTGGTCTTCACAAAACTGGAGAAGATGCTAAGGGCAAAGGGAGTCTGCACACTCTCGCACAAGCCAGCCTGCTGGCTGCAGTGTGAAAAGCACCAGACTTGTGAATGCCAAGTTCTCTTACTTGGGGGATTCCATCTTTCTCCGGCCCTGTCTCACTGCTGCTGGGTTTTCAAGGACCATCACAGTTCCTTTCTTCTTACGCACCTCCTTCACTTCCTACTCCTTTGAAATCCTACTACTTTATGTATCAGCAATTGTGAGTTGTTTCCTGTTGCTTCATCTGTGTTTATCCCGGCTCCCCAACCTCACTGTGAGGTTCTTGAGGACACACGTGTTTCATCCCCACAGCCAGTGTGTTAAGCATTCATTGATTTGCTGCCTCTTGCACACCCCCAACTGGGAAACCTGGGCCCCAACCCAGGCATGTGCCCTGACTGGGAAGCAAACCGATGACTGTTTAGTTTGCAGGCCAGTGCTCAATCCACCAAGCCACACCAGCCATGGACAATGTGTTAAGCATTCAAACTGAACAATCAGGTATTGGCAGCATTTAACTTCCTATATGATCACAGAGAAAAATCTGTAGAGCAGAAGAACAGCAGTGGGTAGGATTTTATGAACTTGCCCAAAATAAGTTCTTGATATACATCCCCACATTTTGTCCTCTAGAATCAAACAATATGATCTCTAAAACCATGGTACCCAAGGAGACATGAGGTGCCTCAGGGTACAGCAGCAAACTCACAGGGGTGCTGTGGTGGACTTTAAATTTTTGAGTAAAACATGCCTGTCAGAAACCATGCAAACTATTAGCTTGCGGTAGACCCTGGTTTCAACAGTAGACTGTGCTATGTGCCATATCTTCTCAAAGCTTGGTTTTCAGTGGTTGCTGTGATTAAAACCAAGTATGGTGGGAAAATCAGTGTGGAAGAGCAAATCAGGTTCCAAGGTTCAAGAAATAGTGCAGTGCTCAGTAGGCACACACTTCCCACTCACAAGTACTTGTGGTTACTTAAACATTACAGTACTTTTTCCTCTCAATATCTATGTACTCAACATTCTATTAAATCACTTGGATGTAAATAGATCTTAAGTTGTTTAGACCCAACTACATAAGAAAGGAACTGTTGGGTACTTTTTTTGGCATAGAGTCTCCGAGAAACAATCACTGAGGCAATCAGGACTCTGTGAACTATGAGAGTCTAGAGATCTCTGCCCATAAGAGTCATTTCTTTGTTCCCCTGTTGTAGCCGAAGAAGCTGATAACCTCGAGTGTGGAGGAATTTACCCAGGGGCACATACTAGGAAGTGCCAGACCTGGGATTCAGTTCCAGGTTCTCCACAATGTAAAACTCAGGCTCTTAACCCCTGAGGTATACTTTAAGATCCTTCGGTTCAGCTCCCGGATATGGTCACCAAAGAAAAAGCAGATGGTCCCTGAGAAATAGTAGCAGGAGAAGGGTTCCCTTGGGGGTAAGAGAGGGCAGTGGGAGGTCACACAAAGAAGCAGGGTCAGTGACCCCAGCTGTTTCTAACCACCAACTATTCCCACAATCAAAATTTACACTGAGATTAAGTGACTCACTTGGGGTCCCACAAGGAACTCATTCATTCTCCCTAGAGTATGATATGATGTCCTACCTCCATGAAAACCAGAGGAAATGAGTAGCTTAGTATTATGTTGATCAGTTCTTGAATTCATTAGCTTCTGGGGGTGTTCCTGGATTTTTATTCTAACCTCAGAACATTTCAAGGAATGACAATATGACCCGTCTCTGATCTTGATGATCTGGGAGCATTTTTCTCACAATTATGCATGTATTACTATCCTCTTAAGAGGCCAGTAAAGTCTTTCATTTAAAAATCTGATTTATTTGCATCCTTAATCTTCCTGTTAGTTAGACAGTCTGCACAGTACCCTGGCATGATATATTTTTAACTAGGCTTCCCAAAATCTAAATTCAAGCCTCCTTAATCATGGAAGGCATTAACTATCTTAAACAGGAGCCCATTTGCAGATTAAATTTGCCAAAAGGTCAGCTTGCTGCTGCCACTGTGTTGCAAACCCCATGTGTCCTCTGTGTCACATGCTCTGACATATCTTGAGAGGAGTCAGGGTCTTTTCCAGTCTGCTGATTCTCTGTTTCAATTAGAATTGATTTAAAAGGTCCCCAAGCTCTGGTTTTGAGGTGGCCTTGCACAATATTATTAATAATTTAATCATACATGTGCTGATAACAGATCACATTTCTACCATCCCACACACAAAAAAAAGAGCCCAAACAGATTAAGGACTATCCCATGGCTAATTTCTTTAGTACTCTCATATCTGATTGACATCCATTTATCTAATTGCAGCCAGGAAATTTAATTTTCATTAACATTAATGGGAAAATCCTGTTTACTTTTTAAATATTTGACTCATTCTTTCTCATCTTCTGAATAATGCTGAGATAGTCTGTTCCACAGAATGAACCCTATATTTTATCAGTTTTCATTCTCTGAATTCATTGCAGCCGAGTCCAGCTATTTACATTTGTGAAGCCTAAGTTAATCTTTCATCACAGATAATTTCATTTTTATGGCAGACCCAAAATGAGGAGGGTACTGGAGTGTTCATCTGGAAATTTAGACAATTTTCGAGATAGAAAAGAATTTAAAGAGCTCTGCAGCCCTCTGTTCAAAACCTGGTTTGATCCTTTATGAACTGGGAAGTAATCCAAGACAGGTTCCTTCACCCAGATTTGAAGCAGGGCAGGACAAGTGAGGTACCTCGTGCGCAAAATGTAAGGTGTTCACTCTTGGGGTTCTGGTGTGATCCTGCAAGGGAGGACCTCCTCCCCAGCTTGCTTCACGCCAGCCCTGGCCCTGATCTATGAACATCAGTTGCCTCATCTGCAAAAGTGTGCTGATCCTAGCAACCTTCCTCATGCTGATGTGGGGAAGATATTGCCTGGCACATCAATAGATGTTCAATGATATTACTATCAATAATATACTGCTGGTATGGACTGAATGTTTGTAAACCCCACCCCATTTATATGTTAAAGCCCTAACTCCCCGTGGGATGGTATTTGGAGATGGGACTTTGGAGGAGATTAGGATTAGATGAAGTCACGAGAGTGGACCCCCCACAGTGGGATTAGTGTCCTTATAAGAGAGAGGTGCTTGCACTCTCCCCACCTTGTGAGGACAGTGTGAGAAGGCAGCTCTCTACAAGCCTGGAAGAGGGTTCTCACCAGAACCTGACCACTCCAGCACCCTAATCTTGGATTTCCAGCTTCTAGGACTGTGAGAAATAAATGTGTTGCTTCTGCCACCCAGTCTGTTGTATTTTATTACGGCTGTTGAGCTGACTGAAACAATAATGTTGTGTTATGTAATTTGATTGTGTTACCCTTGGGGATGAGAGCCATAAGGGGTCTTATGCTTCTTATTAATTTCTTATGCTTCTGTTAGATTAAAGTATAAAGTCATTAACATGTTCCCAAAGCCCAACATGGGCTGGTCCCTGCATACCTCTCCAGCAATATCTTCTACCACTCTTCTGAAAACCTTTGTACTCCAATCACACAGTCTTCTTTCAATTTACCAAATGCACCACGCTCCATATCCCTCTGCCTGCCACAGGACCTTTGCACAAGTTGTTCTCAGTCTAAAATGTTTTACCACCCCTTTCACACAGTTAACTCAATCTACTTCATCCTTCATACTATATTCAAGAACTGTTTCCTTATGGCCCAGATTACATAGGACAGATGCTTTCTTGGCTTTTAAAATAAGTCACAGTTGGGTACTTATGCATTTATTTGTCTGATTATTTGGTTACTGTCTCTCTCCCTTGCTCACTATATACTAAATTTCAGGAAGACAGGGACACTTTCTGTTATGGCACTTTATCCTCAGCATATAGCTTGCAATCAATTATTCTCTAAGTAATTGTTTAATCAATGATATAAAAAATAATATTGCCACTGCTACACATGAAGGGTGAAAGGGAGAAAACCAGTATTTCCAATGGCTGAGAGCAAGGACAGGGGACGGATGCTGAGGCATTCACATTTGCAAAGAGGTGAAACAGTGCACACTCTCCTTTGTTCTTTTTTTTCAATCCTCACCTGAGGATATGTTTATTGATTTTAGAGAGGAAGGGAGGGGAGAGACAGAGGGAGACAGAGAAATATAGATGTGAGAGAGAAACATCAATTGGTTGCCTCCTGTACACACCCCGGCCGAGGATTAAATCTGCAACCTAGGTATGTGCCCTGACAGGATTTGAACCCACAACCTTTTGGTGTAAGGGATGGTGTTCCAACCAACTGAGCTACCAGGCCAGGGCTCTTTTGTTCTTTCAACTGTCTTTATTTGTACATTCATTCACTTACTCATTCATAACAAATACTTAATAAGTCTTCCAATGTGCCAAGTACTACCTAGGAATGGAAATATCATAGGAAAAAAGACATGTTCCATGCTCTTTTAGGTTTTATATATTCATATAACCCCCAAAATCTCATTTGTATCTGAAAACTATAATTTAACATGCAGAAAATGTTGCTAAGAATACCATGTGCTCAGCTCTGCCATTAGATACTTGCCTAATGCTTCATTTCAGGCCATTCTTAAAATGCAGTTGTCCTGTGGGGAGACTGTCTGCTCTTGAGGGTAAGATGTTTCATAGGCAAGGCTGAGTTTAAATTTGGCTAAAAGTGTCTATTTGTGTATTCAGAAGCATGGAGAGAGCCAAGTTAAAACAAAATAACAACAATAAAGAAATGCTTGTTCTTGTTATTATTATTTAGGTTGTTGGGAGAAGGCAGAGGGAAAGAAGGATGGGTGTTTTGGAAAAGGTCTTCTTTATATACATGTGGCCAGGAGGCGGGGTCCTGTGTCTGAGAAGAATAGGGAGGAATCCTTGGGACTGACTCTTTGCCATTAGATTGACTAGTCACTTTAGCCCAAACTTTCAAACTAGCCCTATCCACAAGGCAGAAACATTGAAGGAAGATTGCTGCTTAGTAAGAATGGAAACAAATAGAGACCAGTGTGTATTTTCAGAAAGACTGAACTTTTCTTTGCATCCTAGGCCTCTCTTATTTTCTGATCTCCTGGTTTTCAATGATTTTCCTAAAGCTGTCACATTAAAACAACTCTTTTAGCTTCCCAATCTTCTATGTACATTTACCCAAGGACCCCATACAGGAATATGGTCCTTGAAATGTATGATCATCTCTAATTTGAAAAGATGAACATTGAATTGAATCATGGAGAATTTGAGGACCTTGGCCATAATCTCAAATAAACACAATAAATATATTTGGGATACCACTCAGTAATTCAAGTTCAAGCACTAAGAGCTAAACCCCAAATCCTTTAATGAATTAAACTGTAAGGAGAGATCCTTAAAAGCCAGGGCACTATTTATGCCTCATTTTCTTCTATGTTCTACTGAAATGAAATTAGCTCATGATTTCCACTCTCTGCTTACATCGTCTTTGGTAGGATTTTCAGTTAGGGCCAACCTAACTCCAAATCTATGAAGATGAGCTATAAAGAATGAGCAGAGAAAATGACATATGGTAGAGAGCAGGTGGCTTTGAGAAGCAATATTAACTATGTATATATAAAATCACAACAAGTATAAATATTTAATTTCCAATGTTTGAAAGAGAAAAGAGGGTTTCCTTGAAAGTGGACTTTAATGCATATGTAAATTAATTATAATTCATGACATTTCTCACATAAATCATTATTTCAGAAAATGATGCAATCATTTTAAACCAATATTGACAATTTGAATGTTACAATACTTTGAAAGGTTTATTGCGATATATTTTCTTTGTCCCCCAAAGAGGGCCTTCTATCATAAGTGACATAAAATGCAAAAGAAACTGCATGGTTTTTATTCTTCAAGCTTGGGTGACATGGGCTCAGAGGAGACCACCCATGGGGTCCTTTAGGAAGCAATGGTGGCAGTTGATACAACTGTCCCATTGGACTGCATCCTGGGACCTCATTACAATCTGAATAAAGGTCACATCCAAAAGTTAATGATCGGTATGTTTTCCTGGGCATCATTTCTCAAATCTGCTGATCTCCAACATTAGGATATATTCACAATGATCTCCAAATTCAATGTCATGTTACAAACTACTAAACAAAGTACAGGTGACCCTTGAATAATGTTGGGGTTAGGGATGCTGACCCAACATGCAGTCAAAAATCTGTGTATAACTTAAGTCAGTCCTCTGCATACGTGGATCCCAACCTTGGATCAAAATACAGTACTAAGTGGAACCAGTCAGGCAGCTAAATAAGGTAGTGAAGCTGTTGTTGTTGCAAGTAATACAGCATCTATTCTTTTGCACCATATCTATTTTATCAGCAGATCCTACTTTCTACATAGCTCTCAAATATGTCCTTATCTATTCTCACTGCCACCACTCTGGTCTGAGGCACCATCACCATCTCTGTCCCTTTTCCTGCTTCCGCTGTTGCTCCTTGAAATCCATACTTTGCCAACTAGCTAGAGAAAAGCATTTTTTTTTTTTACAAATGTGAATCAAATAATGCCATTCTACTTAGAATTGACCACTGTCTTCTCTTTGTACTTAGAAAAAATCCAAACTGCTCATCTTGGCCTTCACCTGAAAACATTCTTCCCACAGTGCTCTGCATACCTAGGTCTTTCTCATTCATTTATCACCTCCCCTCCCAGCCCAGCAAACTAAAGAAGTCATACCCCTACCCCCACCACATATTATGCATATTTCCTCCCTCATTACTATTTTTAATGCCAATTTCCACTATGTGATATTTCAGCACCAGGGGCAGTAAGACTATGTCATGAAGCTGCTATTCCTTTACCCTGAGTTTAGCTGTCCCCTCCAGGTTCAGACTTAGAGAAGGAATCTGCACTAATTATACTTAATGACTAACTCATGGATTAAGTTTTTTCCTGCCAGGATGCCGTTTTCTTTGGTCCATATATTACGCTAAGTTTTCAGCCACTGTAGCAAAAAGAAACTGTTGTTGCCTTCTTCCCTTCTGCCCAAATACTTGGGCTTGTCATCTTTTTGTGAATATTTAAAATCATTAATAGGAAACAAAAACAAAGGAAACCTCCATCTCAACACTCTTACTACATCTTCCTCTTCTCATCCCTTTTTTCGCAATCAAAGTCAAATTCTTTCAGGGAAAGTTATATTTCACTACCCTGAATGCCTTTCACCCTTCTACAGATGGTGGTGAAGTCCAGCTTTTAGAAACTGGACTTTTCAGACACATGACTTTCACTTTGGGGCCAGCTATGGTTCCCCATTGAAAGCTCCTTAAAGATAGTGCATTAGTATAACATCTTTAAAGGCAATCAAGAATTTTTCACATTGAGATGGTTTCTATAGCATTGGGCCCATAGTTGGTACTCAAATACCTGTTACGAACATCACATTATCCACAAGACAAAGATGCAAAGGGTTAACAGTTCCAAAAGGTATTTGAGTTATTCCAACTCTTTCCAACCCAGAAGAATACAAAAGGAAATTCTAACCAGATGTCACCTAGTTTTTTCACTATTCAGAGAATGTTCTACCTCTCTGAGGGTATAGTGTGGTCTCATTATATATGTACTTAATCAAATGACTACAAGCATGTGCACTTGGCAGAGAGCAACAGAGAAATAAAGCAAGTTGTTTCCTTTCTTCTTTCTCTGTAGTGGTTGTTGTCATACACCCATAGCCAGATCTAATATTTGACATTTGACTGGCATCCAAATATATGGAATAAATGAGTGAATGCATGCAGCTAGTATGTGACAAAGCCAGTAACTTAAGCCAGATTTGTCTGATTACAAGCCCCACAGCTAAACTGTATTGACTCCCTTTTGTTCTTGGCATCCTTTGAGCTGTATACTCTCCTAGAGGTCATTATGTGTGTTTGTGCTTTTCTCACCAAGTGCCTGTAAGTGCCTCAGGCTGGGGTCATTGCTAGTACTACATTCCTCAGAGCCACTCCCCCCAAAAATGTCCTGCTCATCGGTGCCTATCAATTATTCTGCATGCAATTAAAAAATTCATTTTACAGATAAGAATCCTTACATAAGAGAGAGGTTCAAAGTTATTCCCAAGGACAGGCAAGTAATGGCAGAATTGGTTTCAGAACCTAATTAACTTGACTCCTTCACACTCTTTTATGAATGAGGAGGGTTACAGATAAATCATCTATCTGTCTCAGCTCGTAGTCCATATCGTCCCTGCTACAGTGACTGCCAACATCAGCCACTTCAATCCTTTAGCTCAATCTTAGTTCATAACCCAGACATCGTAAGATCAGAAGAAAAGGAAAGGGAACAACAGTCTAATGAGCTTAGAACTCAAGTTCTTTCCTCACTTTTGACTGATCCCTATCATTATATTTGCTATCCAAGGAGGCAAATTATTTACCAGTAAAGCACCAAACAATGTAACACCTCCCCTCAGTCAAAACAGAGTTTATTTATCTCAAACACGTGCAAACCCATGTCATTTGGCCACCTACCTGTGCTTTTCACAAGTGTGCTCCCAAACTCTGTGCATTAAAAGGCCACCCCTGCCCTGCCTGCTCTTGAAAAACATATCATCCAGTCTACCTGCATTTTTGTATTTAGGCTCTGGCAAAGAAACCATTATGAAAATGACAGAACTGCCAGGAAGAATGATGACTTCACTGCTTAAGAAGTATGTGAATTCACCGAGGAGGCAGCAAGGCAGAGAAACAAGAAGGAGAGCAGAGATAAAGAGAAATTTGCCTCTGGGCTTCCCACATCTTCTGTCTTTTGTCAAAGATGGTCTTACTGGCCTTTCAGAATTAATGTTTGCTTTATAACAAACCATGTAAGTCTCTTTCTATAGTCCATGGCAGGATCTGTGCCTTTTAACTAAAGTTGGTAATACCTAGAGTAAGAAGTCAAAAGAAAAGAAGAAAGGAAAAGATAATGATAATGATTGCACCTACCATTTACTGAGCAGTGACTTGGTACTAACACTATGTTAAGTTTGTGTACGTTATTTTATTTAATCCTCACAACTCCTCTGCACATCACTCCATTTAAATTCTTTAAAAAACTCCCCATCACCTTTAGGATAAAGTCCAAATATCTTAACAGAGTTCACAAAACCCTCTAAGACTCCATCAACCTTTGCATCTCTCTCGACCTCACATCGTACCACTCTGCGCCTCTCTTAAATGGCCTGGTCTCATCTACCCACAAACAAGTATGGTTCTTCCTACGCTTCTATGGGCCTTTAAATATGTTCCCTTGTGACCACATTGCTTCCACTCTTCACCTGGCTAACTTGAACTTTCCTTCAAATCTTTAATATCTTTTTCTGGGGGAGGCTGGTCTCCAATTCCACCTAAACTAGGTCAGGTAAGTTCTATCATTTGCTTTCCATGATTCATTCAACTTCCTCTTTTGTAACTCCATACTTGCAGTGACCTGTAGTGAGATATGTACCTTTCCTGCCTGATTTGGCCTTTGTGAAGGCTGGCAGGCACCAGGCCTTCTCATTCCCTGTTGTTCCCTAGCATCTCACTGAATGCCTGCCACATGAGTAGATCCTGAATCAATGAATGGAAATATCATATTCGAAATCTATAGATGAGCGTTTCTGTTTCACAGATGAGGAAACAGGTTAAAGGGGGTTAAATAACTTGGAGAAACCAAGTTAGCAAATGGTGAAACCAAGCTTTGAACCCAAGACTGATAGCCCGACCCAGATTCACAATCACTCTGTAGTATGACCATCCCAACATCTCCAGCACTCACAGGAAAAATAAAGGCAATTACTATAGAATATTACTATTAGGGAACAAAATGGAGTAGAAATGCTGCTGGGGTTCAGGGAAGTGCTCTTTCTCCCATCTGATTTCAGAATTACATGAGAGAAGCTGGCTGGTTTTGAATCTTACTGGGCAACGGTAGCGTGGTTTTCCAGAACATTGCGTCTGTCTCTCAGCTATAGGTGGTAGTGGCTAACTGACAACTTACAGCTACATCTTCCAGTCATTCCCAGAGATCGACATGGAAAGGGAGAAAGTGAGTTTCTCGCATTCTGAGAGAGGTTGCCCAGGCAACAAGGACAGAGCCAGAGCCACTGACCACCCAGCTGAGATGTGCTGAGGCCATGCCCACGCTCTCCCAGCCCCACAGCCACTTCGTTGGGGCCGCAGCCAACTGTGTTCACTCGCACTTTTAATGAGCTGTCACTGAAAGAGTCACCTGTTCCAACTGGACACAGTTTATAATGGTGTACCCATGGCCAGCCACCTGATACCTCCAGATTCTTGTTATGTGGTCAGGTAGAAGGCCCAATCTGTTTAATATGTAGACTATGCCAGAATTCCAACTCTGAGAAAAGGCCAGTCCCAATTTTGTGTCTTGTAATAAGACAAAAAGAAAAGAAAAAGAAAAAGAAAAAAAAGCCATTGAATTAAACATTGCCTTCCAAAGTTAAGTTAGTCCACTTTGCATATAATGGCAGCTCCTGACACAGCTCCCCACTTAATGGCCATGGGATCTTTGCTAATTTACTTTAAATCTTAGTCATAAATTTCATCTATAAAATGCTCTTATATAAATAATTACCAATAGACTTTCTGTGAAGAGTGAGATGATGTACATAGAATGTTTAGCATAAATGTGTGGCACCTAGTAAATGAAAGTTATAGTGGTAATTAGGGTTTATTTGATTTCCTGAAAAGGTGGTTGGAAGGAGAGATTAGCAGTCTCTTCCTTTGAGTCTTTTTGCCCGTTTAAGTTTTGTGCAGAAATGAGACAGTGTCATGCCTGCTTCTGTAATAACCAGCAACATGGGCTGTAAACCCCTCCTGGCACAGGCTGTCTGCGCCAGGCACTATAAAGCCTTCACCGGGCCTAATACAGTGTGAGGCACACAGTGGGTGCTCAAGAAATGCTTGTTGAAGCTGTGAACAATGGGATGCACAGGCAGTTCAAAGTGCCCTAGGCATCTGGATCTTGAAAGGAAATCGTACCCTCCTACGAGTCATTAAATGTATTCTTCAGAGAGGGCAGTAACAACATGCCACCTGATTGCTTTGTTCAGAAGTGCTTTCCGACTGAGTTACCCCAGAAAGATGCTGTTCTTTGCTACATCACTGCATGACTGTCAGTCCCTGCTACAAAATGGCTTTTCATGAGAGCTTACCGGTGCCTGTGTATACGGAGGAAGGGGTTGGCCACAGGGGAGAGAGCCATGGAGCAGGATGAACTTCTACAAACCTACCCCCAGCCGTTTGCACACTGTTATGCTCTGTGTGTTGCGGGGGGGGAGTGGGTACATCAGCGGTACCCATTACCTCCGAAAAACAGTCCAAATCTCTTTTAATTCTGTTGGAAAATTTATCTTTAGACATAACTTAGAGTCTCTGAAAGTATTTTATCCTGTGAACACCAAAACCTTTTTGGAGAGAAGTAAACTGAAAATGTGTAAACATTTAGAGCACTTCCCTAAATGAAACAGTTTCTGGCTGAGCAGAACAAATGAGCCCTTTATAGGGTACAGAGTATAAGACAACGGCTCTGGTCTTTGTTCTTGAGTAAAAAATGGGGAGAGAAAAGCCATTCTAGAATGAATAACCTCCAAATGCCAATTTTGGAAAACTCATACTTGTGACTCATTAAGTCACCTAGTTTTTGCTATTTTGAAAAACAAACCACACAAAGTACTAATTAATAAAATATATCATGTCTTATTAACATTTATATAGTAATTACCAAGATCACAAATCCATCTGCTAAGTAGTCAGCAAACAAGACAAATGAGTGTGCTCAGTTAAACAGATTATCAAATGCCTTTGGGAGTATAATCTAATAGCCCCAATGAAGCTATGAATCAAGTGGCTACCCCTTTGGCCATGTGGACAAGTCATAGCAACCTCATGTCCCCTGTGAGGCAAGACAGAGCAGTGAAGGCATCCAGCCACTCGCTCTCTCTGGACAGAATGTACTCTTAGGCATGTGCCAATGTTACTCATGCAGCCTTCTCTTGCAGGCTTTGTGTTGACACTTAAGATTTTGATTCTTTAAAAAAACATCAGAGGAAAGACCCAAAAGATATCACCTTAAGTTAAACGCAATCCCACTAGCTTCTGCATGCCTATCACTGAGGCTTCTCAGCTCCCCACACAGAGAAGAATTTCATCTTCCTACAGCGTTTCCAACATTCATTACCTGCATACATTTCACATCCTCTCTCCTAGAGAGGCATCTAAGTAACAAACTATGTCTTACTAGGCTTTCAAGCTCAACAATGACAACAAGAACTGATAATAATAATAATTGTAATTAAGATATTTACCATTTCTTGTGAACAGAAATGCACCAATCACTTGGGTGAGTGCTTCAATTTATTTAATGTTTGTCACTTGATATTCGCGACAGCTGTTTAAAGTAGGTACATCCTCCTTTACAAACACGGGGCACCTGAGACTTGAAGAGGCTGAGTGACAGAGCTGGAATTCATCTTTAGGTCTGAAGGACTCCAAAGCCTGTGCTCTGAAACACTATGCTGAGCTATGCCTCTCCCGTGCAGTTCCCAGGTCAGGGCCAAGTACATAGTAGACACTGATAAATGTCAGTGCAATAAAGGAATATCTTAACAGCAATTCATTCCTGCATCGCCTTGGTAGTTAAGGTCAAATCTTTGCAGTTTCTGCTTTTCTCTGTTTTTCCCAGGTGTGCATGATGTTATGGGTTATTATCAATACTGGGTATCAAAAAATGTCAATAAAAGATCTCCCTTACCTTTCTTACATGAGAAAATAAACGCCTCTCCAGGACTCTGCCTCCTAGTTCAGTGTCAGGACGATATTCACAACTGGGCACCTTCAGTGGCTTTTCATTGATTTGTGTTGGTGTTATTCACATGTTGGACTGCAGGCTAGATGGTAGGAGGCAGTCCAGTGTTGTTGGCACCTCTTCTCAGCTTTCTTCAACATCCTGGACTCTACAGTCATGTTGGGGTGGGGGTGGGAACTTGGGGCCTGATGGTTACTGACTTCACAATAGTCAGTGTTTCCCATTGGTGGGAGTAGTGGGCTTTTGCTGGTGTAACCCTCTCAGCACATAGTATTCTCTCTCCAACCAGGAACAGAACTTCTAGCATGTAGCCCACGTGCTTGGAGGAAGCACACTCTACTCTCAGCTTGAGAATAGAACTCTGGTTGGTTTAAGCCAATCAGCACATCCCAATGGCCTTGCCACAGTGACAAGTGCAAGTCTCAAGACCCAGTTCAGGTCAGTGAGACACAAGGAGGTATTTGCTGGGGTTCTGGGAAAAATACTTCCTGGCTCAAAGAGGAAGGATATTCTCTTTCTTAGCTGGGCATTTGTGCAGAGGAAGAAAGATCCAGAAGACACAGGAAATCATTCTGGAACTATGATGGCATCTAGTTTTAGTACTAAGCAAGATACCACAGTAGAGCAGAAGAAAAATGGAAAAAAGTTTTGATGACATAATTGAGCTACTATGTCAAGCCTTGCCTCAAAGACTGGGCTATTTCTGGATTCCCTGTCCCAGATTTTCTCTGATCTGAAACTAAAAGACATGCAATAAACATGGGTGACAACTTTGTTTCATGTTCATTGTCATGTTCACCTTTTTTCCAAACAGTAAGACAGTGGTTTGAGGACCACAGGAGATCAGCTGACAGCTTATCACAAACCTGAAGCAGGCAAAATGTACCTGTCAAAACCTGAGGAGAACTGGCCTGTCTGGTTTAGGCCATGATGTCACAGAGTGCCATCAAGTATGTTCAACACTAGGGAACTATGTTTCCATCAATTCTCTCTATGACCATCATAAAACCTACTATGAAGAATGATGAGAACACTGCACAACTGGACCAAGAATTAACAGCTACTCTAACAAGCAGGTCTGCTCATTCCAGCACAGTTCCACATTGACCCTTCTTGGGTTTCATGTATATTCAACACGTTTGAATAAGTTAATACATATCAGCTAGATATTAGAGAAGGATGCTCTGAGACCCCCGTGCTGCCTTTGCTTGCAAGGACCACTGCCCTTGAGAACTATAATGTCAGCACAAATAAGGAAATTGCAGGTTTTAATGCAAAACAATCTGTGGCCAAGTATAATCACAGTTGCCTCACACTGATACAACAACTTAAATCCAATCTCTTGGACTTCAGGTTGTGAAGGAGGGGCCCTTCCCAAATGCTGGAGATTTTAATATTGGGTTGGCCAAAAAGTCTGTATGGTTTTTTTCCATAAAATAAAAGGTACATTTTTCATTTTCACCAATAACTTTAATGATTTGGATATTTTGTGTATTTCGGCTATCTCCTATGTGGTAGAACATCAATTGTTCTCAATTAATGTCTCAATTTGATTACTATCAACTTCAACTGGTCTACTGACCATGGCGCATTGTCCAGGGAGAAATCTCCAGCACGAAACTTCACAAACCACTTTTGACATGTTTGATCAGTCACAGCGCCATCTCCATACACTGCACAAATCTTTTTTTTTGCATTTCAGTTGCATTTTTACCTTAAAATAATAAAGTATACTATGCCAAAAATGCTGCATATTTCCTTCCATCTTCAATATTAAAATGGCTATACAAAAATTCACCAATTTTAATTTCTTTTTAATGCATGCAGGTGTGACAACTGTCACAATACAATCTAACAAAATTGTTTCGAATGAAGTTAAAGACAACGAAGCACTACTAGAAATGAAGTTTTTGGCCAACCCAATACAAGGATGGGAAAGAAGACAACAAGCAGAGACTCAACCAGAAGGCACTGGATCCCTGGTGGAGGTTTACTGAAAGAGTGAAAAAATGGGATATGATTTCCTCTTGCTATTGGGCCAGCTTCATGGATGAGGAACTTTTGCTGTCATACAAGGCCCTATGCCAAAAAGGACCCCTTGCGTGCCTTAATAATCTACTGTCAGCCTCTTGAAATTCTGAATTTTTTTTTAACATGGGGCCCTGCATTTTCATTTTGCCTTAGGTCCACAAATTATATAGCTCATCCTGCTTCTTACAGATCCAGTTCCCTCTACTAAAACCTCACAAGGGTAAAAGAATAGAAATTTTTACCAAACACCTGCCCTAGATTTTCCATGTCTCCTGTCTTTGACTGTTTTTCCTTGACTGCCTGCTTTGTGCTAAAAAAAAAAAAAAAAGTATTTTTACTGTGCCATTGTAATTCTTTTGTGGATTTACTATATTTTTTGTGTTATTTTCTTAGTAGCTGCTCTAGGGATTGCAACAGGCATTTTAATTTACCACAGCTTTCTTCAGATTAATACTCATTTGATTCTGGAAAATATACTCCAATATAATTTTACCTCCTCTTCCCCTCTTAGTATATTATTGTCATGTATATTAAATCTATTTCTCTATATATATGTGTTATAAACTCAACACTACAGTGTTAATATAATTGTTTCATATAATCTGATAGCTTTTGAAGGAGATGGGGAAAGATTAGAAAATATATTTATGGAATTTTTCAAACTAACCAAAATACTTATTATTTGCAATGCTTTTCATTTTTTTCCCTGTGGATTTCTGTCACCTTCTGGTGTCTTTTCCTGAAGGAAGGACTTCCACTTTCAGTATATCTTATAACACAGATCTGCTAGCAATAAACTTAGTCTTTGTTTATCTGAGGATGTCTTTATTTTGCTTTACTTTTTGAAGAATAGTTTGGTTAGCTATAGAATTTTTGTTTGACAGTATTTTTTTTTGTACCCTGAATATGTCATTCTACTGCCTTGTGGCCTCCAGGGCTTTAGATGAAAAGCCAGTTAGTAACTGTGCTAATGTTTGCCTATGTATGACGAGTCATTTTTCTCTCACTGCTTTCAAGATTTGTCTCTGGATTAGGCTTTATATAGTTTGCCTATGATGTGTCAAGGTGTAAATGTATTTGTATTTATCCTATCTGGAATTCTGTGACCTTCTTAGATTTGTAGACTAGTACTTTTTAAAAATCAAATTTAGGAAGTTTATAGCCATTTGTTTTCAAATTATTTTTCTGTCCCTTTCTCCTCTCTCTGTGTGGGACTTTCATTACATAAATGTTGCTGTGCTTGATCTTGTCACAGGTAGCTGAGGCTCTGTTCATTTTACTTCAATTTATTTTCTCTCTATGCTTCAGACTGGGTAATTTCTATTGATTTATAGTTCATAGATTCTTCTGTTCTCTCAAACCTGCTGTTAAATTTTTTTTTAATTTATTTTTTATTGTTATTCAATTACAGTTGTATGCCTTTTCTCCCCTTCCCTCCCAAATTTTGTTAATTTTTTACAGTTATACAGAGTGAGGCAAAAGTAGGTTTATAGTTGTGAGTGTGTGAAACACAGAGATTATTCTTGTATTATTATTTATTATTGTATTATTTTCCATATGAACCACTGTAAACCTACTTTTGCCCCACCCTGTACTCTTTAGCTACAGAATTTCTACTTGGTCCTTTTAATACTTTCTATATCCTTATAAGTAATCTATTTATTGCTCTATTGTTTCTCACTTTAATTCTTTAAATACGGTTTCCTTTAGTTCTTAAAATATTTATAATAGATATTTTGAAGCCTTTGTCTACAAATATCTGGTAACACCAAGTCTATTAAATGCTTTCCCCCTCTAAGTACAGGACATATTTCTTGTTTCTTGGTATGCTTCATAATTTTTTTTCTTAAAAATCAGACATTCTAAATTACAGATTGCAGCTGCTCTGAATTCTGACACTTTTCTCTCTTGAAGGTGGTTGTTGCTGGTGTTTTGTTTGATTAGTAACTTGCCTGGGCTAACTCTGTGAAATATGCAGCCCCTGTGGTCACTAATGCCCCTGCTAGGTTGTTATTGTTGTTTTAAATATATGTCCTTCATTTTATTTTAAAACCTGACCTGCTAGAGATTGCGTCTATGTCTGTAAAGCTTATTGGTCAGTGAATTGCACAAGCTGTGCCCCGACACCTCCAACCAGTGAGGCTTCCATCCCCTGCTGTTGGATATGTTTGGGGATAGGGGGCCCACTTATAGGTCAGGCTGTTTCCAAGCCTCCATGGGTTTTAATAGCTTCCAGGCCCTTTTGAATCTCCTATGCACTCAGACTTATGATTAACCAGAATTGTGTGAAGGACTTCAGTCTCCACTGTTCACATACAGAGCTTCTGCCAGGAACGTGCTGTCCCTGAGCACAACTGTAGCCTAGGCTGAGGGAGCCCATGGCTCTCCCTGCTCACCCTTTGCTGAGTATCTGTATGGCTCACCTCTCCAACTGGGAGACTCTCTTCAATGTTGGCAGAGAGGCTGCTGATGGTCATCAGGGCTTTCCCCACCTTGGCTGGGGTGAGGTGGATGGGAAAAAGCCAGACCCCTGGATTCTCAGTCTTCCGTCATGAAGTTCAGGGGTTCTTAAGGCATAAACACTTCTCAGGGTGTTGTATGCCTTTGGTTGATTTTCGAAGCACCGAATGGTGGTATCAGTCAATCTTTCTAGCATCATGGTTGTACATTGGGGAGAGGATTTGCCCAATCCCTCATAGAGCCATAGCTAAAAGTCCCACTATGCCTTGGGTTTTGACTCTTCCTGTTAACTAATCTTACTTTTTTTTTTCTTCACAGATCCTCTTTTACACATTTAAGTGTAAAAGGCTATAGGCTAAAGGCTCAAGAGCAATAAAATCTCGTTTACACATGTAAAATACTTTCAGCAACAGATTATATACTGCTATTGCTATAAACCACACAAGTGGGCTAGCAACATGTTGAAAATATTACTGAACTCTCTGAACACCGCCAGCTGTCTATTCTTAGTCATGTAGTCTTCCCTCTGGGGCAGCGATTTTCAACCTTTTTCATCTCATAGCACACATAAACTAATTACTAACTTTCTGTGGCATGCCTAAAATATATTTTTTGCCAAGCTGACAAAAGTTAGCTATAATTTTGATTCATTCACACTGGATGGCTACTGTTGTGTTGTCATTTTTAAAAATTTTACAACCTAAGGAAAAAGAAGTCAGTGCCCCTGACTAAAAATTCTTGTGGCACACTGGTTGAAAATGAAAACTGCTGTCCTAGGAAAAGAATAAAAAATATGTGATGCTGCCCTGCATGCCCCTCAGTGCTCCACAATGGTAGCAGACCTCACTAATCTATTGTGACTTTCTTTTCCACTAAGCTCAGGCATGACCCCAGAATCAACAGTTGGACCTCCAGGCAGATTCCGTGGTCCAGGATCCGAGAGCTCTTAGCCACACTTGCAAGTCCCCAGAGCTGAAGTTTATATTTTTGTATACCACCAGCTCTGCTTCCACCCACCAGCCAAGGTTTTGGATTTGGCTTCCTGGGGAACAGGTCCTTTTTTATTTGGGCCTCAGGCTCCACTCCTTTGCTTCGTTTTTGTTTTGTTTTGTTTTTGTTTTCTGGTCTTCTGTACTCACTCCCATAGTGATTTCATCCATTCTCGTGACTGAAAATCCCATCCACTTATTGGCCTTTCTCAAATATGTATTTTTAGACTAAATCTATCCCCAAACTCTAACTCTTTACATATTACCTCTTCTTGGTGAAGTCTTGAGGACATCTCTAAATCACCATCTCAAAGTGAATTTCTGACTTTCCACGTGGAATCTCTTCCAACCCTCTGAGGGTTTCTCCATCTTGATTGATATTCAATTTATTCTCTCAGATGCTCAGATCAAAAATCTTGGAGTCATCCTGGATTCTTCTCATTCACCTACACCATCAAGACATCCTGTTGACTCCATCTTCAAAATAAATGAGAACCACACACCTTCTTACCACTGTCACTGTGACCCGGCGGGTCTGGGCCACAATGTCCCTCACAGGATCATGGTAACTGATTTAATTACTTCTAACTTTGCTCTCTTATATTTGATACTCAACATGGCATCCACAGTGATCCTTGATCCCTGATGTTCTATAGTCAACATAGTAGCCAGAAGAATCCTTTGCAAAAGCAAGCCTGATCGTGTCACTGAAAACATGCCAGTGGCCTCCCATTGTACTTAGGATTAAAGTCACAGGCTTTTCGATGACTTATGATACCTTACATGGTACGTCCTGCCACTCCCTTTAATTCATTGAACTCATCTTTCACGATGCCAGTGAAAGATGGCTCTTATTCTTTTCTAGAATGCTGGTCTCCTTGAGACTTCTTACATACACCATGCCAACTTTTTGGAGCCTTAGCATTGGAAATTCCTTCTTTCTGAAGTGCTCTTCCCTCAGATATCTATGTGGCTAATTCTCTCACCTCCACGGTTTTGCTCAAATGCTACCTTCTCAATAAAGCCCACTCTGACCACTCATCTTTTCATCTCCCTCCATTCACTGCCATTCTACCTTGCCCTTCTTCAATATCCCTCTCACCCATCTTCACATTCTCTTTTATTTTCATTGAATATCTCCTTCTACTATATAATAGAATTTACTTATTTGTTGACCTTATTGTTTATAATCTGTTTTCTTCTCTAGAATCTAACTCAAAAAAGGTCAGGGATTTTTGTTTTGCTTGCTGACACTTTATCTTACAGTTTCCAGAAGAGTGCCTGTTGCATAATAAAACATTTAAAAAAAACAAATTTGTTAGAGAAATGAATCAGTGGTGGATCTATGGTTCTGATATATATAGGTGCTTTTACAGACATGGGCTGAATGTGAGAACAGTTCCCAGAGAAACTTTGGGGCAGCACCGTTCAAAGAAATGTCAAGATATTCTCCATGAAAAAATGGAGTCAGTGGTTTTAAATAAAAAGGTTCAGGGTATTATAGTCTCATCTTGGCCAGTCCTAGGGTACATTAGCATATTAAAGGCCTGAGAGGTCCTGCAGGCAAGAAATGGGCTTAACTTTATTTTTCTTTGACTTCTTTCAGGATCGTTTTCTTTATCTTTGAGTTTCTATAGTTTGAAAGTGCCATGCCAAGGTACAGTGGGTTTTGTTTTAGTTTTACTTCCTTTGCATTTATCCTAGTTGGGGTGGTCTAGGTTTCTTGGTTTGGTGTCTGCCATTAATTTGAGAAAATTCTCAGTCATTACTGTTTCAGGTACTTCTGCTCCTTCCTTTCTTCCTTCTCCGTCCAGTATTCTGGTGGCTGTTTTACAATCCTTGGATATTCCGTTCTGTTCTTTCAGTTTCAGCTTTCTTCACTTTTCAGTTTTCAAGGGTTCTATTGACATATCCTTTAGGTCACAGATCTTCATCAGCTGTGTCCAATCTACTAATAAGCCCATAAAAAGCATCTTTCATTTCTGTGACAGTGTTTTTAGTTTTTATTTTTTAATCTCTAGCCTTTCTCTTTGGTTCTTCCTTAGGATTTCCATCCCTCTGCTTACATTGCCTATTTGTTCTTACATGCTTTACCCATTAGCACTGATGGCCTATTAGTCATAGCTTTAAATTCCCAGTCTGATAATTTTAACATCCCTGCCATGTCTGGTTCTGATGCTGGCTCTATCTGTTTGAGTTGTCAATTGTTTTTGCCTTTTACTATGCCTCAAATTTTTTATTGGTAAATTGGCATTATGTACTGGGTAAAAGGAGCTGCTATAAACAAGCCTTTAAAAATGGTAGTAAAATGCAGGGGGAGAAGTGTTCTATAGTCCTATAATCAGATCTCAGTCTTGTAGTGAACCTGTGACCCTGGGCTGTGAGCTTCAAAAGTGATTCTTAGTTGTTTTTTCCCTCACCTTAGGTGGGGTAGGATGTCTAGAGCTGACTGTAGTTGACTATTTCCCTTCCCCCAGGTCAGTTAAGCTGTGGTTAACTAGTTTGGAGGCAGGCTTTATTTAGAATAGAATGCTCTGTTATACAGGGTCTGACATAAATAATGCCCCTTTTTATTACAAACTCTTATATTACAAACTCTTTTATTACAAAATCATAAGCATGTAATTCTATAACATAACATATCATACTCAAGCACATCATATGATATTTTAGGTGAAATGTTCAAATTAAAACTATAAATTATCACACCCATATTATTACCCTACCAACCATACTCAAGTAAGCCTTACTTCTGCTGGAACCTGTGTATTTTAAAATTGGTTCCCTGTCCCCTGTTCCTGCTGGAAGCACAGGGGATTTTTCTCTAGGATTTACTATGAGAATCTAGTTGGGCTCCTGAGGTAAATCTCATAAAATCATGCTCCCCTGCACTCCCCCCCCCCCCATGACAGGCTTTCCTTGGGGTTTTTGACTTTCAGAGCTATCCACACTAAGCCTATAGCAACTTGTTGGCTACAGTTCAGAGGAGCCTCCCCAGCCCTGGTTCCCACAGGAGTTTCCACCTGTGAGCCTGCTCTGGTCAGCCATGATGCCCTGGATTGGCCTGCCTTTCTCTCCAGTCTCAGGGGCAGCAGTTTGCCCTGTGTCCTCCCCTTTCTTACAAGTCCAAGAAGAGTTGTTAATTTTTAGTCAGTACTACTTTTTACATATTGTCAGGATGGAGTGGCAACTTCCAAGCTCCTTATTGGAAACCAGAAGACTTAACTTTTGTGGACACAAATCTCTGACTTCCAAAAAGGTTTCTATATTACAATATATAAGTAAAATGAGTAAAATAAGTAAAATGAGTATAAGCATGAGTTCTGGAGAGAGACCATGTGGGTTTCTATCTTGGCTTTGCCAAATAAAAATTACTTCATGTCTCTAAGCCTTAGCTCTTCTATCTGTCAAATTATCTATATCAGTTTATTAGAATTAAATAAAATAAGTAGTATGTAGTACATAATAAGCACTCCCACACTTTTTTAAATTAACACTATTTGAATATCTATGGCCTGCCAGGTATTATCCTAGACACTGGAGATGGAGAAGTAGAAGCTCCAGCCTCATGGAGCTTCTGTTCTATAGGCAGAAGACAGGCTGGAACTACACAAACTAATCTGATAGTGATACTAAGGTAAAGAAAATAAGGGTTATGTGACAGAGAGTGGGCGCAGGGTGGTTTTAGATCAGATAATCCAGAAGGCTTTTCAGAGGAGGGGAACAGTTGTAACAAGAGCTGAACAGCGAGAAGCCAGTGAAGCAAAGATTTTTCTGGGAAAACAGCACTACAGGAAAGGGAAGAACAAGGACAGAGGTGTAAAGGCGGAAATGAGCTTGGCTTGGTCGTGTGGCTGATCATGAGATATATGGGGGAGAAATAGCATCTATACTGCTTTAAATAACACCAACACCTGTGGGCCTTCATTTACTGGACAATCCCTCAATGCCCAGTCCTCTATGTGGGGAGAGGAGAATGAGTCTAGTGGGATTCCAGCAATGACCCCATGGTCTGGAGAGGAAGGGAGATGCAATTATCAGAGTCATAGGATTCAGGGGGAATTGACCGGCTTGTTTTGAATAGGTTTTCCAGGTTGGGGTTGTGGTCTTTGGCTCTTCTACCCACAAAAAAGGGAGGGCAGTGAGGTTAAGAGAGAGAAGAATGATCAACTCGGAGGACAAAGTGTTATGAACTGAAAATGCAGAGGAAAAGGTCCATACGTGAGTGTTACTGACACTGCAGATTGTGTGACCCCTAATGCTCTCATTCTTGTCATAGCTCACGCTTATTTCTCTTGGTTGACAGGTAGTCTAAAAATTCTCTTTTGTGTATTTTTTATCCACCTCCCTCTTCTTGGAGGGCAGAAACCTGTTTCTTGGCTATAACTAAAAATCCAAGAAAAATGCTCTGCAAACACCACATGCTATTGCTTTTAACATATAAAAGCCCAATTACTCACCATACCATAATTAAGTTCTTTTTAAAACATAAAATCCTCCCCACATGCCCGGTGAATATAAATCTCATTGGTGTTTATTTGACCTTGCCAAAATAGCCTAAAAATGTTATCCCCTATTGTGCCTGAGGTAGTTTTTTAGTGCTTTTTTCAATGACTACCATTGAAAGGAGAAAGTGATATCTCTGTAACTCAAACCAGAGCCCCCCACAATAATACACTGGCAAGTGACAATGTGATGAATTTATTTTGTGTGTGCATGCTCTTGTTTCCCGTCTTAATGTTTCTGAATGCAGAACCACTGTGTTTGTTATTCTTCTGCTACACAACGAGAAAGGGAAGCAAGAGAATGGCTGACCTCCCTGCAGTCTCAAGACAAAATTTCTTTTCTTTCTTTTTTTTTTTTGTAGGAGATGCAGTAATGTTTTAATCAGAGGGCAAATGGCTGGTGGAAAATGGCCAGAGCTACCTGGAGTGCTCCATCACTATTAAGGGAGGGCTCAGGGAGAAGGGTTGGGGCATAGAGTTTGGCTCTGAGGTTCATCACTTCTCTTCCGAGTCCTGCCCTTGGGCTTGGTGTCCTCTCTGAGGTGCTCTGAACCGCCTGCAGTGCTGACTGTGCGGCAGGGCCAGCGAAGATGCTCTCCTTCCCTAGGTCCCATTTATAAAGGAGGAGCTAAGTGAAACTCGACCAGGTGGAGTTACAGCATCTTAGTGCTCAGGCTGAAGCAAATCACAGATCTGCTAGGCAAACTTTCCTTGGCATCTTGTAAAGTGAGATTTTAATTCCAAAGGACTAAGATTATGCCAATGTAAAAAGCTCCCAAGTGGTGTCAAGACAAAATTTCTTAACAAGAGCTTGCTCATACCAGGTCTCCTTGGAAATGTCCAGTAACAGTACCCCGCTCTCAATAATCTCTCCTTTCTATATGGGCAGTGTTTTCTTGACTGACCTAAGCCCAGTCAAAGGTACCATGGGGAACCACTCAAACATCCAGGGGTTGTTTGCTTACAGGGGTTTATGTAGATGTCATCTTCCTTCTTTCTCAAATTCTTGGCTTTTGAGGCATTTCATTTTTCTTAGCAACTCTAGTAGGGGGTATGCAAGAGGCAGAGGAGGCAAAATTCAGGCCACTTTTAGCTCCTTATTGGCAGGTATGGAGGAAGCCTGTGGGGGGGGTAGGGGGTGTAGAAAGGACAGAAATTGTCCAAAGTGAAATCTGATGATTCTCTATAGGTTTTCATTAGCCCCCAGCTTAGCTTGATCTTCCACGGATCATTGAGAGTGGACTATAGATGAGATACACATGTCTTAATTACCTTAATGACTGACTAATAAAGAAGTTATTTCCACAAATATTTAATGTAGACCATAATTTTTTACTGTGTGTGTGAGTACATATATGGGTGCCTCTGGATGTATATGTTTGCACATGTGTGTGATTTTTGTTTTTTTAAGAGGACTTAAATAGATTAATCTAAATTCCTTCCTCCAACCTCCAGCAGCTTATCCAGGTCTGGTCATTAGCAACAATCTGGGATGTTGCCCCTCATTTTTCCCTGGGGAGCAAGAGAGGCCCAAACACTTTGGACCTCCTTTAGCACGTTTGTAGTCAACTGTTTAGACTGGCTCAACCCACTCATTCAGTAACTGTTAATACCATGCCACAACCATCTCCAGGGAACGGGGATTCTCAAACTCAAATCCTTTTGTGTTCTAGAACTTATAAAGGTATCAGCCTGCCCCACAGCTTTCTCTCCTGGTTTTAAGGGATTAATTGAATTACCTAATATATTTAATCTTTGGACAATAGATGCCAAGAAAAGATGGAAGGCCCTAGTGGTATAGTTGGCTCAATCCTTTCCTCCCAGCTGAGGGTTTCTTCATGCACATCACATTTGTGATTGAGATAAACAAGATGACAGAACAGTGGAAGAGAAAAACTAACGCCTAATGCATGCCAAGACATAACTCAGGTTGAAGCTCATTGAGGGGAATAAGGGAAACACCTGGAGTAGGAGAGGAGGTAGAGAAAGCTACATGCATCTGAGAGGTTACAGCTGTGGAGGTGAAAGCCGCCTTGGGAATCTGGAAGGACAGCCTTGGAGACAGTGTGCCTGTCCCTCTTCCAGCATTATACACACTAAATGTCCCTGTGGAAGTTCAATTGTACGCTGTTATAATTACACCTGGTGGTATTCTACATTGGAATTGTGACTAATTCTAATTGTTCTTTGAAAATTCCGATTTTTAAAAAATACTTTTTTTTGCTTCAGCAGCTGAGATTTCAAAGAAAAGGGATTAGAAACTAATCCCATATGTTTCCAATTGGATGAATTGTTTGCTTGCAGAGTTATTTCCTAGGAATTTTTTCTTCAATTAACATATTAGATCCTTGAGGAGCACTCTGGATAAATGCCCAAGTTGCTCTTTGGTTAAGTAGAATAGCACAAAGTCTGTGTTCAGGGAACCCGATCCCCTGATTAGTGAACAGGTTAAAACTAACCTTAATTATTTCTTTTAAAAATCAAAGGCTGTCTTATGATTACTTGAGAGTGTTGTTTTTTTTTCATTCTCAGTCAGATAAGCATTTTGGCTATGGTCTCCGATTCTTGAGGAAAAACAAAAGAAAAAACCCACTTATCAACCATACTTGTGATGATGTTAATGATCACTTTGTTTTGTTCTGAAATTTCCACCTCAGGCAGATTTCCAAGCATTCACATAGAAGCAAAACAAAACACAATTAAACTAGGAGCATGTGGCTTATTGAGACAAATAGAATTTATGAGGAGTTAGAAGAAGTAATCTTTCACAAAGCGGGGAGAATACATGTTTTGTGGGTGTAGGGTGACTAGGGGAAACTTTGGCCTCAAAGAATGTATGTATGTACATCTTTTCTAGGTCTAGCTGTAGCTCAAATTTTAAAATCAAATGTTTGAAAATTGCATCCTATTTCCCAAAGCTGAAAGAGAAATTGGAGAAGAGAGCAAACATTTTTTAAGAAACAAAGGTGCTGTTAAGGTGAACCAGATGGCTAAATGGTGATGTTGGCTCATTGGCAGGACTGGTTTGGATACAGAATTAAGGAGAAGGCAGAACTTGACTTTGGTGAGGGAAAGTCAGTGGGAAGTCAGCACTCTCCTACTGTAGTACATTCCTACTTTATCCATTACTGTTGATTCATTTATGAATTTATTTATTATTATGTATTGAACTTCTACCTGATGCCAGGCACTGAAGACACAACAGTAAACCAGATGGTTTTATACCCAGTTTTTATGCTACTTATGGACTAATGAAGAATGCACACTATTACACAAGACATAACTATGCTGTATGATCCACACGATTGCAGGGGAAGGCCAAGTAGCTCTGGGAGCACTGAGTGGGGCCACCCAACAGTATCTGGGGGTGGTGTTGAGATGTTGGCAAACAAATTCCCTGAGGAAGTGGAATTTTATCTGAGACCTGAGAGTGTGAACCAGATAAAGAAATTGAAGGCAAAGGGGGAGGGAGAAGAGAAACAAAGAGTTCTGATGGTATGTTGGAGGAACTAAAAGAAGTTTGGTACATCTTTGGTGTAAAGCTTGGAAGAGGGTGGAAGAAAACATGGCTGGAGAAGTGAGCAAGTCTTAGAGCCACAATGATCTGAGATCTCACTTCGGAGGCCTGCACAGCCTCAGATCAGATGGAGCTGGGCTTGATTCACAGGACTGATTTTTCCCAGAAACTTGGGCAAGTTACCTCACTCCTGAGCCTCATTGTCCTTGTCTATACAATGGGCATATACCTATTTTATAGGATCTCTTAGTAAGTTAAAAGATGACATATGTCTCTAGTTGGTTGATCAGAGGATTCAATAAATGGGAGCTATAGCCATTCCTTTTATGATGGTCAAATACACTGGCATTCCAACAAGGAACAATGTCATAGAGGAAGGAAACTCTATTGCCATCATCTTAGGCATCAGCAAGGCTATCCAGGCAGACATTTTGGGGTAAGGTAACTTCTTGGTATGTCTCAGTTACTCTCTCTGAGTGGTTAATCTTATTTAAATACCACACAAGAGAGCAAAGATTTCCTGACATAAGTAGTGTAGTCATTTGATAAAATATCACTTTAGACAGTGTCCATCCACTGTTACACTCATTGTTCTGGTCATTCATGCTGCTTATCCTCAAATTACCACTACATCCCCAGAGAGTGCCCACCGGAAGCCAATAAAATAAACTCATGACCTTATGGAAGGGTTGCTAATACATGACATACCTTATGTTGTTATCAACCTTAATTCTTCTGGTAAGCAGAATAAAAAAAGAAAAAAGAAAAAACAAACCCCAACCCTAAACAGTTATTATTATGGATGATTTCTAACAAAAAGGTGTGTCTCTATTGATATTCTTACAGTCTTTCTGATTGCTTTTCACATCACTAGGCTCAAACAATCAAATCTCTCTCTATAGCAGAAAGATAGGAAGGCACTCACAAAACAAAAAGTGTTTTCTGAGCCAGAAAGAAAAGCTCATTGTCTAGCTCCTTTTAGCCCCTAAGGAGGAGGGCTTGGCTTTTCTGCATGAGTACTATAACACACCTGCATTGGGAATTTACTCCATACCAGATCCCTGGGATCACAGAGATCGAGTACATAGCTTAAGTCCTCCCAGGGTGCCTTGGTCTGCCGGGGACACAGCTAGCCAGTAAGCTGGTGTTTTTTTCTTATTCATTGTTTGCCAACACCTAGCACCTGTGCTAAGTGCTTCATATATTTTATTACTGTTGGTCCTCCCAACAACCCTTCGAACAAGTCAATCTTGACTTCAACTGGCAGATAAGAAAATTCAGATTTGAGAGTCATGCTTAGAACTTGCCCAAGGAGAGAGAGGTAGCCAGTGGCAGAGCTAGGACTGCACCAGGGCAGTCTTACCCCAGAGTTTTGAACGCCCGGCCATACCCCCCCCCACATCCCTGTAGCATGAAAATAGGTCACTGTGCTGTGTGGTATTAAATGTACTAAGTACTGTGGAAACAATAATGACAGAAGGAGGGGGAGGGAGGCGGAGAGAGACGGAGCCAGAGCAACTTCCCAAGGGTGGTGGCTTCTGTATTCTGTCTTGAAGGCTGAGCAGGAGCTGGCCAGCTGAAGAGCATGAGAGGAGACCATCGGTGAGGCAGAGGGAGCAGAGCTTCAAGAAGAGAATGGCTCCAAGGCAATACAGGTAGCTCTGGGTTATCTGCACCAATAAAGGACCCATGTGGGAGAGATCATCTGAAATCCATGTCTGTTTGGCCTCTGTATCGATAGTGTTTTTATGTATTTCTATCCTGCCTTGTTCCACAAATGTTTCAAGGTAAAATTCATTATGTGTTTTTTATGCGGTGACCTCCCTAATTAAGTTTTTCTCAGCACTGTCATGTTCATCTTTGTATTCCCTGAGCATATGCAGAGAGATGTTGCATAAAAGTTGAATTGAATTTACATACTTGGAGAACACTGTAAGTAGTTAGCAAGGGCAACTGGTCCCAGAAGCTTGGTGGGTGGCAAGAAAAGCTGGGCCAGAACTTAAAATTGCTTATACTGAATACCGTATTTCACTGAATCCAAGATGCCATTGATTATAGGGCATGCTGTTCCTTTACAGGCTACTAAGAAGGAAAAGAATGCTGCAAATTGCATTATAGCACAATGTTAAATGCAGCCTAATTTCAGGTTTGTTAAAATATGAAAACAAATGCGTGTCTTTAAAGGAATGATATATGGTGATGATATTACTGCCCCTCTCTCCCCGCCAATAGTCAGAAATACTGTAAGTATATAAGTACTGTAATGAGAAACTCACACACCGTGGTGGTAACCCAGCAATCCACACCCCAGAGATTTCAGGCACACTTTGACCCAGCAACTGAACCTCCAGGAATTGAATCTAAGGAACCAAATGTGAAAGTTCCTGAGGATGTCATCACAGAATTATATTCAGTCATAAAAAATGAAGACATAACATAAAATCTTCATTTTGTATACATACATATTCTGTTAGAGTTATGGAACAGATTGAGGACAGAGAGATATCAATTTAAAGGGAAAACCAGTTTATAATATATTTAGTTTTTTAAAATTGGGTCATAAAACATTTGTTATAAGACAAAATTACTCCTATGAAAGAAAAATATATTTACATTTCATATTTATTTAGGAATAAAGCCTCAAATCACATATAGCTAAATGTTAAGGGTTGTCTGGGTGTAGGGAATTTAGTTGATCTTTCTCTTTTCTCTATGTTCTAGTTTTTCAAAAATTAAAAACCAAACACTCATTAGACAGACTTTTAAGTAGTTAATATGCATGTGGATAATGGAAAATTAACTACTTTGACTTAGCAACTTCATTTTTTATGGAGTAGGATCCTGAATCTATCCTGTTCCATAAATAGGCCAGGCTGGGCTGGTTACAACTGAGGGTCCAGCAACTTCTAGGTGGATCCAAATAAGTCCCAATCTATAATGTGTGGACAAGGCTTTATAATCTGAAGTTTTCCTTCAAAAGTTGGCACTGAAAATGGGAAAATAAATACCACAGACCACAACTCTGCCAGAGGGCCTGGGAAAATCCACCTTTGTGATGTAACCTTAGTTTGAGACAAAATATGAGACCCTGAGCTCAGGCAAGCAAAGTTCCAGGTCCTACAGTTAGAAGGGAGGGTGAAGGTCATAGCCAAAGCCAGGTATCAATTTTTACCATGGCTAAAATAGGAAGTTCTCTGAATCAGTCTCTGAGCACCAAATTTACAGCTACAAATTTACATTTTTTGCAAGTTATTTATATTTCTTCACAGATGAAGTCATTTTTCTGATAAAGTTTTGTCGCCTAGATCTCACTTGAAGGATAAAATCTGACCTTTTGACTGTATCTATTTAGGAAGTGAACTGGTCTTCCCAGAGTTCCCAGAGTTCACTTCTTTGAGTGGCTGATCTAGAATTCCTGTTGAACATGCAATTCAACTTGTATATTTTATCCCCAACCACATGAGTTGCCTTTTGATATATTTTTTCAATATAGCTTTATATTTATTTATAGCTTGCTTTAAAAAACAAGCTGCACTTCATACTTTCCCAGCAGTATGTATCTAGCTCTTCCTTAATGTAAAGCTCAGTTCATATAAAAGTATTATTTTGCCATCAATTTTTATTTACTTGTTTACAGACCTAGGTTTGTCATTTCATTTGTCAGCTCTGCATGGCTTGATCAATTTGCCATCTATTTATCAATCATCTCTCTTTCTTTTATATAATAACAGAGAGTTATAATGTACAAACGTAAAGCATAGATTTCAAATGTCATGGAAACCTAGGACGAGGGGAGAGGGGATAGTGTTGGGGGAATGTGTGGGTATTCTAATAGGCATTTGCTGTTTGTCTTTCTCATATTGCTTTTCTCCTCTGGATAACAGTGCCCTCGCTCCTTTGGGAACACCTTTCCACCCCATGTTATCTCAGTGGGGTTGCTGATCCCAGTACCTTGCCTTCCAGGCTGCAGTTCTAGGCCTAGTTAATCAGGGTACCTCACTGACCTGGCCAGGATAATTGACTCAGTCATGGGCACCTAATCTACATTCAACAATCAGAGAGCTTTCTGGAATTATTTCTCTGTGGACACTGAGAAAGAAGTTTTCTCTTCTTTTATATCTTGGATTGTGAGCCATGGGAACACAAGGCTGGAGCTAAACCCCACTTGTTCCGGCCACATGGGAGAAGCCCATTAGCAGAAGGGTAATTAAGGCCTCCATCCAAGGAGAACCAGAGCTAAAAGGGAGCACAATGACAGACACATTTGATGATGAGTCCTTAGAGACAGGATGCCACCACCATCCTTGGATTTCTCAGCAAAATCTTTTTCATTTTTTGACATAAGCTCGTTGGAGTTGCATTGTAATAATTTGCAACTGCCCAAGTTCTTGACTGATCCTTAGTCTTTGATTACCTTCCAAATCACACTGGGTAACATACACACACTCTCTATGCATGTAGAACTAGCTGTACCCAGCCAAATTCTCTTATCATAAGAACATCCAAATAGGCACAGTTTTATCAAACTAGCATTAGGGCATGGTTGCTCTAAAAGGACTAGGAGTGACATCAGCCCAGTGCTATGTTTTCCGTAAGTTGTGGCCCTACCATAGACATGTTCCTTGTCCATTGATTCCCTGGCCTTTGGGTTCAGACTTTCATCTTGAACTGATTCACTTGCCAAATTCTAATGCAATGAGATCCTCAATTTAACCTTGCCAAAGGCCCAGCACAATTCAGAAGACATGGTTCTCCTGGATTATGACTTCTTGGTGCTTAGGATTATTGAAGACTATTTAGAAAGAAAAAGATCAAGAGGGTTTATAAGATGCAGTGAGATTTTACAGACATCCAGGCTGACTTTAGAAGGCAGCTGGAAAACAGGCCACTCCTCCACCCACCCTCTCCTCTTGCAAACAAATGCCATATGTCTGTTCACAATGCATTCTGGCTCACTGCTTTGTGGTTGACCTTCCACACTGAAAAGATGCCAAAACACTTGGAACCTAATTTTCCTTTCAGCTCATTGTTAGAGTCATATTTAATATGATTGAGTAAAAAATGAATATTATAATAAGCAGGCCTGTAGTTCTTTAAAGTAGTCCATCAATGAGATAGATCTCCAGCTAAGTCAGGGTATTTATGATGGTTCACAGAAGAAGGATCCTTTCGGGGCCCTTGGAAAATGATGTTTCTATTATCTGTGGGTTGGAGGGAGGCATTCAGAACAGCTTCAGCATTTGTGTCATCTGTGTGACATCTAAGAAGTAGGATGATTTCACTTCATTTTCCAAAGTACCATAAATTCAATTCTAGATCAGTATGTTAAGTTTGCTGTTCCATGTGAGGCATGGTAGAATGATGAATCTTCTCACTACATTCACAGAGTGCATGGAATTGCCCCTCACAGTTAAAGTAGCTTTTTATTGGTTTCCCAGGGCCGTTAAGCAAGTACCACAAACTAGATGGCTTAAAGCAACAGAAACCTGTGGTCTGGAGGCCAGGTGTCTGTAACCAGGGTGCCCACAGGGCTCTGCTCCCTCTGAACCTGTGGGGGAGGAACTTTGACTCTTCTAATTTCCGGTATGTCTGACAATCCTTGGTCTTCCTTGGCTTGTCAGTGTGTCCCCCAATCTCTACCTGCGTGTTAGCCCTCTTCTTACAAAGACACCAGTCATATTGGGTTCGGGGCCACTCTAATTCAGTATGACCTCATGTTAACATGATTATATCTGCAAAGATCCTATTTCCAAATAAGGTCACATTCTGAGGTACTGTGTGTTAGGACTTCAAAGTATCTTTTGGGTAACACGATTCAACCCACAACAGCTTTATTGTTACCCCTGATTAGAATACTAATATGTACTTGTCATAAACATAGAAAAATTATTAAAAGAAGTCTACAGAATGTTAACCATTTGGTGAACAACTTTTTCAGATATTCCTCATACAAACCAAATGGTTTATCACCAGAAACAGGTCAAGTTGGACAGAGGCAGTTAAAGATGTCTGCAGTTTCATGCAAATTATAATAAATGGTGTTGAGATATGCCTTTTATTCCTCTCCTTTTGGGGAGAGGTCCTGCTTGTGCTACTAATTCTTTGGGATAAATGTTTATGAATAAGATGTCTGAATAGAATGAAAACATACATTTTCACTCATATTATCAAATTGTCCTTCAGAAAGGATGTGGCAACTCTTACTCCCACCAATGGTGCATGGGAATTCTCATTTCTCCCACTTGCTTTGCCTTGTTGATTACAAGTACTATCAGTACATACGTTTAAAATGTTAAATTTATGAATATTTATAAAAATGTCCTTCCTCATGGACTTCTAAAACACCATTTGTCTTTAATGTTAGGTAACAAACATGAGTCCATAATTTTATCTAGTGTTTTCATAATTTGAATTTTTAAATCTTTACATCTTTGATCAATCCAGTGTGACTTTTGTTGTTGTTACTGTATGTTGTGTGTGTGTGTGTGTGTGTGTGTGTGTGTGTGTGTGTGTAGTGGAGAGTTGAAATCCAGAAATTCTGATGGAGTTGCATTTCATTTCTTTGTTTTGATTTTCAATTCATTCTAAAAATGTGTATTGCTTAGGGATGTCAATGGAGAAATTCAGTGTGTTTCCTGCTCCCCTTTCCAAGGATTCAGGTTTATTTAATAAAAAGCCTTCCACTAATTCACAGAAAAATGCATTTTCAAAAAGCAATCAAGACATAAGGTCAAGCACATGGCAATAAGCTGTACTTTTAGCCTTGATACTCACAGTTAATTGAATTTTTCAGCACTCTTGCTATAAATAATCCCTTTCTCTCCCACTCAAAATAGCTTATGGGGTTGTAAGACTAAATGACACTAAAGAGTTAACATTTTATTTGTTCTAATTCATTTTCTTTAAATTGCAATTTTGGCAAACTTGGGACTTTTAAATTATCATTAATTCAAATTAGTTGCAAATCATTTCCCAATTATCTATAATGGGCTTGAGGTTAACACCCCTGGTTGAGAGAGACACTGAAAATTTTTGACAGCAAAAAAACTAACGTTCAGAGGGAAGTGTGTTTTTCCCCAGAGAACATCTTTAGGGACCCATATGAGAAGTCCCAGATTAAGGAGGTCAAAACGGTGTCTTCAGATAAAATGAGTCTGTCTCTCTCTTTTTCTGTACCCTCACATGGATTTATTATTGGCCCTTTGCTGATAACTGTTCATTGGGTTGGCTGGTGATTCTGCCTGTTCTCTCAAGGAGAGGCAGCCCCGATATCTTGTCTCTGATGGATGGCATTTTATGTCAGTGAGTTGCTGTTTAGCTGCAGAGATCAACCTTACCTCTTTAAATGAGTACAAATTAAAGTTTTAATCTCAGACTGTAACTTCAATGGTATTTTCACTACAAGTAGTTTCATAATGGTCTCATTACTGTTCCTAAGTGCAACACACTGAGACGTTTAGATTGCCGAATTGCTGCCACATATGTTCTTTGAAAACAGGTATCCAGGTAACCATGGCAATGGTGTCTGCAGGCAGGATGGCAGTGGGGTGGGAAACTATTTCATTAATTGAAGGCAAGAGATTGAAAAGAGGTTTCAAGCTGTAGATCAGAGAGAGAGAGAGAGAGAGAAGACCGTAGATTTCACAATCTTGTTTTCTTTTTATTATTAAATTATGCGACTCAGAGAAACTCCACATTATTTGAAAGATTTAAAGAAATAATAAGAATAAATAAAACAGCTTTCTTAGTCTTTCCATGTCGGTACAGTGATTGACCTGCACTAGATTTTATTTAGTTGGGTTTTTATGGAGTGGGATTGAAACTCAATGTGTCTCCAAGAAAGCAGAACTGTGAACCCTGTGATTTAAGGTACAAAAAGGAAGAATATTCACATAGGCAAGGAGGCTGTGTAGGCAGTCTGGGAATTCTATTTATTTTAAGTTGACAGCACCTGAAAAAGCCAATTTTGTCAGGAAAATTAATTTTCAGTTATACCTCTCTGTCCTCTCTCTCTACCCTCCGCAGTCTTTCAAAATTATTTAAAGGATAAAGAAATATTGTGTAGTAAGGGGGGCATTTGGAGGATGTAAAGAGAAAACCATATGTCTGATATGCTTTCTCAGAGAAGCCTACTATTTTCCTTTCGTTTAAAAGGTACTGAAAATTGGTGACCAGATCAGTTTCTGTTCTTGAACCAGATGAGCCCTTGTGTAACTTGCTGCTTCACCTGACAGAAATGTTCGAACAGGCAACTTAGGATTCATAAAAACCCAACTACCCAGGCAGAGAACCTGACTTCTAATCTACATCTCCCAGACTTTGTAGAATTTCTTTTCAGATTAGGCCAACCTACAGCATTTTAGTGACTGTGTTGAGTCTCTCATGCCTGCTGAGTGTCCACCTCAGTGCTCCCTGCAAGCTTTGTTATCTAATTAATTCAGGAGGAAAAACAGCCAGGAACCATTCACTGTCCCCATTACCCCCAGGGAAACAAGGTCTTGGCTATATTCTTAGGATCCCTTCCTCAAAGGCTAACCCCATTTTCATCAATCCCTGGGAAAGGCCATGCAAGGAATTTTATTTACAGAATTGTAGAAAGCAACCTACAACTGGGTGGCTAATTATTAACCAAATGGATTTCATTTTGAAACAAACATTTCTTTTTCTGCCAAACAGATTTCTATCTTGGAAAGCAACTAATTCCCCAGAATCAGGCAGGATTCATGGTCTGCATTACAATAGCTGTGTGGGTACATCTAAGTCCATTGCATTCATGACCTGGCTTCCCATTACAACCCAGAGGCTTCTCATTAAACGGAGCTGAAGTTTTGCAGCTGCAGCTGTTGTTCTTCAAAGGTTGTGCTTCCAGGGTGCACCCACTGGAAGAGCCAATGGGAAGTAAACCTAGCAATTTATTTTCCTGAAAGTTTAGAAGACAGTGGGGCAGGTGTTTTCAGCCTTGTCATCATGGATAACATGGTATAACATTATGCACATACATATCTCCTATTAGAAGGCAGAAAATCATGCATGGAATTCTAATTTGGGAAAGAATATTGCTGCTAGAATGGAAGAACAACCCTTGTTTCCATGAAGGAGCTGAGGGCTAGCAAAAGAGGAAGCATGTACCTGGGTCAGGTCTTTTAAATAACAAGGTGTTATTATGGACCCCTGCCTTACAGCCAGGGTGTTATCAGTGGCTGGGAACTCCTACCATACAAAGATGAGTACTATTGGGACTCTGCAGTGGCTGGAGGGTGACCAGAAGGCTGAGTGGGATTTTTTTGCATTTGGGTCGTTAATTCTAATCTGTCATTTAGTTTTTGAGTCAATCCACTCATTAGTCACGTGGATTCTGTGGAGTGATTCATCTAAAACCTTTTTATTCTTGTGTTCCATGTCCTAAACTGTAGCCACTTCAGCAACAGCCCTTCACAAAAGAGCATACAATTCGCAAATAGCTAGGATAGCACAACTCCCTCAGTGCAAACTTTAGCATTCAACTTTCAGGCAGTACCAGATGCAGGGAGACAAATTCCTTTTTTATTCCTTCAAGGGGGGCTCTGGAGTTTGCTCTATGGAGTCTAATACAACACCAGCAAAAGCAAAAACTTGCATGCTAAGTGATGCTTGAATTTCTTTGGTGATTGGTTCCTTCCTTCCTAGTTCTCCCATGTACGTTAGGGAATCCAGTTCAAACCTGCCCCTCCAAAAAAACATGATCAATGGTTTTCCTTTCTGAGCGCCAAGTCTGTTGTTCAGTCTCAGCATCTCAGATGACTGTGCATCTATTAGCAAAAACTAGAACTGTAAGTGGTATTTTTATTATCCAAACTCACCAGGCCAAGAGATTACAATTTGTCACTGAATGTGGATATATGGAGAAGTGTATGTGGAATATACAAAACCTTTTCTGTGACTGATTTGCATTGTAAATAGAGAAGCTAACCAGTTGTCTTGAGGAAATAACATTAATAAAACATGGCTCCACTACTGTAAATGCTCCATTCATGCCAGAGGAGGCCAAGACCATTACACAACAGTTGTTTCTATCTAAACAGTTCCCATTGCAGGCACTTCCCCTTTAAAGTGGCTGCCAATACGATGCGGATTGGGGGTGGGGAGCTGTTTCAGGCAGCTTTGGCAAATACTCAGCAGAGAGAGCCTGAGAAGAGAGTTTCTCTAGAAATCCAAAGCATGATTGCAAATCCTGTGTTTTGTTCCATGTTGCATATCCTCACAACCCCAGGCAGGACAGAAACCTTCTCTTCAACTCTGCTGGAGCCCCAGAGGACAAACCAGAGCTTTCTGCATGGCCAGTGACCAGACAAAACTCACAGCTTGAGGCTGAGAAAAATACTGTGTGATATGATGCAAAAAAAGGCATTGGTGGGTTTACAGATAACATTCAAGACGTCTCAAAATCTGAAGTTTTACTCTCCTGGACATCTATTGTATTTCTGTCCAGCATTTACTCCCTGTCCTGTGGCAATGACGCCCCGATTCTACTTTGGGGCATATCTCTTCTGTATTCCCTGCCCTTGTGCTCTGTGACTACTTCATGACTTTCAAAAGCAGAGCATGTGACTAAAGCTAAATCGATCTGTGCATTCCACCCTGTGGTGATTGGGTCAGGGAGAGCAGGGACCAGCATGGGTGACAGGGGTCAATGAAATTCATTTCTGTGGGTTTTCTGGAACTGTTGGAGAGGTGGAGTCTCGGTTGCTGAGTTTACTGCTTTGAGCCTGAGTTGATTGCATCTTGGAGCTGCAGCCAGGGAAGGGAGCCAACAGACAGAAGCCAAGTTGGAGATCAGGAGAAAGACACCAGGTGCCTATGCACGTGGTTCAAAGCCTTATACCCTTATGCCCTATCCTGTTACTCTGTTTAAAGGGACAATCACTCTCTTGTTGCTTCTGTCAGGTGGGGTGGGACGTTCTGTTAGAGCTCCAGTGGCTATGCAAACCTTTCCTGCTTTATCTCCCACCACAGCCCTTTCCTATCTGATTATCTAGCATTTCCTTCTTTGGAGCCCTTGTAAGTATACTTGGCTTCTCCACACAAACACCTTTGGAGCCTTAGGAGGGCTCTAGGTACTGGGTGCAGCAGCAGAGACGTGTGTACTCCCCTGGGAGTTAGGCCTCTGTCTCTCAGATGCGCAGAGAGGCCAGGCCTCTGTCTTGAAGATATGTCAAAAGAGGGTGACCAAAGTTAGAATATGTTTCAAAGGTTTACATTTAACAAGTTAAGGCTTTTAGTGCAAAACAGGTTACTACCTAGGTGTACCATTTACTGCATAATTAAGTTAGAACAAATGGATAGAAGAAATAGTTAAATCTCAGTGCCAAAGTATTTAGGGAGTGTGGATACAACATTAAAGGGTGTGAAAGCTGTCATCTCTCAGTCCTGAGACTGTGGCTCTGTGATCACATACAACCTCGCACAGAGATAAGGCCAACAGTTGAAATTTGAGACTGCTCATGACTGTGAGGCCAGGTGAATATGGCTCTTCTCTGAGGCCTCCACTCACCAGCTTGATAGTCCTTCAAATTTATTTATGGGGATGAATCCCAGATTTTAAAAAAATGCTGTTTCTGAGAATGGGACTCTGGAATCACTATTGATTTAAAGCTCCTTGATGACTAAATACAGCTTGTCCACCTTGGTGTTTGAGAACCACTGAAATGTATCATCTTTAGCACTTTTTTTCATCCCGAAGCTCTAGAAAGAAAACTGTGCCTACCTGAATAAACTAAAAATATTACTATCATGTTCATTATCTTTCCAAAGGAAGAAAGAAATAAACTCTTCTTTTTTTTTTCTTGCCCTTTGTTTTTATTTTTTCCTACTCCTGAGTGTCTATATTTTCCATAATAATCATTTATTATTATAAGGCAGGTGTAAACAACACCAAAAAGTGCTGGCAGTGACATTTTCTCCCCTCCATCCATTACTGGGACTGGTAATGTCATCCTGATGGGGCATTTCTTCTCCACCATTGTCTCTGATCTTAGTGAGACTGTCAGTCAAGACACCTTGCCTATGATCCAAGCTAAGATAATCAGGACCTGGAACTGAGCCATACAAGAACAGGAAAAAAAAAAATCAGGTTGGGGCTGACTCATTCTGAATAGCTTCCCGACACAGTCAATTAGACACCTAGATAGCCTGCACACTGCCCAGATTCTTGTCCTTCCTCAGCGAGACTTTGAGTCTGCTGAACTACCCACATTCTGCCAACAATTTCCTGTTTGGCTAAAGTTAGCCAGAGTAGGCTTCTGTTGCTTGCAACTGAAGATCTCTATAAGGGACAATGTTCCAGGCAGTCCTTGTTGCCTGGCCTGGTGGTGGGAGGGAGAGTGTGAGAGAGTGACTAGTAAGTGATTAACCTTGGCTGTTAGGTGTGTGAGTCACAATCTTTAGGAAATGGTTGGGCTGGATGGTTATCCACTTCAGACACAAGGTTGGTGAATGAATGGGAACCAGCAGTAGTAGTGAGAGGAATGGGAGGCCATAAGCACAGTACGTTCGGGGGTACAGCCAAAAAGATTTTTTAAAATCTCATACCTGAAGTTAACTGATGAACAATCGGTTAAACACTAAAATAAACAGTATTTAGAAGCTCTGGCTTCACAAGCCAAAAGCCAAGTTACATGCCTTCTCGCTAATCAAGACAGGTCACTGAGTTATAACTTAGGAAATACAATAAGAAATGCTTAATGAATCTACATCTGGAGAAAAGTATCGATTATGAATAAATTGGCAATAGAGCTTCTGATTAAGTACTTACTTCCCTCATTTACTTGACCTATAGCTGTTGCATTAAAATTATATAAACATACACTTACAGAGACGTATTTACAGTGGCAATTTACAATAGGTCTGAAATGCAATGCTACCAGTCATTTGCAAACTGTTACCAAGGCACTCCAGTTTTATCACCCAGAGAACAATGGGAACAGCCAGCTGCAAGCCTGGAGCTCAGTTGAGCTGCCGCATATTACAGAGGAACAAGCATTTTATTTTCAGCTGAGGGGAGCTTCCTATCATGAGGGTGGGGAAAGGCAAAAATGAATTCAGGGGTGTTCATTGAGTTGGTCAAATACTTGCCATTTGAAGAACAAAGTGATCCACAAGTGCATTTGATGACTTACCAGAAGGAAATGAACCCCACATAGAGAAAGAGTGAATATAGTATAATGGCCACCGTTTATGGAGTGCTTCATCCCTGTTAAACAGTGGACTGAGCCCTTTAGTAACACTAGCTCCATTATTGTTACAATAATCCTCGAAGTACTTCTGAGTCCCATTTAACTCTTAAAAACAGGCTTATATGACACCAGCTCCTGAGAGTGTGTCCAGTGACAGTTAGTGTCTGCATTAACTAGGGAGTTACATTAACTAGGTATATGTAATTTTATTTCCCCTAAAATGCCATGTTACCTCAGCATGTCCTGAAGAGGAAAAGATCACATTATTCAATTTTACCAAGAGAGATTTTGTCTTTCAGCTGGGAAGCCAAACGGGATCAATTTCTCTCTCCTTTCTGAACTCTCACTCCATCTGGAAGGCATGTTCTTGGTGTTAATTCTCCAGAACCCCTCACCTATAAGACCACCCTCACAATGTGGAATGATGTCAGTTTTTTCAGATAGCAGATGAGTCTTACCTCCGGAATTCCGTATGAGTTGAAAGAACCTGCAGAGAATCACATGTACTCAGTGCATCTGTGCACCCACGTGTTGAAGGAATGGTGGCGATGGAACTGCTGTTTCCTTCACTCAGCTCTTACCCAGGAGACCTATTTTCTCATCAGTAAAATAAACCAAGATCATTGCCACAGTGTCGTGGTTCCCAAACTTGCTGGCTATTAGACTAAAAACAGCCAGCATTTCTTTGATCGCTTACTGTATACCAAGAACCAGGATACATGTCTTATCTTCCCAACAGTCCTGCTAAATAGGTAACATTTCCCATGTTCATTCATGAGGTCACAGACCCAGTTGGTCTGGATTGTCTGGCTGCAACACATCCAGTAGGAGACAAAATCATAATTTAAACTTAGTCTTCACCAAGGGCTCCCCCTCTTACTCATTATGCTAAAATATACTAGTTGTTGGACCCTAGCAATCAGAGTAATTAATAGCTTCCAAGTGATTTATGCATCTAGCTCAAACCAGTCGAAGAAGCCACTAGTAAGTCTTTTCTGTGCATATAAATCACCCAAGGATTTTGTTAAATAGCAGACACTGATTCATTAGGTCTGGGGATGGGCCTGAGTGTCTTCATTTCTAACAAGGGCCAGATGAGGCCAGTGCCGCTGGTCCTCAGTTCACATGTTGAGCAGCAAATCAGCAGAGCATAGCACTCAGTTATACAATGTTTGTGTGTGTCTGTGTGTGTGTGTGTGTTTTGGTTGGCAGAGTTTTCTTTAAGTATATTTTATTGATTATGCTATTACAATTGGCCCAATTTTTCCCCCTTTTAAAAATTGTTCTCTAGTAAAGTCATGAGTTCTTGTGTCCCCAGATAAATTGTAAGCACCTAAAGTATCTTGTAAAGTATCTCTACCCCCTCTCAGGGTTAGATCTGGAGAAATAAAGCCATTCAATGAATGCTTGTTAAGTAATTCTTCAGAGAAGTATTCTCTTTTAAAACTCAACACAAGATCAAAGGGAACAAAGAAGCCTGCTTTCAGAGTGTAGCTGCCTTGACTGACTTCTGCATGGAAGAGGTCATGGATTCTGTCCCTGTATCTGGTCACGTGACAGGTTGTCACTGACCGCAGTTACCCCTCTGAGGAGTCCTGGGAAAGTGGACTCTAAAGAGACATCAACACAGTCATCAGAACTCAGAACAAAGGCAAATGCTGTGTGTTCTTTGGGATTTACAAAAATGATGTAACTCAAATAAAACCAACTTTCTGGCATGGAAAGTTCCATGTATTTGTTGTTCAGAATTTTCCGTATCAGTTACTAAAAGGTCCTTGCAAAAATCCATCTTCTATGTACCATCTAATGCCACAAATGGGAAACCTCTGCCTGAGTTCTCAACTTGCGCTCTTCATTGTCCAATCTGATCCACAACTATGTGGGGCTGTCATCATAGAAAACTAATCGTCCTGGTCACTCCCCTAAGAACTTGCTCATGATTTTTATCAACCTATTTGACCAAAGATTAGTCTTTTGATCTTGGAAACAAAAATATGTCTAATTCAGTTAGTCAGCTTTTAAAATAACTCAGGACACTGTCATCATGCTTATTTCTTTCGATAACTACCTCCAACTCCGAGGGCTCTCCGTTCCTCTCATTAACTCCCCACATGCTACACACACAGACACACATACACACACACACACATCAGTTCACAGGCTTTAGAGTTAACCTATTTCCAGAAGACAATATAGACACATGTGTGTATATATCCTAGAGTGTCTAATACATTTTGGGACTCAAAGGCATTTATTATCAGGAGGACATGAATAACCAGGGACTTCAGGCATGCGTAACATGCCTGATATCTCAATGCCTGCAGTAAATATGTGTCTTCCTCTGAAGAGAAGTGAGCTTCGGAATTGAGAGGACTTAAGCTGCCCCAGGTAAGTCTTATTTAGAAATACAGCTTTCTAGATTCTGTACCCAGCCATTCTGATTCAGGAGATGAGGAGTCAGGCTCAGGAATATGCATTTTCATAAGTATCCCAGGTGGCCTTGCTCTCGAAGCTCTCAGGTTGGAATGGGAGTCAGTCACGGACATAAGTCATTGCAACCCAGCACAATAAATCCAACGATAGGACTGGGAACCATGCACAACACTAGCAGTGAGGAGGGACAGAGTAAACATTTTACTTCATCTAGAGCAGACTTTCTCAAAGAGTGTGTGTAAGATGAGTCTTGAGAGAGAAGTACAATTTTAGCACATGCTGGTTGGTGGAATGTAAGCAAACACACACATCTTCTCCAATATGATTGGTGAGGACAAAGTTAGGGGGCAATGGGAGAAGGTAGAGGCAGCTGGCATATAACCTCGTGTAAACTATATGCTACTCAACTTTGGGGAACCAATAATTACAGTCATCATAATTTTGTGAATTTATTGCAAAGTGTCTGACATATGGCAACAAAATGCCTTGAGGAGAGAGTATTTCTTATTTGTGCTAAGCCCAGTGGGCTAGTGGTGGGGCTCGTGGTAGGGGAAATGCAAGGACTATAATATTCTTTGTTCACTAGTTTTCAGGCTCAAAGATGTACATATCACTGGGTGAGGAACACAGGAAATCCTGGAGGGAGGGCTACAATTCCACCCTGCTGTGTTGACTGCATGTCAGTTTACATACCTGCTCAAAATATACAGTGAACTTCAAAGTGGGGGAAAGTGTCAATAACTGGAGAAATGGGAGAAGTTAATCTAGGAGATGGTCATCAAACATCTTTCTTATTGTCTTTCTTTCTCCAAATGTTGGTGTCAAGACAGCAGTCAAATAATCAATAACCAGAGGTCCTCAGACAGGACACTAAGTAGCCATTAGCTACAGATCTCCTGGGGGCCTCACCCTTTAAAACTCCAGGCACCATCTACAAAGAGCACATTTCTGACGAGGACCCCTGATTTTCACCATTACTAGTTCTCACCTGGGTCTCTTCCAGCCCTTCACTCTGTTGAACTGAATCCTCACATTCATTCCAAACACTTCAGTCCCAGAGCTGGTTTCATTGCATTTTTAAAGGGAATGTCACCTCACTGATCTGCCTATCATGAGCACTTTCCAGCTATGCCCTATTTTCCTTCTAAGGAGAGATGGAGAATCTACAGTAGCTTGAACTTACTTCATGATTATGGAAAATAACCATCTCACTTCATAACTATTAAAAATAACCTTTATTGATCACTTTCCATGTATCTATCAATTGTCCTAAATCTTTTATTCAAGACTTTCCTTTAATCCTCACAAGAATTCTATGACATAGCTATAATTAAACCCTGTTTAGCAAAGAGAACATGATGGTTCACAGAGGTTAAGGAACTTATCCTGAATCACACAGGTAATAAATAGCAAGGCCAGGATAAAAACTCAGCATTTTCTGACTCCAAGGGTGACAGTATTAATCAGTCCATAATACTGCCCCTGTCCTCTTTGCTCCAAATGCTGAGCTAACATCGTCACTATCAGCATGGTACCTAACCTCTTCTGACCTAAGCTCTTCATGTGTACCAACTTATTTAAACCTCACAATATTTTACAGTGGGTGCTATTATCCCCATTTTAGAGATGAGAGAACCAAGGCCCAAGTATTGAATAAGCGGTCAGAGGTGAGACCCAAATCATTCATAACAGCTGTTGAGATATTGTCTAAAGTCTTCCCCCAATTTTGTATTTTGTGTTTACCTAGCAGTCTTAATCCAATGCATTCCAACGTTTGCAAGATGTTTTAACAAATATCTAGAAAAATATGCTAAGTTATCCAGGTTTATGTTTTAGTTCAGAGGGAGAGTGTAGTAGGAACCTAGAAATTCTAAATATAAGGTCTTTGCCTTCAATATAATCCTGGGACACTAAATAAAATTTTGTAGCAAATAGTCAAAACCTGCCTATCTAACATGTCTTGTTGGCATTCATTTCTTCATTTAGTATTTTAGTGATTGACAGTTTGCTGAGTTTCTGAAGTTCCTGGGACTGAGAAATCAGAGTGGATTGAGATGTGATCACTGACTTCAAGCAGCTCAGTTGGGTTGAAATGACTCGAAAGGGACCAACGATTACAGCACAGGGGGTTGAGGGCTGTGAGAGACACAGAGAACAGGCTCTCTGCCTTACTTTGCTTTGTTTTAGCTCCTGGCCCCGTGCGTAGCAGAGAGCAAGCCCATGAATGCATGTGTGAATGAACAGTTGTGTAGTATGGCAGTGTTGAGACAATGAGGTGTGGGAGGGGCTCAGTCAGCTGGAGATGGGGCAGAGAGGACCATGGACTGGCTTCTGGGTCCTTGAAGGTGGTACTTAAACTGGGTATTGAAAACTGAAGAAATAGCAGGAGTGAGCCAGACAAGGGGAGTGGATGGGGAGAGGGGGATTGGAGGACCAGACAAAGGGACAAGGGGACTGTGAGTTGTGATGCTGACAATGGGCCTAGGAAAGGCTTTCAGGTCAGGCTGGGAGGTGCACAGAAACAGGAACTAGCTGACACACCGAGGAAGAACCAGGAAGACTAGAAGCAGAGGGAAGAGGCAACAATGACAGCTAGGGCTCAAGAGGTCAACTGAAGCCAGATGGTGTTTTCCAAGCTAAGGATTTTCAACCTGACTCTGAATGCCACAGAGGGGCCATGGATGGGTTTTCTGCAGGAAAATGTCGCGATCAATTTTAGGTGACTGTAAAAGTTTTTCCTAACTCTCCATAGGGATAGCTTTGTTAGATAATGACTTGATGAGTTGTGGCTGTCACCTCCAGCATGGTTCTAGAGCTGATTAACTATAATTCTCCCTCCTAGGTGCTTCCTTAGGTTCCCGTTTGAGAGTGGCCAGGATACTCCCAAGGTTTTCCCTACTACGAAGGACATTCTTATTTATCAGGTGCTAACTCATTCCTTACATACAGCAGCTAGTGGGAGAAAAGACAAGCATGTGCTCTTTTAAGTGATAATCGCCCAGACCCGGAGCAGAGCAGGAGAGGACTAGTTATTAGAATAGAAAGCTACCAGACCAAAATGGAAACAGAGCGAGTAGCATAGATGAATTTACACAAATTAAGCTCAAAGCTCAGGTCAACATCTTTCAAGCAGGGCATCAGCCCTGAACCCCAGGTGACAGCTTTTCACATGTATGAGGAAGATAAGTAGTAAGTTTCTTAAGTAAAATGACAGGTTTTATTTCTATCCTGTTTGAAGCTGCAAGCCCTTTCTCGTTGTGTGTGGTACCCTCCAGGGCCTCAGCCCATATAATACTTTGTTCTTTTCTGCCTTATTTGCTATTTTTTTTTAATAAAAGCAATCTATGCTGTAAAGATTCCAACAATAGAGAAAAATAGCTTTAAGTAAAAATGATTCTTCACCACACCCACCAGAGCCTACCTGGCACGGTGTTTTGGTGCAACTCCTGCCCCTGGTTTGCCATTGTATGCACACAGTGTTATCATTTTTTTATTGGGGTCTTTTAAAGGAATATTATTTGCACAATTTGCTTTTTTTCTACTTAATATGCTGTGAACATGTATTTACATTGTGATTTCTAAAGCTGGCAGAGTGTTCATATATTTGAATATACTATAATTTTCTCAATATCCTTTTTATGGACACTTATTCATAATAATGAACAAAGAGCTTAGGGACAGGGAAGGCTGTAATGAACAGGCATGTAGCAAAATCTGATATTTGGGTTTCTATGATTATTCACTTAAAATAAAATTTAAGAAGTGGAATTGTGGAGCCAAATGGTATGTTTAAAGTTGGGGCTACATATTGGCCCAACTGCCCTCCAGGAAGGTGGCATCAAGGTACAGTCTCAACAAAAAGGCCTATTGTACTCCATCTTTAACACCAATTTTAGGTATTTTCATTGGTTCTAACCTTTGCCTACCTGATAGGAAAAAAGTAGCATCACATTTAATTTAAATGTAATTGTTATTTATATATTTATTTTAAAGATTTTATTTATTTATTTTTAGAGAGAGGGAAAGGGAGGGAAAGAGAAAGAGAGAGAAACATCAATGTGTGGTTGCCTCTTGTGTGCCCCCCTACTGGGGACTTGGCCCACAACCCAGGCATGTGCCCTGAATGGTGACCCTTTCATTCACAGGCTGGCGATTGACCTATTGAGCCACAACAGCCAGGGCTGTAATTGTTATTTAAATTTTATATTTCACTAAATACCTTTTCATATGACTATTAGGCATTCTTTTTATGAGGTGTATTGTCTTGTCTTCTGCTTATATTTCTGTTGTTAATGCTTTTTATATATTGAGTATTAACCTATTGGGAACCCATTTTATAGACAGAAAATTATAATTTGGTCCAGTCACCTACAGATAACTTTCAACTTAAACCCTGCCTGGTGTCAGTACTAGATGTTGAAACCTTAGCAATCCACAGCCAGGAAGACATTAGTCCCGCGGGAAGGAGCTCTTTTCAAAGGAAATGAAACACAAGCCCAAAGGGACTTTCTATGGTGGCCCAATTAGTAAGATGATCTGGTCTGTGACCCACTTTAGCATCGGCAATTTCTGATCATTGCCTGTGTGTGTCCCTGGAGAACTGAATGAATTACCAAGACACCATCTGAGGTGTATCTGGGAGAAAGAAGTTTGGCAAAAGCTTATTCAGCTAGTTTGAGATTCATTTGCTTTGACAGTCAGTTGTCAGCCTCGAGGAGAAAGGCAAGGGTTAATAACCCTACCCTACCCCACCCCCATACTGCCATTCCAGGTCTTTTTAACCCGGTCCTATGACTCTGCACATGGTGGGGGTCTTCCTTATCTCCTTGTGTTCTGACCCCATAAGCACTGGACATGTGAAGAGCATTATGCTGGGTTTTTATCAGGGTCAGTGCAGGGTTTTGTTCATGCCAACCCTTCTCCATTCCCTTCTCTTTGCTTTGCTTCCAGTGCTTTACTTCTTTGTCTTTTTTTTTTTTTTTTTTGAGAGGGGAGAAGGATCTAGCAAAGTGTGTGTGTGTGTGTGTGTGTGTAACAGATAAGGAGCTATAAGAATAAAATAAACCTTAAAGCTAAAAGTCTTAGAAGTTGAGACTGCTGGAGACACAATCAGAGACACCACTTCAGAATTACAAGCATAACCTTGATTCTGATCTCTCTCATTTCACAGATGGTAAAGGACTTGCCAAGAGCCACAGCGCTGGAGCAGCAGAGCTGGGACTGAATGGCTTCAAACCTGCTCTTTGTGCCTCATAAATCCCCACGCTTGTTCCCTCTTCTTTCACAGGTGAATGAACCAAGGCCCGGTTGACCAAGCAACTGGCCAAAAGCACTCTGACTTCTACTGCAGAGCTAAGTGGAGGACACAGGTCCCTCACCAGCAGGCCACAGCTAGTCCCCTTCACTGTGCAGCTCACCTTTGCGATGAGGATGCACATTAATGAGAAAACATTAGATGTATACAAGTTGGATGGGGCACTTGTTGGGAAATGCCTTGCCTCGTTTTTCCTGGCAGGGGTACCACCTCTGCCCCTTTTACTTCACCCTGCTTTGCCCTGAGCAGATGACTGGTTAGCCAATAACAGGTAAGATTCCTCAAGGGAGGGGCGACCTAAGACAGGCACGATCACAAAGAGGCCCTCAGGGAAGGACTTGGGGAGCTATAGAAAAAGGGGATGATGGACCTTCGCCCCTTGGCCTTGACATAGCCTGAGTCCTCATTCTGTCTGCAAGAAGTCTCTTAATCTCTTGGCTGCCTTACTTGCCCTCCTTGACTTAATCCTGAAACAATGACAGAGGGTGATGCAGCAGCTGTGCTGGAAAGGGTGGGTTTCCTGGGGCAATCAGGCCTAAGAAAGAATACATAAAATCCTGTGAAACTTGCTTTGCTAAGAATGCCCTCAGTTTTCCGATAAGGGTCCAAGCATGAAATGAGTTTGTTTCCCAAAGTTTTATAGCCCTTTAGCTAACTGACCCTTACTTAGAATAAGCCCCCATAGTTCTTTGTATGTTATCTATTGTTTGATCCTTATTGCCTGACAATGATTGATGAGCTTTATCTTTAATCCTGTGCAAACTGAACCCAATAAAAGCCCATTGAGGAAAAGGCTCCTGGCCCTTCTCCTTTGAGAGATTGGCCACCTTTCCTCCCCAAGCAGATCATGTCTTGGTAGACTTATTTTCATCCATGGCAGATGGGGGGCTCTGAGGGCAAAGCTCCCCCACAGGCAGTCCCTCAAGAACATGGTGTAAAAAGTAAACGAAGCGCCGTGCTCTTTGGTGTAGCTCCTTATTTCCTGTGAGTCTTTACAACAATCCTCTGTGGAGGTTGTAACACAGTAGTGGTCGCCTTCAAATCAAAATCAGAGCAAGTGATCTCTGCTGAGTAAGAGTTGCTGTCCTCATTGAGGTTCTGTGGAATTGATCCTGTGGCTCTTATCATGAAGGGAATTTCATGGGAAAATGCCTCCCACACATTCTCTTCCCAGGGTTCCTCCTGTTAGCACAGGGAGTGGGGGCCCTTCCAGTGGGCAGAGGGAGGTTTTCTTCTCTCCCCTTCTCCTGCCTGCTCCCCACCTTACCTCTCGCTGACTCCTACCTCCTCTCCCAGGCCAGTTCTCCACCCACACAAGGATTTCCTTATCCTTTTACTATCCAGAGCAGTCAACCAGCCGTATCTGGTTATTCGAGAATTTTCCTGAGGTCCCACTTTTCTCTCCAAGTGGTTTATCAGGAACTAGTTTCAACAAATATGGTATGCTCCATTTTATTCTTCTATCTTCTCCCCTGGTAATGAGATTCTCCCAGTTTTTACATTATGTAATTATCCCCATTTTAAAGAGTCTGAAGGTCAGTGAGGGCCATGTGCCCAAAGTCACACTGCCAACACATTGCACAGCATGAATTCAAGCCCATATTTATCTGGTTCCCCAAATTCTGCCTTTACTGACCTTAACTCCCTAACTCAAGGCACTGAAATCTTACTATCTTTGCTGACTTCCAAAATATTGTATAAAGGGGTTGTCTTCCAATGAAGGAACAATTAAAAGATCTCACCTTTCAGATCTCATTCAGAAGATGTCACCAAGATGGTCTTCTGCTGTGTATAACTTTTCTTTCTGGAGGCTGAATGTCCACCGATAAGACATGATCTCCTCCAGGTGACCTATAAACCAGTTGGATACTGGAACCCAAAGGTGGTTTTGTTTTGTGTATAACCCAGTGAAACAGTTCCTAAGTGAGGTCCCAAACATTTATTCTATGATATATTCTTAAGCACAGAGTTTCATGACCAAACACTTTTGGAAACTGAGATAAAAGTTAAGTCATTGTTTCTACGTTGTGTCCTATTGAACACTGTTGTATGAGCTGTGAGTAGATGTGGTAGAAAAAAAAGTTGGAAGTAAATAATATTCTCAAACTCTATTCTGATTCCCTTTTGGAGATTCAGGGTAAAATATCTGTACATTAAATGTTCTGACAAGTCTTGTTAAAATTTAATTTTGTTTCATTTGGTGTTTCTCAGATTTGATTTCAGGGCCTTTTTTTTTTTTTTTTTTCTATGTCTTAGGAACAGCTCAAAAGAGCCCCCCTCTGGACAGTCCTCTAGTTTGAATTCTGGTCTCTTGTATCCTGAAGGGAACTGGCAGTGAGTCCTTATTTGGGAATCTAGGCCTGATCCTGCCATCATGCAGTTGGGTGACTGTGATCAAATCATTCCTCATTCTCTCTATCTGTAAAACAAAGGCGATGAACCAGATTGTCTGAAACTTCCCTTCCAGTCTAGCGTACCAGTACCTAAACCTGGCCTTGGTGGGGCCACAAATCAAAATGTCATGATAAACTGTATTTTTATACCTCTTAATCTCAGTCAGTCCCCCAGAGACAAAATGATGACAATCTTTTCAAGCTAAAGAAGTGTTAAACGTCTAAATATTAATTTGCCCCAATCTGCTAGCAAATCACAGAAAGTAAAAGTAAAGTATTCTCTGGAATTACACAATCACTTCCTTTTTTAGAGCTTTGGGATTCTCTTTGATCAGCCAGTTCCAGGATAATGAGAAATGCCCCTGGACCTCCAGAGTGGTTTTAGTGCATGTGGACCTCGGGCAGCAGCATCACCTCTCTGTCCTTATATTCTTCATCCACAAAAAGAAAACCATGAGGGTTTGCCCTTGATTCCTCCTCTATGTGCCTGCCACTGTCTCATGTTCTCAGAAGCATGCCTGGTCCCACTCCCTGCCCTTCCATTCCCAGGCATTCTGAGAGCTGGATGGGTGCTACATAAATGCTCCCTTTGGTACTATTAACACTAGTCTTGTATGGAGAGAGTGTGATATCTTAGTATAGGAGACAATGTACTGTTTCAGTGTAATTTATCTTAGTAATAATCACTCGTCTTAAGATACAGAGCAGGACAGTGTGATGGTTCATAGCTGGGCTTTGGCATCACAAAGACCTAGGTTTCAACCCAGCACTGCCATGTACCAGCTGTGCATCGCTAGGCAAGCTGCTGCTCCCGGACGCTCAGAGTCTTCATCTATAAAGTGGGGATACTATGACTCACTGCAAAGCTGGATTATGCAATGCGACATAATCATTTTTGTAAAGCTCTTTATACAGTGCCTGGGCATGAGTGTGCTCCGTTATGTCAACTGAAAACATTCTGTGTTTATTTCAGAGACAGAATGAAAGGAGATCCACAAGGAAAATAGTTGCCATACCCAGACCAGGAATCCCACACAGCCATCAGGAAGGATAACTGTAATTAGTGCTCTGAGCAAATGTTCATTAGCGCGCCTGTAATATTAAGGCTGGCCAGAGGCCCTCTTTAATTAATGCTGTCATTGTTCATTATTGAACACTGCCACCTGGTGGAAGAATCGGCCACCTACAGGCAAGGAAATGGCTGAGGTTAGTTACCTGGTCCTGCAACGGGCTGTCCTGTCCACCTCCTTCACGCTGGTCTCAGGTTTTTGACTTGGAGCCACACCCAGGGAGCGATCCGGGTTGTCAAACTGATACAAAGGCGTGAGAACTCCGTTCTGTCACTGAGGCTGGCATTGGGCCATGTGATCAGAACTGAAGATCAGACCCTGACAACAGGACCTAAATAAAGTAAATCTTCTCCTGTCGTGCTAACCCATCATTGCCTTTTGTTTCCTACATGAAACACATTGTTATCTAAAAATATTTATTTATTTTTTTGTTTCCACGTCCAACCCCTTCTCCTCAGCCGGGATGGAAGGCAGCGTCCTGCTAAAGGCCACATGTCAGCTGTATTCCTCTGTGTGCCCCTGACACCAAACACAACCTGGTACATAGTAGGTGCTCAAAGATTTTGTTGTTTATAGAAAACAATAGAGCAATATTAAAACTAATAGTCACAGCATTACTGCTAATGGATCTTTCTTTATTTACCAGGCACACAGTTAAGCCCTGTAATACATCATTTTGTGTGATCTTTATAATCACCTTGCTGGGTGGGAGTGATGTTACTGCCCATGTACAATCAAAAACATCGAGGGCCCAGGAGTGATCGTCCCAGTTCAATCCTAGTAACAGCACGTCTTAGCTTGCCTTTGCCATGCCAGATGTTATCCAGCGTAAGCCCTCTCTTTCAAAATCTGCACTATAGTTTCACCCGTTTTATAGACTTGAAGGCTGACTCTGATAGAAACGAAGCAGTTTTCCCAAAAGGACTCGGCTCACATTTATAACCCAGGTCTTGTCTAATTCTAAAGGTCCTGCTCTCATCTCTAAACACGCTGCCTTCTATTAGATACAACAATGAAAGGGCTTTCTTAATTCCATCTGAAAACAAGCCTTGCTCCCAAGCCAAACCTCAAGCTGGACTTTTCTGTATCCAGGTCTTTACTGGCCCATTGGTGTCTCCTATGGCCTCACTTCAAAGATAATCACTAGCTGAGATTTATCAAGATTTTAGTCTGTGTCAGGCAGGGGTCCAATGATCTCATTTAATTCTTTCCACAGCCATGTAAGATAGGTTATATTGATATGATTCCCATTTTACAAATGAGGACATTGAGGCACAGAGAGGTTAAGTACCTTCCCCAAGATCACCCAGGTTCTAAGTCAGAATCCTGATTAGAAGCCTGGCCATTTGCCACCAAGACACCCCCTGGTGCCCTCCCTCTGCTGTAGAAAACCTCAGGGCACCTCCCCCAGCACAGCAGGCCCTGGTGCGTTTCAGCTCCAAAGCTGTGTAGCAGTTTAACAGACAGGGACACCAGGGTGCCCTGCAGCTCTCCCACCCCTTACTGTTTGCAGGCCTCCTGTGCTTACTCTTCAATTAGCTGCTCTTTGTAGGTGTAGCAATTCCCTACACATATGCAAGTCACCAGGAGAGACCGATTCAGCCAAAATCTCAAACTATCTCCACTGCAGCAAGCAAACCAGTGCAAATTTCTCCTCACAGTTCCGGAGGTTTCTCAGACAACCCACTCAGCTTATGTAAGCAGCATTCCCTACTAAGGAATGCAACCACGGCCCCACGAATTGAGAACAATCCTGCCAATATGTGTGGATAAAAAGTTATTTAGGGGCCATCCACTAGCACTTTGGGAAACATGACCCTGTGTTCACTGAACTGTGTGCCCTGGCTCACTAGACCTGGGCCAAGGGCTCAGTTGACACCCCAAGGATAGCGAAGTCAGTCCATAAGCGTTGATTCAGACAGCTCCCACCTTTCCTTGAACGTTTCCTCCAAACCTCCAGGTAGGACAGGAAATCCTAGTCCTCCTTATATTCATTCATTCACATTTTCCTACATTTATACCTTTTCAATAAATATCTCTGTTTTGGGTCAGGTGCTAGACTCACTGTCAAAACTATAAATCAAGCCGTGGGTTGCAGCATTTGCCCTTTTAATGTGTGGATGTGCCCATCATGGCCAATGTCAAGGTACCAACATTATATCACTGATCACGGAGTTAGGAAGAGATGCATAGTATAGAGGTACATAGTCTATGGTACCTAGATTATAGTTAAATTTGGAAATAAGGAAGAAATGAGTTTTAGTATCTTATTTTCATTGTAAAATTAATATACTTAATTTTAAGCTTATGTAATGGCTTAGGCTAATGACAATGTCTACCATCAGCTTGCAACAATCTCGCCCATTTAGCAGCTGGCTCTTGCAAGGTGGCACCTGTCAGCTCCAGGCCTCAACATAGTCTCAGAATCTAGGAAGTTGACAGCTGAGTTAGGGGAAAGCTCTAGTTAGCGAAGAGTATGGAACACTTTGTGACAAGGAAGAACCAGGTGCGGTGGGAGCATTTGGGAGGCCGACCCAGCCACGAATTGGGTTTCAGAAACCTTCTGAGGCAAAGACATCCAATCTGAGACATGAAGGAAAGCTGGCCTTAAACACGTGAAGGGTGGAAATGGGTTTCCAGATAGAGGAAGCCACTTGTGAGATGGTCTTGAGTGAAATCAGACAACAAAACATTTTAGAAATATGGAGTATTTCATTATGGGTGGGGTCAAGTGTTCGAGGTACAAAGATGACATGAAATAAGAGCAGGGGAGAGGAGTACAGAGCCAGCACCTATGAGCCGTATTAAATGAGCTTGTTCTAAGTTTCGTGGGTACTCATTGACAGCTTCTATACATGAGGCCACCATGGTTCGATTTCCTGCAGGAAAGCTCACTCTTCTTGCAGTGGGGGAAGAGATAGGACAGGGACGGTACTAGGTGGGAGAGAGAAGAAGACTGCCTGCACAGTGGCAGTGGGGCTGCAGAACAGCTGGAATCAAGAGTCATTCAGGAGGTAGATACTGTCTTTTTCCATTCACTGCGAGATCTTTCAGGGTCTTTGTATGAGGAGTGACTTTCTAATGAAACCTGGACATTTGGGTGGTTTGTTATGAGCCTCTGCACCTTCTTTAAACCTGTTTTTGCTGGCTTTTTTAAAGACACTGCTATGGAAGGGAAAGTGGGAGGGTCCCTGCCTTGGAACTGTCTCTTTGGGTTGAAAGTCTAGGTTTCTCACTTGGCCTGGCTTGGCAGCCCAGAGGGAGGACTTTTCATTACTACTGGGCAGGAGAGCAGGTTCTGATTCCTACAGACCTCCAATGACCACCACTCCTGGACAGGAGGGGTAGGAGTTCTTTGTTACTGCTTCCCTTCAGTGGCACTGTGTGTGTCCTTGTGTCTCCCAGGCAATGGTGAAAGTCCTGACTCTTCTCTAGGCATCCTCTGACCCAGCCGCTGTGGGCAGCAGGAGGGCTGACTCACCCTCATCACTGCCAGGTGGGGAGGAACCCCCAAACCTCCCTAAGTAGTCTCCACTGACCCTGCAGTACAGGGGTCATCATTACCACCTGGCTGGATGAAAGTCTGGGTACCTCCTTGGCCTTTTCTGACCTCACTTCAGTGGGGATGTTGAGACTCTCCATTGTGGACTCTTTAGCACAGAAGTCTGGGCCCCCTCTCTCTGCTCTGGGCTCCCCCTCTCCGCCTTTGCTGGCATGTGTTCTGTACCAGATGATATGTTACTTTGCGGTAAGACCAAGAAGAGGTGTGGCAGCTCTGTCTCCAGGAACTTTTTCATGGTCTGTTCTTATGAAGGAGAATCTAATAAGCATCACACAAAGGATGGGGTTTATGAAATGGGCTTCACTCTGTAAGTTACCTGTGTGGGATCTTGGGCAGTGTAGTCTCTCTATGCCTCAGCTTTCTCATTTGCAAGAAGGGAATAACAACCATGACCTTGTAGAGCTGTTTGCAGGCTCTAGATTAGACATATGCATGAAGATCCTAGCTCTTAGCAGGGATTCCAACTATGACATTTGTTATCGTCATCATCATTATCATTAATGTCATCATTGTCATTGTCACACTAACTAGAAATGTATACCATAGTTCTGCATGAATGTAAGTCACATGTAACAAAATTCTGGCCCCTATGTGATGACACTGGAATCCTTAGTAGCCATTCTCTGTGGAGTCAGGCATCTGTTTAAGCCAGGAGGCAGGAACAGCCTCCAAGCTCTGTGTGACCTGCAGAAAGCTCTAATTAGAAGCACTGTGTTCACCCTCTGGGTATGGACCCACTTTGGGAATAACTGGGCAGATTTTGGGTTCTGGGGTCAAGAGAACAGTCAAAATCTCTCTTCCAGCCATGTGGCTCTGACTCTGCCGTATCCCAGCTGGGTTAGAAGGGCAGCAGTCCATTTCAACAAGTCAGTGCAGCTCAAGCAGGCTTCATTCACCATGTGCCCCTGGAGCCAAGCAACAACCTGGTGAGGTAGGGAGGGCATTTTGCAGGAGAGGGTTGACAAGGGTGAGAGCTAGAGGGCAAATAGGCAGCTGAGTCAGGAGGGGATTCAGTCATTCAACACATATTTGGTGAGAATCATCTTAGTCAGGGTTCCTCTAGAAGCCCACCCTGAACCAAGGAACTGATTGTGGGTGGCTTATTTGGGAGGTGATTCCAGGAAGCATTGGTAAGGGAATGAGAAAGAAAGGAAAAGTAGCCAAGAAAGAATGCATTTTCAAGCAATTTAGTGCTGGGGCCTCTTTGACACTTAATTCTGCTGTAGAGCATACTCATACTCTCCCAAGCTAGCCCACCTGAGGGGTGAGAGAGCTGCTGCCAAGCCCAACAGTCCCTGGCTGAAGCCCCTGCCTTGGAGTTCGTGACTATTTAGGTGCCTACTCTGCCCACACTTAAGATGCTGATGGTTGGTAGATGGGCAGATGTGCATGGCAATCATGAGTGGTAAGGCCATGTGCCAGGCATTTGCATCAAGATGTTCCATACCCAGCACTGTGCCAATTGCAAGGGATGCAGTCATGGTCAAGGCAGACATTGTTCTTGCTCTTGTGGATTCATTATATAGTGGGAAGGACCAAGAAGTATATAGATGATAATGCAGAGTGGTAAGGACTGTGATGACAGAGGTATAGAATCCCTGGGCCCATATAGGAGAGGCCCCCACTCCAGGACTGGGGAGCCTAGGCAGACATCCCAAAGGCAGTTGTATCTCAGTGACTCAAGTCACCACTCTCTGGACTCTGAAATGTCCACAGTCCTGTTCCCTTTGCACAGAACACTTTTTCCACTGTATTCATCTCAGTGTCTCCTACACATTCTTCATACCTCCAAATATATGTCACTTCTACACAGAGATTTTTCTGAATCTCCACACTGGGCTTTACATCCCTGCAATATGCTTCCATGGTGATCAGTACCTAATGTCAAGTAGGAGGAGTGCATACCTTTCCCATTGTATCCCCAGTACTTGGCCCAGTTTCTAACATAGTAATTGTCGACCACTATCTGTAGAGTAAAGGAATAGATGATCAGTCTATAGTACAATAAAAGCCACACTCTCTGCTGGGTCTGGGGCCACAAGGAAGTAGGTACTATAACTAGAGGTGCAACCAGGAAAGGGCACTGCCTTCTGAGAACAAATTCTCTAAGGCTGAAGTGCAGGTTTGAATTCAGAGATGATGGGTTTACTTCCCAACTCGCTGAACCAAATCATTATACCATACCCCAAAAGGGAAAGGAAATGAAGGTTGTCTTTGTTATTCACCTCCCAGCCTTCCCACATGTTCAACTCCACATTTACTGAGTAGCTACTACATGGCAGGGATTATCTGAGGATCCAGAGGAAAACGCTGTGTCCATTCTGCTCAGCAAGACACTGAGCTCCAGAAGACAGGACAGAGAACACACATCCAAGATGCTAGAGCTAAGGTCAGGCTAGAAGAGATGGCAGGGATCATGAGCATAACATGCGATTGGCAGGGGCACAGGAGGGCAAGATTTCCCCTTCTGGACTTTCTAGAAGTGGCAGGAATGATTTGTTATTGTTGGTTGGATAGAACTGCCCTATACTCATAAAGTCAACAAGATTGTGAAGTATATGTTGTTTCATTTTGTTCCGAGGCAAGGTTCAAATCTCTACTCTTTCATCATGGCAAAGAATGGAAACACTCAATGACAATTTCAGTCAGTGTCTGGGCAGGTCATCGGAATCCCTGGAGCAGGATGAACAACCACTGTTACCTTTGGTTATTTTTCAGGACCAAGAACAGTAGAATGTGTGTATGAGTGAGCTCTTAAGCACAACCTCATTACAGATAGAGTTAAGCTAGGCCTATGACACATTCATAAATACAAATGCTTCCAGGTCAACAAAGAGAGGGAGAAATCAAGTCTAACTTATAAATTTGGGAAGCCTTCACAGAGGAGGATTTGAGCTTGGCCTGAAATGATGGGGAGAATTTGGGCGGTTGGAGGAGATAGTTGTAGGGGGCAGTTTATACCAACACAAGAATGCAGAAGTGTAGGGTATGTTTAGGGACTTCTAGATCATGTGATATGGCGGAGGCACAGTTTGCATTGTAGAATGAAAAAGCGTTAAAATTATTGTTGGATGGATAGAACTGTCCCACACTCATAAAATCGGTGAATGAAACAACCTGAGCACCGTCCTGAGAAGATGAGGTTGTTGCCTATTGGTGGTGGGCAGCTACTGAAGACCCCTCAGCAGAAGCATGGTTGGCTTATGGAGAACCCTGGTGGTCATATGGAAGACTGATTTCTGGAGGAACATAGAGACAAATTATAGTGACAAAATGGGCCTGGACGTGAGCAGTCGAAGAGATACTGAAAAGGAGACTGCTAGTAAGACATAGTAATTCCCTGAGGACATTGAAAGGGAAGTTAAATCAACCCTGAAGTTTCTAGCTTGGAGCCAAGCTGATGGTGGTGCAGATAGAGAGGGAACTCGGGAGGGGTTCACTCTCCACATGTCCTCCCCCTCACTGCACTTCCCCACAAGCCCTAGACTCTCCTGGGTCCCCCAACCTTCTCCCCTTCCGGGCCTTTCCTATTTTGGCAGAAACAACTATTTCCCCCCATTCTCCAGACAGCCTGGCTTTATGACTTTAGGAAAAATAGCCTCTTTGAACTTCCATTTCCACCTTTTCAAATCAGAAACACAGGATTGCATCCACCTCTAAAGTCCTGTATTTTCCCAACTACTTCTTCTGTCAGGACCAAATCACTCAGTTATTAAACTTTTGGGGCCTTGTCATCTCCCCACCAGGAACTGGGATTCACACAAGGCACAGTGCCTTATATAGAAATTCGGCAGTCAGGGCGGGAGTCCCAGCAGCAGCTACAGAGGCCAGTCTGGAAAGGAGGGGGTAACTCGGATTTAGAGGGGCA